>NC_069685.1:48198235-48823235 GCF_023699985.2 Odocoileus virginianus | reverse complement strand
TTGACTGTGGGGGCAGGGATGGAAAATTACCTGGAGAAAATGGTGGCGAGTGGTATTTTTAAGCACGTAGATCATTCCAGACGCCGAGGTCTGGCTACTCCCCAGAATAAGAACAACCAGTTCTTGACATTGATTTCAAATAAATTTCACGTCCCTGTCGGTATTAAGTGGTTGTTAACCCCTTGGCGGCCTAGACTCCTTTGACACTGGACAAAAGCCGGAGGCCTCCCGCGAAAAACACACCGTCGCATTCACCTAATTTTGCATCTTAACTCATTCAAATATTTAAGAAGCGCCTGCTGTGTGGCGGGCACTGTTCTAGGCGCTAAGAAGACAAGAATAAATTTGACCAAGTTTCTTCTCTCCTGGAGTATACATTGCAATTTTTTACCCTCTTCCGACCCCACCACAGCCCACTTCTCAAATCTGACTGAATTGCAATCATGAAATGTATTTTGCATCAGATGATGAAGCTTTTGAAGGGTATTATTTCTTGGAGTTCTCCTTAAATAGTAAATCTTGTTAAAAGACACAAGATGCCCGCCTTTTTCTGCCTTTTTTAATCGCCCTGCTTTGCAAATACCTTTATTAGCTACAGACTTTCAGATACATCTGGATCTAGTGAGGATTCTTACTGCCCCAGAGGTAAGGGATACACCCATTCCCTCCCTCCTTCCTTTAGGAGTGAAGGTACAAGCGACACCCCTCTTCCCAGGACCCCTTGTGACCAGCTTTAGACTGGTTTGGTCAAGGATGTTCAGCGAAGTGTTAGTTCAGGGGTAAATTAATATCATCCTTTTCCTACCCTGCTCCCAGGGGACCAATACTCTATAGAGTAGCACTGTCCAATAGAAAAGTATTGCAAGCCACATATGTAGTTTAACAGTTTAAATAATCACATTTCAGAAAGTAAAAAGAACTGATGAAATTAATCGTTATTTTTTATTTAACACAATATATGATTTAAATATATAATGTATGATTTCAAAATATAATAAATACAAAGCAATTATTAAGATACTTTACATTCTTTTTATGATACTATCTTCAAAACCCAGCGGGTATTTTACCCTTACAGCTCATCCTGATTGGGACTGGCCACATTTCAACAGCTTGGTAGCCACAGTAGCCAATGGTTTACTTATTGGACCAGTACAGGGCTAGAAGCTATAAGCAGAGGGCTCATAGGCTGACAGACTTGGGTATTAATTCTGGCTCCATCATCTATTCACTGTTGGACTAAGCCTCCATTTCCTTGGGGCAAAAATCCAAGTCTCAGAGGTCTGCTTCAGTCATTCCTACAGATGTTGTGGGCAATTCTCTCCATATTTTATTTTTAGAATGATGTCCATCCCCTCACTGATCATAATTTTTGGGGGTGGCAATGCTGAGGGGTATGTGGGAATCTTAGTTACCCTGCCAGGGATCAAACTCGTGTCACATGCAGTGGAAGCAGAGTCTTAACTGCTGGACCACCAAGGAAGTCCTAGCACTGATCATCATGGAAAAATATTTTTCCTTTTGTTTTTTAGATCTATTCATTTAGTGTAAAATTCACCTTTTAAAAATACACAGTTCAGTAGGATTTAGTATAAGCACAAAGTTGTGCAGTCATCAGCACTATCTAATTCTAGAATTAGAATTTCCGCCCTCCCAAAAGGAAACCCAACAATAGTCACTCCCCATTCTTCACTACCCATAGCTTTAGGCAGCTGCTAATCTGCTTTATGTGTCTATGGATGTACCTATTCTGGACATTTCACATGAATGGATTCATTTAAAATATGTGTATGGTTTCTTTCACTTAGTATAATACTTTCAAGGTCCATCCATTTTGTAACACAGATCAGTACTATGTTCCTCTTTATGACTGAATAATATTCCATTGTATAGGTAGGCCATATTTTATTTATCCATTCATTAGCTGATGGACATTTCATTCGTTTTCACTTTTTGACTATTATGAATAAAGCTGCTATGAACGTTTGTGTTCACGTTTTTGTGAAAATGTTTTAGTTTTTTTGGGTACATAACCAGGAGTGGAATTGCTGAGTTACCTAGTAACTCTGTGTTTAACTTTTTGAGGAACTGCTACACTATTTTCCATAGTGACTATCATTTATATTCCTACAAGCAATCTGTAATATTTATAATTTCTCCATATTCTCACCAACACTTTTATCATCTGACTTTTTAATTTTAGGCATCATAGTTGGTATGAACTGGAATCTCATAGTTTTGATTTGCTTTTTTTTTTTTTGCTGTGCTGGGCCTTCATTCTAGTGGATAGGCTCTTTGTTACAGCGCTCAGGTTTAGCTGCCTTGTGGCATGTGGGATCTTAGTTCCCACCAGGGACTGAACCTGCATCCCCTGTATTATAAGGGAGATTCTTAACCACTGGAACACCAGGGAAATCCCTGCATTTTTTCTTATTGAATTTGGCTGAAGGGGCACTCAGGAGCTTTGATCTTTATTGTGGCATGTGGGATCTAGTTCCCTGACCAGGGAGTGAATCCGAGTCTCTGCACTGGGAGCTCAGAGTCTTAGCCACTGGCCCACCACAGAGGTCCCCCCCTTAACTTGATTTTAATTTGAGTTTTTATGTTAAGTTGTATGAGTTCTTTATTCTGGACACTTTTCCCTTCCCAGATTTATAGCTTGCAAATATTTTCTCCCATTCTGTGGGCTCTCTCTTAATTTTGTTTCATTTCATTTCTTTATTTAGGCTGTGCTGGGTCTTCATTGTTGACCCTGGGCTTTCTCTAGTTGCAGAGAGCAGGGACTCCTCTCTTGTTGCAGTTCTCAGGCTCTAGAGCACAGGCTCAACAGTAGTGGTGTATGGCCTTACTTGCTCCGAGGCATGTGGGGTCGTCTGGACCCAGGGATTGAACCAGTGTCTCCTCCACTGGCAGGCGGATTCGTTTTTTTAAAAATGTTGTTTCTTTATTTATGGCTGTGCTGGGTCTTCATTGCTGTGCGGGCTTTCCTCTAGTTGCTGCAAGTGGGGGCCACTCGAGTTGCGGTGCAGAGGCTTCTCACTGCAGTGGCTCCTCTGGTTTCAGAGCGTCGGCTCTAGGTGTGCGGGCTTCAGTAGTTGTGGCACATGGGCTTAGCACTTGTGGCTCCCAGACTCTAGAGCACAGGCTCAATAGTTGTGGCTCAGAGTCTTGGTTACTCCAAGGCATGTAGGATCGTCCCAGACCAGAAATCGAACTCATGTCTCCTGCATTAGCAGGCAGATTCTTTACCATTCTTTACCACCAGAGAAAGCCCTCTTTTAATTTTCTTGATAGTTTTGGTACGAAAAGTTAAAGTCTCTCAGTCATGTCCAACTCTTTGCGACCCCATAGGCTATACAGTCCATGGAATTCTCCAGGCCAGAATACTATGGTGGGTAGCCTATCCCTTCTCCATGGGGTCTTCCCCACCCAGGAATTGAACTGGGGTCTCCTGCATTGCAGGTGGATTCTTTACCAACTGAGCTATGAGAGAAGCCCACAGTTTTGGTACAGAAAAGGTTTTAATTCTGCCTGTACTCCCCTCCAGCACCACATGGTTTGTGGGATTTCAGTTCCCAAAGCAGGGATTGAACCTAGGCCATTGACAATGAGAGCAAGAAGTCCTAACCACTGGACACCCAAGGAATGCTCCAAAAGTTTCTGATTTTGATGAAGTCCAACCTATCTATTTTTAAATGTCTATTTGTTTGTGGTTTGGGTATCATATCTTGTCAAAGGTTATGAAAATTTTCACCTAAGTTTTCTTCAAATAGTTTTTCTACTTTTTGTTCTTATATTTAGGCCTTTGATCCATTTTTAGGTAATTTTTGTGTATGGATTCATACACAAAATTCATCCTCTGCATGTTATCCAGTCTTGTCCCAGTACCATTTGTTGTAAAGTCTACTCTTTCCCCATTGCATGGGCTTGACACCCTTGTTGAAAATTATTTGATGATGAGTGTGAGTTTATTTCTAAACTCTCAATTCTATTCCATCGATCTATGGAATCTATCCTTGTGTCCTTACTACACAGATTTGTGGCCCTACTATACTGTAGCTTTGGAGTAGGCTTTGAGTTCAGGAAGTCTGACTGCTCCAACTTTTTCAAGATTATTTTGGCTATTCTGGGTCTTTTGCATGTCCCTATGAATTTTAGGATCAGCTTGTCTTTTTTTTTTTTTTAAACAAAGAAAGTTGGAATTTTGATACAGCTTGTATTAAGTTCATCAAGTTAGGGAGTATTGCAATTTTAATTTCAATGTTAACTCTTTCAGTCCGTAACTACAAGATGTCTTTCAAATCACTTAGTTTTTTTTTCTTTAATTTCAGCAATTTTTAAATAGTTTTCAGACTACAAGACTTGTACTTCTTCGGTTAAATGTATTTTTAAGTATTTCATTATTTTTGATGCATTTGTGAGGTTTTCTTAATTTTAGGGTTATATTTAGTGTATAGAAACACAACTTATTTTTCTATATTGTCTTCTATCCTGCCATTTTCCTGAATTCACTTTTTAGCTGTAATAGTTGTTTTGTGTCTGCATGTAGATTCTTTAGGATACTTTATATATAAGATCATGTTATCTGCAAATATAGAGTTTTCATTCTTCCTTTCCAAATGCAATGCATTTTCTTTTACTTGCCACATAGCTCTGCCTAAAACCTCGAGTACAGAACTGGATAGAAGCAGTGAAGAGCAGACATTCTTGCCTTGTTCCTGATCTTAGGGGTAAAGATTTTAGGTTTTCACCATTAAGTATGATGTTCACTGTGGCCTTTTCATAGATACCTTTTATCAAGTTGAGGATGTTCCCTTTTCTTCCTAGTTTGTTGAGTGTTTTTATCATAAAAGAGTTGGATTTTGTCAAATGCTTTTTTAGAATCAGACTTCCTTTTTTTTATTTTATTTTTGGCTGTGCTGGGTCTTTGTTGCTGCGCACGGGCTTCCTCTAGTTGCAGTGAGCGGGAGCTATTTTCTAGTTGCGGTGCGTGGGCTTCTCACTGCGGTGCTTCTCTTGTTGCGGAGCAAGGGCTCTACGGTGCACGGGATTTGGTAGTTGCAAAGCAAGGGCTTACCCACCCGAGGCGTGTGGGATCTTCCTGGACCAAGCAAGGGCTTACCCACCCGAGGCGTGTGGGATCTTCCTGGACCAGGGATCAGACCGGTATCCCCTGCACTGCACGGAGGACTCTGAACCGCTGGACCACCAGGGAAACCCAAATGCTTTTTCTTTTTTCAGTTATGTTTTATTTTTTGTTGGCATATATTTGCTTTACAATACTGTGTGAATTTCTGCTGAACAACAAAGTGAATCAGCTATATACATATACATACACGCGTGCTAAGTCGCTTCAGTCATGTCCAACTCTAAGCGACCCCATGGACTGTAGCCCAACAGGCTCCTCTGTCCATGGGGATTCTCCAGGCAAGAATACTGCGGTGGGTTGCCATTTCCTTCTCCAGGGCATCTTCCCGACCCAGGGATAGAACTGGCATCTCTTACATTTCCTGCACTAGCAGGCAGGTCCTTTACCACTAGCACCACCTGGGAAGCCCCAAATATACATATATCCCCTCCCATTTGAGCCTCCCTCCCACCTCTCCCAAATGCTTTTCCTATATTAATTGAGATCATGGTGGAGGGAGGGAAATCCCCTTTACTCAACAAATATTAATAGTTATCAAGTGTTTACTGTCTCAGGCACTATTGCAGCAGCAGCAGGAGAAGACCATCCCCATGTTGTGATGAAGCTTATCATTACAGGCGTGGCTGCCCTGTTTAGCTGTCCCCTCTCACCCCACTACACTGGAGCCATTTCCTTACCCCTTGTCTCCCATAAGTTCTTCTGCAGACCAGACTAGATTATGACCCTGGTGCTTGTTCATTCCCACATCAGAGCCTTCATCACACCAACTTGCCCTTGCGTTTCACTTGGCAAACTCCTGCTCACCCCTCAAAGCCCACTTCTGAAAAGACTTCCCTGCCTGGCAGCCCCTCTGCTATTGCCCACTATTGCATTTGGCTAGTCTCCTTGAGTTTGAGCCACATAAAGGAAAGACCTGCATCCTTGAATGTCTGCTGCTGCTAAGTCATGTCAGTCGTGTCCGACTCTGTGTGACCTCACAGACGGCAGCCCTCCAGATTCCCATCCCTGGGATTCTCCAGGCAAGAACACTGGAGTGGGTTGCCATTTCCTCTCCAGTGCATGAAAGTGAAAAATGAAAGTGAAGTTGCTCAGTCGTGTCCAACTCCCAGCAACCCCATGGACTGCAGCCCACCAGGCTCCTCCATCCATGGAATTTCCCAGGCAAGAGTACTGGAGTGGGTTGCCATTGCCTTCTCCACCTTGAATGTCTAGTCAAGGCATATAGAACATTCCATAAAGGGCTTCAGTGTGCTCCTAGAAATGAGGCAAAGCAAGATCAATTCTCATTTGCAGGTGGTAACTCCTGTTTACAACCTTCTTCCTGCTCACAGCTCACTATCCATAAAAGATGTGTTAGCTTCCTGGGGCTGCCACTATCTAATTACCACTAACTGGTGGCTTAAAACAACAGAAACTTACTTGCTCTCAGTTCTAGGGGCCAGAAGTCTGAAACCAAGGTGTGGGCAAGGACATGCTCCCTCTAAAGGCCTGAGGGAGGATCCTTTCCCTCTTCCAGCTTCTAGAATGGCTACATGCATTCTTTGGCTTGTGGTCACATCACTCCAGCCCTGCCTTCAGATGGCCTTCTTCTCTGTATGTCTTCTCCCTGGCTCTTCTAAGAACACTTGTTACTGGATTGAAGACCCATTTTAATTAATGCACAATGATCTTATAACTTTAATTACACCCGTAGAGACCTTTTATCCCCAAAAAAGTCACATTTACAGACTTCAGTGGGTAAGACTCTGCACTCCCAATGTAGGGGACCCAGTTTCAATCCCCGCTTAGGGAACTAGATCCCACATGCCACAACTAAGACCTAGCACAGTGCAAAAAAAAAAAAAGAAAAGAAAAAAAAGAAATCTGTATGAAACTCTCAAATAAGTCCCTTTAGCTTTTTTTTTTTTTTTTTTTTAGCAGAGAAAGGTTTATTGCAGGGCCAAGCAAAGAGAACAGGTGGCTTATGCTCAAACATCCTGAACTCAAGATAGGTCCTTTTAAATGAATGGTTTTAGAATGATCTAGAATAGATCCTTATTAGTTTAATTGGTATGTCACAGAGTGATTTGCCAGGGAACACAACAGATGAAGGAGAAAGCAGAGTCCAGTGGAAGAGCCTCAGGGGATAAGCTTTAGCTTTGGATCCACTGTGAGCCAACTCTTTAGGCCTCAAATAACTTGTTTAACCTATCTGGGCTTAGTTCATCTATAAGATTAGGGAGGTTTGATGGGATGAAGCTCTAAGAATTCTCAAAACTCTTAACATCCTAAGAAAGCAGTCAGACAACATACCATTTTTGCCTAAGAGAAAAGCATCAGAAAAGTCTTGAAATTGTTAGGAAACTTGATACCATTCTGGGGCCATCAGCTCCAAAGTGAAGTGAACCTGCCCCAGGTGGTAAGAAGGTGACTTGTAGGAGTTGAGGGTACATCTAAACTTCTATATATGTGGGATTTACTGCATACATACTAGCACAGAAGCACACATAGGACTTATAAATAGTTTAATAAATTAACAGTGGAAGTATACTCAGAAATGCTTACTAGAATACGTGACCAAAGTCTTCCCTGGAGGTCCAGTGGTTTGAACTCTGTGCTTCCACTTCAGGGGGCACAGATTTGATCCCTGGTCAAAGACTAGGATCCTGCAGATCCTGCATGCCATGGGGCACAGACAAAAAACAAAACAAAAAGACTACATGAGCAAAAACATTCAGAGACCCACTGACCTAAAAAGCAAGTTAACCAGGCAGTCAGACCCAACAATTTGACAAGTTGTGGGTAAAGTATCATGATTAACTTAGCAGTGACTCCAGTGTGGTTTATATCCTCTGGACAAGTAAAACTATATTTGACATTAAGTTGGGTTTTGATCAGAAGCCTACACTCAAATTTATTAATTTTCAGTTATGTTTCTGCCATTATTTCTGTTTCAATGACCAGGAGCTGGCAAGCTTTCCTGAAAAGGGTCATACAGTCAATATTTTAAGCTCTGCAGGCCACATTATCTCTCACTGTGCAAGTCTGCCGTTACAGCATAGCCTTAGATGATACATCAAGTGATGGGCATGCCTGGATTCCAATAAGACTTTGTGAACACTGATATTTGAATATCAGGTATTTTTCACATGGTACAAAATATTCTGGGACTTCCCTGGTGATTCAGTAGTTAAGAATCCACCTGCCAATGCAGGGAACATGGGTTTGACCCCTGGTCCGGGAAGATTCCACATGCCAAGGGGCAATTAAGCCCGCAAGCCTAGAGCCCACGTTTCACAACAAGAGAAGCCACCATAGTGAGAAGCCTGCACACCATCATGAAAAGTAACCACCACTCGCCACAACTAGAGAAAGCCCAGTGCAGCAACAAAGATTCAATGCAGCCATAAGTAAATATAAAACAAACAAAAAAACCAAAAAATGTATTTTTTCAAACATTTAAGAAAATAAAAACTATTCTTAGCTTCCAGGGTCATTCAAAAATAGGTGACAGTGGACTGGATAGACCCGTGGACCATGGTTTGCCAATCCCTGTGTTAGACCTCAGAAGTTTGTTTCTTAAGACTGATCTGCAAACAAAATAATCCTATTTGCATAGCAATACCTCTGAATAGGAAACACAGATGTAAAAACATAAGACTGTGGAAATAGCTGAACAGAAATCCAATATTAAGGCAGAAATTTAGAAGATTCTATAACTTATCTTGATCTAGGACTAGAGATGAAAAAGTACATTCTAGGGACCTCTTATGTCTCTAAACAGTGGGCATCTTCACAGAACACTTGACTTTTTACTGAGGGTTCATGAATGTCTCTATTTTCTACAAGTAATAATTTATTCTAGTTTGCCTTTCTCCAGTAATTCACATCCATCTTTGTGAGAATGAATCTTGCCTACAACTACAGATAAACAACAGAAGCTAGAGCATTTTTTGTGATACTCAAAAATTTACCCTCTCAAGTTCCCCAAGAAAGGATAGTGAAGAAACTGGCAAGAATGACTGCCTTGGAAAGGAGAATGAGGACCCAGCAGGAGGAGCAGAGAGAATGCTCAGTGTGCGTTCTCATCTGCCTGTTGACTTGTCAGGTGCTGGTGTTACTTATTCGAGTAAACAACCAATCACAAACATAAAAATTAAGTATTCCAGTAATTCAGTGTTCACCTGGCCGTCTTACCTTTGCACGCTACCTGGTGGCGATTCCTAATGGGATGTAGTTTGGAACCGGCACTGTGGCACTCGCCTCTCCTAACCCAAAGATGCACTTGACTCCCAGAGTGGGCAGCTTTTGGAGGACGGAGCCAACTTGCTGAGAGTTGGGCTCTAAAAATAAACATTTTGCACATTTCTTTTAGCCTTCTTTCTCTCCATAAAGGCCTTCACAGATGGCTTCTTTACATCATGCTCTCAAATGACTAGCTGATAAATATTCATACTTATGGAAATCGTATTGTACATACTCCAAACCCCCTAGCCAGTTAACATTTGTATTTTCCATTATCTCAAGGGTGTTGCCCCCTTGTTCACGGACCTTGTCCTCTGTAAAACACACATGTGCGTGCAGACACACAGATCAGACACCAGCCTTGGCCTCTGGATGACTTACTTGCTTAGAGGCAGTTTTTCCCCTCAAGAGGCCATGTCTGGAGACATTTTGGGTTTTCACTACTGGCAGGGTGCAAGGTATGCAGCGTGTAAGACTGGTATCTAGTGGGTAGATAACAAGGGTGCTGCTCAACACCATACAATGCACAGGACAGCCCCCACCTCTCCCTTCCCTCCACAAAGAATGGACTGGCCCAAAGGTCAATGGTGTGGAGGCCCAGGGGAACACCATGTGAGGCAGAAAGCAGACCTGGATTACCCATGAATCCCCGAAGGGGAATAAAGTCAAAGCAAACTGGAACCATTAACAGAAAAACTCAGTGAGGACAGTGGAGGCTCTCCATGAAGTCTCGCCTCTCATTTTTTCTTATTCAGATTAATACTCAATGTATTAAGGTTATACATTTAAGAACAGTTTTCTTTAAATCTTGATGCTAAATTTATAAATATTTTTGAGAGATTTGAGTTAAAATATAAAACACTCCCTTTTACTTGTTCTTCAATTAATGCTCGATTATCTCATGTGTTTGGCAGGCTAAATTCCCCTAAACATGAACACCATTTACAAATTTGATTAAATTCCCTTAAGCATTTCAAGCTACAAATTGAACATGATTCTCTCAAGCATTTCAAAGCCCACAAAGAACACTCGCAAACAAGCCAGACTGCAGACATTTTTTAAAATTTTTTAAAAAATATCTTTGTCCATATCTAGAGAACGAGTGGCATGGACCCTTGGCCCAGACCACCTGCAGTCCCCCAACCTTTGTGCCCATCTCATCTATGAAGTGAGTGCCAGTTCTCACATGGCATAGAAGTGAATAGAGGCAGGGAGGCTTAAACACACACACACAGGACACAGAGATCTACTCACACACACACACACACAGGACACAGAGATCTACTAACACACACACACACACAGGACACAGAGATCTACTAACACACACACACACGGGACACAGAGATCTACTCACACACACACACAGGGCACAGAGATCTACTCACACACACACAGAGGACACAGAGATCTACTAACACACACACACAGAGGATACAGAGATCTACTCACACACACACACACACGGGACACAGAGATCTACTAACATACGCACATACAACACAGAGATCTACTAACACACACACACAGAGGATACAGAGATCTACTCACACACACACGGGACACAGAGATCTACTCACACACACACACACGGGACACAGAGATCTAACACACACACGCGCACACACAAACACAGGACACAGAGATCTACTAACACACACACATGGGACACAGAGATCTACTAACACACACGCACACACTCACACACACAAAGGACACAGATCTACTCGCACACACACACACAGGACACAGAGATCTACTAACACACACACACACGACAGAGATCTACTCGCCATTTTGGGTGTCCTGTAGTATCTTCCCTCCTGTCCGTTCCCGAATTCTCTGGCTTCCTGAGCCCAGTGCAAGGATCTGACTGGATCTCTCGGCCATTCATTACTTCACCATCCCAGAGCCCCAGAGCTCACCACCCTCCACCTCTCTGTCCACTGCAGGATCCACAAAGCAGTCTGGTGCCAGTGGACAGTGGCTCACCTCCTCCCCACTTTACCACACCCCCCATACCCAGCATTCCTGATGTTTCCTTCCTAGCTCCCATGACCACCGGAACCTTAACCTAATCGCTTATTTGTTGTCTCTGACATGAGAATAACTACCCATGAAGAATCCCTACCAACGAGAGCCATGCGACCCGATGCTAGACACATAGCAGTGGCTTATTAAATACTTAGTAAAGAAATATGAAATAAAGGTACCAATTCCACAAGACTTAGAAAGGCTTTTCATCTGAGAGCTAGCAGAGGACTGAGGACTATGGGAAGCACCCAGTGACTGGCACACACTAAGCTGTCTGCAGTAGTTTCCGTTTTATTTTTCATCAGCAGAGCTCCAATCTCAGATTCCCGGATTGGATGGCTGTGCAGCAGGAGGAATGAATTTTCAATAGCGAGCCTCATACCCCCAAGTTCTCCAACACTGCGGCACCTTGCAGAGGACACCCCTGACCCGAGCCCCCCGGCCAGGGCACCCAGTGCAAACTCACTGAAGCTCTACAGCGGTGCAGCCATTTTTTTTGCTCTAACAAGCGCTGGGTTGCTTTTTATCCTCACCGTAAGAAGTCTTCTAGAATTCTTTTTAAATATAAAGCCAATAAAAAGTCCAAGCCCCCAATTCAAATTAGCTCTCTAGGTCAGTGTGGTGAGCTGTGCCCTGACACAGCTGGAACAGGTACTCAAGAGCCCAGTCAAATAAAACACAGACAAAAGCAACATATTAGCCAGTTTAATTTATTTAAGAATCTTACAAAAAAAGAAAAAAAAGAGAAACAAAAATCAGAAAACACAACAACAAAAAACTAAATACAGAATTTTGTTATGCTTCATGGTTGACGGTTTTTACTTGCAAGGGTATAAACCTCGCTAAATGCAGCCAATACATTTTTTTATTGCATGAGACCCAATTTTTTTTTTAAGTTACAAATCAAAACAGAACAATTGTTTCTGGACACTTGGTACTGTATCACCACGGAAGGCTGAAGAAGCAGTGCAGTATCATCAGAACAGTGCGTACCCTCCATACACTGACAGACATTCAAAACAGAGTAGCAATATAAAAAGAGAGATTGTAAAAAAGAACACAACAAAAACAACCAAAAGAGTTTTACATCCACCTTTGTTTCAAATTGTCTTTGGATTCCATCACATGTTGTCTCAAGATGCACCATGTCAGATTAGTAAAGGAGGAAGATCTATGCCTAAGTACAAAAGTATCCTTTGCTCAGCGGGAGGTAGAACCTGGCAAAAGTTTTATTGCAGAGATACAGCGTACCTCTTCCCACCTCTCATGGTCGATGGTAGATAAAGTGGTTATTGAAAAATAATATCAGTAGTTTGCAAATTCAGTATAAACCATGAACAGGATGATTTTTTTTTTTCCCCGATGGCGGCAAGACTGCAATGTGCTATGTAGAAAATACAAGCTATCTGCCCCGTAAAGTGGAAGTCAGAAAGAAGGCTCAAGCTTCTTTATCCTCTTCAGTGCCACAAATACTGTCATAGCAAGAAAGGCCCTCAGGACAGGGTGATGGGTGGAAAAGCCAGGGGGTTCTCACTAAGGAGCCTGCGGACTGACCCTCAGCCCCAGGAGGCTTGACCTGCAAGAATGGAAGACAACCTACATCCCAGGTGGCGCCCCTTGCTCGACTCTGCACTACAAGGGTATGGCCTTAGCCTGACTGCTGCTGCTGCAAACCACGTGGTTCAACTGCCTCCTGGGCATCAGAGAAGGAAAGCCTCTGACAGAGGAGCTCACCTCTGACAGGCCCTCTTTCAAGACACACCAAGTTCCTAAGACTCACCTAAATACAGACAACTTCTAAATGTCTATCAAGCTCAGAGCAACGAATGAAACGTGTGCATGAATGAAAGGCCCGAGAAACGCTCATGGTGTCTTTGCTGGAAGTTATGGAGGAATTTCTTCTTAAAAATGCAAAATCTGTAGGTAGAAA
This sequence comes from Odocoileus virginianus, assembly GCF_023699985.2. Taxonomy (NCBI): domain Eukaryota; kingdom Metazoa; phylum Chordata; class Mammalia; order Artiodactyla; family Cervidae; genus Odocoileus; species Odocoileus virginianus. The sequence continues at coordinate 48,809,898 of NC_069685.1, read as the reverse complement.
CACAGTATTTGCCTGTTACCACAGTGGTGGTAATGATTACCACCACTCTGTGAGCCACTCCTGGGTGGGCCCTCCTGGCAACACTAATCCAATCGTTAAGAGTGCCTCCAGCCCTCTCAGCTCCTAGGTTTACAGCCAATCTAGTCAAGATCAACTCAGCAGCTTGCTGATGGTGGGACAGCTCAAGGGATCCCACCAGCCTGTCCCCTCCACAGTTAACACACAGCATCAGCCCTTGAGCTGAAGGCTCACAGGAGCCTGCACAAGCAGTTGTGCTGCTCTACTCAGGAGGACAACTGTCCCTGGAAGTACGTTCTCTAACCTGCTAGTACGGACACCAGCCCGTACCAGGCCTGTCTCCGCCCCTTAACTGGTGGGACAGAAGCAGATCGCCATGCTCACTGGAAAGTAAGTTTCTGATTATTCTTTGAAGGATTAAAGGACAGACTAAACTTCTTTAAGAAACAGAAAATTTGCAGCAGCAGCAGCCCATACATCACTGTTCAGATCTAGGAGATTTCCCTCTTGGCTGGAAAGCCACAAGGATGAAGGATGTGATGCAGGCCTGAAAAGTTGCAAGGGTAGAAACAAGTCAGGTTTACTGAAGAGTTGAGTTTGATCCCAAATGCACTGAAGAAGTTAGAGGAGCTTAAAGAAGTCTTGGGAAGAAATTTTTTCAGATGAAAACAGGCTCACTATAGCTTCCAAAGAGCAACATAAATGAGCATAACTAGTCATATAATGACAGTATCAGAAATTGCACTCAAGTACATTCCCCCAATACAATGAATTGCACACAGTAAAAAAATATGTAATAAAAATGCAAAACACAATCAGGCATGTTGAAAAATATTAACACAAAACAGACACAGGAATTCTATAGTAAAGATGCAAAACTGAATTCTAAAATACAAGAACAAATTCAACTAAAGTTTTTCAGCAAAACTTTTCTACAGCAAAAAAAAAGAAAAAAAAATATTATAAGAAGCCCTCTATGGGAAACCAAGAAAAGAATAAATAGAATTGGATGAGGGAAAAGAGACAAACAAGTGGGTGGGGTCCCAATTTACAAGAAATATTTACATTCAGAATTCAAAAGAACCCAACATTTCTATATATATACATTATGTACATATATATAAGTACAGCGTAAGATTAGAAGGTGGGTTTTGGATTTCACCTCAAGTACTCAGAAAAAAATTACTAGCTAGCTAGAGTTGCAGGTATCTAAATGTGTTTCCTTCACTTATATGCCCTTAAAACGCACTGCCTTGTATTAGACAACTGGCATCCAACAAGGACTTTCTACAAATGGTTTTTGCTCGCAGCTGTAGCCACAACATGGACTGCCTGCTGCATATTCCAGCAGCAAGGCATGCACAGTGCATGCACCTTGGTGCGGTGCTAGCCAAGGAGACCTCAGATATAGGAAGGATAGTCAACCACTGCCCACTGCCACTGGGATGCCTGCATTCCCCAAACATCTGTCAACCGGGTACCAGTTTCACAGAGACTCTTTATGTAGCACCATTCGTAGAAACTGTCGAATGTCGTTGGGGTACATTTTTTAAGAGAGTACTTGGGTAGGGACTTTCCTCTTAACGTCTAATCAAGAAAAGGACCCAAGGGAAAAACACTTTTCCTCTGTTCCTACTTTCATCAAATGAGATGCACCAATCATTTCAAATCTATTGCTTTTCTTCCCCCTCCTTGGAAAGTGGAGGGGAATGAGGGAAAGGTTCCCGTTATACAACTCTTAAGTGCTGTCCTGGTACCCTTGCTTGTCATCCCTGTTAGAAGTTGTCCTGATAGCATCACATGGAGATTAGCAAATGAATGCCCCAGGGGGTACAGCCAGAAAATTCTGCCTCTAAAATATTAATATTTCCCTGGAGTTTGGTAATCTAGAACTTTTACCTTTACAGATAAAGAAGCAATATAAAACTAAAAGGTTTTACTGTTGCAACTCAAAAAGGTTTCTGAAGTGCTAACTGGATTGGAATAAATACATATATACATACACACACACACACACACTCCCACATTGCTTTGGATGCAGGTTCTTGCTAAACTTATATACAGATGTGAAGAAAAGACACTGAAGAGTTGTATCGGCAATTTAGCAGCAGAAAGGGAAAACTGCTTAAGATATTTACTTTTTCATCAAGTTGTTTTTAAAAATACCTTATTAATACTTTTAGGAATTTGTATCATCGATATGTATCTGGATAAACCCACTAAACTGCAGCTAGAGACCTTGTGGTATGGAGGATGCTAGATCAGGGGAACACTAACCTCCCCCAATACCATCTGAGCAGCTCTGGACTGGGAAAGTGGTTTTCAGCACAATCGGTACTGTAAACTCTGAAAACACGAACATGATTCATAATCAGATTTTTGTGCTCAGAGTCATATTGCTAAAAAGGGAGAAAAGGCATTACAGAGGCCAAATGGACTCACATACGGTTCAACAAGGTCCTTGGGTTCAGATGTGGCATTCAGATCCTGAAATACAAGACCTGTTTTACCAAAGTTAGCTCTTGTTTGAGACTTGATTTTTTTTTGACAGAGGAGGACACTGAATGCTGGGTTTCCCCATGTTGACCAACCTGAAACTTGCCGACTTGGATAAGGGCACAGTGCAAAGGTTGTATGCTCACCTCCAGAGAGGAGCACGGGCAGAGCCTAACAAGGGCCCTGAGGGCTCACGTGCACACTGAACCACCATAAGCGTGGGCAGCCGGCACCTCAGCTCCCCATCTGTGTACACAGCTGCCTTTCCGAGGTCTACTCAGAGTTTTCACAGGACTTATTTCTGGACCTTTTCTAAAATGCAAAACAAAGCTGTTCTACAAAGAACAGGACATACACATCCCCTCTGTAACAAGATAGCTATTCCAAGAGCAAACATTACATTGTGAATTGTGAGGGTCAACTAATTTCATATTAAACAATCCTGATACTGAAGCTGCTTGGAAAAAACCATAACTTGCTTTTTAAAAAAAAAAAAAAAAAAGGTGCCCACACACACACAAAAAGCAAAGTTGGGCCAAGCCTACGAGAGACAGTCTCTCTTTCACAACCCTGCCATTCTGTCTCACTGGAGGGAGCAGGATGGTTAGGCTTCCTCTCCACAGCTCTATCTTCCTTGGGGTGCTGATGGAAACCGACTAGGCTCCTGATTTAAAAACAGAACTGGGAAGTTTTGGTGCAGGTGGACAACTCTGCTCTTGGCTGCCAGCTGGGTCTAGTGGCCCTAACAAGGGACACTGGTTGATATTCACGGATCACTGCCTGAGATATAAGGATAGACTGAGGATAAAAGTTGCATCCACTGGGCAAAATATGCCAAAGAACCGAAATTATTCTCAATTTGTTCTTTTAGGCTTCAAGAATAAATAAATTCAAAGAAAGAAAACTTGTGGTGAACGTGACCTAACTAAACTCAGGCTTGTAGAAACACAAGAGGATGACAGCTCTAGCTTACCCATCACTGAACATACATCTCACCAGATCCTGCAAGAAGTTTAGAAAGGAACAAAGGAGAACAGTTCAACTTGCAAAACATTTGAAAGCACTATTATTTCACCCCTTCCTCAATACCACTTTGATTTTGTGGGGTGGGTTTGAAGTCAAAATCTAAGGCTACCTGGAATGTTGAGCAACACGCCGAGTTCTGCAGCGTTTCCATCTCAGGCTACTTCTGCAGGTGGTGAGGGCCTAAACAAGAGTCCACTTCGGGTTAGTATAATAACTTTTTATTTGACATCTACAAGATTGTGGTATCTTGCAGCTTTTGACCAGGTTTATACAATCTCAGTTTCTCAATAGTGCAACCTGTGCAAGCAAAAAAAGTAAAGGGGAAAAAAAAAAGGAAACAAAAAGACCAATTGTCCCCTCACTTGTTTTTATAAACATCTATTATAGGCGAAACAAAACTTACCCATATTATAGATAAGTGTCTATTCACATTTGTACATTACCATTTTTAACAGCTTGAGATAAACTCTACAATGTCTTACAACACGTTAAACAATATTCAAGTTACTGGGTAACAACAATAACAAGAAATAAACATACAGCAGAAGCCTCAAGTGTTTCCTCATTGTCTAGTTTACAACTCAAGTACAAAGTTTTCATTTTTAAGAGTGACAAAGCAAACTAAGGTAATGAAGTTAAAAAAAAAAAAGATTGTTTGCAAGACAGAAGCCAATCTGTACTCCTTTCTACAACTATCTTTAAGTTAAGAAAGATGTAATTTTAAGAAAAGCAGGCTTGTAGCCTTTTTTGCAGCACACATTAGGAATGCTATTAATACATTAAAATTAACTTTTTAAGAGTTTTATCACCAAAAAAATGTGTGTACTCATTACCTTGACAAGAAACCTGGGGCAGGGAGAATGGGAGGACAAGATTTTGCAGGGTTTGAAGCAATACCCAGGTATAAACACTATAAAAATGCAATAACCAATGCTGTACATCTACAAATGTTTCGCTCTGTTACTTGACTTCTGTGTTAATCTTGTTTACGCATGCTTTCAAAGACATGCACTGTCAGAACAAAAACTAGAAAAGAACCTGAATGCATGATATGCAACCTTTCATTTCATGCTTTAATAAACCTATTGTTTTAATAAGTTGGAAAAAGAAACCAATATATATTTTCTCTATTTATAGACTCAAAACACATGCATCCGGGGATAAGTCCCACAGCAATGGCATGGATGTACTGCGTTAACCCTGAGCACTGTATAACATAAAAGTAAAGCCAGTTTGGGAAGTTCCAAGCATTTTTAAACCAATTATGGTTCGCAGCTTTTAACAAACTCACAAACAAACAAACAGACTGACTCACATACGCACATACCCCTCTGCTCACCCAAAGTAAAAGCATACGGTAAGTACCATGGGAAAAGCACACGGAAAGACAGATGTACCACTGTCGGCACTGCTGATTTTCAGTTTTGCTATCTATTCCAGGTTTGTCCTTATTCCCAAGAAAATTAACTAGAGAGAGCACAACTGAAAAAAAAAAATTATAATTCTTTGGAAACTGTCCCTGATTTTTATGCAAATGATATGCTTCAACAGCATTTCAGATACATCCATGTTGAAACCTGTCTTTTCTTATGTGCTGCTCAAGCTGGCGATGCTCTGGGGGTGACGCTGCTGCCAGAGCTGTTTCTGCTGGACTGCAAGCTGTTGAGACTGGTCTGAAGTTGAAAGGAGATTTATAAGAGGAGACACACAATTTGCAGGAATAATCAAACCTGCAAGGAGAAAACAATTTATAAAGGTTGAACCCAGGAGAACTCATACTGTATTTTACAGCTTCACAGCAAATCCCAAATGATGTTATAATATTAAGTTAATGAACAAGATTTCATACACAAACTAAATCAATACTAAATAACTGAACTGGCCCCTTCAGAAGTGGCCTGATCCCTCAGCAGTATTACCCACAAATGCCTGAACACATTCATGTGTCTAGGGCAACACCACCTACCTGCTCGAGCAGAAGAAAGCCAGATACAGGATCTCCCTAGCCACTACCTTTGCAGTCTAGAAATGCATGGAAGCATCACCTTCTTTGGTATGTACTAATGTACCAGAGAGACTCCAGCAAGTGTCTACAAATTCAAATGCACACTGAAACACTAACTGCTAAGTGGGAGTGTGTGGAAGTCAACAAACTAGACTGTGTATTATATCCTGCATCAGGGGACCTGAACTTCTCTCATGTGGGAACAGGGGCTCAATGCTCCAAGCTTCTCTGCAGTGTATTTTTTTTTTTTTAAAGAAGATAGGGAAAAAAAGATAGAAATCCATCCTTTTGATTTTTAAAAGGTGGCAACTAATTCAACTGAAATCCGACAACCAAAAATAACTGATGATCAAAAGAATGCTCATGGACTGACTCTGGCCCGCAGGCAATCCATGATACAGAGAAAGGTTGTTGCAAAAGAAACGAAGAGCACGTGACAAGGCAAGTACAGTAACTGGGTTGACTGCTGGGAAGTGAAGCCTGTCACTGAGGGACTGGTGGGAGCGGCCAGCCTGTCTCCCTTGCTCCCTGCATGACTTCAGTCCAGCCTCTGTGCACAGTGGCTTTGAGTTCCATAGTCTCACATGGCCCGAATACAAAGAGACAGACGTCAGAGAATCCTTCGTCTTCATACCAGACAGCCTGCACAGAGGTCAACAGGGAGGGAAGGAGGGAGCAAGAGCACTGCAGGCAGCGCAGAAGCACAACATCAGAACCTCAGCCACAACCAACTACAGACATCCAAAAGCTCAACTTCCGTTCATCCTTTTAAGAACAAAGGAAACTTTACCCCACCACTGGAATAGACATTCTAAGATGTTATGAAGGAAAATAAAAAAAACAAGGATCTGATTTTCTTTATTCTCACAGCTCGAACCAAAGGAATAAAAAAGACTCACCTACAATCCGTTGTCCATCCTCTGTTCTTAGGCGAACTATCTGCATTTTCACATTTGTGCCACTGACAGACGCAAGAACACCCTCAACTTTTGTCCAGACACTCAGTACTGAGCCACATAATACATAGTATGTGCGGCAACGAAGACCTATTTCACAAACTAATCCCAAGCTTGCTTTTTTGCAGTTGCCACGCCTAGGACAGATTAAAAAAAAAAAAAAATATATATATATATATATGAACATGGACACACACCAGGCTCACACCTACTGAATTTCAAATGGAAACTGCACTATCATTTACCTTAAGTGAGTTTCAGAGCCTGCAATTCTTTTCACATACTGGATTATCCTAATATAAGGTATCACTACTGATTTTAAAATTCCAGTTATTTCTGGGGTCTGGCTCCCTATAAAAGGGCTGATGTATTGGTTCTGATAGCCATTTTGCATGTGTCATTTTAATATGTTTGTTTACTGGATTAATGCCAGTTTATAAGATAATTCTGCCAGTCATCCCTACAGTATTAAAGGACAAATATATGGTTCTAAATCAGGTAAGTGAAAAAGGCAAAAACAAACAAAACCTTGCTTATATCACAGCAAAGCTATCTACTTACATGTGTCTAAATAAAAACCTGGCTAAAACTCATCTATATCCCTTTTCATAAAGTGGGCCAGGATATTCCATTCTCAATGCCCCGAAATGAACATAATGATTTGACAACACCTCTGGCTAGCCTAGCAGCACAGCAGGATCGGTTCCAGGGCTCAACAGTCAAGTTTTCTACTGTTGTTAGCTACCTGAGGCATCTTTGTGGTTTCCTAGATGTTACTTAGCCTTAAAAATAAAACTGACTTGAGACACCAATAGAACTTTGGGGGGGATGGGGGGAAGTTAAAAAAAAAAAAAGGAAGGAAGGAAACGAAGAGAGAAGCAGAAAGAAAAAGCTAAGTCTCAACCCCAAGCATGATAATTAAGTCCCTGTAGGCAGATGACAGTCAGTCGGAAGTAAGGAAGCATCCATGAACAGCAAAGGGGAGATGTAAACAGTGTGTGGTCAGAGACTTCCACTATGTACCTCTGCATAGAGAAACAACAACAAGCAACTGATAACTGCCCATGTACTTACAGGGACAGACTGCCAAAGAGTAAAGAGATATTTAAATTAAATCTTGACAAATGGAATAAATGGTGAGAAAAACAAAAATACTAACCAATAAGCATGAGTACAAGTATCTGCAGATGAATTATACTGATCTAACCAGTGGACCAGGGCATCGTCAGAGACTACCTGTGAAAAGAAGATGAAAATTCCACTGAAACACACACTGCTTGCCTAATTTGATCTCTGAAGTCAATTTAAAATCATCTTTGCATAAAGAACCTGGCCCTTGCTACTGCTTGCATCTGAATGCTAATGCTCTCCCACGAGGGCTTCCCTATGTAATGAATATTTCAAATAGCTAACAATTACAAACTGTTTTCAAGTGGAAAATGGCTAGGAATAACAGTAATATAAGGTAATGCTAACAACAAAATTATTACATACTAAAGTTAGAAACAACAGGCATTCACTGTTTTTCTAGAAATCACTCCAAAATGTAAACACAGCAGTTCACAATAAAAGCAAGAGTTGGTGGGAAGGTATTTTAGTCTTGTACATCTTCCTTTCATTTAAAAAATTCTAATTTTTGTAGTCAGCACTGTTAAAGCTTCCTTTTCTGACAACATAAGCTGCTTCAAATAATCATAATTTTCCTAATAGCTGATAACATTAAGACTGGGATATTAATTTAACAAAACTTTTTTAAAAGTTAAAAACTTTTTCTGAAAACCATATTCCAGCAATCAAATAGGAAAAACTGACAAAAAAATTTCACATATAAACACTCTTTCAATACATTATGAAAAAGTATTCCTATATAACATCATGGACAAATGGAAAAATACCTTCTTGTATTTCTTTTTTAGATCAGCATAAATTTCTAATTTGAGCTGTTTCCCGGTATTTGGTCTATAAACTAAGAAAAGCTTCTTCTTAGGGTTCACTTCTTTAACTAAGATGGCAGTTTTCTTGTTGTTTCTTATCTATTAAAAAAAATGGTGAGAAAATATATAGTCAACACTGTACATTTTAAGACAGGCTTGCTTTTTGTACCATCACATCAGCAAATCTTTTCCTTTGAAAGATTATAATGCCAAAGTGAAAGAAAGTGAAAGTGAAGTCACTCAGTTGTGTCCGACTCTTTGCGACCCCATGGACTGTATGTAGCCTACCAGGTTCCTCCGTCGATGGGATTTTTCAGGTAAGAGTCCTGGAGTGGGCTGCCATTTCCTTCTCCAGGGGATCTTCCCAACCCAGGGGTCAAACCCAGGTCTCCTGCATTGCAGACAGACGCTTTACCCTCTGAGCCACTAGGTAAGCCTATAATGCCAAATGTGTAGGTAAATACAGAACTGTGAAGAAAGGATAACGCTGCTGTGTAATCGAGTTAAACAAGGTAAAGGCCTTAACTTTGAGGCAGGCTGAAGGTCAAGATATTTTTTAGAAAATTGTGTTGAGTAAGACTTAAAGCACAATGTCCAATGGAGAAAAATTTGCTTCTTCTAATCTATGACAGAGATGTGACAGAGGAATCTAAGTAGTGGGCAGGAAGGTCTTCATGGGAAATTCTAAGGTATGTCACTCTCCTTCAAGTTACAATGAAATAAAACCTTCAAAAAATAATTTTGATCATTCACAGTCCTCTGAATTCATCTAATCCACCAGTGCTACAATTTTAAGCCTATAGTTTGTGAGAGTGAAATACCACATGAAATATCACAAACTGATCTGTAGACAGTAATGCTGTAATAGGAGAAAGCAAAATGCTGAACAAATAATACACAATATAATGCAGAAGTGGAAGAAAAGGATGCATTAGACAAACAATGGAACTTGGTGTTTCTGTTTTTTTTTTTTTTTTTTTTTTAAATTTTTAAAAGTTGGACTTTATGAGAGAAATCCTAAGACAAAGGAGTTGTAAAAAGCACCATTTAATTCAAGGAAAAATAAGGCTGGGAAATTAGTATCTGTTCTAAATAATGGTGAACAATTTCAAAGCAAGAGTCTCTGGAGCCAAACTGAAGGAAAAGTTTGAAAGAGATCTTCCCAGCTCCTCTACAGGGCTTCCCTGCTGGCTCAGACTACAAAGACTCTACCTGCAATGCAGGAAACCCATGTTTGATCCTGAGGTAGGGAAGATCCTCTGGAAAAGGGAATGTCAGCCCACTCTGCTGTTCTTGCCTGGAGAATTTCATAGACAGAGGAGCCTGGCGGGTTATAGTCCATTGGGACACAGTTGAGCAACTAACACTTCCTTTTCTACAAAATAGTTTGCTAAGCTACTGACTTTTTATATTAAGATAATTCTTAAATGGATAAAACGACTCAGTATTTTACCTTTCGTGGATATTAAAGATCCTTCGTCTTTTACTTGTTCACATGATTTTAAACACTTTATATAATTACTGCGAAGTCTATGAAACATTAGTTGAGTGAAAAGTACATTTAAAAATCTTTTACCAGCTGATGTGAAATACTCCCGTTATACTTCAGATGATTAAAGCATGTAACAATGTGATCTAATGTGATCTATCTATCTATCAGTGTTAATTATTATAGTTATAAAGTAAGTATCACACTACAGAGGAATTGAAAGTGATTTTGTGGACTTCTCTGGTGGTACAGTGGATAGGAATCTGCCTGCCAATGCAGGAGACGTGGGTTCTATCCTTGGTCCGGGAAGATCCCACATGCTGAGGAACAACTAGGTCCTTCCACCAAATCTACTGCTTCAATGTCTAGAGCCTCTGCTCCTCAACAAAGAGTATCCCCTGTTTGCTACAACCAGAGAAAGTCCACAAGCAGCAATGAAGACCCAGCACAGCCAAAAATAAACAAAAAAAAATTATTTTAAAAATTTTGTAAATGATTCTGACATGGCTTTCTTAATGTCAACACACATTAAACAAACTGTAAGTCATATGTGCTTACTGCTGAGGAGGTTCACAGAAACAGGCTATGCCTTCCTGGAAGAATGCCTCCTCTTAACTTTCTGGCTGCACCTCAGTGCGCACGATCTTAGGTACCCTGACTAGGGATGGAACCCGCACCCCCTGCACTGGAAATGTGGCATCTCAACCACTGACCACCAGGGAAATCTCAGATGTCTCTTTGAAGGCCCTCACTCCTCACATCCAGCTGTTTGCGCCCATACAGACAGTAACAAAGGGCAACATTACCACATCCTTTCACTCCAGGGAAACTGGTAAGGATCAGCATTTTCAACAAAATCTACCAGTGCTTCAGTTCTGGCAATAATTTCAAATGAAAGACAATAACCAATATCCTATATTTACCAATCAAAACCCTATCCAAGGCCTTAGAGAAATCTGAATAAAATCTGGTGAACTGTATCAATAGTTTCATTGTGATATTGTACTATAGCTGTATAAAATGCTACCACTGGAAAAACTCATGTATAAGAAATTCCTATGTATTACTCCCTATAACCCCCCGAAGATTATAAGATTTACACACACCCCTCCCTCCCCACCCCCCAGAACCAGATCCAGTTTGAGAGCTTTGCTACTCATAAACCAGGCTTATGGACAAAATCTAGCCTGACCTTATGCTTAAGAACAGTTTAAGGGAGGGAGGGAGAAAGTATCTTAGAAAGGAAGGAAAAAAAATTCACAAAGAAGAGTCAGCAGAGATGATACATGCCCTGCAAGATCAACGATACTATCTGACCCCTCTCATAAACAGTTTAGGATTCATGCTCTAGACAGCTTATTTATGGTTTCACCCTGCCTGTGGCATTGTAATTGGTCTCCTTTACACAGTTACTTCTTGAACCAGGTCTTCATTTACAGTTTGTCATTCCATAAGTGTTTGCAAGTAAGCAAAAAGTGCCATATACATACAATGGAGTTCAGTTCTGTCACTCAGTTGTGTCTGACTCTTTGCGACCCCATGAACCACAGCACACCAGGCATCCCTGTCCATCACCAACTCCCGGAGTCCACCCAAACCCATGGCCATTGAGTCGGTGACGCCATCCAACCATCTCATCCTCTGTCGTCCCCTTCTTCTCCTGCCCTCAATCTTTCCCAGCATCAGGGTCTATTCCAATGAGTCAGCTCTTCTAATCAGGTAGCCAAAGTATTGGAGTTTCAGCTTCAACATCACTCCTCCCAATGAACACCCAGGACTGATCTCCTTTAGGATGGACTGGTTGGATCTCCTTGCAGTCCAAGGGACTCTCAAGAGTCTTCTCCAACACCACAGTTCAAAAGCCTCAATTCTTCTGCGCTCAGCTTTCTTTATAGTCTAACCCTACTTATTTAACTTACATGCAGAGTACATCAGGAGAAACGCTGGGCTGGAGGAAGCACAAGCTGGAATCAAGATTGCCTGGAGAAATATCAATAACCTCAGATATGCAGATAACACCCCTCTTATGGCAGAAAGTGAAGAAGAACTAAAGAGCCTCTTAAGGAAAGTGAAAGAGGAGAGTGAAAAAGTTGGCTTAAAGCTCAACATTCAGAAAAGTAAGATCATGGCATCTGGTCCCATCACTTCATGGCAAACAGAAAGGGAAACAGTGGCTGACGTTATTTTTCTGGGCTCCAAAATCACTGCAGATGGTGACTGCAGCCATGAAATTAAAAGACACTCCTTGGAAGGAAAGTTATGACCAACCTAGACAGCATATTAAAAAGCAGAGACATTACTTTGCAACAAAGGTCCGTCTAGTCAAGGCTATGGTTTTTCCAGTGGTCATGTATGGATGTGAGAGTTGGACTATAAAGAAAGCTGAGCACTGAAGAATTGATGCTTTTGAACTGTGGTATTGGAGAAGGCTCACAAAAAGGAATAAAACACTGACACAGGTTACAACATGGATGAACCCTGAAAACAATATGCTGAGTAAAAGAAGCCATACACAAATGTCATATATTGCATGAGTCCATTTATATGAGGTACCAAGATATGCAAATTTTTTAAGATATGCAAATTTATAGACAGAAAAGAGATGAGAGGTTATCAGAGGCTGGGGGAGTTGTGTAAGGGTGATGGCTGGACAGCACTGTGAATAATCAATGCCACTAAATCGTACACTTTAAAATGGATAAAATGGCAAGTTTGTTATATATTTCACCGTAACTTTAAAAAATTCTGTAATATGCCAGAAATCATTAAATTATACACTTAAGTAAGTGAACTGTACAATATGTGAATTATATCTCAATAAAGCTGTTAGAGAAAAAGAAATAAAGATTAAGAAGAATTCAAGAGAAAATAAACATTAAAGGCAAGTAAAGATCTAATGTGTGGATAAAAGGAGACCTAGTAATGGAGAAATTCAAGGAAGAAAATGCTAAAAACTTTACAAATAAAAATAATTCAAAAACATTCTAAAATAAAGATCTGAAACTATATATTAAAAGAGCATACCAACTACCTCAGAATACTGACCAAGAATGACTAATACAAGATAAACTCTAATAAAATTACCAAACTTTGAAGAATTCTTCGTACATACAGGCACAAAAGAACAATTAAATATAAAATGGAAAGGAAATTAGAACATCATCAAACTCTGACAGCAACTCTATCTGAGAAGAGTAAATAGTAGCATCTTTTAAGATATTCAAGAAAAGAAAATGTGAAATGATAGACTTCATGTCTGGTAAAACTGTCATCACCTATAGAACTAAGATTAATTAAGGGTTAAAAGAAGAGTATACTATATCATTGTCAGATGCTGACATGCAGAAATAGTGTATTTTTAAAATAGAATGGGGTAAGTATATGCAAACAAGTTATTTTAAAAAAGTAGTTTCAGGAATATTGGGGTAGTGTGTCCATAGTATTTTATCATTCTTTGTGCCCTGAAGAACAAGGATTATTGGTGTGGAAGAAAGAAGACCAAAGTATCAGAGAAGAGGTGAAACTAAAATTCCATAGTTTTAATCAGGATAAATAAATATGCACTCATCTGTGTACATGTGTATGTCTAAATGTAAATATGTATACACACACTCTCGCTCCCCTTAGCTCTGTCCACATGCAAATACTAAACTAATGATAGTAGTTATATTAGTAACTGAAAACTGAATCTTGAAGACATAGAGCATTATTTTGACTAAAGATCACTCACTATATTATGGGGGGAAAAGTTCCATTTACTAAGAATATGCAATTCTTTTTGGCCATGCTGAGTGGTAAGGAGAATCTCAGTTTCTTGACCAAGGATAGAACCCATGCCCCCTGCAGTGGAAACATGGAGTCTTAACCACTGGACCGCCAGGGAAGTCCTCGAATATGTAATAATTTAAAACTTGTATTTAATAATACTCCTCAAAAACTATTAAAAATGCTTCACACTTACAATGATAAATTATCATGAGAGAGAAAGCTAAATACAGTTGGAAAATCAGTACCATGCAAACATAATTACAATGCTGGCAATGAAAACACATACCTTAACAATTAACATTTAAAGGAAACAAGTCTTACTTGCAGTGACAAATAAAAGCCATCATCTGGTCCTGTCAGCTCAGCCCAAATCTTGGTAGCTTCCTCCCAAGACATTCCCCTCTCCACACTTATCTGTAAAAAAAAAAAGTAATGAAATTTAAATTAAACTCACTTCTTAGGATGCCTATCAGAAAAGCACACTATACTTGAATGAGCACATTTTACAGGCTTACTGTGTATAATTCTACATGGCCAGATGTTGAATATCCTGGAGTCAGAAACTTCTTAACATCACTTTTCCTCACTTTTTCATCTCCAGAACCAAGATCTTGAATAAGAAAAAGCAATGTATAAGTATAAAAAAAAATTTCATCAGGAATACACATGACATTTTAAAAATTTCCCAACTTACCTAAAATTCCCATATCATATCTTCCATTTTTTTTGGCATTTTGAACGACTGCAGTAAGCGTGTCCGCAAAATACTGAAATAATGCATTCTGTTGATGTACTTCCATGCCCAAAATTCTGTTTAAGAATTTTCCTATGTTGTTATAATCTGCAATGACAAAATTTTATGAACAATTTAAGGCATTCAAATGGCAATTTAACAAGTTTATTCATCTCAGCCTAGTTCAAGTCTCACTTTCTTCTCCAAAGTCTTCTTTCACAATTCTTGTACTGTTTGCAGAACGGGCCTATACTTTGATCGCTTCTACCTCTAGCTATTAGTATAGCTATACTATGCGGTCAAAAGATGTTTGCCAAATTAGATTTTTGTATCTTCAACTTTACTTACTGAAAATATGAATACAATTTAGCACATAAGACTGCTTTCCAACATTAAGTCATAACTTATAAAGTTATTAAGTGCCAGAAGTCAGTGAAGCTCAACTTTTGCTGCACAAGTAGAACGCCCTGGAGCTCCGGAAAATTACCACTGCCTGAGCTCCTGCCCTGGCTTAAGTACTTTCAAAAAGCTCAACAGTTGCTCATACCTGCAACCTAGTTTGAGAACTGTTGCTACATAGAGAGAAGAGAATAGAGGTTTAATTTTTTGAATAAACATTGTAGCAAAACCCACCAGGTATGCTTTGTGAACGCTAAGTACTGAGAGACAGACCAACAGACTTGAAACTTCCCCTTCAAATTGATAAAAACAAACAACAAAATGGGCTATAATGATACAGCAATAGTTATGTACATATGTGAAACTCATATTATTACCTTTATCTAGAGTAAGAATTCCCGAACGATCTTCTACATTTATTAGACCAACTCCTATCAGTCCTTGTCGAACATCTAAAATAAAACAAAATATACAAAAAATGTTATGGTTCAAATGACTCAATGAGCTGTTACCTAACTAATTAAACCAGATCAAGTTTTAGCATACGTATCTTCCATAACTCCTATTAGCTGAATTAAAAGGAACACACAGACCCTAAATATCTTTAGGCACTTTGAAATCCTAGAACTCTTAACTTCACATTATACATACTGTTTTCACTAAGATGTCTTATCTTTATAACAACCATCTTTTGCAGTGGAGATTCTAGGCTACAAAGCTGCTCTGCTCACAGAATTAGTTTTGAATTCTGAATACACAGCATGATAGTGATTAAATAACTGTGTAAATAAGGAAATAATGCTTCCTTTCCAAACATTACCTATCAGTATCGACAAGGAGATGCAAAAGATAAGCAACAAGTATAATGGTCAACATGTTATGAATTATGTTACTAAGAAGATGACTAATAAAACTTAAAAAAAAAAAAATACTGGAGTCCAGGCTCCAACCCAGACTTACTGAGTAAGTGTTTAAGAAAGAGAAAGGGTCAGTAGGAAACATAATTATATCCTATTTACATGTTTATTTAATTAGCTAGACTGCTACATGCTTCAAATGTTTAGATTCTGCAGGTGACATGACAATTCTGTAGCCAAAGATTTCCAATGCAAAAAATCCTCATTTTAGGAACCCATTCTATGAAGAAATTACCTGAATAGAAGGATAGCCGCTATAATTCCAGCACTTTGTGACGCAAAAAAATTAAAACTACTTGAATATCAATAAAGGAATAACTGAAGAACTGTTGCATAGCTAGATGGAGAATATTACACAACTCTTAAAAACGTGTTCATGCTATAGCTAATGACTTATAAAAGATGTATGTCTGTGATATACTGAGAAAAGTATGTTGCAAGTAGTATGTTTTTAAAAAGCTCTGTGTTTAGACAAACATGGACAAGGGTTTTTTAGACTGCTCTTGTTCAAACTGTCAACATTTGTAACCTTACCAAATAAGAGTGGAAGTGGGCAGGTAGTTAAAGAGAGTATTGGCTCCTCATTATTCACTTTTAGATTAGCTTTCATTACTGACAGTGACTAAATAACATGTACTATTTCAGAACTAGAAATAAATTGGGGAGTTGTTTTGACAATCCCTTCAATGACCAAACAAAAAGAAAACAAGAAGAAGAGGGAGAAAAAGAACAGGGCTAAGGTTTTATAGGTTTTTGTTTCGTTACATGCCATCAACGACTATAAACAGCCCTGCCAGCTGTGTCAATATGGACTATTACCAACAGTAAACACCAGTTCAATTGGAAAGGACTTCCTAGGGAAAAAACGCTAATTTAATGACAATGTTTCAAGTATCTTACATCTATTTATTCTCCAAAATACTTTCATAGTTTCCCGAACTACTAAAATCTCTCAGACTACTAATATTAATGGGGTAAAATCTACACATCTAAGAATTTCTATAGCACTATTTAGGACTTCTTTAATATAAAAATTTCCAAATATACACAAATGTAAAACAAGAATATTCTATGAACCCACATGTACCTATTATCCAGTTTTAACAACTGTTAACATATGGCCAATTTTGTTTTATCAATATTTACACTCCCCATTAACCTTCACAGATTTACCCAGATACTTAAAAGTAAATGCAAAAAGTTATTTGACATAGTCATCTTCTATTACTCTACCAAAACCATTTTTCCTCTAGTAATCTAAAATTATACAATATGCAATAAATTCAAGAGTAAAGTCACTTTACCTGAATGAAATTTAGTAAATCTACTGCTTATTACAAGAGGTTAATTTAGGTGCCTGATAACCATCAATTTCTAAATTTCATACATTTTATGTCCAAAGAAAACTAAAGGCAACAGCACCTCTTAGAATGGGTTTTAGTACCTTCTAACAGGTGAGACTTGTCAGTACTAATTTTCCTTTTTTATGATTATTTTTTAAAGTTACCTTTAAAGAATTCTCCAGGATAGTCTGGAGGTGGTGATACCATAGGAGAATCTAGGTTTACGATGGATTTCATGACAATTTCTAAAGCATTTCTTCCATACTGCAATTAAAAAAACAAAGACATTTAACCAGTTTCAGCATTTGGATACTCTTCAATTACATGACCAAATGAATGTTTTTATAAAAACCTCTACTGTATCAAACAGTAAAAAATAGCAGGACTCAATTACCTTTATGTAAACTTTACATGGCCTAGTGCCTCCCTCACACCTTTGCACACAGCAGGCATTCAATAAATTAACAACTTTCTTTACTACTGGGAACTCCCACTTGATTCATCCACAAATGTTTATTATAATCCTCTTTTCCCACAGGGAAGAGGTCATTATACAGTACATTTGATCACCGAAGACCTAATTGCTTCCATTTTACAGGAAGCCATGATTTTACAGCAAAATCATAAGAGGAGGCAACTTAAAAGTTTTAAACAGTAACTACTTGACCTTTCTGTTCCTCATAGACACCATACACTGCCACAATTTTTCACAGATACTGACAGCTGAAATGTACCTTATTATCGAAGTTGAACCGGCTCAGATCTCTAGATTCTGTTGCTCTTCTGTCTCCATGTGTAAGTGCACCCTATCCAAACATAAAATTTCCAATCAAGGCAAAGAAAACAAGTAACATACACCATCTTTTACACACATCTATGTAACTAAAAAACTTACCAAACTCTCAAGTCTTTTAGCAACAATAGATGCAAATCTTTGTTCTCCTGCCAATTCAGAAATCAGAAACACATATTCAGGAGCGGTAACTTGATTTGATCTATGAGTTCGTCCTGTAATGACATTAAAAAAAAAAATCACTGATTGATTGTGTTTGCTAGATACTAGTTCTGAGATCTATTCCTAGCACTTAATAGTAAGCTGGGATCCTAAAAAAGTAAAGAATGTAATCACCCCAATTCCCCAAAAAGGAAAAAATTGCAAACAATGACTTGAACAACATTTGTATTGAGAGTAACACTCCTCATTGCAAGAGAACAAAAACTCCCATAAAACTGTTAAGTGATAATCGCATTATTAAGTGCTACCCCAATTTGGTTGACCACAATGTTGCTGATGCACAGCTGCTCTGGAATCTACAAAAAAAATTTTAATTTTTCTATTTTTTTAAATTGCCAGGTCATGGGACATGAAGATGTAAGGTGAAGGGAGGAGCAATGTGCTCTCACTCAAGCCACTGGGGGCTGAAAAGGACATCAAGTGGCAGCTGCTGACACAGGTAATGTACATCCCCAGAGGTCTGCAAAAAAGATATTCCTAAGGAGCCCCAATTCTTGAATATAAAGCCAGAAAGCCCTACTGCAGGTCTTTTACAGCTTTTAAAATGACTAAGAAATACATTCATGATGTACTCTATACTTTAAGGTACATGTAATACCCAAGTATCTCCAAAACCGACACATGCTTCGAGTTTTACTATGTCCAATATTAAAGTATTTTCCCCAATGAAGTGAAATTCAGTGCAGGACTTACCAAATTGCTGAATTGCTCTATCAGCACTCCATGGTAACTCCAGAGTCATATGAACTCTCCGCCTTTGATTTTTAGCTCTTCTATCCGCTTGTAATGAAATACCTGAGCTGGCAGCTTCTGAGATGATAGCAATATTCTGTATCAAGTGGAAGGAGAAAAAATAAAAGATCACTTTTCCACAAAGACAAGCAGGAAAACATCCACCACTATGTATTCTCCTCAAATTATAGAACCCTTCATTTTAGCTGTGCATGGTTACAAGCACACTCAAAATCAAGACTACATTTCCAGTCTCCCTTACAGCTAAGTGTGGGCACATTCCAGCCAGCAGGTTACATGGACAATGTCCAGGAAATGTCTCTAATTGAAGATATGTCTCCCTCTTTTTTCCTCTCTGCTGGCTGAAACACAGAGGTGTAATGACCGAATGTGAATCATGGAATATGGAGGTTAACTTGGAAATGCAAGTCTGCATAAAAAGTACCAAGACAGAAGCGACCTAGTCTTCAAGGGGTCATGCCAGTGCTGTTCTACCTAACAAAATCTCTACATGAGAAAACGAACTTCCACTTTAAGTCATTGTGATAGTGGGTTTTCTGTCACTAACAGCCAAACCTGATCCCAACTAATACATAATTCCTAATGGACATGGGCCTAAATTACTAGTGAAACAAATACATAAAATAACTGATAATACCTCTACCTACAATCTTTAAAATATGTAACAAGAGCTTTAAATACACTTGAAATATATGCGCATAATTCTTTTCACCAAAATGCATCCCAGAAAAACATACCTTATCTCCATCCATAAATCTTTGTTTTTCTGTAATATTTAGTATTTCCACAGGAACATCAAGTTCAGATCTTGACTCATAAGATATGCTTCCATCATCATTGCTTACAACCCTCCCCTTGCGGCCAGTCATCTGCAAAGTCAAACAATGTCACTTACAATTAAGGTATCTGACTGTGGTGCAGGAAGTTCATGACTCCCACTAGAGAAACATGGTGGAGGTGAAAGGAAAAGGAAGCCAATGTGCACTGTGCATCCTCTCCCACACCAGGTGCGGGGCAGGGGAGAGAAAACACTGCAACATAAAGCCTGGTTTTAAAAAGTTGAAATTCAGTGGAAAAAACCGACATGTGGCAATGACAACAAAGGCTGTGTGACAGGGGCAGCAACAGAGATCTGAGTCTTGGGGCAGATCCTGAAGACACCAGGGGAAGGAGCTCACTTGCTCTAGGACAACAACTAGAGCAGAACAAGGGTTCTCAGATCTCAGAGAGGATACTAGGTAATTTTATGAGGAAACAATATATTATGCATTCTAAAGGGTTTGTAAGTGGCAAAAAAAATTACCTAGGGCAGAATCAACCGCGTTTAAGTCATATTTACCTCAGCAACATTCTCAGGGCCACCAAGTTCATCAATAAGTTCATCCAGGGTATTAGGAGGGAGGTCTTCAGCTAATTTTTCTAGTTTATCAAGTAGGTCTTTCTTCATCTGTTGGGCCCTTTCCACGGCATCTTGACTTGTTATAAGGCTACTGTTGCTGTTGGTGTTACTGTTAGCTAGATAAAGTACATGTGTTAAAAATCAGTACACAGTTTAAATATTTGTTTTGTTTGAAAGTACATTTCACAGACAAAGCAAACATCCACGTGGTTACCTGGTGCACTGTTAGGAGCAGGTGAAACAACTGGTGTAGAAGAAAAACTAGGTCGTTTTGATCCAAGACCCGATGCTAATAAGGCACTTTGAATAGAATCTGGATCTATACTTTTCCTTTTTTTTTTGTCTTTGTTTTTCTTATGATCTTTTCTGATTAACCAGGGATCTAAAAGTTAAGGAAATACATAAATCATTTGTTAACACAAGTACAAAATTTCCAAAGGAAACCACCAATGAGTTTTTTTGTATTGCTGACTGACAACTTGTAAACCACCACCAGCTATAGCAGTCCAGTACATCCATACACCATGAGGTAAATGCCATGGTTTGAGGTTAAACATAATTGAACAAAACTGATGTCATGACCTTACATAAATGAGCTCAACTGCCAGAAGACAGAAAAAGTTGGAGCTCCCACAAAGCAAAGATTAGAATCTATCTGATAATTTTTACAGGAAAAAAAAAGGTTTTAGTACAATATCCCATTTCAAATACACAGAAATAAGGACCCTTTAGTTTATATTTAAAATATTAAAAAACTTACCATCTTCATCATCCTCACTAGACTCATCTCTGAATGGATTGAAATCATCATCATCTCCAGAACTCATGTTTTTAGAGCTCTCATAGTCACTTTCTTCATTATCAGAGGCATCAGATTCACTTCCACTATCATCAGAACTGCTACCAGTAAGGCCACCTATTTTTCGTGCTTTTTTGGCTTCTCGAGTTATTTCTTCACCTACCCACAAAACCCAAACCCAAGAGAGTCAAAACACACTGTGGTAAAAGTTAGGAAATTATATTTAGTTCATAAGCTAATACATTTAACTAATTCAAAAGACAACTACACAAGAAAAGTATTTGCATAAGTATACAAGAACAAGGAAGAGAGGAAGGCAACCCATTCCACTACTCTTGCCTAGAGAATCCCATGGACAGGAGCCTGACAGGCTGCAGTCCATACGGCTGCACAGAGTCAAACATGACTGAATCGAATAAACAGCAGCAGTAGCATACAAGAAAAATTAAAAATTCATGAACAATCACAGCCTTTTGGACTCCTATAAGAAGTCAGGTTATATACAATTATTTTTAGGAGAAATTATGTATATAAGTATAAACTCGAGACAGCCTTCAAGTGCATAAGTTTCAAAATTCAGGACAACAAAGATGAAACAATCTCTGGCACTGTCAGAATTTGTGTATCAGGTTGACAGACAAGGCCTAATAATTACAGGTTTTTAAACTACTTAAATACTTTTCTATGGAATACTACAAAAAAAAAAAATCTACAAAACTGCATTTTCAAAAGTTAAACAAGGCTGGGAAAACTGGTCAACCACTTGTAAAAGAATGAAACTAAAACACTCTCTAACACCATACACAAAAATAAACTCAACATGGATTAAAGATCTAAATATAAGACCAGAAACTATAAAACTCCTAAAGGAGAACATAGGCAAAACACTCTCTGATATAAATCACAGCAAGATCCTCTATGACCCACCTCCCAGAATATTGGAAATAAAAGCAAAAATAAACAAATGGGACCTAATGAAACTTAAAAGCTTTTGCACAACAAAGGAAACTATAAGCAAGGTGAAAAGACAGCCTTCAGAATGGGAGAAAATAATAGCAAATGAAGAAACAGACTAAGGATTAATCTCAAAAATACACAAGCAACTCCTGCAGTTCAATTCCAGAAAAATAAGTGACCCAATCAAAAAATGGGACAAAGATCTAAACAGACATTTCTCCAAAGAAGATATACAGATGGCTAACAAACACATGAAAAGATGCTCAACATCACTCATTATCAGAGAAATGCAAATCAAAACCTCAATGAGGTACCATTACACGCCAGTCAGAATGGCTGCTATCCAAAAGTCCAACAAGCAATAAATGCTGGAGAGGGTGTGGAGAAAGGGGAACCCCCTTACACTGTTGGTGGGAATGCAAACTAGTACAGCCACTATGGAGAACAGTGTGGAGATTCCTTAAAAAACTGGAAATAGAACTGCCATATGACCCAGCAATCCCACTCCTGGGCATACACACCTAGGAAACCAGATCTGAAAGAGACACGTGCACCCCAACGTTCATCGCAGCACTGTTTATAATAGCCAGGACATGGAAGCAACCTAGATGCCCACCAGCAGACGAACGGATAAGGAAGCTGTGGTACATATACACCATGGAATATTACTCAGCCACTAAAAAGAATTCATTTGAATCAGTTCTAATGAGATGGATGAAACTGGAGCCCATTATACAGAGTGAAGTAAGCCAGAAAGATAAAGACCAATACAGTATACTAATGCATATATATGGAATTTAAAAAGATGGTAATGATAACCCTATATGCAAAACAGAAAAAGAGACACAGATGTACAGAACAGAATTTGGGACTCTGTGGGAGAAGGCGAGGGTGGGATGATCTGAGAGAACAGCATTGAACCAAGTATACTATCAAAGGTAAAACAGATCACCAGCCCAGGTTGGATGCATGAGACAAGTGCTCAGGGCTGGTGCACTGGGATGACCCAGAGGGAAGGGATGGGGAGGGAGATGGGAAGGGGGTTCAGGATGGGGAACACATGTAAATCCATGGCTGATTCATGTCAATGTACTATACAGTACTATACAAAGTACTATACAGTAATTAGCCCCCAACTAATAAAAATAAATGGAAAAAAAAAAACAAGGTGCTAATCTGAATTATCTTACTGGAAATTCATAGAAGATATCTAGAGTAAATTAATCAAAACTGAGAAGAACATTAAAAAGGTTCACATACTAATGAAATGGTGAGAAGATAATTCAGAAAAGGGAAACATGACCATCCAGTGACCACTCTAACAGGTCACTGACTCTAGGCCACAGCATTACTTTTTGTGTCACCAAAATAAAAGATAATGCCAATTATAATAGCCAACCTACTTTCAGGCATATTAAAAATATAAGGGAAAAAGCATTTCTTGAAACAGATGAAAATACAAGGTTAAAGTGTCAGGCACTGTGTTTAGAACACACAGCATCATGTACGTTCTTATCAGCATTTTAGAGAGAGCCTGAGATGTTAACTTCTAAAAGGCAAGGAGCTTAGTAAGCACCTCAACAGAAATCCAACTTTGCAATTTTTATAAAATGTCTAACAAACATAAGTGAGTGTATGCCTAATAATTAAGTAATAAACTAACAAAAGTCTCTTTAAAGAAGACGATATAGACACACGGGCTTCCCAAGTGGCTCAGTGGGTAAAGAATCAATCTGCCTGCAATGCAGGAGACTTGGGTTTGATTCCTGGGTCAGGAAGATGCCCTGGAGGAAGGCACGGCAAGCCACTCCAATATTCCTGCCTGGAGAATCCCCATGGACAGGGGAGCCTGGCAGGCTACAGTCCATAGGGTCGCAAAGAATCAGACACAAAAGCAGCAACTGAGCACGAGTGCATGCACACACATACTCTCACACACCCACACACACAGCATCAACAGAAAGACCCAGATTTTGGTTCCCCATTTATCATCCAGTAGTTGTGTGAACCTAGGGATATCACCTAACCTCTTTCTGTGCCTTCATTTCCTGTCTATAAAACTGAAAAACTAAAGCCTTTCATGTGGATCCCTTGTAGTTAAACAAGACCACGTGTGGGCGGTGCTCAACATAGTGCCTAGCACCAAACTGTTAAAGCCACAATTTAAAATGGGGACTATTTGTGCATTCAAAATGACATGGGCCATGGGAATTCCCTCGTCCATTGGTTAGGACTCCATGCTTTTTGGCTCCAGATTCAATCCCTGGTCAGGGAGCTCAGATCCCACAAGACACGCAGTCAAATAAATAAAAGACACTTCCTTTAAAAACAAACCAAACACTGCATGATCCAATTTAAGGAAGGCAGCTCAGTTCAGCTCAGTCACGTCCGACTCTTTCCAACTCCATGAACTGCAACACGCAAGGCCTCCCTGTCCATCACCAACTCCCGGAATCCACCCAAACCCATGTCCATTGAGTCAGTGATGCCATCCAACTATCTCAGCCTCTGTCATCCCCTTCTTCTCCTGCCCTCAATCTTTCCCAGCATCAGGGTCTTTTCAATGGAGTCAGCTCTTCACATCAGGTGGCCAAAGTATTGGAGTTTCAGCTTCAACATCAGTCCTTCCAATGAACACCCAGGACTGATCTCCTTTAGGATGGACTGGTTGGATCTCCTTGCAGTCCAAGGGACTCTCAAGAGTCTTCTCCAACACCACAGTTCAAAAGTATCAATTCTTCGGCGCTCAGCTTTCTTTATAGTCCAGCTCTCACATCCATACACGACCACTGGAAAAACCATAGCCTTGACTAGACGGATCTCTGCTGACAAAGTAATGTCTCTGCTTTTTAATATGCTGTCTAAGTTGGTCATAACTTTCCTTCCAAGGAGTAAGCATCTTTTGAAGGCAGTACATGCCCGAAATACAGCTTGCATCAAAATGCTCAAGTTTATATTACTTCCAGCACCATTTAAAGGAAAAGTACCCACCTTTCCGCTTTTTTGTTTTATTTTCCTTACAAGGACTATCTCTTGGTGAACTGCTGTTACTTGGAGCTGTCAAATCAATTCCCAGCAAACTATAAAGCTTTTTTCTGTCCGGAGCAGGGAAGTGTTTTTCAATAAGTGACTGTAACACTCCTCTGTTTGTAGAAGAGATAAAAAAGTGACAGTCAGTGGCTCAATGTGCAAAATTATTATATATAAAATACTACTGAAAGTATTTGCTTAAAATAAGTACACTTTATTAGCAGCATCTCCAAACTGGATACCACAAGTAGGTTAGCTCCACATAATTATAAAGCCAGCTTGGAAACTCAACACCAATGGTTTCTTTTTCAGAAATGCTGCAGCACAGGAGGACTCCATGTGGAACAATTAACATAAGGGACTGAGTCAAAAGGTGATTCCGAACAGCTGGACTCTGAATGTAAAGGACTTTAACAACCCTTTAACCAATTTATTTCACATATATTTCCATTTTCAGGTATGTGAAAGAGTTAAAAATAATCAAATCTATGTCTTACTAAAAAACAAAAACAAAAGTTTATTCAATCTTACAAGATACTGATAATCCAAGTCAGAAGAATTTCAGTACTCTAGGCAAGACTATTCAACTGAAATATAATGCAAACCAAACACAACTTTTACACTTTCTAGGAGCTGCATTATGGCTTCCCTGATAGCTCAGTTGGTAAAAATTCCGCCTGCAATGCAGGAGACCCCAGTTCAATTACTGGGTCAGGAAGATCCACTGGAGAAGGGATAGGCCATCCACTCCAGTATTCGTGGGTTCCCCTCTTGGCTCAGCTGGCAAAGAATCTGCCTGCAATGCGGGAGACCTGGGTTCAACCCCTGGATTGGAAAGATCCCCTGGAGAAGGGAAAGGCTACCCACTCCAATATTCTGGCCTAGAGAATTCCATAGATTATACAGTCCATGGGGTCACAAAGAGTCAAACAGGACTGAGCGACTTTCACTTCCAGGAGCTACATCTAAAAGTTACAGAAAACAACTTGTCACTATAAAATGTTACAATGAAATGTTTTACATTCTATTTCCTTAAGTCTTTGAAACTTGATGCATATTTCATACTTGAAGGTCATCTCATACTGGAGTAGCCATTTCAACTGTTGCACTAGCCATGCAGTACCTATCATCTCAGAGGCAGTACAAGGCAAGATACAGATTGGCAGGTGCATGCTCTGCATTTAAAGGAGCTTTAAATTATGTCTTAAAAGGAGCCACTTGAATGTATCCCCTAAGGCAAAAGACAGCACGGTGACAAAAGTTATTTTACTAATTTTACTCCCAGAGTTGGAACTGTCTGGTTAAGCAAAGCAAAAAATAACGTCTAAAGCCTTTCTTAAAATTCTTTTGACTTTTCAAGGATTATCTGCAGTGTTTACACTAAAGCATAATAAACTGGACTAAATGAAACCATTAGGATACTGGCGGTTTCAAATACGCAAAGCCAAAACAAAACTGAAACTTAAACCAAGCTGTCAGAATCCCAAGATGTACAAAACAGAAATCAAGTCCTTCCATTAGTCCAAATACTAGACATATAATGTTAAAATACTTAACATTTCAGTATTTCTATGTTACTGTTTTTCAAGATATATTGCTATGGATACACAGGATTATGAAAACTCAGATCAGAAAAACTTAAATTTAAAAGGCAAAAATTTTGCCTCCAGGAAATGCTAACATTTAAACTAATCTTAGTAAAGACTCAAAACCGTAAACATTACTTGGCAGTTGAAACAAAATCATTCAATTCTCCCCCGCCCTCTTCCAAGGCTTCTAATGTTCTAGCTTCTCCGGTAGACTGCAGACCAATTACAACACACTGGAGGGAAAAAAAGAATGCTATTAATTATAAATAAAAATAGATATGTGGTTTCTTACAACATATTTTACACTTAGTTTTTAAAAAAGATTTCAAGGCTTCCCTGGTGGCTCCGTGGTAAAGAATCCACTTGCCAATGTAGCAGACATGGGTTCGATCCCTGATCCAGGAGGATCCCACATGCCACAGAGCAACTAAGCCCTTGCACCACAACTACTGAAACCCACATGCCCTAGAGTCCATGCTCCATAACAAGAGAAGTCATGGCAACGAGAAGCCCAAGCAATGCAACCAGAGAAAAGCCCGTGCAGCAACACACACACAGCACAGTCAAAAATAAATAAATTAAAAAAGGTTTCAAACAATAATTACCCATTTTGTACATGTGTACCAATGTCTTATTTTGCATATTTGAAATGCGCTATATGTAAAACACAGCCAGGTGATAGTATTACAGAGGTGAACACTACTGAAGCCCCTGCTCCAGTTTTTTGTGCTTTAAGTAGATATATATTCGCCAAAAAAGAAAAACCTTTAAAGTATTATATATCCATGCTATCAGTGGTTACATCTATGGATAGCCAAGTTATAGTGATGTTTATTTGTTTATATCTTTTTGAGCTATCCAAATTCTTTATAAATACATATTGCTTTTATTGTCATAAAAATGCATTTTTTAAAGTCTCACTGTTAATACTCTTTCAACTATCCTTTAGAAGCAAAGGTTTTTATAAGTAGAAAACCTCAACATCCAAAAGATTACAACACAAAACCAAAATCGCATCTGTTAATGCATTCTCCAACTTACTTTTCCATTCTTGATTTCTTCTCGAGCTAGCTGCACAACCCTTTTAACTTTGGACGCTATGCACAAGTATTTGAAAAATCTCTGGTGAGCAGACCAGAACTGACCCCACATGGATTTCTTCATTCTCTGCTCAGCATCAATAAGATCTGCAGCTTGCTGAAACCGCTCTCGAGCAATGACCCACTGAAGGCACACAATCAACAGATATTTCAATCTTCGACTGTGATTTACTTCAATATGACTAATTCAATCAAAAGAATGTGTATGATACATTTAACATTAATTCAATGAAGCACTTTCAGTATCTTGGGAACCTCTAAACAAATGTTTTTTAGGACATTCACACAGAGCTGTCTCAAAATTCCTATTAACTAATACAGTAATTTTAGGAAACACTTAAGTTGATTTTTAAAGCTATGCACGCTATGCTATAAATGGTTATTTCTTTTAAGTTACTGTAACAGAGAAAATTGGGAAAATACAGGATCCAGTGATTTATCTGCTGTTTTACGGCAGATATATACTGTGAGCTGACAAACATTACACTGGACAAAACTAACAAAAACATCATCAGGTACATTAAAAATACTAGGAGTTAAGGAAAAAAGGCTCACCAGTTTGACTGCTTTGTTATACATTTTAACATAGCTCTGAGAAAGAAGAACTTCCTCAATTTTGAAGGTCACTCCAGTAAAGCTCAGCTGTCGAGCAATGTACATTCCTCTAAGCTTCATATCCATAGCAACTATTTCCATGGCACCAACACCTCTGAATAAAATTAAAACACACAGTAACTATCATTAAATATAGTAGAGCTTTAACATACATGGAAGAGATTTTAGCAATAATAT
This sequence comes from Odocoileus virginianus, assembly GCF_023699985.2. Taxonomy (NCBI): domain Eukaryota; kingdom Metazoa; phylum Chordata; class Mammalia; order Artiodactyla; family Cervidae; genus Odocoileus; species Odocoileus virginianus. The sequence continues at coordinate 48,781,380 of NC_069685.1, read as the reverse complement.
CTCTTTTAGATTGCTGAGAACAAATAATGTACACTGTAAATTGCATTACCTCCGTTCTACTGCCTGAATAAAGTCACTGAATTCTCTAAATGGAGTTCCCTCACCCCATATTCCAAGACGGTTCATATAGGCCATATTTCGTGGTTCAGAAGCACCTGAAAAACACCCAAACAAAACATATTACAGCTGAAAAAAATAACACGTAAAAAGATACCTTTATCTTTTAAATAACTCACCAGTGGCACTAGCATAGACAACTCTGGCTTTTGGCAATTTGTTCTGAAGTTCTAAAACTGCTAAGCCTGTCTTGGTTGGCTTTGAAGAACCAACAGGACATAAGTTTTTTGCTTTATGACATTCATCAAAAACTATCTGTAAAGAATAAATTAAGGAACATGTCACTTTAGTACCAAGTGTCTCTAATCTCAGAAAGACTTAGCTTTTATTTCCTTGAGGCCTGGGCAAACATGCAAGAGTCCCAAAGAGTTAAAAAATTCTGGAGTGAAAATAAATCATGATTATCAGGGGGAAGAGATGCTGTTGGTAACAAGCCCCTGCACATGAACTTTGTTTTTTCACTAGCACCCATATACCTATCATCTGGTTTCATCAAACCTTAACATTTTACTGTATCTGCTGCAGACTGTTTTCTTTTTTAAAGTTACAAATATAAATAAAGCCCTCTGTGTGATTCTTCTCCTTGATACCTGCCACCACGCTAGCCACAGAGGCATTCACTGAATTTGGCACTAATCTTAACTAGACATTTAACTCTTTTTCTAGATACAAAAAAAAGTTACTACTGGAAAATGAAGGCTGCTTAAATCAAATGGGGGATTGGTGAGGGCCTGTGGTTTTTCTTTTGGATTAACTGCTGTTACACTGTCCTTCAGGTGGCTGAAAGGAGTTTTGCAAATTCTTCAGACATCACTAGGTGCCAAAGCTCTAGCAGGACAACTTTGATGCTAGATGAATTCTGCCATTTTGCTAGCAATGATACAGTTCTTGGGTCCACCACTCCATTAGAACCATTGGCTCCAATCATACTAATCTGTTACAAATCTTACAAAGCTGAGTACTTCTGGGTATTTAGGTCCACATTCTATTTTAAGGCTGCAAATTCAGCATGTCCCATACCTATTAACATTTTCCTAAAGCAGGAACTTAAACAGTGGCCTCATATATGACAGCTACAAAGCAGAATCAACTATCTGACTCCCTGCAAGCTATGTAATCATTAAAGCTCTCATTCCAGCAGTCTTATTAAACTTCAGAATTCCCATGTATTACATTAACTTTCATGTCATTAAAAAATATAAAATTTGTTGCAAAGGATACCACTCCATCGAAGTCATCACCGCACCAATGTAGAAGTTGTTTTAACCTCGTCTTATATTTACCACCAGACTGACTTTCACCAATAAGGGAAGAATAGGTAGCAAAAATAACACCCTTCTTCACACTCCCATTATGTTTGGAAGAAATTTTTCCATATTTAAACTGAAAAAGAAAAGAGAAGAACTTAATACACATCTCTGAAATATTTATTCCACCCAAATATATACAGCAGGGAAATGATACCAATACACTTTTGTCTCTGAAGTTATTGATCCCACCCAAATCTATACAGCAGGGAAACGATGGTACCATGATGGGCTTGAGGAAAGTCAAAGGACCTCTTAAGTTCATACACAAAATTTCTCACACACAAGTGCATACATACATACACACACATGTGTGTATATATATACACAATTAATGTATAAGGATCCAATTTTCAGTCTATCCTCAAAAAACATTACAAACCAAACTCTCCCCAAGAAAAAGGCACAATATTCATTCTACCAATATATACTATGCATTTTCTATATGCAAAGGATTGTAATTAAGATCTGAGGGATATATAAGAATTATGATCAATAGTTACTGCAGCCCTCCTCAATTATACTGACTCAGAAATTAAATTAAAAATATTTCTAGATGCCCATTACATGTTTTAGTTTTGAACTGCTGGTAATCATCCAAGATACAATACTTTTTTACCTACCAACCCATTCAGTAAACCTCATCCCAAAAAAAGTCACTGATGGGCAGGCGGAGCAACACTGAAGCAACTTAGCACTAGCCTGTACATTTACTCACTTAGGACCAGATGTACATTTACTCACTGTCAAAGGCCTAGCAGAGAAGTGCCTGCAGGAACTAGGTGTGTCTAGTCTACCCCTGTGACTCCAGGAATTGGTGCCTAGCAGGAGGCCAATAAAAACTCGCTAAATGAACATTAAACTGTGCTTCTAGAAAACGAAACATCTTTTCTTCCACATGACAGAACTGTTTTAACATGAACACAGGTACAGGTATACAAGTTCATTGAATATACAAATTATCTAAACCAGTCTCCAAATCACAATTCATGATGCAAAGGACACACTACCTGCCCATACAGCTTTATTATACTGCACTCTTATACTCACTGTATTGGTTTCATCCATAAATAGTAGTTTTATAAACAGAAACAACAAATGAAAAAAAAAACCCTGAAGACTGAGAGAATAAACTCCATAAAAAGAGACAATGCCTATTTTATTTGCCATTACATATCCCTACCTGGCACATTATCTAAACCAAAAATTAACAACTGTGGCTAGCACTCACTATACTTGTTGTGAAATAACTCATTTAATCCTCTTAACAACCCTACCAAGTGGAAACTATCATTCTTGCCTCACAGATATTTACTGAATGAACAACTGAATAGAAGACTTTCATACCTTATTCAATGAATGGACCAAAATGTTTTTTGCTCCAATATCCCTCAAATCTCTTTCAGCATCATACTTTAAATCATTTGAAACACTGAACCTACAAAAAAGAAAGGGAAAAGAAAAATACACAAATTAAATGCAAATCCTATCATTCTAGCAGTATTTGGGAATAAATAAAATCAGGCCTTGACACTTCTAAAAAAATACACCTACTCATTAAGACCCATCCCCATATGCTGGATCATTTGCAAACAAAGTTCCGATAATCTTTAGCACTTACCACAAAGCCCGTTTTCTACTCAACAAATAATTTTCATAGATGATTCCTGCTATTGTCCTTCCTTTTCCTACACCAGCACCATCGCCTATTAAGAAGCCGGCACGATCTCCATTAGGTAGGAACGTTTCATGTTGCTGAAAAAGGAAACGCTGGTAATTAATCTATTCCTTTAGATATTTTGGTGACTGGTTCCTCATATAGTATTTTAGCAATATATTAACACTGTCTATTTTGATACAAATGAAATACAGTTAGCTTAGTATGGAAACTATATTCACTATACAGGAATATCTTGTTTCATTTTGCGGCATGCACTGTTAACTGCACTTCGGGTAAACAGCATTTTTTTTTTTTAAATGAATTGACAGAAATGCTGTATCAAGCAATCTTATTGGTGCCATTTTTCCAAAAGCATTTGCTCACTTCATGTCTGTATCACATTTTGGTAATTCTCGTAATACTTCAAACTATGTTATTATTATTATGTTTGCTACTGTGATCTGTGATGAGTGATCTTTGATGTTACTATTCTGACAGGGTGCCATGAACTTTGCCCATAATTAATAAACACTGTGTGTACTGTGACTGCTTCACTCACTGACCATTTCCCCCATCTTTCTCCTTCTCCTTTGGCCTATTTCCCGAGACACAACAGTACTGAAATTAGATCAATTAACAACTCTACAATGGATTCTTTAAGCATTCAAGTAGAAGGAAGGGCTACCATGTCTCTCACTTTAAATCAACAGCTAGAAATGATTATTTTATTTTAAAGGCCAGACCGCAGGGCATGTGGAATCTTAGTTCTCTGACCAGGGATCGAACCCACAGCCTGTGTATTGGAAGTACAGAGGCTTAACCACTGGGAAGCCAGGGGTCTTCCCTAGAAATGATTATAATGTAAGGAAGGGGTGTTGAAAGCCACAACAGGCTGAACACTAGGCCTCTTGCTCCAAACAGCCAAGTTGTGAAAAGAAAAAGGTCTTAAAGGAAAATAAAAGTGCTACTTCAGTGAACAAACAATAAGAAAGAAAACTAGCCTTATTACTGATATTAAACTTTTAGTGGCTGAGACAGAAGACCAAACCAGCCATAAGATTCTCTTCAGCCAAAGCCTAATCCAGAGCAGGGCCTGGATTCTCTCTTCAATTCTATGAAGACAGACAGGTGAGAGCTGCAGAAGCTAGTAGAGGCTGGATCATGACGTTTAAGGAGTCTTCTCCATAACATAAGCACAAGGAGAAACAGCAAGTGCTGATGTAGAAGCTAAACCAAGTTATCCAGAAGATAATAGGGTAAAAGTGGCAACATTAAACAACCGATTTCCAATGTAGATGAAACAGCCTTCTATTTGAAGAAGATGCCATCTAGGGTATTCACAGCTTAAGAGAAGTCAATCAACGCCTGGCTTCAAAGCTTCAGAGGACAGGCTGACTTATGAGGGGTTAATGCAGCTAGTGACCTGAATCTAAAGCCAATGCTCATTTCCCATTCCAAAACTCCTAGGGTCCTTAAGAATTATGCTCAATCTATGCTGCCTGTGGTCGACAAGTGGAACAACAGAGCAGTACATCTGTTTACAACATGGTTTACTGAATATACGAAAGCCACTGTTGAAGGCTACTGCTCAGAATAAAAGATTCCTTTCAAAGTAATACTGCTCACTGATGATGTACCCAAGAGCTCTGATGGAGACACACAATGACATCAATGTCACTTTCATGCCCGTTTTATAACACAACAGCCATTCTATAGTCCATGAACCCAAGAGTAATTTCAACTTTCAAGTCTTACTCTTTAAGAAACACATTTTGTAAGGCTGTAACTGCCAGAAATAGTGACTCTTCTAATGATCTGGACAAAATCAATTGAAAACCTTCTGAAAAAGGAGTCACCATTCTAGATGCCAGTAAGAACATTCATGATTCATGGGAGAGGTCAAACTATCAACATTAACAGAAGTTTGGAAGATGACTCCAACGCTCATGGATGACTTTGAGCAGTTCAAGACTTCAACGGAGAAAGTAGATGCTTGAGATGGAACCTACTCCTGATGAAAATGCTGTGAAGATTGTTGAAATGACAACAAAGGATCTAGACTATCACATAAACTCAGTTGACGAAGCAGTGGCCCAGTTTGAGGACTGACTCCAATTCTGAAAGAAGTTCCACTGTGGGTAAAATGTCATCAAACAGCACTGCATTGCTACAGAGAAATGGTTAATGAAAAGAAGAGGAAATCAATGCAGCAAACCTCACTGCGGTCTCATTTTAAAAACCTGCCATAGCCACCCCAAATTTTAGCAGCCACCATTCTGATCAGTCAGCAGCCATTAACACCAACGCCAAGACCTTGCACTAGCAAAAAGATTACAATTTGCTGAAGTCTCAAGTGATGATTGGCATTTTTTAGCATTATTTCTAAATTAATGTATATATATTTTGGGGGGGACATAATGCTATTGCACACTTAACAGACATCATAGTGTTAACACTAAGTTTTACATGCACCAGGAGACAAAAAAGTCCATGTGACTCATTTTATACAATGTTTGCTGTACTGTGGTGGTTTGGAACCAAATCTGCCCTAACTTTGAGATCTGACTTTGTTTTTCTTCCTTGCTACCCTTGCGTGTAGCAGGTAACTGAAGCTAACAAACTGGTGAGCATTCTTCCATAATTTTTCAATGTCTATACAATCAAATACAAACCTTTTCATAACACATAAATATAGTGGATGGCTGCCTATTTGTTTTACAAAAATGGAGTATATCAGAAATCCTCTCAAAACAACTGGTGTAAGATAAAAGCTGGTACAACACCCATATGGTAATACCAAAGTTTATTCAATCACTCCCCAAGGGTGTGAGCTTTCAAATCTTTTCTAGCTTTCAGTCTCTAGGAGGAAAAAGCTGCAACAAATAGCCTGATATGTATGTTCTTATCTAATAGTTCCATGAAACAGACTCCCAGTAATGGAACTGTTAGGTCAAAGGATATAGGCATTTTTAATTTTAATACATGCTCCTAGTGAATCCCAGAAAGGCTATGACAATTTATCATTTCCACTATAAATGTAGTCACCAAATCCATGCTATCCTTTTCATTTTCTAATACATAAAACTAAAAAAAAAAAATCACATTCACAAGTTTTTCATTCAAGGAAAACTTAACTTTGAATTAAAACAAGTCTATATTGTGAACTAAGATTAAAGATAAAACCTGTACATAGTTATAAAATATTATGGCTTACCTGGGCTGCATAAGTAATTGCTTCAAGCTGTAATGCTGATAACCAGCCATTATCAATGGTTTCTTCAGAAATAGATGTCTTGTACCAAACATCAGGAGGAGTAACACTGGATAAAGAACTAGTCTCAACTACAGCATCTGGGTGACGTAGACCAATTTTTACTAAACAAAAGTTTAAAAATACTTCATTTTAATTATTCTGAGTAGTAACACTTCTACTCTTATCATAAAATATTATAGCACTTCTCCTCTGATAGAGAAATGTAAGTAACTATACACCCTGGGATCCTAGGTACTACTTAAATTTAACTAATGTTAACTTACTTACCAACTACCTATGGTTTAAACAGAGACTTGTGGGGGGGGGGGCTCAACAGGGAGGGGGTTCACAGAGATTCATGGCTGACTGGGCTTCTCTGGTGGCTCACACGGTAAAGCATGCAATGCAGGAGACCTGGGTTCAATCCCTGGGTTGGGGAGATCCACTGGAGGAGGGCATGGCAACCCACTCCAGTATTCTTGCCTGGAGAATCCCAGGGACAGAGGAGCCTAGAAGGCTACAGTCCATAGGGTCGCAGAGTCAGACATGACTGAGTGATTAAGCGTAGATAGCATGGCTGATTCACATCATATGGCAGAAACCAACACAACATTGTAAAGTAACTATCCTCTAGTTAAAAAGATAGTAAAATAAATAAATTTATAAAAAGAGACCTGCTGATTAAAAAGATCTAGAAAAATACCATCTCAATTCATACCACCAGGTTCTCCAGTAGTAGCATACTCCTAGATTAAGTTCATTTTAAATGATCCAGAAAGTATGGGACCTGGAATCCATATACAGTTGGTAAACAGATTTTTAGTTTAAGTCGTCTTATTAGTGACTTTTTATAGAAATCCAGAGTGTATGACAAACAAATTTTAGCCATAGATTTTCCCATCTTATTACCCTCAGAAAATGAAAACGTGAAAAAATTTATATATAAACTAAAAATTACTAGTTTCCAACTTAATATACTGGCCACTTAAAAAAAAAAACCCAAAAACTGAATCACGGTCCTTGTGCGGAAGAGAAAGAAATGGTGTTAATTTAAACCACTGAATTCAAATAGCACATTTTAAGATTCCCATGCTTTTACAGCTTGTTTTAGATAAGCTGTATAAACTATAATGCTGAGATATATGTTTACATCTCTGTAATTTACTCTGATTTTATAATCACTGCTGATATGAGCAAAATTAACTTGAAAGGAAAAAGCTTTTTTACTCTTGGTTTTAAAAGACTTCATTCCAAACTAAAGTTCGAAATTTGTGTAGGAAAATTAAAACTCACAGTAGAATTTTCATGTAGCTATTTTAAAACATATTACAGTTTAAAACATATTCATACACAGCTCATACCTATCAAATCCTGAGGTACCCAAGGTGGACAGATCCTAATAGGTAACAATGTGTGGGGAAAAGTTATTTAAGTTTAAAAAGAACCTAGAAGTTCATTATTTTAACAAATCTCAAAGACATACATTTTATTGGCATATACTCTGCATAGGTTTCCGCATGACCCATTTCTTCTTCATCTTCTTCTTCTGGTTCATCTTCCTCTTTCACAACAGGGACCTTCTGTAACACAGAGAGAGCAAAAGTCCAGAGAATAGAGGCCCAACCAACACACAGAAATACTCTTTTGGAGGAATACCCACTATCTTCATCTTGGAAGCAGGACATGCCATTCTATAGTTCCTAAAATCTAGGTCATACTCTATGGCTTCCCTGCATCTCCAATGATGAGCACAGACAATCTGTGATATGATATCATCACAAACACACACATGGATCACCACAGGGTTCCACCACCTTCTCAAACCAGTTTCCCTTTCAACACTGCCCACCAGCCTCCATGATGCCCAGATGTCTCTTTAACCTCCAGTCCTCACTCTTCATTCCAATTCCAAGAACAGAAAGAACAAGAGGTTTGGAGAAAAAAGGTGGCTGAACCCCAGCAGCACATTCTACAATCTCATGGGCAGGAACTCGCTTTAAGTCTCACTCCCACCCTCTTTTCAGTTCACCTCTATCTGTTTTCTTTCCCTTGGGTCCTAAAACCAAAACCCCAGAAAACTCAGGAGTTTAAATGTTCTTCTGAAACACAAAATTTATTTCAGAAGTCTGTGTCTCCACAGACACAAAAACAATACCACATCATCTACTCTCCAAACACTGGCACATCTCAGAGTAAAATGACGAGTTATTAGTAACTACACCAGGAGAACAGCAGACCAGCAGAAGCCCACACAGTCCCAGGCAAAGTGAGTGAATGGCCAATATAGCCATGTACCTTGTATTCCTCTACAGAATCTTAGAATGGTAGAGACAGGGAGAAATAGGGGATAGGAAGTCCTAAAAAAGTTTCTTTTCACTACCAGCAAACCATAAAGGGAAGCTCTTTATGAATGAGGGCTTAATCAAGGAAGAATGCAGGGAGAAGCTGTGAGACCCAGTATACCAAGGAAAGGAGGAGAAAGACAAAGAGAAAACCCAGTTAGGACATACAGGTAATGCCAAGGATAAGATGGTATTAAAAGGTAAGATCAGGCTTCTCTTTTGTTTCATTTATATTTTACTTATTTTTACTTAATCTAGAGCAGAATATGATGACACACAGATACTCAATAAATGTGGGAAGGAATAGGGAGGTGATAGATAAACATTCAGCCAACATCAACCCATGAAGTCCTTTAGGAAAAAAAAGTCAAGAAAACTGAATATTCTCAGAAAGTATGCCAAAATGAAACCCAGTTTCAGAAATAACAGACCAAATGGGGCTGGCCAAAGAAACAGACACAAACCCCAATTCTGCTGAATTTGTGTAGCCTTGGGCAAATCACTACATCCTCAGTCCTCCCTACCCCCTCTTTGCACCTCTTCTTCATCTATAAAACAGGAATATACACTATACTAAATGACCAGCCTCCCTTCTCCCTCTACCTTAAAAAAATTTTCTTACCACAGATATAATTGGAGGATTAGCTGGTCACAAAATTCAGGGACCAGACAAGTAATATTTCTAAGCCAGCTGGATGCAAAGTGGCAACTGACACCAAGCTTAGGGTGAAGGAGCAAAATTAAGGGGAGAGAAACTGTGGCACATGGGGAACATGTGACTAATGCACAGTAGATGCTCACTACAACTCTAGGTATTTTTATGTGTTAGCAACTCATTCAAGATTTTTCAAAATAATGTGGAGGCCAAACAAAACACATGTCAATTGGTTCTGGTCCACAAGCTACCAGTTTGCAATCTGTTAGATGTCACTTAACTACTAGGACAATACAGAACTTTTGACATATTACGGGCAACATGGGCTGGACTAGAAACTTGAACACTAAAATCTTTAAGAAAAATACATTCTTATTTTCAAAAAAATCAACTTTCAAGTAAGCTGTTGGCACACAATTACTATGTAAACTGATACTGCCAGGACTTATTCTCCCGGTCCCTGTTCAAAACCTCAGGCACAAGTTGCTTTGCTGTCCCTCCAAGTCCAAATTCCATTCCCAGTCTTACCAATCCTCTGGTATCGTTATGTACAGTCACCTCTTATTTTCTTACTGTTTTTCTTCCCCCTTACCTTTTCCAATCACCTCTGAAATTCCTCAAGTTTAGTTCCTTGTCACTTCCTCTCTGGATCACCTGACAACCACCTAACCTGTTTCTTCTTCCCAATCCATCCTGAGTCACTAACAAGCCCCTCTACCTCCATCCAGTGGCCCTCACTGGTGCTGCTCTAAGTCCCAAGTCCAACAAACGCAAGACCTTCTACAGAGCCCCCAATCAACCATTCCAATACAACCAAGGCAAGTCTCCTAAGCACATAGCTATCCCTTCTCTGTGCCTACTGATGCTGCAGCTCCCTTCCTAATATGCCCTCTCAGTTTCTCCATACTCAACACCCCAACTCCATGACACCTCCTCCATAAACTGAACTCCTACCAGGCCACCAGAGTCTCACCTTCCTCCAAACTCATAACCCTTATTGCAAGCATCACAGTGCACCTCTTGCTGTACCTTGTATTACTACTTAAACCACGTGGTGTTAAATTACATTACTAAAAGGGGGAACCAGAAACCCACTTCACAGAGGCAGGGTTAAACACTGCAATTATTAAATATAGGAATAGAATCAATTTTTTGCCTTTTCATACAAAGGTCCCTCTAGTCAAGGCTATGGTTTTTCCAGTAGTCATGTATGGATGTCAGAGTTGGACTATAAAGAAAGCTGAACGCCAAAGAATTGATGTTTTTGAACTGTGGTGTTGGAGAAGACTCTTGAAAGTCCCTTGGACTGCAAGGAGATCCAACCAGTCCATCCTAAAGGAGATCAGTCATCAATATTCATTCGAAAGACTGATGTTGAAGCTGAAACTCCAATACTTTTGGCCACCTGATGTGAAGAGCTAACTCATTTGAAAAGACCCTGATGCTGGGAAAGACAGAAGGCGGGAGAAGGGGACAACAGAGGATGCGGTGGTTGGATGGCATCACTGACTCATTGGGCATGAGTTTGAATAAACTCTGGGAGTTGGTGATGGACAGGGAAGCCTGGTGTGCTGCAGTCCATGGGGTCACAAAGAGTTGGACACGACTGAGCAACTGAACTGATAGTATCAATTTACCTGAAGCATACAGCACTTTCAAAATGTAATAAAAAAAGTTATCATATGCGGAGGGAGGTGGAGGGAGGTTCAAGAGAGAAGGGACATATGTGTACCTATGGCTGAGTCATGTTGATGTATGACAGAAACCAACACAACACTGTAAAGCAATTATTCTAGAATTAGAAATAAATTTTAAAAAAGCTATCATGTAATTGCTTACAATTAAATCATTATGTGATCTGACAGTTCATAACTAGCTATATAATAATGCTCAATCCTAAAATGAACCTAACTATGACATCCTTTTGGTTAACTCCACAGTCTTTTTTACTTATCAGACAAGATTCACAATAAAAAAGCTGTTAGTATTTTACGTAATACTCTATCAAATATGCAAGTGACAATCATCTTGTTTAGAACACATTAGTTTATTCCAGTGAGGTTTAATGCTTACTTTATGTGGCTGAGACACTCCCCTTCACCTAAAAAATATACTTAGCCAAGGGTATAGTCAAGTGTATTTTCATACCACACAAAAATAGAGATACAGTTTTTGAAACTCACCATGGTTGGGGAAAAACTCCTCATTTTCATGTCATTTATCCATATTCTTGCTACTTCTTTATTAGAAGACTCTTTCTTTACTGTGCCATTGCTTACATCAGCTGATGAGGAGAGACAACTTACATTTTAGAACAAGATATTGTTCAAACAATTTTCTTACAGTTTAAAAAAAATTCAGTAAAGTTTACCCACTTCATAAACCAAAGAATATAAATCTGCTTATTTCCAATTAAGCATTAGGATAAAAATATTCAAAGCTACATGTCATTATGCAGATAAGAATTGAAAACAAAAAGAAATGTGTGCACAGGAAATTTGAAAACTATTTATCAAAAAGACACCTCAACCAGAACACTATTTGGCAGTTTATTTCAAAACAATTACCAAAGGCTAGCATTATTCTTAGACACTTCACTTAGTTCTTAAAAAAAAAAAAAAAAAAAAACCCAACACCTGGTGTTATCACAGACACAGACTCAATCTCACTTGATCTGGAGGTAATTACTAACTTTCCAGGGAAAATAATCATTTCTTTTAATTAGGGGGAAAAAAATTAAAAAAAAAAAAAAAAAAATCAAGGAACTCTGGTCTTCCTTCCCTCAGAAAAAAGATCCAAAGAACCTGGGCTTCTATACTAGTGGTTAACAAACTCTTTTAAACATTAAAAACAGAACCTCTCAATCGAAGTAGAACTGCTTGAGAGACCCAGAACCCCTGTAAGCAGCTTCCAGCCACCCCTGAAGCACTCCCAGTGCTAGCACTCAAGACCAGTGTGGAAATCGCATCAGGAGAACGCATCAGCATCTTGTTTATGTACTCTATCAAAAGATGGGGAATACTTCGGTGGCCTGTCACTTTGGACTACACAATGACTAGGATTAAACTGTTAGAAAGATAAAGAAGCTGGTACAGAAATAATAAATTTAAATTTGGGGACACAGATTTGTTTAATGTAAATGTGGAAGAGCCAGTGAACAGTTTCATAGAGAGGACTGGAGCTCAACTGAGAGACCAGAATCCAAAGAGAAACCCAAAGGGCTAAGGGCTGCAAAAGGGGCAATATCCACACAGATAAAGAGACAGAAGAGAACAGGCAGGGAATTTCCTGGTGGTCCTGTGGTTAGAACTCCATGCTTTCACTGCTGAGGGCCTGGGTTCAATCTCTAGTCGGGGAACTAGGATCCCACAAGTTACGCAGGGCAGCCAAAAACAAAAGACGAGAGAGACAGAGAACATGCAAAACTTTGCTTTTTGTCATTTCATCATTCATCTTTCTTCCCTTTCAATAAAAAAATGACCCTCTCCTACAACACAAAAGTTAGTTTATCTTCAGCATTCACTTATCATGTTTCTTTTTCATCCCTCCTCTAGTCTGACAATTTCTCAGGCTTCCACAAAAGGATGGCCTTGACTTGCAGTCATCTGTCTTTTAAAAATTGTTACACTGGATGTAGATGTTACTGTACTAGATATTACTTGGTCAGCTTCAAATCTACCCTGTTTTGCTCTCTAAACTCTTTCCTCACAATGGCACAGCAGCAGTCTTTCTCCTCATTAAACCCAGACTTTAATGAAAAGCAGCTTCCACTAACTGCTGATCAGCCCTAAGTCTCCCAAGAGCCATTTCAGATCAGATGCTGCCCTGCACCTCAGCTAGGTCAGGGTCATCATGGTCCTGTTCTCTATGACAAAGGTTGGAAATCAGTCCTAAGATAGAGTTAAAACGATTTCTCAATGGGCATCAAGTTGCCAGGTTCCAGTTAGTTCAGGGCAGTAATCTTGAGAGTAAAACTACGCCATAAAGCACAACAGTATGGACTCAAACAGAAAGATTAGATTATCTGATATTTTTTATTACATTTGTCACTGGAGACAATGTTAGTTCTGCATCACTCTACAAACACTCCCTGCCCATTCCTTCAGAATGCCCCCAGTCCTCTACTTCATAAATGCAAGGACATTAGAACTTCCAAGCAATCAATTCTGCTGCAAAATTACATACGGTCTGCATCAGACGTTAAAATGTATCTCCCACAACTGGAAATAAAGCAGTTGTGTGGAAGGAGGAACTCTCTACTCAGTATCTATAACCTCATTCCAAGGGCCCAATAGGATGTTACATGTATCCGTACAAATCACCAGGCAGGCAGGCAAATACTATTTAACTCAATGGAGAAAGGAAGGAAAGAATATCCTCCTCAGGAGTTCACATGTTGAGAATTCCTCAGCAGTCCAGTGGTAGAACTCCATGCTTTCACTGCCAAGGGCACAGATTCAATCCCTGGTCTAGGAGTTAAGATCCAGCAAGCCACCCAATTCAGCCAAAAATAAACAAATATGCAAATTATTTGTTTAAAAAAAATTATTTGTCAAATAACTGAGCAATAAATAAAAGCCACTCTATAAAGAAAAATTAACTGTAAAATTTACATTCTTTACACACAAATGAATTTCTAAAAAAAGTGATCAAACCATTGTTGAGCTTTTTCTCTTTTAGATCTAAACCTACACTTAAAATATTTGATTACCTAGTGTTAATGGTTGCACAAGTCTTGTGAATACACTAAAATCCACTGACTTGTACCCCTTTAGAAGACACAATGGTATGTTAATTACCTCAATAAAGCTATTATTTAAAAAATATTATGAGTGCTCACTTCAAAGAAAATATAGTGAATTATTTTACAATAAAAGTTTATACATTAAAAAAAAATGTACTAAAAACACAACTACCAACAAGCAATGAAGCTAATGACAGATAAGATCATAAAACTATAGGAATTAAAGGAGCAAAGCATCAGCCCATTACCTAAAGCATGGTCCAGAGACCACCAGTAACAGCAACTCTAAAAAGTTCATTAGAAATGCAGAATCTTGGGCCCCATCCCGGACCTATTGAATCTTATTCTGTTTTTTAACAAGATCCCCAGGTAACGACTTCCCTGGTAGTCCAGTGTTTAATATCAGGCTGCCAATGCAGGGGACATGGGTTAGATTCCTGGTCTGGGCAGATTCCACATGCCATGGGCAACTAAGCCCATGCGCCACAGCTACTGAGCCCACACCCTAGAGTCTGAGAGCCCTACTACTGAAGCCCAAGCACCGTAAAGTGTGTGCTCCGCAACAAGAGAAGCTACTCCAATGAGAAGCCTAAGCACTGCCACTAGAGAGTAGTCCCTGCTCGCCACTACCAGAGAAAGCCAGTAAGTAACAAAGACGACTCAGCACAGCCAAGATATATAATTTTTTTTTTTAATAAAAAGATCCCCAGGTGACTCATAGGTATAAAGTTTGAGAAGCAATGATTTAAAGAACTGAGAAAAATGTCAACCAGCTATTCACAATATACAAAACTTGAGATCTCATGGTGTTAATGTAGCCTCTCAATTCCACACATTATCTCAAAGCTTCTCAATGTTTGCTTCCTTGAAGGAGAGTCATGCAGACATCATCTCTTTCATGCTCAGTTCTTTCAAGACATAAGTAAACCCCTGAAAACACACTGACATATCTTAATAAAGGCAGGAAGCTGATACTACTGAAAACAAAGACTTACTAGCTGCTGTTGCAACTGGCTGAGCAATATTAGCCGGTGGCTTCAGTTTCATGAGTTCATTCAGACTATTATTTTTTAGCAGGTCCTTCAGTTGAACTTGGTCTTTTGAAGGTGCAGAAGTTATGGCATTTCGTACTGCTGGTGCTGAGACTGAAGGGCGTGTGTTTGCAGTAGTCTGAATAAACTTCGTTAAAGTGATGGTTTGCCTATTCGTGGTTACAGGTGGTGTCTTAGTCATTACAATTGTAGATCCCAAGGTTGGAAGCTGATTTATCTGATTCAGCACAAACGTTGTAGTAGATGGAGGCTGCTGCTAGAAAACCATATACATCACACCTGTGAAAAATTCTTTACTCTCTAGTGCAATTCATATCAATAAACAGAGGAGGCCATTTAAAAATCTAAAACTGACTTAAGAACCTCAGCTAACCACTGGCACTTCATTTCTAATAATCATTAGCTATAAACTACCTAGTTAAAGGCTTCCCTGGTGGCTCAGTGGTAAAGAATCCACCAGCCAATACAGGAGGTGCTGGTTTGTTCTCTGGGCTGGGAAGATACCCTGAAGAATGAAATGGCAACCCACTGCAGTATTCCTGCCTGGGAAATCCCATGGAGAGGAGTCTGAAAGGCTACAGTCCACAGGGTCGCAAAGAGTCGGACATGACCTAGCAACTAAACAACAAGTTAAAATACACTACTTTAAGGAAAAGAAGGTATAGCAGTAATGCTGAGGGCAGCAAGCATTAATGAGAGTATCCTAAGCTGTGATGTACAGCAACCCTATGTAATACAAGGACTAGGAACATAACTTCTAATCCAAGCACCTCTCCAACTAATAAGATAACCCTAGGCAAATCATTTATGCCTGGAGGTGGGCTCTCAGAGGATCATTTTTCATGTCTAAAATTCTATGATTCTTGTAGAGTGTTTTTTGTCTATTGCACAGACTATACTGATGTTTAATTTACTAGGATAAAACCACCAAGCAGAGTTTTAAGTTCTTATGACATAGGAAAAATCTACCCAGGTAAATTACAAATACTAGTGATAATGTGGATTCTTCCTTTGAGTCTAAGACAAAGCTACATAGCATTTTATTTTCTTTAGTTGGGAATGGGAGTTAGGAGCTGGACAAAAATTTTTTAAAAAGTCAAGATCTGAGGATAACAGTATGTCTGTGACTTCTACAACTAAAGTACAACTAAGATTTTTTTTTCATTTATTTTTATTAGTTGGAGGCTAATTACTTAACAATATTGTAGTGGTTTTTGCCATACATTGACATGAATCAGCCATGGATTTACATGTGTTCCCTGTTCCGATCCCAACAACAAAGCTGCTATGCTTAAAGTGACATGAGGAACTCTACATTTAAAGCATAGTAATATCACATAAAAATTTTATGTGCCAATGGACCAAACTAATTAAAATGAAAAATGTAATGGGATAATGTGTAGTTCATCTTTACTTCATGAATTCTTGATCATTTTCAATAAATAAACTAAAAAAGTGCTTTTTTCCTATCTTTTGATCAACATAACAGAAGAGTGAAAGAAATGTTTTATAAAGTAGGTGAGAGTAAAATATTGGGAAAGCAGCAAAAAGTAGAACTAGTGAGATAAACTATTTTATAATAAAGGTTATTTTCTGACCATAATCCTAAACTATTTTCATAGCAACACCAAATCTAAATAATTCTTACCCTAACATTTAAAAGTGCCGGAGTAGGTACCGTCTCTGGTTCTTGTTTAACAGGAACTGCTGCTTCAGTCTCCAAACCTAGTTCTAATGCACTAAGTGGCACTGACTGGAGAGAAAACATCAGAGAAAGAAACAAAGAATGACGGCAGTGAATTCTGTTTCAAGAATAAGAGATGTAGTTATTTTATTAAAAAAAAAAAAAAACAAAACAAAACTTCAAGCTTTACATTCAAAATGGAATGTAAAACCACTGATACCAGGTACAAAATAACAATTTTTGGAAGCATAATATCTTCGTTAAACTACACTAACACCAGAATCTTATTTTTGCTTTCAGAGAATGTGTATTGTGAAACCTCTGAAAAATGTTTGAAATTTCAGAAAAATGTTCCTATAAAGTACAAAGACAAGTATTGAGATTAGTGGTCCTCCACAATAACTCTAAGCAATTCATCTCTTGCTTTTATATCATCATATATCAAAGCAGAAAACATCTTGACTTGCACTATAAGTATTTTCCACCTTGTGAATGAACACTAACACTCAACATAAAAATAATGTCCACATGCATATTTAAAATTAAGACTTATTAATACTTATCTCTATAATAGAAAATAAAACTAAGAAAAAATTCATTTTTTGCAGATGCTTTGGAAAACTCTTACCTGCTGTATGGGAGGCGTAGGTGTTGGAGTTGCAAGCCCCGCATCTCCACCATCAATATCAAAGAGGTCATTTGGACTAATTCCACTCTCGCTCAAAGCAGCAAGCAGTAAATCTTGCCCTGGTTCCACCATCTTTAGAACAAAATATTAAATATTATTAAAAAACTTAAAATGACAACTAACACTTTCTAAATATAAACCAATATTTTCTACCAAATCCATTCATTCAATATTTATGAAGAATCTTCTACACAGGAGGCAAAAACAGATGAAAACAGTCTCTTATCCAAAGAAATTCACATTAAGATGCAAAGGACAAGGGACTTCCCGGGTGGTCCAGTGGCTAAGACTCTGTGCTCCCAGTGCAAGGGGCCCAGATTCAATCCCTGGTCAGGGAACTAGATCCCACGTACCACAATTAAGAGTTCATTGCCAAATAAATAAATATTTTTAAAAAAGAAAGAAAAGCCACACTACGTAATTCAAAAATAAAGTGGATGATTTAAAGAAAAAAAAAAAGGTGGAAAGGACAAAGAAGTATGTAAATCACAGCAAGAGTCTATGTCTACAAAATGCTGTGGGAACAGAGAAGGAAATGGTGAATTAATCTGGAGAGAGAGGTTACAAAGATGACAATGCAAGCAAGTCTCAGGTAAGAAATCGCCAGGCAGACAAGGATCTTCTGATAGCGTATTCAAACCCATGGCAGCACAAAGATATTGGAACTCTAAAAAACAGATAGCTACAGTTAATTCACCATGTTCACCGTGGGTATGGAAGCTCAGAACAGAAATAGGAGGTTCGCAAAGGTGATGGTGAGACAGGAAATTATTGCCTATAGCCTTGTGCACTAAGCTAGAGAGCACATTTAATCTTATGAGCAACAGCGGTTACTAAAGGGTTTTCAGATAGAGAACTGCATGATGTAGTCAGATCTGTGGCTTAGAAAAATTACTCCACAGCAGTGTGGAAGCAAACTGAGAATGGGCAGAGTAAGACCAAAGCAGGGAGACATCTTAGGAAACTGCTACAGCAGACCAGGAAAAAGATGATATGGTGTTAACAGCAGGGTACAGAGATAAAGAGGGGAGAATGGATTCCAGGATATTTACGAAGGAGAATCCGTAAGTTTAAATACAAGCTCAAAATGAAAGAACATGAAATACACATAAAGTATAAGTTGGTAGAGGATTAGAGTTAAGCCATGAGAAAATGAGATGGTGGGGTTGTTGAGCCCAGAAGACCTAAAGATACATGGAGTTCAGGGGGGCAAATGCCTCTTTCGATTAGCCAGACACATTTTCAGATGGAGTTTCCCAAGCCAGATCAAAGTATTCCACCACTAAGATGGATTTTTATCTATTTTGTAAGGTATAATCAAGTTTAACAGAGCTTTCTCAATTTTAACTTTTCTCATTCATTTATCTGAAATAACCAATTTATATATACAAACATACTTATGGGCAATCTGACCACTTGGTTTTTCTCAGAGAACTAATTTCATGCTACATAAATAATTATAATTTCAGTTAGTCCACTGATTTTCAGACTGTGAAATAGAATTAAATGTTTCATTATGTCCTATCCAAAAAAAAATTGTTAGCCAACAATACCATGACTTCCCAACACACAAGAACTACTCTTTTAGATGAAATCAGGACATTTTAACAGAAAAATTCTCTACTATATAGGTCTATGTCCTCTG
This sequence comes from Odocoileus virginianus, assembly GCF_023699985.2. NCBI lineage: Eukaryota > Metazoa > Chordata > Mammalia > Artiodactyla > Cervidae > Odocoileus > Odocoileus virginianus. The sequence continues at coordinate 48,762,233 of NC_069685.1, read as the reverse complement.
TACATCATTTAGAAAGATGTTCTAAAGGAAATATGAATGAGTTTCAGGTGGAAACCACATACACTGAGAAACAAACTAAGGGGAGACCTGCTGTTTAAAAAAGAAAGGAGAGTGGGAGAAGGCGAGGGTGGGATGTTCTGAGAGAACAGCACTGAAACAAGTACACTATCAAGGGTGAAACAGATCACCAGCCCAGGTTGGATGCCTGAGATAAGTGCTCAGGGCTGGTGCACCAGGAAGACCCAGAGGGAAGGGATGGGGAGGGAGGCGGGAGGGGGGATCGGGATGGGGAACACATGTAAATCCATGGCTGATTCATGTCAATGTATGGCAAAAATCACTACAATATTGTAAAGGAATTAGTCTCCAACTAATAAAAATAAATGGGAAAAAAAAAAGGAGAGCCCAAAGATTTCCCCAAAATTTTTCAGAGAAAATAAAAGAAGTCTAAGGAAGAAAGCATTTTGAGCAGGCAGGAGGAAGGGAACTAACAGTGATTAAGTTTCTTTTGAGCTTCCCTGAAAGTTCAGTTGATAAAGAATCAGCCTGCAATGCAGGAGGCTCCGGTTCGATTCCTGTGTCGGGAAGACCCCCTGGAGAAGGGATCGGCCACCCACTCCAGTATTCCTGGGCTTCCCTGATGGCTCAGCTGGTAAAGAATCCACCTGCAATATGGGAGATCTGGGTTCGATCCCTGGGTTGGGAAGCTACCTTGGAGAAAGTAAACATTAACCCTCCAGTATTCTGGCCTGGAGAATTCCATGGACTGTATAGTCCACGGGGTCGCAGAGAGAAAGACACAAATGAGTGACTTTCACTTTTTTGCACAAGCCTTGCACTGTGTTTAGCTCTTCATGTACATCACTAGTCCATGACAACCCTTAGCAAGATAGGTACTACAATCCTAGACATGAAACTGAGGCTCAAAAAGCTTAAATTACCCACCCAAGGTCACACCTAAATCTAGACTTCTCAAACTGCCAAAGTAATGCCATCTCTTTCCAATCAGTAGATAAAGAAGTCAATGCTGGTGTGAAGTTTCAATACTTAACTTCAGAATAAATGCCTGTCTGAACTGGAATGGGGAGTGTTAGTATTACACAGCAAGATGGAAGTATGAAAGAACCAGATGACAGAGGAGACAAGGAGGAGAAATGTCCCAACATGGATTTAATATAAAATTGACAAACTATTCTAAAAAGGAAGTAATATATAATAGTTGGTCATACTTTACAAATTACTATTCTAATACACAGTACACATGTACCAACAGTGCTAAATCCATGCTTAAAAAAATACATTTTCATTCTGTAAAATATTTCACTAGGACCAATGACCTAACCGATTATACTCAAAAGTACACAAACATCATTAAAATTTATTTCAACAAAAAATCATTTAAGTGTTACTGAATTCATGAGCTTTTTGAAATATATTTTCTGAACAACTATCATTAAAAGTACAAAAATATTATGGAAGAGAGGAATTTGGGGAACAAACTTGTTGGCATTCACACAATAGATAACAGCAACAGTTAGAAGTAACATCATCAGTGATCTCTTCAAAGTTCATAGGAATCACAATTTGAGACCCTGATCTGAGTAGTGACCAAGTAGTGACAACACCATAAGAGACATTGTCTTTCACAAGCTATTAGTGAAAAAGATTTTAATTTTATACACATCTTATACACAAAATCTAGAGCCTTTCTCTCAAGCCAATTGGGCAGAAATTTCCTATTTGTACTTTTTTTTTGCAATGAAAAGTGGGGGATATAGAGAAAACATCTATGCCAGTGTTTAACTTCATTAAACAAAAACCCCTAATATTTAATCATATTCCTGTTCTGAAACTATTACAGACTCACAGAATTTCAGTGCTCAAGCTAACAGAGCCCCTAAAAGGTTGTATTTTGCAACCTTCTCCACATTTTACAAACAAGTAAGATGTATTCCTGAGAGAGAAAACAACATTTTCATTTTGAAAGTATATAATGTAAACGCAAATACTGTTATGTGCAAAAGAACTGTTACAATGTGTCTACAAAGGCTTCACAGACCTCAGGTGACATTTAACCTAACAAATACTTTGGCCACCTGATGTGAAGAATTGATTCATTTGAAAAGACCCTGACACTGGGGCTGGGAAAGACTGAAAGCCGGAGGAGAAGAGGATGAGATGGTTGGATGGCATCACTGACTCTCAATGGACATGAGTTTGAGTAAACTCTGGGAGTTGGTGATGGACAGGGAGGCCTGGCATGGGGTCACAAACAGTTGGACACGACTGAGTGACTGAACTGAACCAAACAAACCTGAAAGTTAATAACCACAGTGATTCTATTTCAAACAATGAACAAAAAGGTTCTATTTTTATCATAAATACTTTCGAAAATATCACCTGTTCAAACAGTACATCTATCAAAGTATCCATGATAAATAACAAATAATAAATAACATGGTATTAAAGAGAAACTAAGAAATATCCTTGACATGAAAAGAATCCTGAGAAACAACAGCCAATCAGAAGAATGAAAGGATACAGTTCCCACCGAGAATACCAACACTGAAACCTATCAACAGACAAGGTTCCTCTTGTTGAGACCAAAGCAGACCTTTATAGCTCTGGGAAGACAAGGGATATATCTGCAGTGGCAACAGCACACCACAGAGGTTGAAGTGGGAGTCAAACAGAACACACGGTTTCGAATACTGCTAGCAGTATGAGACAGTTAAGTAATAACCTGACTCAGTTTTCTCATCTTCACATGGGAATAAAAAGAGAATCTACTTTATAGGATTGCTGTGTTGATTAAATGCTATACCACTTGGGATAAATACTAGCTACTAGCTATTAACTATTATACTGATAAACATTACTACAAAGTTTAAAAAAAAAAATGTTTTTCTTCAAATTGCTGATGCAACACCTTATTTCCAGAATATAAACTTTACCTGTTGGCAACTTAATTCAATAATTAACTTCCATACTAGCTCTATAAAATACTAGCTCTCTTTCACTCAGGTCATACTTTCAATTTGCCCAGTTAACCAGCATATCTAGAGGAAACTGGCAGACATCTTCAAATGTGTACACATAGTATCATTTTTAAGAAGTATCTTAAAAAAAATTATCTTAGGGAGGGGCATACCTATACTTGTGGCTGATTCATGTTGCTATATGGCATTTTGTTTGTTGCTCAGTTGTGTCTCTTTTGTGACCCCATAGATCTATGGCAAAGGCCAACAGAATACTGTAAAGCAACTACCCTCCAAAAAAAAAAGCCTCTTTGCCTGAAAAGGATTTTTCTCATTATTTAGTAATGCTAAGCATGTCTGATTTTTGACCCAACTTTTGTTTTTATGCAGCCGGGGTGTCCGATGACTGACATTTAGCTTAAGAATCTGAAGGGTAATGATCCACATTGAATTTAACTGCTAAGTCCATCAGCAAGTATTCACTGTCTCCTGAGTACTGGTTCCTTAAGAATATTAGGCAGAAGGGAAGGTAGGTATAAACAGGTTTGCCAAAGAGAACTTCCTTCACCTAAAAGGACACACTCTGTACTTTTTAACACCTACTTCCCAGAGCAGCAATGGCTCAGTGACAGGCCCTCCCTTACTCTCACTGCAAAACCTATAGAAAGAATGGAATCACAGAGGAATGCGCAGATTATATACAAGCTCCAAAAATGCTTTGAAAAAACACCATGAGAAAGAATGGGGGAGGAGGGTGAAACTATGTTCTCGATCACAACATGAAACTCTGATGGCTAGTCTTCCCAATATTCACTGTATGGTTGGACTTCTTTCTCTTAACTCTCAAAATAATCCGTGAGTAAAAATTACCTGTTATCCCCTTGTTGGAGATGAGATACTGAGGCCCAGAGAGATGAACTGTAACAAGTTAACAACAAAGCAAGCTTGGAGCAGAATTGCAAACCTGGGACGGCTGATATCACATCACCCAGATTCTGTGTTTTGAATCCCATACCAGTATGTTTCAAACTGCCAGTCACAACACAATGAATTGTCAAATAATTTACGTTATGACCAGTATTTTTAAAATGTTTCAAATACAGACTATTCAAATATTCAAATATGTTAAATACAGAACAGAATTAGTGCAGCACACAGTAAAAGGTAAACATTATACAAAACTCAGTTCTACACATGTATTAATGTGCTAGTTCACAATATAAAACACATTTCTTACTATGGAATACAGTAAAAAGGCTTGAAAATCACTCTCTGTGCTACATACTATCTCCTAAGAAGTAAACAAGCATATTAATTTGATGGATTTTGTACCATATATTTTTTGTTCATAAGAGAGTTCCTGCTCTTCAAGAGCCTACCCTTTCCCTCTACAGAGAATTTTAGTGGTATCCCAAGGCTGTCCTTAATACTCAGTTCAGCCACATCAAAGTGGATCTGTCAATTAGCATAAAAAAAGACAACTGCAAAAACTGAAGGATTACATCATTTTAGTTATTAATTGGGTATTTAATGGAAAACAATTCCTCTCAGAAAGTATCTTTCTTTACTCCAATTTTCGAAAACCCCAGAGCCTCATGAAAAGTCAGGCAACTTGTGAAGACCAGCCCTCAGACCTGCCTGCTTTCTTACTTCACAGGCAGGTCAGCAAATCTCAAATCAAAGCTCAATTTAGAGACTAAGAAAGGCCAAAATGTTATCTGTACCTAAAGTCTTCGCGGCTTGGGGGGGTGGGGGAGGGGGCCGGGGACGACTTTAAAAATCTCCATATGCACATTTTAAAATGGTAATCTCAGTAACGCCCTTAAAACCTGTAAAACTGTCTGAAACATAAAAAAGCATTCAATGGACGAATGACCGGATGAATGATTTTATCAACTATAAGTCACTCACTAAGCCTCCCTTTTTAACACTTAATCCAGCAACTGAACTAAAATTTACTTAAATTACTGAAGAAAGGTAAGGAATAAATTCAGACTGGAAACAGAGTTAGACTGGGAGACAAAAAGCAGAAGCCAGAGGAAAACAGTAAAGATGTCTTCTCTGGTAAAGTAAAAACTGGAAACTTCTTTCAACATGAAAATAAAATGTCCCCTTGGTAGCAAAACTAATATCCTACTAGCAGTAAATTCTACATTTTACCCTAGAAATTATGTACAAACTATCTTTTGTGCAGTGATGAAGGTTTTCCCCATTGCTTACAAAAATCAGTTCTGACCGCCGTAAATAACCGGGAAAATATGGGATCCCTTCGCACCGTTAGCTGGTTTAAGTGAATCCAACTGTTACGAAGAATGGCGATATAGCAACTAAGGGTTTGACAGCTTTCTGGGCCCTCCTTGGCCGACACTTTAGAACCCTATTCCGTCTCTAATTCTGGTTACATTGAGAATATGAAATATTTAACTTAACAAACTGCTAATAATCAACTTCCAAAGGTCAAAGGGAACCCAGCTTTTAACCTTCTCTCATCAACACGTGTTCAGTACAAACTTCCGGGTGCAGTTACAATTGGCTGCGCAATTCAATGGATAAAAACGTTGCTTTCTTTGACTCTCATTTTCTCTCCCGTTCTTTTCCCACGTTTCTCAACCAGTGACTCCCCAAAACAAAAGCCTCCCACAGTAAACTGAGCACGCACATAAAAAAGAGCTTCTCTGTGCGAGGATCAAGTTAGTGGTCCGCAAACATTAACCAAACAGAAGCACAAAGCCGGGGTGGAAAGGGGAGGAGCTGGATGCCAGGGTCAGGAAAGAAACAATCACAAGGGTTCAGGAACATCCAAATCTCCTCAGCGGTTAAACCGACTTCAAACCACTTCTGGGAAACCACCAGCATACACTGGTTTGGGGAACTTTAGATGCTCGTTACGCCAAACACTCTCAAAGTAAGCAAATCCCCAACCGACTTGACCCTCTAGAGAGATGGCTGCTTAGTGTTTAGGAGGCGGGCGAGCGAGCTTGGGGCAAAATTAACCTCATCACTGGGTGAGGCGTGAAGGTAGCCCCACGTGTCCCACGTACCGTCCCCACCACCCCGACAGCGAAGTGACCAGCAAATTGTAGGTGCGGTGTACCGTCGCTCCCCGCAATCGCCCTCAACCGGAGCAATTCTTGGATATGAGGACTTTTGAAGGATTGCGGAGCTCACTTTCCTGCCGGTCCCGGGACCTCACAGCCCCCTGGTCCAACCGCGGAACCAAACGGAGCGACCCAAGCAGAGCCGGAGCCGGCGTCCGCAGACGATGACTCCTCGCTCAAACGAGGTGCCTCCTACCCGGGACAGCGGGGCCCTCGGGGCCCGAGAGCCCCACGCGCAGCGACCGCAGGGCCCGGCGCTGACGGGCGGAGGAAGCAAGCGCGACGGGGCCGCCGCCGGGACCGTGCCCCCGAAGACCCCGGGGCGCGCAGCGGATGGGGCGGCGAGGGAGGCCCCAAGCCAGGGTGAGGTGGCGGCCCACCCCCCCAGCCCGGCCCCGCACGGCCCCCTGAGGAGGGTGCGAGTGGGAGGCTGTCCGGGAGAAGGAGTGTGGAGGCAGGAAAGGGATAAGGGGTGGACTTACTTTCCCCGCCGGATCCGACACCGGAACAGCCTCTCTCAGGTGACGAGAGCTTGAAGAACCAGAAGCGACGGGAGCGGAGGCGGCGGTGGCGGCGGCAGCAGCGGCGTCCGGCTCTGCCTACCTCCCCGCCGCCATCTTGACGCCCCTCCCCCCAACCCCCCGCCCCACGGGGAGGGGGTGGGGCGACGGATGAGGCGCCGCGCGCACGCAGCGCGCGCCGCGCGACCCACGTGACTTCCTCCCCCCCAACACCCTACTCCCTAGCGCTCCTCTCCGCCCCGCCTCCCTCCTAGGTGAAGGAAGATGATTTCCACCCCCCCATGACCGCCCCCTGCCTTCGCCGCCAAGCACGAACTCCGTCGCTCTCGCCGACAGGGTACCAGTGGTTGGATCCAAGGGAATTCCGGAACCGAAACGGTCCATTACCGCGGCTCCCGGGTGGGCGAGGGGTGAGGGGGCCGGGTTTACGAGAAGGGGGAGGGGGGGAAGGCGAAGGCCGCCTAAGAGAGTCACGTGTCTACTGTTTCCGCCGGCGCTCGAAAGACCTCGCGAGAGTTCCGTTCCTCCTCCCTTTCTCCCCCGCGGGTTGTCGGGAAGAAGGTCGGTGCTTTGACTTGCCACGAGGAGGTCAGCTGGTGAGCCGGGCGCATGCGTGCCACACCTGCTTTCAAAGTCGGGCTAGGAGGGGCCTGAAGCTGTTTTGAAAACGTTTTCGGTGTGTGGCTTTGGCCCAGGAAGTTACCTAGTGGCATCTTTGTCACTTTGAAACGCTTGTTACCTTAATGAATTCTAGAAAAAAATATTCGCCTACTTATTGCTTCTTAGGCTTGCTCAAAGCACTTTATTCAATGTGAAACCGCAAGTAACTAGAGCCCCTCGGCTGGTCTGTTACCATAGTCAGATCCTAAGGAGTGAGAGCGCGGTTAGACCCTCTTTCTCTTTTTTTCGCGCACTTCCACTAACCTGAACAGACTGTTGCTCTCAATTAATGATTGCTGCAGGTCTGTTGCTACCTCCTCTCTCTTCCTTATTTTTCTACTCTCCGTTATGATTATTGTTATTGGTACTACTACTAAATGACCTGACCCAGAATAAACAAATTAACTTGGTAACCCTTTTGTAAAGTCATCCTGAGAATGCTGTTTGAATCGGTTGCTTAGGTAATGGGCACGCTGGGTGACTCTTGCCCCCTACCGGTGGCGCATCGAACTCGCCTTGTGCTCAAAGCAAATTTAGTGGTTTGATTAACTTGGAGGTAAAAGTGTCAGCTCTTCTAGACACAGTGTGGGGCTAGGAGAGTGGGGGGGAAAATTAGGACAAGAATAATTGAGTCTTCCAACATAGTGTATATATACATAAATATGTGTTCAGTTCAGTTACTCAGTCGTGTCCAACTCTTTGCAACCCCAGGGACTGTAGCACAGGCCAGGCTTCCCTGTCCATCACCAACTCCCGGAGCTTGCTCAAACTCTTGTCCATCAAGTCAGTGATGCCATCCAACCATCTCATCCTCAGTCGTCCGTCCCCTTCTCCTCCTGCCTTCAATCTTTCCCAGCATCAGGGTCTTTTCTAATGAGTTAGTTCGTCACATCAGGTGGCCAAAGTATTGGAGTATTGGAGCTTCAGCATCAGTCCTTCAGTGAATATTCCGGACTGATTTCCTTTAGGATGGACTAGTTTGATCTCCTTGCAGTCCAAGGGACTCTCAACAGTCTTCTCCAACACCACAGTTCAAAAGTACCAATTCATATGTATTATATACGTGTACGTAAAAATAAATATTTTAAAGTGTGTTAGTGGCTCAGTCGTGTCCAACTCTTTGCAACCCCATGGAGTGTAGCCTGCCAGGCTCCTCTGTTCATGAAATTCTCCAGGCAAGAAGACTGGATTGGGTAGTTTGTCCCTTCTTCAGGAGACCTTCCAGACCCAGGGATTGAAGCCAGGTCTCCTGCATTGCAGGCAGATTCTTTACTGTCTGAGCCACCAGGGAAGTCCAGGCATTTTAAATTGCAGGTTAATTACTTTGCTAATCACTTCTGTTATATCATTTACTGCATACACACACACACACACCCCTATAAAGATAAAAATAATAAAAATAGTTCCATAAGAACAATGCCTTGGAGGAACTTCCCTGGCGGTGCAGTGGTTAAGACTCTGCCCTTCCAATGCAGGGGCTCAGGTTGGACCCCTCATGGGGGGAACTAAGATCCCACTTGCCCCACAGCAAGAGGCCAAAAAAAAACCATTGGAAAGAAAGTCATTCATCTGTCTTGTTTACTACTTTCCAGTAGACTAGTTTATGATCTAGTATAGTTGACAGCAAACAAGCAAATGTCATATTATGAAAGAATGCAGCAAAGAAATCTAAGACAATGTAGTTAATGCATCACTGTCTTTGAAGCTTGGTTGGAGCAATTCAGTTTCCAAGTGGCCCCAAAACTCTAGCTGAACACTGGGACTAAATGAGTCCTAGATCCACCTTTTTTTTGGTACTTCCTGAGCATCTAAGCCAGATTCTTGGGACCTCCCTAGCAGTCCAGCAGTTAAGATGCGGTGCTTCCAGTGCATGGGGCGAGGGTTCAGTCACTGACTGCGAAACTAAGATACCCCATGCTGTGTTGCTCATGCAAAAAAAAAGCCAGATCCTTGCTGCCATCTCTGCATCATCTCTACCCTGAACCAAAGTAAAACATGGAGTTTTAGGGCATATTTATACAACTGCACATATGCACAGAAATGTTATGCACAAAGTTATTCATGGCAGTAGCAATTTGTAGAAGCAAAAGATGGGAAACAACCTTAATGTCTTTGAAGAAAAGATGAACTGACTAAACTATGGTACTTTCCTACAGTGAAACAGTTATTAAAAACAATGAAGCACTTCTGTCTATGAGAATACATAATATATTTTGCTTGAATGTACACTCGGGGCATCTCAGAATGACAACACAAGTAGTGGTTGTATCAGGGGATAGAAACTGAGATACTGAGGGTCAGAGGCAGAAGAAAAACTTACTGGAAACACCCAAAATAGAGATACTGCTAGAAGCAGATAATTCAGAAAAATTCCCTATTCAGGCATGGTGTCCACTCTTTTCCCCTGTGGCTATTTATATCTACACTGTACTTCTCATTTCATTCAAAAAATATTTATTGAGTCAGATATGTTAGTAGCTAACAGAACCTATTAGAGTAATTTGATCTCATCAGGGAAATAAAGGAAGGCTTCCTTGAGAGAGTGACAACCTCCTTAAGAGTTGAAAAGTAGGTGTTAACTTGTGGAAGTGAACAGGGAACCTCAAGAAGAGGAAGCATGTTTCTGTAACAAATGTTCTGTAACAGGACTGAAGCAGAGAGAACAGACAGTAACAAAGCAAGTTCAACAGTTATTAAGATAGGGGAGAACCTTCACTAACAAAGCAAGTGCATCAGTTATTATGACATGGCTTTTCTGAACTTTTCTGGTGGTCCAGTGGCTAAGACTCCATATTCCCAATGTAGGGGACCCGGGTTCAGTCTTTGGCCAGGGAACTAAATCCCACATGCCACAACTAAGAGTTCTCATGCCATAAGTAAAGATCCTGCATGCTGCCAACGAAGATCCTGAGTGCCTCAACTAAGACCTGGTGCAGTCAAATTCATTAAAAATATATATATATACTGTTTCTCAGCTCCAAACTCGAGCATCTGTGCTCTCCTCTGTGATGCACTGCAAAACTACACTGCTGCTTTGCCAGCTGTTTCAGTGTTACACTCTGCAAGGCTGGAGGGAGGCTGCGAGGCTGGAGGAGGAAAAAGTGTCCTGTGAACCTCATCCCAGCAACACCTCTTCACCCTGGCACATGCCTTTCCTTCCTACAGCAGCAGCTGTATCCATTTTGCAGTTTTTTCCCACACTTTATTGCTAGAGCTGGCCTCATCACACCAAACTCTCCTCCCAGACAGGAGGACCAGTGAGAGCATCCACAAGGTCACTCTCTAAGCTCAGAGACACCAGCTGAGCAGAACCCCCTCCTAGGAGTTTGGTATCCACAACATGGGGCCCCTCCTTTCTTTTTTAACTTTGTTGCAACCTTTGTTTTTTTATTTTTTACAATTTTTTTACAATTTTGAAATTACCAGGAAGACCACTTGGTTTTTACTTTATATTTATTTTTATTTATTTGGCTATACTGGGTCTTAGTTGCAGCATGTGGGATCTAGTTACCAGACCAGGGATCTGACCTAGGTCCTCGGCAGTGAGAATCCTAACCACTGAACCACCAGGGAATTCCAGGGAGAGTTTCTGTTTGTATTTTCACCCTATGCATTTAATGTATTTATAATGAATGCCCTGCTATTCATTTTTATAAACTTTCCCTTAAAAAACACCATGTTTAAATTATTAATTTAAAAGCATACTATGGGACATTAAGTTATGGGTTGAACTGTGTCCTCCGCGAATTCATATGTTGGAGACCTCACAAAAATCTCAGAATGTGACCTTATTTGGAGATAGGGTCTTTACAGATCTAATCAAGTTAAAATGAGATCCTTGAGGTGGGCGCTAATCCAACAAGACTGTGTCCTTATAAAGGGAAATTTGGAGATAGACATGCAGAAGAGGAGAACACCATATGAAAATGAAGCCAGAAGTTGGGGTGATGCTTCAACAAGTCAAGAAAGCCAGCCTACCACCAGGAGTTAGGAGAAAGACATGGAAGAGAATCTTCCTAACAGTTCCTCAGAAGGAACCAACCCTTCCAGGACCCCTGGTTTTGGACTTCCGGCCTCTAGAACCATGAGGTGATACATTTTTGTTATTCAAGTTGCTTAGCTTGTAGGGCTTTGTTAACAACAGTCCTAGCAAACTAATGCAACTATTACCAACAAGTCTCACAGGAATTCCCTGGGGGTCTAGTGGTTAAGAATCTGCCTTCCAATGTAAGGGGTGGGGGTTCGATCCCTGGTCAGTGTGGGAACTGAGATTCCCACATGCCAAGGGGCTACTAGAGAAAACCCAGGTACTGCAAATAAGACCCAATGCAGCCAAATATATATATATATTTTAAAAGATTAAGATTTGTTTCCTGAAAAAGAAGACTCAAAAAATTCATTCATCTCTTCAAGCTCACAAATTAAAAGGTCTGTCTGGGCAAAAAAAAAGCCCACACAGAAAAAAATATAAGAAAAATCCCATTCTAAATTGAACAGCCTGAGCTATGCTGCTAAACCATCTCTAAACTGACTTTCAAAACAAACAAAAAACTACCCTTGCTCATAAATGTATACATTTTCCATGTGCTTTTTCAATAAAATTATGATTTTTATAACTAAGGAATTCCCAATCAACTGAACAACTAGCTTGTAATACCTTTTCTTAAAGACAGATGTGGCAGTGGGGAAGGGGGGACCAGGAGAAGGGGAGGGCAGTGGGCAGGGGGGCGGACTTTCCTGGCTGTCCAGTGGGTAAGACTCTGCACTTCCACTTCAGGAGGTGCTGGTTCAATCCCTGGTTGAGGAACTAAGATCCTACATGGCATGCAGCGGTGGCAAAAAAATTTTTTTTAATAATTTTAAAAGATACAGGGAGAAAAAATAGACCTATTTATTTATAACAGATGAAAAAAAAGGCTCATCAAACATCAAAGCCATTCACTATTTTTCATCCTATGCCAAATTTTTACACCATTGGCTATTTCTCATCCTATGCCAGATTTTGGGCTTCCCAGGTGGCCTAGCGGTAAAGAAATCAGCCTGCCAATGCAGGAGCCACAGAGACTCGGGTTCAATCCCTGGGTAGGGAAGATCCCCTGGAGGAGGAAATGGCAACCCACTCCAGCATCCTTGCCTGGGACTGTAGCCTGCCTGGCTCCTCACAAAGGAGTCGGACACGAATGACACTGAGCACACCCTTGCCACATCCTACTCTCAATACCATTTTTGTGTTCATTCAAGTTTTGGTCTCCCTTCTAGAAAACCAAAGAAAGTGTTACTAACTCCAAATTACAACTCATTAAGATGCAATTTTGTAACTTTATTTAGAAGTTAATTGCTAAACTTCTACATCCCCATACATTTTATTTTTTATTTTGTCATTTAATTATTTTTGGCTTCACTGTAGCTTGCAGGATCTTAATTCCCCAACCAGGGACCGAACCTGCACTCTTAGCAGTGAAAGTGTGGAGTCCTAACCATTGGACATCCAAGAAATTCCCCTCTCTCATTTAATTCTATCAATAAACCTATGAAGTAGGGAGAGTATTGTTTTACTCTTACATGCTTGAGTTCCAAGTATATATATACTTGTATATACAAGTACATATATACTTGTACTAAATATATATAGTACATATTAACATGTGTGTATATTTACATATGGGGAATTTTATGTATTTTATATATCTGTGCATATCCATACATATTTACACATATATACACACACATATAATGGGAAAATGTATGTATATTATATATTTTGTTGTTCAGTCGCTAAGGCATGTCTGACTGCAACTCCATGAACTGCAGCATGCCAGGCTTCCCTGTCCTTCACTATTTTCCGGAGTTGGCTCAGACTCACGTCCATTGATTCAGTTATGCTATCCAACCATCTCATTCTCTGTCACCACCGACTCCTCCTGCCCTTGATCTTTCCCAGCACTCAGATGAATGGAAGGGAGTTAGTACATTACAGTGGCCGTGACTGTGGAACACATACCCTATTTGGTAGAACCTTATAAGAACTCATGCCAACAAAAAAGTATTTAGGACTTCTCTGGTGGTCCAGTGCTTGAGAATCTGCCCACCAATGCAGGGTACATGGGTTTGATCCCTGATCTGGGAAGATTCCATATGCCGAGGGGCAAATAAGCCTGAGCCACAGCTACTGAGACTGGGAGTCTAGAGCCCGTGCTCCACAAGAAGAGAAGCCACCACAACGAGAAGCCCGTGTACCACAATTAGAGAGAAGCTCCTGCTCACTGCAGTTAGAGAAAGCCTGTGCACAGCAGCAAAGACCCAGTGCAACCAAAAAATAAATAAATGAATAAATACATTTTTTAAAGTATTTAACAACAGCAAAAACCTGGAGCAAACATTCATGTAAAGATAACAGTAGAGTAAGGAAAAATCATCTCAGCACTGGAGTGATTTCACCCACATGGGATGGCCCTCTTAGGAAAATGGAGATCATTAAATAGACATTCCTGAAGCATGTCACGTTATTTCAAGATTCCAGTCTCAGTGCAGATTACTGTAACTTAAGTAGCTATTTGCAGTCCTTCTGTTTGTGTAACTGTTTGCAAAATTACTGTTTAGATTCACAAATCTATCCATCTATCCTTGGCTTAAAATCATGTAGTGGAGACTTCCCTGGTGGTCCAGTAGTTAAGAACCTACCTTGCAATGCAGAGGATGCAGGATACATCCCTGACGGGGAACTAAGATCCCATGTGTTGCAGAGCAACTAAGCCCCAAGGGCCACAACTTGAGAGTCAGTTCATAGCAACAAAAGATCCCTCATGATGCAATGAAAATCCTGTGTGCAGAAACTAAGACTCAACATAGCCAAATAAATAAATATTAAACAAACACAAAACCATGCAGTGGTTTCTTACCAGATTTGCAATAAAAATCTCAGTCCTTATTAATGGCTTTTGGGTCCATCAGGGTCTGGTCAGGAAAACAGACTTTAAAATAGGCAATTCATTAAACAGGTGGTGGAGGATTGAACAAGCAAAAAGGCAACATTGAAGTAATTTAATCATAACAGCAGGAAGCAGGTCCCACTTCTAGGGCCGGAGAACAAAGAGAACAGTTGGGGTTAGCAGAGCAAGAAGAATCAGAAGAGGATTCCTGGAGGGCTGGTTCTTATGCCTCTGAGAAAGGGGCACCATGATGTTGGTGCCGGCCCTTCAAGAGCCTCCCCTTGGTAGGGGAGGGGCCCTGCCAAGCTGGGGCTCAGAACTCTGAAAAGGGGCACTTCTGAGGTAGCGCACTGAGGCTATTTCTGGAAAGAACCTGGAGAGTGAACCAAATGCCCTGTCAGAAGCAAAATGTCATTACTTACCATGATAGGAATAGCAAGTAAAACGGCATGCATGAGTGAGTCCCTCCCCCTGCCTTCCAGTTTCCTCTCCTATGGACAGAACCTAAAACTAGCTGACAAAGGTGCAATGCAGGATGGATACTGCTGGGCAGGGTAGAGAAGAGTGCATCTGCAGCCAAGAAACCAGCACAGCCTTCAATGGCCTATTCGATCTAGCCCCTGCCTACTTTCCCAGCCTGATCCGCTCCATTCTCCCCCAAAGTAAAAGTTGCTCAGTTGTGTCTGACTCTTTGCGACCCCATGGACTACAGTCCATGGAATTCTGCAGGCCAGAATACTGGATTGGGTAGCCTTTCCCTTCTCCAGAGGATCTTCTTGACCCAGGAATCGAACTGGGGTCTCAGGCATTGCAGGTGGATTCTTTACCAACTGAGCTATCAGGGAAGCCCCATCCATTCTCCCCATGATATACTCAATTCCAACCACATTGGGTTTATTTTTCTTTCCTAAAACAACCAAAGCTGATCCCTACTTCTGGGGATTTGCTTTCACTATTTCTTCTACTTGCAAGTATCTTCTCCCTTGGGGTTCACTTATTTAGGGTACAACCTAAAGTCACAAACTCAGAGAGGATTTCTCAACTTCACCAATCTATAGAACCAACGATCTCCCCACACACACTCTGTAAAATTCCCTATTTTCATTTTACCCACACCATTAATCAGTATTCAGTAATATCTTTATTTTTAAATTTGTTTAAATATTTTTTGGCTGCTCCCCATGGCATTCAGGATCTTAGTTCCCTGACCACGGATCAAACTTGTGCCCCATGCAGTGGGAGTGAAAATCTAAACCACTGGACTGCCAGAGAAGCCCCTTAATATTACCTTTAAAAAGTGGTCTCTTATGTCCTAAAAAATTTAGGCATCTGTCTTATTTGCCACTGTGTCCTTGGGGCAATAAACAGCTCAATAAATGTTGAATTAATGCATCTTAGTGAAAGTAAAAACTTCTGTATATCTATGGAAGCTGGAAGGAATCTAGTATATCACAGATGACTCCATCATTTGACAGCTGGGTAAGCTGAGGACCAGAGAGCTGAAATGATATACCAAAAAGCACAGTGAGTGACAAGTGTTGCTTCCTACTTTTCCCAGTGCTTTCACATATATCATCTTGTTTTGCTCTTCTACTTTCCTGGTGCAATGATAGGGTCCTTGGGCAATGGTGGGGATTCCAAAGTCTTCTTGGGGACCAAAGAGAGAGAATGGACCACAGCTCCTATCTCTGGGAAGGATCCCCAGGGAAGAGCTGTAACTGAACACCTTATCTGTGTTCAAAGCAAAGAATACCTAGGATACCTGTGCTTCTCAGGGACTTAACCGACCGAGGCTCCTCTGGGTGGGAAAAGGCACAGGGCTGTTTCCCTGGGGTGAGGGAAGCCCTCTAGTGGACTAGGACTCAAAAGACTGATCCAGGACCCAGAAATAAACTGTTCCGTGACGTTGGGCAGCTAGAGAGTTACCTGTTCCTGCTGATCCTGTTTCCCCATCTGTAAAACAGTTGGGGTATGTTGGGCTAGGATCGCTGTGGTTCCGGGAGGCTGACTCAAGTCAGTTGGTAAGAACTCTGCCCGTGGGTTTTGAATACTGGAAGAACAAACTCGTAAATCTTGCAGCCTAGGAATGAATGGATTAAACTGCTGGAAAGGTCAAGGTGGTTCGGGTGTTAGACTGCTGGGGGCTAGGCTTCTCATCGGAGGGTCGAGGGGTCAAAGGTCGGGTTCCGGTCAAACCCGATAAAAACCGGAAGTCCCCTATAGTTCTACTCCGAGCCGGGGCCGCCGGACGCGTGACTAAATCTCCCCGGGGCGGAGCTTCAGCGCCGGCAGAGGGAGGAGTTTGGAGCCCCCCAATGGCAGCGCAGCTCCCCTTCCAGGACAGCCAATCAATTCGGAGAAACGGTAAAATTTAAACTCCCCTCCCTCCTCCTCCGCTGAGACCTGTCCCGAAAGCGTTTGTAGAAAGTGAGGCCGCTCGCCCCGCCCCCGCCAGGGAGGCGGGGAAAAGGGCGGGCTTTCCCTCCAGAGTTTGCCTATCACGGCGGGCAGCCTGGAGAGAGACGGGCAGCAGCGCCAATCAGGGCATCAGCCGGGACCCTGCGGAGCAGTTGGCTACAGTCGTTGCAACTTTTTTCGAAAGCTGCGTTTCCCGGGAGATCCTAGGCGGTGACAGAGCAGGGCCATGGCTAGAGGTATTGGCCCCGGTGGCCAGCGCCGGGGCTGCTGGGTTGGGGGTCGCACTGCAGGCGACACCGAAGTGGCGGGAGCGGCGGGGGGAAGGCGCTCTCCCGCCGGCTGCTCGGAAGGAGCGCGGGGACTAGTAAGGTTGCGGGGGGAGGGGCTGCGGAACGTTTCTCACCTCTTACCCACCCTCGCTCCCGAAGCCCCCAGAAACCCCTCCCACTCCCGTACTTCGGTTTCCCCTTTTTAAAGTGTGGGCACTTGGTGACCTGCCTCTCGAGAGGCAACGGGGCCATATGTCAAAGCTGTTTGGAAACTAAAGCTCCTAGCACCTCAAGGGAATGGTTGTCATTGATACAAAAGAGGGGGAGGGCGAGGCTTCGCTTGCTTAGGGGCTCTCTCTGATTTGGAAAGGAGGTGATCCCGAGGCGAGGGCACAGATCGGTACCCTACTTGGTGGGGAGCGCGTCCGAGTGGACACCGCGGCAGGCGCCTTCCTTTCCCTTTCCACGCCCTGAGTCAGCTCTGCGCCGCCGGGGCGGGGACGGGCCCCGCTGGCTCACTTTGGGGTAAGACAGGTCCCCTGACACCTCCCGGGGCGGCCCTTGGCGCCGCAGCTGATCAGGGCTCCTGCCCACGGGAGATGGCTTGGGTGGGGTTGTGCAGCCGCGAGGGAATCTATGTCTCTGCCTGAAGTTCTTCGCACAATTAGTTTGCTGTCAGGACAGACCCATATTATGCGGCAAAGTGATCTCTAACCGCTGGTCGTTTCCAGCCGCTGTGTCTCCTTCATGCAAAAACTTGAGCGTGACGGTCCACTTGAAATTACTGTGTAAAAGAAATAAGTCGAGGTTTTACATATTTCTCAAAATTCCCAAGGTATTACACGTTAGTAGGAATTTGCCTAATGCACCATGCAGGCAGATCTTTACCGTCTGAGCCACTGGGGAAGCCCAGGCTCCCCATAGCGATCATAATGAACAAAATAAGGATTCATTCAGCAAATATTTATTGGGCTTCTTTGTTTTCAGTCCCTGCACCCAGTTGCATCATTTCTTCTCGTAGCATCCCTTTAGGGTCTTTGGGAACAAGACTTACCTAGGTTTTGATTAAGAAATAAGGCATAGTGAACTTCAAGTTAAAGAGCTTCATAACCCAGTCCACAGAGAATAGTAAGATGCCTCAAATATTATTCTTCAGGAAAGTGTTAAGCATCTAAAAGTATATTTAATAATATCTGGCTAGTTTATCTGACAAATCTGAATAAAACTATGAAAGTGAAAGTCACTCAGTTGTGTCTGACTCTTTGTGGCCCCTTGGACTGTAGCCCACCAGGCTCCTCTGTCCATGGAATTCTCCAGGCAAGAATACTTGAGTGGGTTGCCAGTTCCTTCTCCAGGGGATCTTCCCAACCCAGGGATTGAACCCGGGTCTCCTGCATTGCAAGCAGACTCTTAACCGGCTGAGCCACCAGGGAAGCCCCTTTAATTTTTCCCATCACACCAAAATCATTTAAACTACCTATTTTAACAGTAGTGCATTTTAAAAATAGTTTGCTTAAATTAATCTGTAGGGGGAAACAAAGTGAACCTCTTGGCCATTGAAATAAATACTTAATAACGGTTAATAATAATAATCACCGAGAGCCAGGTACTTTGTTATGTCAGTTAATCTTTACAAACTGTTATTTTCATTTTTCAGAGGTGGAAGCTGAAGGCCAAAGTCACTGGACATACTCTAGCCATTCTGTGTCTTTGCTTGTTCCACTTTACCTCCCTTATTTAAAAAAAATTTTTTTTGACATGGACTGTTTTTAGTCTTTATTGACTTTGTTACAGTGTTGCTTCTGTTTTATGTTTTGGTTTTTTGGCCTGGAGGCACATGGGATCTTAGCTCCCCACCCCCTGCATTGGACGGCAAAGTCTTAACTACTGGGCCACCGGGGAAGCCCCTCTACCTCTCTTATTTAGCCAAAGTGAAGAGGAGAGTTCCCAGCTTCTAGCATAACAGGCTTATGAATCACCTTTGTAATGTATGGTCAGTGATTCTCACTGAGTCACCTGACCCCCACCACATTTGTAGTTATTTATTTCTTAGGCTTCATTATTCTTGCAAACCATTAAATTGGGCATTTAGTATCATCAGATATCGAATTATTTACAGTACTTCAAATGAAGGGTCAGTTTTTTTCTTCTAGAAAAGCAGTCTTTGTGCACAGCTTGCAGCTACTTACAGCTCACTTTGAGAGCCCTGCTAAGTCACATGAACATAATGTTCAGATATCTGGCAACTCCTCTCTGGTTTAGAAATTCTACAATCATATAAATATTTACAGCCTCAAGGGTATCCGTTTGGGTAAGATCTGTCCATCTATCAGATGGCCTCCTACTTGGTCTCCTCCCTCTTTCCACTGTGACCGTCTCCAGTCACAATGGAGCTAGAGTGGTCCCCAAGAACATAGATTTTCGTCATGTGCTTCTCACCACTCCTCCCATCTCTAACCATACCCTCTTGCTCTTAGGAGGAAATCCACAGTCCTCACTATATCCTATAGCAGCCTTCCCACCCCTCTGGCCTCACTGTGCCCTATCTCTGTGTTCATTGTTGTGTCTTTAGCAAAGGGCCTGGAACACAGTAGGTAATGAATAAATGCTTGTCAAATGAATGAATTAGTATTTTAGTGTCTTGAGTTTGAGAACAGCAGTATACATTTTTTTATGCTAAAGCATCTTCATATTTATCAGTATCTTAGTCACATAACCCTTAGGCAAGTGATTTATCTTCCTGAAGCCTCAATTTCTACATCCCTGGGTCAGAAAGATCCCCTGGAGAAGCAAATGGCAACCCACTCCAGTATTCTTGCCTGGAGAATCCCATGGACAGAGGAGCCTGGCAGGCTATAGTCCATGGGGTCTCAAAGAGTAAGACAGGACTGAGTGACTAACACTTTCAAACATTCACTAAATGTTAGCGATTAGTATCACTGGTGATGAATTCTATTTCTGTGAGATCCTGGGCACCATTAAGAGTTTTTATTTCTGTGACTGGGTATATGTATTTGTTATGCATATAGGAACCTCACGACAGAGAAAAGAAACTGTTCTAAAACTTTACTGAATGATTTGTACTACGTTTTCTAGCTACTGGAGCTGCAGAGTTGAGAGGAATGGGCGCTAGACTTGTATTTTAGTGTATCCTCTGCATCTGTGCGCTAAAATAGAGGAAGATGTAGCCATGGGTATGTGTGTGGGGTAGGGGAGTGAAAACAGTATGAGAAATGGACAAGGTGACTTGGGCAACTGTTTCTAGCCTCCAAACCAAGATCCCCCTGATTGTTTGGTAACAAACTACAAACCTTCTCTGCCCTGCAGAGGTAACAGACACTGTTTCAAATGGCTCAACCTGGGTGTCCCAGTGTCCCTTGGGAATCCTGTCTCTGCATAGTCTCTTGGATATTCAAGTGGGCAGAGTACCCTATCCTTCTGGAATTAGTGGTTGGGTGGGGATGGAGGGACTTGCCCAGCTGTGCTGTGAAGGATTCTAAAGCATGAGCTGATTTGGGAGGCTGTGTCCTGAGCAGTGTCTTACCATTACCATTTAATCCACCGTCTTATCCCTTCTAAGAGGAGGAGGAGGCAGCTACTTAAAGTGACAGCCATTTGTTTATGTGGGTGTTGGAAGGTGCCCTCGGTAGGTTGTGGAATTCATTGATCTTGGTTTTTATCCATGAGGATGCTGCAGCCCAGGCTGGGGAAGGGACTTGGCCTTTGTCACAAAGCACCTCTGGGGCAGATGCAGGGGGAGATACCCAATCTTTGTCTCCCAGGCCATAACCCAAGGATGGATGCTCTGAGATGCTTGTTTGCATCTATGACTTTGCACAAATACAGCAACTCTTTGTTGGCTGTGAGCCCTCAAACCCTAATGGCTACAGCACAGTGGCTCAGGGCAGTGATCTACCCTGAGATACCACAGTGCCTGGAACCCCTGCCTCCTAGGACATTTCTCATGGGGGGACAGGACACTTGGGTGACCTGCTAATAAGCCTTCTGCAACACCATTAGCTCCTCCCTACCTATTTCTATAACTGGTAAGTTAGTGGCTAGGAGTGTAGGCTCTGGGGTCTGTTGGCCTGGAAATCTAGTTCTAGTTCTGAGAACTTGGCCAAGCTCCTCACTTCTCTGAAGTGGTTTTCCCTGTCTGTGGAAGTGAAAGTAATGTTTCTACCTTCAAAGGGCTGCTGGGAGGTTTGAATGACAAGGTATGCAAGAGAAGCGCCTAGCAAACATGCTATTATAATTCCCGGCTCCATCTCCCCAGGGACCGTACGGATCAGGTGCAGCCCGCCTGGGCTTGACATCTGACCTGATCACTTTCTAGTTCTGTGGCTCTGGACAAGCCCCTGCATCTCCCTGGAGCCTCAGCATCCCCATCATAAACGGGTTAGCCGCAGGACCTGGCTCCCAGGGGCTTGCCGGGAAGGTTAAATGCCCACGAAAACGCTCCGTGAGCACAGGCTCAGGCACACAGGAGGGCTCTCGTTCACCGATGCCCGCTGCGCCTGGCACGGACGGGTCTCCCGAAATATCCGTGGAGCCAGCGAGAGTGGGAGCCCGGGCGGCCGAGAGCCCGGGCTGTCATTATCATGTTTCCCACCCCTTCCTTCCCGAGTGGCTGAGGACGCGCGAGAGGGGGCGCGCCCGAGTTGGGATTCGTCGGGGCCGTGGGCCCGCCCTCCTTCGCTCCCTCCCTCCCTCCGGAGGAGCTTCTCAGCGCCGCCCCTGCCAGCCCCCTCCCCGGCCGGGAGCGGACGGTGGGCGGCGGCGGCGGCGAGCGGGCGGGCAGCGGAGGACGCGCCGCCAGCGCCTCCCTCCCTGCGTCCTCGGTCCCGGGCCGGCCGGGGCTGCCGCGGCGCGCGGGTGCCGGGCGCTGCCTCGCAGGCCATGGGGGAAGGGGGCGCCGTGGGGCGCCGCCGGCCCTTCCCCGGGGCGCCGCGGCGGCGCTGGTGGCGGCGGCAGCAGCAGCAGCAGCGGCAGCGGCAGCGCTGGTGGCCGGGCCGCGGCGGCGAGGGCGAGGGGCGCGCCGCCATGGGCCTGGCCGGGCTGCAGGTGGGTGTGGCGGGCCCGGCCGCGCGGGGGGCGGGCGGCGCGCGGGGCCCGGCCGGGCCGGGCGGCGGGAGGGCGACGCGGGCCCCGGCCCGGCCCGGCCCAGCCGGCCGGCCCACCGCCGCCGGGCCCTCGGAACATGGCTGCGGCGGGAGGCGCCGCCGCGGCGCCCGGCCCGGGCGGCCCCGCTCCCCGCCCCGCCGCGCCCTGAGCGCCCCCTCCCCCGCTTCCCCCGGGTCCCCCTCTCCAGGCAGGAAGATGTCCAAGCCCCGCGCGGTGGAGGTGGCGGCGGCGGCGGCGGCGGTGGCAGCGACGGCCCCGGGCCCGGAGATGGTGGAGCGGAGGGGCCCGGGGAGGCCCCGCACCAACGGGGTAAGCAGGCACCCTTCCCGCACTCGCTCGGCGCGCCCCCAGGGGCCGTGCGGCCGGGCGCCCCCGCGGGCCCAGCTCCGAGAGCACGTGGGCGCGCCCGCGGCCCTGGGGCGGGGGTGCGGGCGGGGCGCCCGGCCGGGCAGCTTCCTTTTCTGCTGCCTGCCTGGGAGTGGCGTCCCCACTCGCTCCGCCATGACCCTGGCAAGCTCCGACTTCGGAAAAGTTTGTGTCTTTATGGCATTTCCACACCCCGAGACCCGGCCATCCCGGTGGCGGCTGCGCCTTCCCAGAGTGTGCGGGGCCTGCCCGGGGCCCTCGGGGAGGTCACAGGTCTTCGCTGACTTGGTGAATGGCTCACCAGGCAGAAAGGCCCAGCAGTGTTTCTGGGAAAGCCCTCCTCCCGTCTGTGCTTGCTCAGAGGAGAGGCCCCACACCCAGAGACACCAGCAGTGACCCGTACCGCCCCACCGGCCTGCCCACCGCAGTAGAATAACCGCCCTAAATGCGTTGGTCTCCTGAGCTCCGCACCCGCCTAGTTAGCCTGAGAGAATTTCCCCAGCCGCAGCCCAGTCCCGCAGTCTTGGGACTGCACGATTTGAGAGGGGCCGGGCTTGTGCGCATAGAAGGCTCAGACAGTCATGGCAAGTCCTACCAGCTGACCTCAGGTCCAAGAAGTGGTTATTCAGGTTCCCTGAGGCCTGTCTGTGCTGGAGTTCCTGCAGCTCCTGCCAGAGCAGTCAGCTGCTGCGCAGAGGCCAGCCCTTCCAATTCTGGCCTCGTTTGCCCTGGTCACTCTAACCTCCTTGTAACTGGTAGGTTGCCTCCTTCTGCGGATCTTTGTGGACAGCTGGTTCTCCTCGCTGGCCAGATGTCCCCCCTGCCCTCCTTAACAGACTGGAATTAGAGACCAACTTGGACCTGGGGGATTCTAAACCTTCCATTACTAGGCTTCCCCTAGTAACCCAGTTTTTTGAACCATGTTTTTGTCTTTTGGATTTCGGTTGCCCCTTCTCCGTCTAAATGTTGTAAGATCTTCTTCTTCTTCAAGCCTCTTTCAGAATATGCATTTGTCGTTTTAGGAGAATGTATTTACCGGGCAATCAAAGATCTATACCTACATGAGCCCGAACAAATGCTCTGGAATGCGTTCCCCCCTTCAGGAAGAGAACTCAGTTGCACAATACGAAGTCAAATGCCAGGGGAAGCCATTAGCCGGAATCTACAGGAAACGCGACGGTAAGCCTCTGAAATGGCCCTCTTCTAACCACTGCTGGCCGGGTTGCATCCTCAGTAATAATGTATATGTGCTAGGTTTCCTTATCCAGTCTTTTCAAGCCGAAGTTTGAAAACTTTGAATCATGTCCTGTCTTGCTGCTAAGAAACATAGACACGGGGGGGAATAGAGCCGCCTGTTTCAGGGCGTGTGCCCTGTTGGTCTAACAGGTTCTCCCTGTTTTTACAAGAGTTAGCATGTCCTTCAAGCTTGGTTTTCTTGCCAAGTTGCCAAAATAAGGCAGCTGGCATGTCGTTCGAGAGGTTCACAGGCGCTAAAAGTACAGAAATGATGAGTCTGGGGTGTCCAGACTAGGCACTTGTACTGCAGCTGAGTCGTGTGAACCTAAGGAACTGACTTCCTTCTCTTTTATGAGCTGGCCTTGACCTCAGTTCTAAAAGTTCTTTCCACTAAAGTGTTCAGTGTTACTCTCTGAAGCAGTGTACTCCAGAATGAGATTTAGAGTTAAAATGCTGAGCAAGAAAATAGACGGTTATTGAAAGTTCTGTCTGGCCCAGCAAAACATGCTGAAACCTGTTGGAAATTTTGCTGTAATCCAAATATTCCCTTTTAAAGTTGCGGTAGTGGGGTGGGGATGGGGGCTGGTGGTGAACTTTCCCCAGTTACTGTGCTCTAAAACTTGCCTTAAAGAAACGGCAGCTACCAGCTGCTCCAGCAGCTCTGTACGAGGAAGCTTTGTATTTGTTAACAAAAAGTGCCCTAAAGGGATGGGGTAGCCCAACCTCTGGTCCAGATCTGAGAACCAGGGGCAGGAGCCAGCCCTCAGCCTCATTCCCCTTGGTGATGTTATTTCAGATGGACTCAGGTTCTAATCCTAGCTCTGCCATTTATGAAAGGAAGGGTCACAGGCATGTTGCTATGGTTTTTTGAGCCTCAGTTTTTCATCTGTACAGTGGGAGAGAGGAGTCCTGCCTGAAGACCAGTGAAAGCATGGGTGCAAAAGGCCTTTGTGAGCGAGTTTCCTGGTGGTCCAGTGGTTAGGATTCTGTGCTTTTACTGCCAGGGGAGAAGGTTCAATCCCTGGTTGGGGAACTAAGATCCTACAAGCCTCGTGGCACAGCCAAAAGAAAAGGGAGGGGGACTTTGTGAGTGCTCCGTACTGTCAGCCCATTTTCCACTGGACCGGAAGCACCACAGCCTGCTCCTCTCTGCATCCCTGCTTCCGCTGCACTGAGGCCAGCACTAACCACACGGAGACTTGGGAAGGGCCTCTCTAGATGCAGTGAGCCAGCCTCACATCCCTTCTGGGATGGGGCGGGATGTAGACTGTCCTGAATGGTGACATGGGGCACAAGTTAGCTTATTTGACTCGAAGTGTTACTACATCGTGACAGTCGAAACTGGGGGCTGGATGCACACTGGAGGAGACCCCCACAGACTGGGCGTGTATCCGTGATTCTCGACCTTTTTCCTGCCTTGACGCAGACTCATGTGACAGCTGATGTTCATGAACACCACCCACTCCTAAGGCTGTGCCCGACATTTTGGCCTTAAGTCCCTCTTATTCCACTCAAGACTGTGTCAGGGAGCTCTGTCTGTCTGTCTGTGTCCAGACCATCTGGAGAATGGTCCGGATGGCTGTTGATGTATTTATTTTTCTCTTTAGCTTGTTGAACTGTAATTCAGATATCCTGATGTTCACCATTTTAAAGGGCACAATTCACTGGTTTTAAGTATACTCACAGATTTGTGCAGCCATCACCTCTGTCAAACTCCAGTACATTTCCATCACCCCAAAAAGAAATCCTGTACCTATTCACAGTCATTCCCCATTTCTACCTTCTCCCAGCCCTAGGCAATCACTATCTGTTTTCCATCTCTGGATTTGCCTGCGCTGGACATTTCATATAAATGGAGTCATAAAATATGTGGCCTTTTGTGTCTGGTCTCTTGTACTCTGTTCTCTTGTATCTTATAATATTTTCAAGGTTCATACATGTTGTAGCCTGTGTCAGTACTTCATTCCTTTCTGTGGCTGAATAATATTCCATCATGTGGATAGACCACATTTTACTTACCCATTCGTCAGTTGATGGACATTAGAGTTGTTTTTACTTTTTAGCTCTTATGAATAAGCTTCTGCGGGCATTCATATATAGGTTTTTATGTAGACATATGTTTTTAATTCTCCTGATAAATGCCTAGAACTAGAACTGCTGAGTCAGATGATAACTCTATGTCTAACATTTTGAAGACTGCCAAACTCTTTTGCAAAGTGATTGCACCATTTTGCATTCCCACCAGCAATGTATTATTTATTTTTAAAAAGTAAAAAAATTTTATGGGGAAAAAAAAAAAACAGTTCAATACTGGTGCTCCATGAGTATTTTTAGTAACAAGTCATTGGCGATGTCCCACACAACAAACTGAACTGGTATTGGGGCACCATGCTGAGAACCACTGTGAATGCTGTGCTTCGACCCTGTTAGAAGAGGGAATTAAAAAAAAAAAGAATCTGAAATGAATCATGCCAGGGGGCTAGCCCTTGGGGAAGAGGCCTTTGTTGGGGAGAGGTTCAGCTTTATCGCCTTACTTCCACCCAGCAATGCTGCCCCCCTCTGTAGGAACTGAGCTTTTCCCCCTGGAGCCCATTTCCTCAAAAGCCACTGATGGAGCCCTCACGTCAGTGTTGCTGGCTGTGGTACTTCTGCTTCAGAGGCTTTTCCTCTCAAGATGCAGACGACCTGATGGGTTGATTAATCACAAGAGTGGAATCCAATCACAATATATATCTATCAACTCATCGTGGTCTAACACTTCAAATATCTTATAATTGTATTGATCAATCATACCTCAACAAAGCTGGAAAAGGGGGAGGGAAAAAAAAAGATGCAGAGACCAAAAGCTCTGCCTAGTGTCTGGGTCAAAAAGTAAAGCCAGATCTTTTCCCCAAGATACTGGTTAGTGGACACCAGGCTTAATAGTCCAGGGGCACTACTGCCCAACACGTCCCCACCCCTCAATTCCCCCCCCCGCCCCCCATCTCCTCCCTGAGCCTGTTTTAGCAAGCAGCCAAGGGCTGGAAAAGTGGGAGATGTCAGGTCCAGAGTCAGCCTGTCTCTTCCCACCCTCTGCTTACAGAGAAAAGAAACTCTGGGAATGCAATACGAAGCTCCATGAAGGCCGAGGAACAGAAGATCAAAGACGCCAGGAGAGGTCCCCTGGCACCTTTTCCAAACCAAAAATCTGAAGCTGCAGAACCTCCCAAAACCCCGACCTCGTCTTGTGATACTCCCAATGCAGCCGCTGCCAAGCAGGCCCTGAAAAAGCCCATCAGGGCCAAACAGGCCCCCAGGAAAAAGTAAGTGCTTCTTGGAGCCACTCCTCACACAGGGCGACCTGCCTGGTACCAGCTGGGAGGAGGCCGTCCACCCTCTCAGGCCCTTGAGCTGTTAAGGCTCAGATTCCCAAGACAGCACCAGGGATACCATTACTTGACCGCATCCTGGTCTGCCTCTGGTCCAGAGCCCCCCACCCTGCTTAGAGTAGGCAGCCTGCCTTTGGCACTCTTTCTGAGGCTGCCGTGGGCAGCTGAGCCGAAGTGACCCCGGGCTGCAGTGGACAAAGTTGTTTTAAGTGACCCGATTTCCAAGGAGCCTGCTCCTAAAGGGTCACATGCCTCCTGGCCGTGAACATGGTCTCAGCGCTAACACTTGGTCCCTCCTCTTCCTTTCCCACCCCAGAGCTCAAGGGAAAACCCAGCAGAATCGCAAGCTCACAGATTTCTACCCTGTGCGAAGGAGCTCCAGGAAGAGCAAGGCTGAGCTGCAGGTGGGGTCACATGTTTCAGTCCCGGTTTGCAAAGGGTTAGGGTGGCCCCGTGGTCTGTGTTCGCTGCCTACCCACCTGAGTGTCTTTGCATCATCACGGGAGAA
Source organism: Odocoileus virginianus (assembly GCF_023699985.2). Taxonomy (NCBI): domain Eukaryota; kingdom Metazoa; phylum Chordata; class Mammalia; order Artiodactyla; family Cervidae; genus Odocoileus; species Odocoileus virginianus. The sequence continues at coordinate 48,734,758 of NC_069685.1, read as the reverse complement.
GTCTCTTGGCCCCTGTGGCCCCAGTGTCCTCCTGGGTCTAATGGCGGTCGTCATAACTCCCTTGGGTCACTGTGGTGCTTAGATAAGATGCCTCTGTGAAGGAGCCTTGTCGCCTGTAATGTGGGGCATGGAAAGCCAGGACCTCCAAGGAAAGGGGCTGTGGCAGGGCCATCGGAGCCTGAGACTGTGTGGTGGGCTGCATGCTCTCTTAGAGGCGTGTTTGTCTGCTCTCCAGAGGTTTCATGTCTTGAGATGATGAAGAGCACTGGCTTGGGAACTATTTTCTGGTTGTGTGACCTCAGGGCTTAACTGCCCTGTGCCTCTCTGCTGTATCATCTGTGAAATGGGATGATGTAGTCGAGCCCTGTGCGGTGGTTGGGAGGGTAACGCACGTTAGTGAATGTGCATGGAACACTTAGAACCGTGCCGGGGCTGCAGTGAGCACCTGTTAACCCTTGTCACCATTGCTTCCCCCGTGTTGTCTTTACCCGGGGCTCCTCTCTGGTCTTCCCCACGCAGCCAGAGAACCTGCGAAAACCAGGCAGGGAGGCCGACTGGGCTGCAAGGCCCCCGCCCGCCGCGTTTGCAGAGTGCTGAGCTGTGCGCGGTTGATCAATATTTGATGCAGTGAGGTGTGGTTATTGCCTTTCTGTTAGGGAAACCCAGGGTGTGGCCCGGCCATCCCCCCTCCCACCCAGGGGCAGCAGAGCAACTTCTAGGCTTGGGAGGAGCGCTCAGGACTGCCACCCCCACCAGGGAGGTGGGGGACCCCGGCCTCTCAGCCCTCAGGCTCTTCGGCATTTGCATGTTGAATCTGTAGCTGTACAGACGGTGAGGCAGCATCTCTGTGTCTCCTCCTTTGAATTGTCAGGACTTCATTTTTTAAAAAGGGGGGAGGGTGTCATTTTTCTCCCCCCAGAGAGAAGCTCTGGCTGTATTTCCTTAGAAAGGCAGTGTCTTTCAGCCAAGAACAAGCTGTTACAAGCTGTCTGCCTGCAGTGGGAGGCTGTGCGAGGTCAGCCTAGAGACAGCACTGCAGAGGGCGAGGCGGTGCCAGCCCCCAGCACCCGGGACACCGCCCAGCCGTGGTCGGCAGCCGCAGAGCCCACACAGCGAACCTGGGGGTCCACCCAGCGCCGCTGTGGGCTGCAGGGTGGGGGAAGCCTGAGTTGGCCTTTTTTAATTAAAGAAAACAAAAACCCGGGGCTTTTCTGTCTGGAAGAGTGAGGCTGCAGTGGGTGTGTTGCCAGAGTGCTGAATTCTACCGCAGGCAAGCAGAAGGCAGCTGGCAGTGGTTCCCCAAGGCTTGGTCTGCAGGCAATCAGGCCCACTCTGTGGCTGGACGGAGAGCCAGGGGCCAGGGAGAGCCACTCTCTGCCCACCACCGTTTGTGTTGGCTCTATCGAGTGGGCACCCCGGCCAGGCTGGTGGGGCTTTGGCTGGCAGAGGTGAGGCCCGAAGGCGGGGCAGCCAGGCCTCTTCGGTGAGGCCGGTCCTGACCTGACTGCCCTTCTGGGCCAGCCAAAGCCGAGGCCCAGGTAGACAGGGCATTAGGAGGGGGTGTGGGTAGCTGGGGTGAAACAAAGAGCCCCGAAGACACCTCGTTGTGACTGAAGACAGAGCAGGCGGGGCCCAGTCCAAGGTCCAAGTCCAGGGCAAGAGGGTGGAAATAGGGCCCTGGAGAGATGCCCTGAACCCCTTGTTGCTTTGCTGCGGGAGCCCCTTCTCTGGTTGGCTCAGCCGTGGGTGGGGTGACAGCCCGCACTGGGCAGGGACTGCAGTGTTGGCAGTGCCCTGGCCGCGTCATTCCCAGCCCAGCCCAGCCCCGGGCCTGGCATGCAGAGCAGCCTGCTGACTCTGGCTGGGCACGTCTCGAGTCCTTTCTGCCTTCACCCTGGTTCACACCTTGCTCCCTTTCCAGGCCCTTGGTCCCCCCGGACCGACTACTGCTGCAATCCTCTTTAGGACGCTTGGAGCTAGTTGCTCGCGTGCCCCCAAACCCCCCCAGAGTAAAATGGACTCCTTGTCTGCACATTCAGGGTGTCTCGCCTGGCCCTAGCTCGTCTCCTCTGTCTCATTCCATCCCAGCAGGAAAGTCACTGTCTCCACTGCCCACCACCTATCTCAGTTTTCCCACGATTGCACCCATCTACTTCTGCACACTTGTAACTAATTTAACAAGGTGGTTATGCCTGTGCATGTGGGGGTGGGGCACTGTTGCCTCGAGGGCTCACTACGTCCAGGTGCTGTTCTCGGTCAGGAGATGCCACGGTGAACAGAGGGTAGACATGGTCGATGGGTGGGTACACACCCCCTGTCCAAGCGGTGCAGCCTCTGATCAGTTTAGCCCTGGCTAATTTTGTATGCAGTCGGAGTCCTGATTTTTAGATGTCCACGATTTAGTTGTTTTGTAAAAGTCTGTGTGGGTCAAACAACATAACCTGAAGCCACATTCTGCCCTCGAGCCGCCCCGTCCCCCTCCTGGCCCACCTAACCCCAGGTGGTGAACGGCCCACCTTAGACAGGCAGTGAGGAACGGATGGGGCTTGGTGGCCTGGACATCCCTGGGGACCGATGCCATGGAGGCTGACTATGAGTGGACCCTGTGGCGGCCGGGACTCCCAGAGCGGCCTTGGTTGAGAATGCTGACGCACTTCTTGTTTTTTCTTTTTTTCTTTCCCTCCCCACCCAGTCTGAAGAAAGGAAGAGAATAGATGAGTTGATTGAAAGTGGGAAGGAAGAAGGAATGAAGGTAAGGGGCCGCAGGGCCCACCGGGTGGAGGCTGAGGCTGTGAGATCGCACCCTCCCTGGTCCAGAGGCCCATGTAGGGGCCACGCTGCCTTAACCCTCTGATGTCGCTGTGACCAGGCAGACTGTTGCAAGCTGTCAAGGGACTGAACACTATAAGTACCCTTAAGGGAATGCCTCCTGGAGGAAATGTAATGAGATGCTATGCCATGGAAACTTTTTATTTATTTATGGCTGTGCTGGGTCTTCGTTGCTGCGCAGACTTTTCTCTAGCTGCGGTGCTCAGGGGGCTGCTCTAGTTGAGGTGCTCGGGCTCCTCATTGCAGAGCACGGGCTCCAGGGCAGGCAGGCTTCAGTAGCTGAGGCTTCTGGGCTCTAGAGCACAGGCTTAGGAGTTGCAGCGCGGCACATGGACTTAGTTTGCTTAGTTTGCCTTTCCACCTTTGTGAGATCTTCCCAGACCAGGGATTGAACCTGTGTCTCCTGCACTGGCAGGCGGATTCCTACCCACTGTGCCACCACGGAGGCCCCTGAGGAAACTTTGCATGATGAAAGACTTCCCTCACAGTCCAGGTTCAGAATCCTCCTGGCAGTGCAGGGGACTCGGGTTCAATCCTTGGTCAGGGAACTAAGATCCCACATTGCCACAGGGCAGCTGAGTCCAAGTGCCACAACTTCTGAGCCCATGCGCTGCAACTAAGATTTGACACAGCCAGTAAATATTTCTTTTTAATCATAATGAAATTTATACACATATATGTAACTTACCATCGTAACCGTTCTTTTAAGTGTACAATTCAGTGGCATTAAGTACATTCTTCATTCACAGTTGTGCAACTGTCCCCTCCATCTAGTTCCAAAACCCTTTTAAAAGTCCTCCCAATGGAAACCCCGGACCCACCAGTAGCCACTCCTGTTCCCTGCCCTCAGCCCCTGACAACCAGTCTGCTTTCTGTCTCTGTGGATTTGCCTCTTCTGGACATTTCATACAAGTGGAGTCATAAAATGTGTAGCCTGTTGTATCTGGCTTCTTTCATTTAGCATGACACTTGCGGAAACTTTTAAAAGGACAGGCTAGTTTTTTCTGTACTATTTTCCTGGGAAATTGCAGTGCCCAGGAAGATTTGCTTTTTCTCTTGCGTGCTCAGTTGCTTCAGCCGTGTCCAACTCTTCGCGATCCTGTGGACTGTGGCCCACCATGCTCCTCTGTCCATGGCATTCTCCAGGCAAAAATACTGGAGTGGGTTGCCATTTCCTCCTTTATGGAATCTTCCTGATCCAGAGATCAAACCCAGGTGTCATGTCTTCTACATTGGCAGATGGGTTCTTTACCACTAGCGCCGCCCCCTATTCTTTTAGTGTATTTCAGATGTAGTGGGAGCCTGAGAGGGGAGGAAGTCTCAGTGGTGGCCAGATGGGTCTGGGCTAGGACCCGGGGGATGGGAAGCTTCAGTTTCCACCTACCACTGAGGGGAATCTGAATTTAGTTCTGGGCCTCTCAAGCAGGCACCCTCCATCTCCATTTAATGGAGTGCAGGAAGAGGTCAAAACAAATAAATAAAATAGAGTGAGAAGAAACCCAGGTGTGTACATTATGGAATAAAAAAGAGACTCAGAATGTTGAGTCCTACTGTTCCCCTAAAGAGTAGGCCAGGATGTGGCTTTGAGTCTGTGCTACATCATTTCCTAGCTTGGCGGCTAAGGACACATGACTCTGCCTGTCTAATCCCTAATTTTGCAGGTTTTCTCACCTGCAAAATGGGGCAGCACCCACCTAGCAGATCTTTCAGGAGCCCACGTAACAGTGCTTTGCAAACGAACACAAGGGAGCTCTTTGGGGTGGTGGATTCTGGTGATGGTTGCACAACTGTGTATGCTGAAAGGGCTTCCCTAGTGGCCCAGTAGCAAAGAATCTGCCTGCCAGTGCAGGAAACACAGGTTTGATCCCTGGGTCGGGAACATCCCCTGGAGTAGGAAATGGATACCCACTCCAGTATTCTTGCCTGGGAAATCCCATGGACAGAAGAGCCTGGCGGGCTATAGTCCATGAGGTCGCAAAAGAGCTGGACACGATTTAGTGACTAAACAATAATATACTGAATGATACCCTTCAAACCATGCGTGTGAAATGAGTGGATTTTATGAGCTACTGCAGTAAGGCTGTTCAAAGAATGTATTGCAAGCTGCTGGCCACACACGGTGGCATTTGTTGCTGTTTATGAACCAACCCTCCCTCTCGGCACCTCCCAACAGATCGACCTCATCGACGGCAAAGGCAGGGGCGTCATTGCCACCAAGCAATTCTCCCGGGGTGAGTTTGTGGTGGAATACCACGGGGACCTCATCGAGATCACCGACGCCAAGAAGCGGGAGGCTCTGTACGCCCAAGACCCCTCCACGGGCTGCTACATGTACTATTTTCAGTATCTGAGCAAAACCTACTGGTAAGTCCCCTGGGGCTTCAAGTGGCTCTTCCCCACCCTGGCAGAGGTGCAACAGAGGGCCACCGAGGGCATCCTGACTCTTCTTTTGGCTCTAGCTTCTTGCTTGGTTCTTGCTGCCATTTTTCAAAGCTGTAGTATGGCTCTTCCTATCCTCAATTCCGCACCCCCCCCCCCCCCCCCCCAACACACACACCACTTTTTTAATTCTGGGGATTGAAGCAGTTCTGGAGGCAATCTCGGCCACCAAGTGGTGGACCAGTCATGTGCAAGCCTGCAGAGGGGCTCATCTGGCCTTCCTCCTGGGGCACGTGACCAGAGCAGCTCTGGGGATCACTGATTTCTCTGTTCCCTGTGCGACAATAACAGTGATCGTTGTTTTACCTTATTTTTTAATAGACTGTACTTTTTTAACATTCCCAGCAAAACTGAGTGGAAAGCAGAGAGGGTTCCCATATATCCCGCCTGCCCCCACGACCCTGCACAGCCTCTCCCCCACCCTCACCAACAGAGTTGATTTTTATTCATTTATTTATTATGCAGAACTCCACAGTCATCTCTGGTGCATCTACAGAGTCTTTTGCATTCCCATGTACACTTCCCCACCCAAATACCCCACACCCAGCGCCCCTCTGGGCTCTTAAAGTTACATATATATATATATTTTTTGAGTTGAATTGCTTTCCCAAAAATATGGCCATAAATCACCATCATCCCACCAGAGCTGAGAGCAAGCCTGATTCAGACTGGGTTCAAAAGCCTCTTTATCAATTTAATCCTCTGTCGCCCTCCCTCCCCACCAGCGTGGATGCAACCCGAGAGACGAATCGCCTGGGAAGACTGATCAATCACAGTAAATGTGGGAACTGCCAAACCAAACTGCACGACATCGACGGCGTGCCTCACCTCATCCTCATCGCCTCCCGTGACATCGAGGCCGGGGAGGAGCTTCTGTATGACTATGGGGACCGCAGCCGGGCTTCCATCGAAGCCTACCCCTGGCTGAAGCATTAACCCAACGGCCCCGCCCCCTCCCCTCCCCTCTTCTAAGGACAAAGTGCCCTCAAAGGGAATTGATTTCTTTTTTTTTTTTACACACTTAATCTTAGCAGATTACTTCAGATGTTTTTAAGAAAAAAGTATATTAAGATGCCTTTTCACTGTAGTATTTAAATATCTGTTACAGGTTTCCAAGGTGGACTTGAACAGATGGCCTTATATTACCAAAACTTTTATATTCTAGTTGTTTTTGTACCTTTTTTGCATACAAGTCGAACGTTTGTGCTTCCCGTGCATGCAGTCCAAGACTCAGCACAGGTTTTAGAGGAAAGAGTCGAACATGAACTAGGAAGCCGGGCGACGCACCTGCCTCCAAATGAAGAGCCAGGACTCTCTTCCCCCGCTCCCCACATACCTGCCCCCCCAACCTAACATCCTAGTGCCAGGTGGGCTCGAGGAAGACACTGCCTCCCCCACAGCCTGGATGGGATGTTCCCAAGCTCTTGTTTTTCCTGACATCTCGACAGGCGCACATTGAAGTGTATGAATATTTTTTAAAAAAAGGTTTCACAGTAAGATAGTCTTCCCCTCTGCTTTCTCGAAAGCTTACTGACCCAGTGGCTCATGGGCCAGGCGTCAATTTACTCTTCCACGAGCTGCCGCTTTTCCGGGCACCTTAAAGCATCAGGGCGGGAATCAAAGGAGATGTGGGCAGGGACAAGCATTGCTTACCTAGCCCTTGCAGGGGCAGGGTTTCCCGAAACTGGGTTAGTTTCTTTATAGAAATGTGAACACTGAATTTATTTTAAAAAATAATAATAAAAATTTAAAAAAACACAAAAGACAAAAAAAAAAAACCACAGAAGACAACTTACATGTATATAGGTCTTGAAGTGAGTGAAGTGGCTGCGTTTTTGTTTTGGGTTGTTTTTAGTTCGGCTTTTTCTTTTTCCACCCTTGGTTTTGCTTCTGTAGAAGAGATATGAGATGGTACACTATTCTAATCAAAAATCTAAGGTTTTGTAGTGGGACCAGAAATTACTTACCCAATCCCCCACCCCCTCAACCCCAACCTGATTGTGCTTGGGTTGAAAGTTCCAGACCTGCTGTCAAGGCTTCCATGTGTCAGGCCACCTGGTGTCCTTCCTGTAAAGCTGTAGCCATGAACCAAAGAGCGAGCCCCAAGAGGCAGGGCCCCTACCCCAGCTGCCAGGGGCAGGGGAGCTGGCAGGCCCAGGGATCATGGCTGAGGGTCAAGTTTTCACCCTGACTGTGACAGCAGGAGTAGCGGGTAGCTTCTTCCTGAAGGGGGGAACCAACTCCCACTTTCTGTCAACTTGTAGTTCAGGGGCCTGGGGCTCCAGAGCTGTGATCTGGGGTCTCTGGCGCAACCCCACCCCACCCCCCCCCCGCTCCCAGGTAAATGTGAATGGAGACAGGCGTAAGAACCTGTCCTCAACTTCAATGCCCCCCAGCCCCGGCCTCATGACGGTGCTACCTAAGAAGTCTTCCCCTTCCCACCCCCACCCACACCCACCAAGCCCACACTTGCCTGGTCAGTGGTCAGCAAATTGGAGGAGGATCCGATGGGAGTGTGTAAATGTGAGATAAAATGTCTTGGTTGTACCTGTTTGTGGTTTAGCTTTGTATTTAAGAAAAGGAAATAAACTTGAAAATTATGTCATCATAAAAATGAAACAAAAATTAAAATATTTATTGCCAGGCGAGGCTACCTGTGTCATTCTGTTTCTTTTCCCACAAGGCAGCGGTAGAAAACGGTGATGCATTTTTTTGTTTCTTTTTTGGGCCGTACCATGTGGCTTGTGGGATCTTAGTTCCCCAACCAGGGGTCGAACCTGAGCCCTCAGCTGTCAAAGCAGAGAGTCCTAGCCACTGGACCACCAGGGAATTCCCATTTTTGTTTGTTTTTATTTTTGGTTCTATTGGGTCTTTGTTGCTGTACTCAGGCTTTCTCTAGTTGCAATGAGGCGGGGCTACTCTGGTTGTGGTGCGCAGGCTTCTCATTGCAGTGACTTCTCTGTTGCGGAGAACAGGCTCTAGGGCACTTGAGCTCAGTAGTTGTGGCGCATGGGCTTAATTGCTCCTCAGTATGTGGAATCTTCCCAGACTGGGGATTGAACCTGTGTCCCCTGAATTGGCAGGTAGATAACTATTGGACCACGAGGGATGTCCCCCATTTCTTTTACAAAAGGGCCACTTAACCAGTTTTGGTGACTGTCCTAGGGGACAATCTCTTCATTTTTACCATAAGGGGTCAGGGGTTGCTTGTGGAGATTAAAGTGAAGCGCACGGCCCCCTTAGAAGAGTGCCGAGCATGTAGCTTATACTTTAGCTGTTGTCATTGTCTCTAATGTGCTAGACTTGATTCTCAGGTAGGCGTCTCTAGAGTCATCAATCTTGCCTGTCTGGTGCTGGAAGTATCCCAGATCCTGATCCCTAACCCGCATACCACAATCCACCCCCGAGAGGCTGCGTTCCTTCAGCCCCAAGCCACTGGAGGCAGGTTGGGACTGAGGGCAGAGTCCTTGGTTTACAGGTGAAAGATCCATTCTGGGCATAGGCTTTCAGCATCTGTCAGCCACTGCCCTGAACGATTCACTTACCCTCTGAAATCTGTCCACGTTGGGAAAGGCCTCTGCCCACCCGCCTTGCAGGGGTTTCCTGAGGATTCTGATATCATATACTACTAGCTCACCATAGAGGGGACAGTGTGGCCTAGCAGCCAAGTGCTCAGCCCTGGAACCGAACCTCAGGTTTCAGCCGCTGTGTAACCTTGGGTGGGTTACCTAACCTCTCTGGGCACCACTATCCTCCCCTATGACATAGAGACAATACTGGTGCTTGCATCAGGGTGATTGTGAGGATTGACTGAGTTTAGGACATAAAAGTATTTGCACAAAGATAATCTTCAGGAATCAGCTGCTATTAAGATGAAAATTTGGGGTGTTTTTAAAAAATATTTATTTGGCTGCACTGAGTCTTAGTTGTGGCATGCAGGATCTAGTTCCCCGACCAGGGCTCAAACCTGGGACCCCTGCACAGGGAACGTGGAGTCCCAGGCTCTGGGCTACCAGGCAAGTCCCTTGAGTGGTTTCTATCATTCAGTATTTACAAGTGCCCCGGACTGACTGGCAGACAACTGCTTCTAAGCCTGCTCTCCTGGCTCAGGGTTTGGAGATAGAAGCCTGCAGTGTGGGAGCAACTGTGTCTGTCTTGAATGTGGTCACACTGGGCCCAGCTCCAAGAACTTACCTTCTGGAATTCGAACGCCCACATCCCAGCATCTGTGATTCTGAAGTCAGTTTTGTTTGAAGTTAGATTTGTTTCCCAAGTCAGTTCTCGCCTCCAAGGGGCAGAAATCTTCTCCTCCCTCCCTGCTATTAAGAGGGGAGCACCTGGTCAGGGGTGCACCATGATACAGGGTTCCAGGAGTCAGAAGCCTCTGTGCTGTTGCAATCACATTCTGGACCAGACACTTGAAGGTCGCCAACTTCTTCTGGGAGGCAGAGTGGTTTTGACCTTTGCACTTGAGTTCAAGTCCTACTTCTGTCACTTCCAGCTGCGGCCTTGGACAAGCCCCTAAGCCCCACCATACTAGCAGCTGCTTGGGTGAATAACAATAGTAATGCCCACCTCACAGGGATAAGGTGAGGCAACATATGTAAGTGCAGTAAATTGTGCTCATTATTAATATATCACTTTTTGGAGAATCAGGGTACGTAGAGCTTCACAGCTAAGCACCTGGGCCTGAGGGGACTTCCCTGGTGGTCCAGCGGCTAAGACTCCATACACCCAATGCAGGGGGCCAGTGTTGAGCCCTGGTCAGGGAACTAGATCCCATATGCTGCAACTGAGAGTTTGCATGCCGCAACTAAAGATCTTGTGTGCCACAGCTAAGACCCGGTGCAGTCATATAATTGAAAAAGAAAAAGAATCTAGAATCAGGCCTGCATTAGCATCCTGGGCAGTTACTTCATAGCTATGCAATCTCATGTAAGGTACTTGAACCTCTCAGAGTCTTCATTTCCAAATCCATAAACTAGGCAATTAATATTAGTTAGTCTCCATCTCCTCAAGTTGTTAGAGAAATAAATGAGATAATCCAGGCAGGAACCGAGACAATGATCACTAAGCCAGTGTTATTCACTGAGAAGACAGGCTCACCGGATATGTTCAGCAGGCTCATTAGTTTCTTTGCAAAGTGTAGTCTCCTGCTCTCTATGGACTGTATTTCATCGATGCCTAAATTTACTTCTTTTTCACATTTTAACATTGCTGAAATCAGGGTGAGTCTTAAAGTCAATAGCATCTTGATGTTATCAGTTGTAGCGTTTTTTTTTTTCTGTCACAGCAACACACAAAACAATGGTGCATCACTTAGATACAATGAAATACATGTCCCCCATATATATTCATATATGTATACATGTGTTATATATTTATAATATACATATGTGTGTGTATTTGGCCCTTGAACAGTGCAGGAAGTTACGGGCCCTCAGTCTCCCCACATTGAAAAAATCCAAGCATAGGACTATAGACCACCATAGTCCCAGTGGTCTAGTGGTTAAAACTTCAAGTTTCCAATGCAGGAGTGTGGGTTTGATCCCTGGTCAGAGCACTGATTCCCGTGCCACGTGGTATGGCCAAAAAATAAATAAAAATTAAAAAAAAAAATCCACCTATAGCTTATAGTCAGCCCTCTGGATTCAAGATTCCTCCTCCATATATGCAGATCCAACTAGATTCGACCATCTCATATATGGAGATATGTATATATACCATACATATCTCTACATATGCAGATTGTGCAGTACTATGGTGTTTACTGGGCTTCCCTGATAGCTCAGTTGGTAAAGAATCCGCCTGCAATGCAGGAGACCCCCAGTTTGATTCCTGGGTCAGGAAGATCCCCTGGAGAAGGGAAACGCTACCCACGTAGTATTCTGGCCTGGAGAATTCCATGGACTGCAGAGTCCATGGAATCGCAAAGAGTCGGACACAACTAAGAGATTTTCACTTTCAATTTCACGGTGTTTACTATAGAAAAACATCCATATGTCAGTGGACCTGCGCAGTTCAAACTGAATTGGTCAAGAGTCAACTGTATACAGTTCACAAATTTGGAAACCAAGACTCCAAAAGGCTGAAGTACCTTACACCAGGTCACATAACTCTTAAGAGGCCACTCTAAAACACAGAAAGTGTAAAAGTTATTTTACTTTAATACAAAATTATACATAGAAAATCATATGAGCAAAATCAAATATTCACTAAATATCAGTGAAGTTATCATTGCAATGTCCATACCAGGTTTTCCTGCATCCTCTCCCCATCCCCACTTGGGCTGGTATATTTCACTGCTGTGTGGTAAAGACGTGGGCCCAGGGAAGCAGAGCTGGCATCGACATCTACATGTTTGGGGCCCCCTGGATGGTTGAAGTGGGGCTGCAGGTGGCCCCACTATTTTTTTCTTCTGCTTTCTCGATTTCTTTTGCCACTTCTCCTGCCCTGGCCCAGCGTTAGGGGTGTTCAGTTCTTCAGCCGGGGAGAAAGCCTCACCCCTTCCTCCTCGGACGGCTTTGAGGGGAAGCGAAGAAGCAAGTGCAGTGGGTACGCATGGCACTGAGAGATGATTGTGGAAGTTGTCTTTGTGGGTTGTCTTCTGTGTCTGAGAACGCAGTCGTGGCCTCAGGTCTACGTCTGCTTCCCTGATCGGAAAGAGAACCTGGGTGGAGAGAGAGAGGAGGCGGTCAGAGGAAACAGAGAGAGCTCTGAAGCGGAGGGTGCACAAACCCCTGCAAATTCTGTAAGCAGCTCCTGCAGGCCATTCAATCAAAAGTTTATTTCTTAAGAGCTCATTATGCAACAGGCACTGTTCCAGGGCTTTCCATCTACTAGTTCATTTCACACTCGTAACAACATGAGGAGGTTGAGTATAGTCAATATCCCCATTTTACAGATGAGCAAACTGAGGTTCTGGGAGGTTAAGTAACAGGCCCAAGGTCACACAATTATGTCTTGGAACTGGGAGTTGGGTCCAGAAGCCCACTTAACCACTGTGCTAGACTGACAAATGGAGTCTGGAATGTTTTTGTTTTCATTTTATGTGGTTTTTATTGTAGAGGAAACAATAACTTCTCAGTGTTCCCTGAGAAGGAATAATGAATGACTAACATGTAAATTCTTGGAAATAACAGATAAAACATATAAAGATATCCCCTGAGGCATGAGCACCAAACTTTCAGTCCTCCTGATGCACTTGACACATGAGGGTGACCACAAAGTAGTGTCAGGTTGTCGGAAAGATGCAAAGATGGCCAGTGAGCTGAAAAGTCAGTGATGGGGATACAGGCTCTTGCTTCTAGTCAGAGACAACTCCCTGTCCCAGCCGCGCTAGCAGCTCTGCCGGCAACGGCAGACTCATGTGTGGATACAGGCGTTAGGGCACATCCGCCCTCCCCCTGAACCTATGTATACCACCTCCCAACCCCCACTTCCCTGCCTCAGGAAATGACATCACCCCCCACCCAGTCATTCAAGCCAGGAACTGGGAGCTGTTCTCAATTCCTCTCCTGTCAGCCCATCTGTTGTATTTTAGTCACCATGCCCCAGATATGTTCCTAATCCCACCACTTATCTCCTGCACTGCCACCCCCAGGCCGAGCCACCTGATGAACACCGCAGCCTTCCCGTCCGCCCCCTCCCCCGCCGCCCTCACAACCCACTCACAGAGCAGCCAGCATGACTGCATCACTGTGCAGAGCTAAGTCATTCCTCAGCTTAAACCCCTCCAGGGCTCCCCATTGTCCTCGGGACAAAGATAAAAACCCTTCTTGGCGTGACCTAATTCTTCGGGAAGTCATTCATTCATTCACCCCATGCTTGTCCGATCATGAAATCGCGGCCTCACTATCTTCAAATCTGTGTCTTCAATGTGTGCTCAGTCACTCGGTCGAGTCTGACTCTTGGCGGCCCCGTGGACTGTAGCCCGCCAGGCTGCTCTGTCCACGGGATTCTCCAGGCAAGAATAGGGAGCAGGTTGCCATGCCCTCCTTCAGGGGATCTTCCCAACTCAGGGATCGAACCCAAGTCTTGCATCTCCTGAATTGGCAGGAGGGATTCTTTACTACTAGTGCCACCTGGGAAGCCCATGTCCTTAGGCTGGCTTACATACATTTCATTTTTGCCATATCAGGCTCAAACTCCAATTATGTGACCCAAAGAACTCCCCAAGAAGAGGCAGAAAGAAACCAGGAGCTTATGTGTTTGGAAGCCTTGTTTCCAGTGTGATCCTCAGCCAGTGAATATCCCACATAAACACTTTCAGATCTGATACCCTCTGTAGGGTGGAGATGCTGTCTCATACATTATCTTACCACAGGAGACCCTTTCTAGGGAGAAGAAACACTTTGACTCTGTCCTATCAACCCTTCTCCACAAAGTGGTCAGAGTAAACTTTTTGTTTTTTCAAAAAGATTTTATTTTTCATTCTCGGCTGCATCGTGTGGCATGTGGGATCTTAGTTTCTGGACCAGGGATTGAATCCATGCCTACTGCATTGGGACCACGGAGTTTTAACCCCTGGATCACCAGGGAGGTCCTTAAGCTTTTTATAGGTGAATACAGACATGTTACTCCCCAGCTTAAAACCTTCCAAGGTCTTTCCAAAGCACTTAGAATGAAACCCAAAGTCATCACTGGGATCCATGTGGCCCAGAACGACCCGATCACTCCCCACTCCAACCTCACCTCCCTTCTCTGCTGCTCAAGCTGTCTCCAGCCTCTGACCTTTATCCCCGCTGTTCTTTCTGCCAGAAAGGCAGGGAAAACTCAGATCATTATGGTCTTTCAGGGCTCAGCTTGAATGCTGCCTTTTCACAGGCGCCTTCCAGGACTCAACAAATCTAAAGCAGCTCTTTATCGGGACTTCCCTGGCGGCCCAGCGGTTAAGACAGTGCTTCCATGGCAGGGAGGACGGGTTCAATCCCTGATGGGGGAACTAAAGTCCCCCATGCCTCGAGGTGAGGCCAAAAAAATGAAAAAGTAGCTCCCTCTCAACCTCTCTTAGCACTCTATTTAATGGTCTTCAGTGCATATAGAGCCATCTGAAATTGTCTTGACCAGTTCACTCTCTACCTCTCCCACTAGAATGTAAGCACCATGAGGGCAGGGACTCTGTCTTGTTCACTCTACCCCAGCACCTAGCACAGTGCCTGCTGCATGGTAGACCCTCAATAAATATTTGTTGGAGGAATAAATAAATGTGGTTTCAAGTGGTCTTGTCTGACCAAGCTGTTTTCATGCAGTCATTCAAGAAACCTGGACCTCCCTGTGGTACAGTCAATAGGAATCTGCCTGCCAACGCAGGGAACACAGGTTTGATCCTGGTCCGGGAAGAGTCCACATGCCTTCGAACAACTAAGCCTGTGGGCCACAAGTACTGAGCCCACATGCTGCAACTACTGAAGCCCATGTGCCCAGAGCCTGTGCTCCACAGCAAGGGAAGTCATCACAATGAGAAGCCCATGCACCACAATGAGAGAGTAGCCCGCAACTAGTAGCCCGCAACTGGCCACTACTAGAGAAAGCCCGAAGGCTGCAATGAAGACCCAGTGCAAGCAAAAAATAAGGAAAGAAAAAAAAGGAGAAAAGAAAGCCTGGCAGAGACATCCTTGGTGGTTCAGTGGTTAAGACTCCACACTTCCACTGCAGGGGGCCTGGATTTGATCCCAGGTGAGGAAACTAAGATCCCACAAGCCTGGGAATACTTAACTAAGAAGATGCATGCTCTGTGTGCTATTTGCCCCCGCAGAATCATGTCCTCCCTTCTCTGGCCTGCTCTCAACTCCAGGAGGCTGACATCTGTGGATGACTTCAACAAGCTCCCTTGTCCTCTAGCTTCTGGCTGGGCTCAGCCAATGGGAAGCACCAGCAGGAGCTGGGAGGGTGGGAGGAGAGAAATGTAGGGGTATTCACTCCCGGCTGTCCCTGCCGGCCTTGTCTCACTAGTCACTGTGTGTTCCTCTTCTGAAGGCCACACTTCAGTCTGACTCCCCCAGGGCCCCTCACAGCTCCCTCTCCTCGCTCCTCTGTTGCCCGCCCCAGGGTGCTTCTCCATCCCTTATCTCTGTTCCCATATCTGTAAAATGTCCCTTCTTGAAACCTTTTCAGTCACTCCTTTTGAGTGAACCTTGGTTTCTTGATAAACAAGAACCCTGGCTGATAGGCCCCGTGGCCCTGCAATTTTCCTCCTGGATGTCTATCCCTGGGAAATTCACACACAAATCCATGAGAGGACATGAATAAGCATGCAGATATTCACTGCAGCACTGTCCACAGTGGGGGAAGGCAACCTGGGATCCCATCACTGGGGTTAGAAACAAGAGGTAGACTGTCTACGCTGCTAGGTGGATAGATCTTAAAAAACTGCTTAGGAACTTCCCTGGTGGTCCAGTGGCTAAGATTTTGAGCTCCCAATGCAGGGGGCCTGGTTTGATTATTGGTCAGGGAACTAGATTCTGCAAGGTCATAATTAAGACCCGGTATATTCAAATAAGGTCTTCCCTTGTAGCTCAGATGGTAAAGAATCCACCTGCAACACAGGAGACCCTGTTTCGATCGCTGAGTTGGGAAGATCCCCTGGAGGAGGGCATGACAACCCACTCCAGTATTCTTGCCTGGAGAATCCCATGGACAGAGGAGCCTGGCAGGGCTACAGTCCATAGTGTTGAAAAGTGTTGGACAGTACTGAAGCGACTGAGCACGAATGCATGCATAGTCAAATAAAGAAAAAAATTAAAACAAAACAAAAAATTGCTTAATGTCCATCAAGGGATGAATAGATAAATCAAAAGTGGTCTACACATACCATGGAATATCACCAGGCCTTAAAAATAAAAGAAATTCTGATATGTGGTACAACATGGATGAACCTGAGAACAATATGCTAATCATATAAGCCTGTCACAGAAGGACAAATACTGTATGTCTCCTCTTATATGAGGTCTCCAGAGTAGTCAGATTCATAAAGACAGAGAGGGGAGTGGTGGTTGCCAGGGGCTGGGTGAGGGGAACTGAGCAGTTAGTGTTTAATGGGGACAGAGTTTTAGGACGGGATGATGAAAAAGTTCTGGAAATAGATTGTGGTGATGGCTGCACAATATCATAAATTTCCTTTTTTCTTTTTTTTGGCCACATGACCCAGCATGTGGGATCTTAGTTCCTGGACCAGGGATCAAACCCACGCCCCGTGCAGTGAAAGTTCAGAGTCTTAACCACTGGTCAGCCAAGGGAAGTCCCTGTAAACATATTGATATATAATGCCCCTGAAAAATGGGGACTTCTCTGTTGGTCCAGTTGCTAGGACTCCACACTCCCAATTCAGGGGCCTGGGTTCAATCCCTGGTTGGGGAATTAGATCCCACATGCCAAAAAAAAAAAAAAAATCCCACATGCCGAAACTAGGAGTTTGAATTCTGAGACTAAAGACTCCAAGTGCTGTGGCTGGGGATCAGGAGTACCTCAACTAAGGATCCGATGTCCCGCAACTAAGACCTGGTGCAGCCAAATAAAAAGGTATTTTTTTAAAAAAATGACTAAAATGGTCTCACAGACGTAGAAAACAATCTCTTATGGTTACTAAAAGGGAAGTACGGGGGAGGAATAAATTAGGAGTTTAGTATTAACAGATACACACTATATATAAAATAGATAAACAACAAAGACCTACTGTACCACACATGAAATAATATTCAATAACTTGTTATAACCTATAACAGAAAAGATATTTAAAAAGATATATATTATATATACATATAACTGAATCAGTTTGCTATACACCTGAAACTAACACAACACTGTAAATCAACTAACTTCAATTTTTAAAAAATGATTAAAATGGTAAATTTTATGTGAGGTATAATTTTTTAAAAACACTTAAGAAAAGGATCATTCACACTCAGTTCTCAAAACCCAAAGCACTTGACCATATATTGCTTAAAGCTGTGCTGCGCAATACAGCGGCCACTACAAGTCTTGATGGAAATATGCTGTCAGTGTGAAATATACATAAGATTTTAAGGGCTTACTATTTTTAAAAAAAGATTGTAAAATATCTCATTAACAATATTTTATAGTTATTATCATTGAAAATGACAGTATTTTGGAAGCATTAATTAGTAAAACATATTACTAAAATTTTTGTTAAAAAGTGCCTGAAGAATTCCCTGGCGGTCCAGAGGTTAGGACTCTGCGCTTCCACTGCAGTGGGCAGGGGTTCGATCCCTAGTTGGGAACTAAGATCCCGCAGACATGGCGCAGAAAGAAAAAAAAAAGCCTAAAAAAGAAGAGTGCCTGGCAAAAAGAAGGGGAAAAAAAGCAGGAGGAAACAGAATGAAAATGAAGTGTTAAACAAAATATCAGTTACCATTGAAAACACATCCACATAAGACAATAAGTTTTTCAGAACACATTAAATACATATGAGATGGGCTGAGGGGGAGGGAAGCTGGGAAGCAGATTGCGAATGGGGGATGGAGATAAAGAGGGAATAAATAAAAGCAAGAAGAAAGAAAGCTTGTGCTGACAACAAGCTCATCGTGCCATGAGCTGAGAATCACTAATGGAACGCTCTGTTCCTGAGGATCCAAAAAAAGAAAAAGAAAACAAAAAATCTCTCTTCTCTCTTGAAACAAAGGCATCTGAATTAAACCTGTCCTGGAAGGTAACCCAGAATCTCTGACCCCTCAAAATTACTTCCCTGTAAAACCGGAGTTGACACAGTCCTTACAAAGTTGGTCACGGCAGTACCCCCAGGGTGAATATCTCGCCTGGCGCACAATATAACACAGACTCACTGAGAGTCTGTTGACTAATGACCAAATACATGAATGGAAGCTGAGGTCCTCTCAGCCATCCCTGGGAGGCAAGACTAATGAAGCAAGAGCTGGATGGAGGCTGAGGACCCGTTGCAACCCACAATGTGGGTTAACTCAGATCACACAGTTTTTATTTTTAAGCTTAAATGATTTGCCAGCATTTGGAAAACAGATTCCATGAACAAATCTGATGTCTTGGCATCTCTCAAGAATCAGAAGGTCTGTTAACAAGTTGTTCATTGGCCAGACAGAACTGAGGAGCAAATGGCCCCTACCCTACCCAACACCCCCCCTCACACACCCACAATAAGTGCTTGGCCCCCGTAGGCTTTTGAGTTAGACACCCTTGACCAAGGCTGTTTCTCACTTTCGATCCAAAAGACCAGGAGCTGGTAAACTGTCACCAGGCCAGACATTTTCAAAGCAACCAAGACCAACAGGTTGCTTGCTTCAGCCTGGAGTGGAGGAAAGGTGTGCCTCAGTTCAGCTCAGTTCAGTCGCTCAGTCGTGTCCACTTCTTTGCGACCCCATGGACTGAGCATGCAAGGCTTCCCTGTCCATCACCAACTCCAGGAGCCTGCTCAAACTCATGTCCATCTAGTCAGTGATGCCATCCAACCATCTCATCCTCTGTCATCCCCTTCTCCTACCTTCCATCTTTCCCAGCATCAGGGTCTTTTCCAATAAGTCAGTTCGCATCACGTGGCCAAAATATTGGAGCTTCAGCTTCAGCACTAGTCCTTCCAATGAATATTCAGGACTCATTTCCTTTAGGATGGACTGGTATGATCTCCTTGCAGTCCAAGGGACTTCCAAGAGTCGTCTCCAACACCATAGTTCAAAAGCATCAATTCTTTGGCACTCAGCCTTCTTTATGATCCAACTCTCACATCCATACATGACTACTGGAAAAACCATAGCTTTGACTAGAATGACCTTTGTGGCAAAGTAATGTCTCTGCTTTTTAATACGCTGTATAGGTTAGTCATAGTTTTTCTTCCAAGGAGCAAGTGTCTTTTAATTTCATGGCAGCAGTCACCATCTGCAGTGATTTTGGAGCTTAAAAACATAAAGTCTGTTACTGTTTCCACTGTTTCCCCGTCTATTTGCCGTGAAGTGATGGGACCAGATGCCATGATCTTAGTTTTTTGATTGTTGAGTTTTAAGCCAGCTTTCTACTCTCCTCTTTCACTTTCATCAAAAGGTTCTTTAGTTCCTCTTTGCTTTCTGCCATAAGGGTGGTGTAATCTGCTTATCTGAGGTTATTGATATTTCTTCTGGCAATCTTGATTCCAGCTTGTGCTTCATTCAGTCTGGCATTTTGCATGACGTATTCTGCATATAAGTTTAATAAGCAGGGTAACAACATACAGCCTTGATGTACTCCTTTCCCAATTTGGAACCAGTTCGTTGTTTCATGTTCAGTTCTAACTGATGCTTCTTGACCTGCATATAGGTTTCTTAGGAGGTAGGTAAGGTAGGTATTCCCATCTTTTAAAGAGTTTTTGACATTTTGTTGTGATCCACACAGTCAAATGCTTTAGCATAGTCCACGAAGCAGAAGTAGATATTTTTCTGGAATTCTCTTGCTTTTTCTACGACCCAACAGATGTCGGCAATTTGATCTTTGGTTCCTCTGTCTTTTCTAAATCAAGCTTGAACATCTGGAAGTTCTTGGTTCATGTACTATTGAAGCCTAGCTTGGAGAATTTTGAGTATTACTTTGCTAGTGTGTGAGATGAGTACAATTGTGCAGTAGTTTGAACAATTTTTGGCATTGCCTTTCTTTGGGATTGGAATGACCTTGTCCAGTCCTGTGGCCACTGCTGAGTTTTCCAAATTTGCTGGCATACTGAGTGCAGCACTTTCACAGCATTATCTTTTAGGATTTTAAATAGTTCAGCTGGAATTCTATCACCTCCAGTAGCTTTGTTCATAGTGATGCTTCCTAAGGCCCACTTGACTGCATTTCACATAGGATGCCTGGCTCTGGGTGAGTGATCACATCATCATGGTTATCTGGGTCATGAAGATCTTTTTTGTATAGTTCTTCTATGTATTCTTACCACCTCTTCTTAATATTTTCTGCTTCTGTTAGTTCCATACAATTTCCATCCTTTATTGTGCCCATCTTTGCAAGAAATGCTCCCTTGGTATCTCTAATTTTCTTGAAAAGATCTCTACTTTTTCCAATTCTGTTGTTTTCCTTTGTTTAAGAAACGGAAGAAACTAAGGTGTGCCTAGTTGTATTCATACCTGGAGTCAGAAAAGGCATATCTGGGGACTTCCCTGGTGGTTCAGTGGCTAAGACTCTGTGCTCCCAATGCCGGGGGTCTGGGTTTAATCCCTGGTTGGGGAACTAGATCCCACCTCCCACAAGTAAGAGTTTGCATCACACAACTAAGGGATCCCACATGTCACATCGAAGATCGAGGATCCTATGTGCTGCAACTGAGACCCGGCACAGCCAAATATATAAATAAATACTTTTTAAAAAAAGAAGAAAAGGTATATCTCAGGCTGTTGTCCAAAGGTTCCCCACATTCAATTGTCTGGGCATTCATTAAAAATCCAGATTTCTGGGCCTCATCCTAGAACCAGCGACTTGATTTCTGAGAATCTGAACTTTAACTAATCATCTCACACTCTATGGTTTGAGGTGCAGCAACCAAAGAAACTAGGAATGAACAAAGGTGCATGAAAACAAGGGGAGTGTTCGAAGGAAACTCTCTTATGTGTCCTAATGTTGGGAGACAAGGGACCCTCCAGAGTTGGAGGTAAAAGAGGTGATGATTTATCCCCCATAAACTCCAATAATTATTGTTATTATTTTTCTTATTGTTTATTATTAGTAGTATTATTATCTGGCATTGTTATTGTATCACAGGGAGGCAGTAGAGTGTAGAACCTGGACTTCCTTGGGTTCAAATACTGACTTCACTACTTACAATGTGTGTGACCTTGGGTACAGAGCTTTACCACCTGGAATTTATTTCCCCATCTGTAAGTCAAGGATAATAACAGTATCTACCTCATAGGGTCACTGTGATGAGTCAATGAATTAATAATGTCAGGTGTTTACACTACTGCCTAGAAGATACCATAATACACCGGCATAGAGTTTTCATATCAGCTGCAGGACCACCACCAGGAGAGCAGGGCCTCCCCCTCTCACCCCAACTCCTTTCTTTAGTAATTATTTAGTGGCAATGTGGGGCAGCAAGTCAACTTACAGTTTCCTTATGATTGTCTTCTCCTCCTTGTTGCTGTTGGCATTGCTGCCCATGGGAACAAGAGTCTCTTTCTCTCTTCTTCCTCCTAGGTTTTCTCTTGGTGGAATCAGGCCACTGGGAAAAATGAGATAAATAAGTGGGTTGTTTTATTGCAGATCTCTTATCTGTGCAGTTTTGAAAGTGAAGGTTCTTTTTTTTTTTTTTACAGTTTATTTATTTACATATTCATTGTTATTAAAAAATATGGAATGCTTCATGAAATTGCATGTCATCCTTATGCAGGGGCCCTGTTAATCTCTGTTTTGTTCCAATTGCAGTATATGTGCTGCTGAAGTGGGCACTGAAAGTGAAGTTTCTTCATATTTTTTTCCCATAATTATTATTATATTAATAATATCACTGAAAGCTCTAGAGTTAGACATTCTGACCTAGATCTCTAGAATCTTCCTTCCTCTTTTCCAATGTTGATACCTCTTCTTTCTTTCTCTTATCTAATTACCATGACTGGTACTTCAGGCTTCTCTATTTTCTAGAAACATGATCATGTATAAATTCTCTAACTCAGGGCTCCCCAACCTTCAGACCACCAACTGGTACCTCCTGTCAGATCAGCAGTGGAATTAGATTAGAAATAAAGTGCACAAAAGTGTAAAGCTCTTGAATCATCCTGAAACCATCCCCCGCTCCACCCTGGTCTGTGGAAAAATTGTCTTCCGTGAAACTGGTCCCTGATGCCAAAAAGGCTGGGGATGGCTGCTTTAACTTAAGCCTTGATTTCCTAATTGGTAATAAAAGGATCATAAAAGTACCTGCCTTCTAGGATTGAGGGATTAAGTGAGATAATACATGGAATTCATTCATTTAACAAATATTATTAAGCTACATAGTCTACCAAGGTATATAGACATAGCAATGAACAAAACAGATAAAATATCTTCTCTCATGCAGTTTACATTCCATTGAGAAGAAAACAGTCAATGAACAAATAAATAAGTAAAAATGTAAAAATATACAGTAAGTCAGGTGGTATGAAGAGCTA
Organism: Odocoileus virginianus; assembly: GCF_023699985.2. Taxonomy (NCBI): domain Eukaryota; kingdom Metazoa; phylum Chordata; class Mammalia; order Artiodactyla; family Cervidae; genus Odocoileus; species Odocoileus virginianus. Next base: position 48,712,397 of record NC_069685.1, on the reverse strand, counting down.
GATTGATGTTAATCAATAAGATACCGACGTCAAATGACCCAAAAAGGGCCAGAGTATTTCCCTGGACTTGATGTACAGAACTTGGAAGAAGGCTGTTCTCTCTCACTTGCTCAACTGGGACTGCCAGCAGTCATGCTCCCTAAGATTCAGAAAAGGATTGTCTTTAATACAAGATAAGGAGGCCAACAAAGAAAAAGAATCAAAGAAAGAATCAGTTCTGCGGTCCCTGATTCCAACCCTGAAATCTTAGATGCAGTTTTTTCCTTTATTTCTGAGAGCAATTGTAGGATCCTTCCCAGCTATATGAATTGACAAAATCTCCTTTTGTACTTTGGCTGGTTTGAATAGGATCTCTGTCACTTGCAACCAAAAGAAGCCTGACTGTGATGAAGTTTTTCAATGTCTGACCCAGTAAGCTCATTAGATCCACTTAGGTATTTTGTTGTCTGTACCAACTGGTAAATTTATGCCTATGGTACAGGCATAAATTTCCCCCTTACCATAGACTGAATTATGTCCTCCCAGAATTCATATGTTGGGACTTCCCTGGTAGTCCAGTGGCTAAGACTCTGAGCTCCCAGTACAGGGGGCCTGGGTTCAATTCCTGGTCAGGGAACTAGATCTCATATGCTGCAACTGAGAGCTTGCATGCCACAACTAAAGTAATCCACATGCTGAAACTAAGACCTAACACAGTCAAAAAAACAAGAAAAAATTAAAAAATAAATTTTTTTTTAAGAATTTGTGTGTTGAAGCCCTAACCCCTAGTTAGGGGTTTACCCCTAGTATTACAGTATTTGGAGATAGGGCCTTTGGAAGTCAATTAGGTTTACATGAGGTTATGAGGGTGGGCCCTCATGACGGATTAGTGCCCTTTCAAAAGGAGGTTCAGCTTTCTCTCTTTCTCATTCTCCCCACCAGCTGAGGACACAGCAATGTGGCAGCTGTCTACAGGCCAGAAAGAGCCAAAACCAACCACACTGTCAGCTTGATCCAAAAATTACCTTTCTCCACTACCTACAGCTACAAAACACCCTAAAACTTAGTGTACAACAACGATGGGGGACTCCCTTGGCAGTCCAGTGGGTTCAATCCCTGACTGGGGAACTAGGATCCCACACATGACACAGGGTGTAGCCAAAAGTAAAAAAGGAAAGAAAGAAAGAAAACAAAAAAACAAAAAACACACAATGATTTATGACTTCTCATGATGGCTCTATTTTTTTTTTTTTCCTGGCTGCTCTGCACAGCTTGTAGGATATCAGTTCTCCAACCAGGGAATAAACCCAGGCCTTTGGCAGTGAGACTGTGAAATTCAAACCACTGAAACCGCCAAGGAATTCCCAGATGGCTCTATCTCTTATGGTTGATTTGGTGGTTCTCCTGACGGTCCAATTTGGGGTTCTCAAGTGGCCGTGTTCAGTTGGTGGATCAGCTGAAGCTGTCATAGGGGACCCCTCGATTCTTCTTCATGTGACCTCTCCACGTGAGCTTCCTCATAGCATAGCAGTCTCAAGGCAGCAGTCTGAGAGCACAAACATGGAAGCTGCTAGGCCTTTGAGAGTCTTAACCTTGGAAGCCAACCAGCATCACCTCCATCACATTAAACTGGTCCAAGCAAGTCATAGGGCCATCTAGGTTCAAGGAAAGGGAAAATAGACTCTACTTGTACTCCGATGAGAGAAGTGGCAAAGTCTCACTACAAAAGGAGTGCCGGATGGGAAAAACTGTTGTGTCCATCTTTGGAAACAGTCTACCATAGCTGCCTTCAGTTAAAAACTATCCTTAGTATGAGCTTGGGCTTCCAAATTGATGCAGTTGCTAAGAGAACACCTCAGTTGACATGCTGGTTTCTCTAGAATATATAACACTAGAGACTAAACAGAATCCTGCTATCTGTCTATCAGCCTGCACCAGATGGGAAGTGCCCATCTGTTGTTCTCTGGGAATTCAAAACTGGAACCAACATGTGTTGCTTTATTCACTTGCAAGCTGCTTACGGCATTGGCAGTCTAGCAGTTCCTCTTTTTAATTAACTGTGTCTGGAGCACTTATTAAATGAGATGAAGGCAGGTCTTTCCATTAACGTGGTTCCAACCTCAGTAGAAGGAAGACAATTAAATTCCTGCTGGCAGAATTCAGTCCTTTCGGATAGGGCTTTCTAAGGACATTTTTACTTTGTTGCTATCTTAATGATGTCACATTAATGAATTTAACGAATAAGACCATTGGGGGACTTCCCTGGTAGTCCATTAGCTAAGACTCTGTGTTCCCAATGCAAGGGGCCTGGGATGGATCCCTGGTCAGGGAACTAGATCCCACATACTGCAATTAAGAGTTTGCACGTTTCAATTAAAGATCCCTCATGCTGCAAACCCGGCACAGTTAAATTAAAAAAAAAGATTTTGTTTTGTTTTGTTTCAGAGTACATCTCATACTTCCAAACTTTTCGAGTCTCAAGGTGGTGTGATAAGGAAAAGCTCAGGCTCTGATGTCAATCTGTCTGACATCACATCTCAAGGTTGCCACCACCAGCCCAGGGACTCCGAGCAGCTACTTGACCTCTCTGACCCTTAGATCATCTTGGGGACATTACCCTAACTCACAGGCTTGCTGTGAACACTAATTGAAATTATGCTTGGGATACACTAAGCAGAGTTCCTGGTAAATCTGTACACAGGTCAAGAAGCCACAGTTAGAACTAGACATGGAACAATAGACTGGTTCCAAATCGGGAGAGGAGTACATCAAGGCTGTATATTGTCAGCCTGCTTATTTAACTTATATGCAGAGCACATCATGTGAAATGCCAGGCTGGATGAAGCACAAGCTGGAATCAAGATTGCCAGGAGGAATATCAATAACCTCAGATACGCAGATGACACCACTCTTATGGCAGAAAAGTGAAGAGGAACTAAATAGTCTCTTGATGAAAGTGAAAGAGGAGAGTAAAAAGCTGGCTTAAAACTCAACATTCAACAAACTAAGATCATGGCATCTGGTCCCATCACTTCATGGCAAACAGATGGGGCAACAATGGAAACTTTCTTTTATTTTCTTAGGCTCCAAAATCACTGCAGATGGTGACTGAAGCCATGAAATTAAAAGACGCTTGCTCCTTGGAAGAAAAGCTATAACCAACCTAGACAGCATATTAAAAAGCAGAGACATTACTTTGAGACAAAGGTCCACCTAGTCAAAGCTATGGTTTTTCCAGCAGTCATATATGGATGTGAGAATTGGACTATAAAGAAAGCTTAGCACCAAAGAATTGATGCTTTTGAACTGTGGTGCTGGAAAAGACTCTTGAAAGTTCCCTGGACTGTAAGGAGATCAAACCAGTCCATCTTAAAGGAAATCAGTCCTGAATATTCATTGGAAGGACTAGTGCTAAGCTGAAACTCCAATACTTTGGCCACCTGATGCAAAGAACTGACTCATTGGAAAAGACCCTGATGCTGGGAAAGATGGAAGGTAGGAGGAGAAGGGGACTACAGAGGATGAGGTGGTTGGATAGCACCACCGACTTGATGGACATGAGCAATCTCCGGGAGTTGGTGATGGACAGGGAAGTCTGGAGTGCTGCAGACCATGGGGTCGCAAAGAGCCAGACACGACTGAGTGACTGAACTGAACCAAACTGATAAATATTAGTTGGCACGGGCCTTCCCTGTGGTCCGGAAGTGTTGTTAAGACTCCACGCTTCCAGTGCAGGGGATATGGGTTTGCCCCCACGGAACTAAGATCCCATGTACTGTGCAGCACCACCAATACACCAAAAGGAAACAAACACTAGTTGACTGAGCCTGTGCTCTAGAGCCTGCAGACCGCAACTACCAAGCCTGTGTGCTGCAACTACTGAAGCCTGTGTGCCTAGACCCTGTGCTCTGCAACAAGAGAAGCCACCACCAAGAGAAGTCTTCACACTGAACAAAGAGCAGCCCCAGCTCGTCACGACTAAAGAAAGCCTGGGAAAAGCATCGAAGACTCAGCGCTGCCAAAAACACACACACATAAATAAATAAAAACAAACAAATATTAGTAGGCGATACATTTTTATGCTTTTGGTCTTTCCTTTGCCTGCCTCTAATGAAACTGCTTTGTTTAACTGCGGGCTTCTCAGAATTATTCAACCACAGAGCTCCTTTTTGCTGTGCCATGTGGCCTGTGGGATCTCAGTTCCCCAACCACAGACTGAACCTGGGCCATGGCGGTGAAAGCGCCGAATCCTGACCACAGGACCACCAGGGGACTTCCCAGAGCTTCCTTTTCAAGAAATACCTATGTAAAGTAAAACATTTCAGGAAACATGGTACAGAGGGATACAACAAAGTCCAAACCTGCTATATCAACAACTTCCTTATTTCCTGCCTTGCTTATCCTATTATTCCTCCTGTATACAATATTTACGATGATTTTTTTAATTTTTTTAATTTTTTTTTCTTTTTCTTTTTTTTTTTAAAATTTTTATTAGTTGGAGGCTAATTACTTTACATCATTACAGTAGTTTTTGTTATACATTGATATGAATTAGCCATGGATTTACATGTACTCCCCATCCCAGTCCCCCCTCCCACCTCCCTCTCCACCCGATTCCTCTGGGTCTTCCCAGTGCACCAGGCCCGAGCACTTGTCTCATGTACCCAACCTGAGCTGGTTATCCGTTTCACCCTAGATAATATACATGTTTCAATGCTGTTCTCCTGAAACATCCCACCCTCGCCTTCTCCCAGAGTCCACAAGTCTGTTCCATACATCTGAGTCTCTTTTTCTATTTTGCATATAGGGTTATCGTTACCATCTTTCTAAAGTCCATATATATGTGTTAGTATACTGTAATGGTCTTTATCTTTCTGGCTTACTTCGCTCTGTATAATGGGCTCCAGTTTCATCCATCTCATTAGAACTGATTCCGCAAGGCCGGCGGACCCCGCCCCGCCCCCTCGCGGGAAACGGGGGGGCGCCGGGGGCCTCCCACTTATTCTACACCTCTCATGTCTCTTCACCGTGCCAGACTAGAGTCAAGCTCAACAGGGTCTTCTTTCCCCGCTGATTCCGCCAAGCCCGTTCCCTTGGCTGTGGTTTCGCTGGATAGTAGGTAGGGACAGTGGGAATCTCGTTCATCCATTCATGCGCGTCACTAATTAGATGACGAGGCATTTGGCTACCTTAAGAGAGTCATAGTTACTCCCGCCGTTTACCCGCGCTTCATTGAATTTCTTCACTTTGACATTCAGAGCACTGGGCAGAAATCACATCGCGTCAACACCCGCCGCGGGCCTTCGCGATTTGATTTTTTTAACTTTTAATTTTTATATACTTTCAAACTTAGAGAAAAGGTATAGTATTAGTGCAAAAACTTTCCATATATTTTTTTACCCCGATCCTTCAAATGCTTGTCCATGTATCTATCTACCTACCTAGCCATCCATCCATCTTTCCATCCACGGAATCATCCACCCCTGCAATTATCTACCTTCTCTCTGAACTCTCGAGAGTGAATTGGAGAAATCTTACCCCCTCATTCCTAAATACTTAAGTGGCTTTCCAAAGAACAAGGACTTTGTCTTACATAACCAAGTTGTTCAGTTATCAGAATCACCACAATGATCTTTTCAAATAGTGAATCAGACCTAGTCATTCCCTTGATTAAGGCATCCCGGAGTCTTCCTGTTACATTTGCTATAGAACTAGAGCTCCTTGGTCGGGGTGGGATGAATTGGGAGGTTGGGATTGACACATATACATTATTGATACTATGTATACAATAGATAACTAATGAGAACCTACTGTATAGTTCAGGGAACTCTGTTCAGTGCTCTGTGGGGACCTAGATGGGAAGGAAATCCAAAAAGGAGGGGTTATATGTATACAAATAGCTGATTCACTTTGCTGTAGAGCAGAAATTGATATGACACTGTAAAGCAACTACGTGTGTTAATCACTCAGTTGTGTCTGATTCTGCAATTTCGTGGACTGTAGCCCCTGTGTTCATGGAATTCTCTAGGCAAGAATACTGGAGTGGATGGCCATTACAACTATACTCCAATAAAAACAACAACAACAACAAAATAAAAAACCTAAAGCTCCTTTCTGTGGCCAACACGACCAGCTCCTGGTTTCTTCTGAACCATTTTATCACATTCCAAATTCCACCGTGGTGGGTCCCCTAAACTGGCCAAATGGTTCCCACCCCAGCGCCTCTGCACTTCCTGTTATACTTTTGCCCAACCAAACTGTTCATTGGTTGGCTGCTTCTTGTTATTCACCTCAGAGGGGGTCTTCCCTGTCCACCCAATCTGACACAGGCCCCTCCCCAGCACCCCAGTCTCTGTCAAGTCACTTTTCTACATTCTCTTCAGCATCCACCACCCTCATCCGGCGTGTTCACTGCAGGCTTCCTGGCTGAGTGCCTATCTTCCCCGTAGACTAGCATGGACTCCGTAGTTTGTTCCCTGCTCTACCCTCAGTGCCGGGAATAGTTTCCCGCATAGAGTGCGTCTCCAGTAAGTTGACTGAACGAACATCAGAACAGATAGGTAACATGTCAAGGAGTCCCAGACAGGGCCTGGGTCTGCAGAGCAGGAGCCCCAGGGCAGCAAAGCGCACCTCTTATAGCACTGCAGCTCTTCCTGCACCACCAGCAGCTGCGACTTGAGCTTGTTGCGCTCCTGAAGCACGTCCCTCAGTTCCTGCAGAGTAAAGCGTGGTCGGTTGGGATCTGTCAGGTCAACCACCATTTTGTCTGGTCCCAGGTCCACCTGTAAGAAAGGACATCGCTTATACACTTTCCCACATGAGGATGGACTTTCCACCCCAGAAAGGGACGTTCTCTTGTTCTGTTACTCCCAGGGGCCAGATGAGGGGAGGCATTGCCTGCTGCAGGTGTTTGGTGGATGTAAAGAGTTCTGGGGATTCCCTGGCAGTCCAGTGGTTAGGACTCTGTGCTTTCATTAGGACTCTGGGCCCTGGTGTGATCTGTGGTTGGGGAACTAAGATCCTCTTTAAAAAATTTTAAAAGAAGAAGAAGTAAGACTATTCTCCAAGAAAGGAGCCAGGGCTCCTTGGAGAGGGGCCAAGTCTAGGGCTGGAGCAGGGGAAGTCCAAGTTGAGTCTGGAATATTCCGTTGTATAAGGGATGGAGACAGATCAAAAGGACATAGTTTGAAGAAGCTCCTACTGGCCAAACTGAACAATCTGAGTAACAACATGAATAATAACAAGAATGGATAATAAGTCATCAAATAAAAAGAGGATTCAGGAATCTATAATTTTTTAATTTAAATTAATTAACTAATTAATGGGGATCTAATAGCTAATTTTATATGTCAACCTGACTGGGCTAAGGAATACCCAGATAATTGGTTAGCCCATTATTTTGAGGTGTGTGTGAAGGTGCGTTTTGGAAGAGATTAGCATTTGATTTGGTGACCTAAGTACAGCAGAGGGATCTCCCCAGTGTGGGTGGGCATCATTAAAGGCCCAAACAGAACAAAAAGGTGGAGAGAGGGAGAATTCACTCCCTGCTGAGCTGGGACATCCTTCTTCTCCTGCCCTGAGCACTGCACATCAATGTTCCTAGTTCTTGGGATTTTGAACTGTCCCAAACCAGGACTTTTACCATCAGCCCCTGAGACAAGCCTTCCAACTTGGACTGAATTACAACACCAGCTTTTCTGGTTTTACAGCTTGCAAGCATCAGATTGTGGAACTTCTCGGCCTCCATAACCACCTGAGCTGATTCCTATGATGAATATTCTCATCTATATCTATAGCTACATCTATATCTCCTATTGTTCTATTTCTCTGACTAATACACTGGGGAGGAAGGGAATCTGTACTTTACAGCAGAATGCCAATTAATATTTATTTATTTATTTGACTGCACCAGATCTTAGGTGAGGCACAGGGGATCTTTGATCTTTCCTGTATCAGGCAGGATCTTATAGTCGTAGCATGTGAACTCTCCGCTGCAGCAAGCGAACTAAGAGTTGGAGCATGTGGGATCAGCATGGGGGATCAGCATGGGGGATCTACCTCCCTGGCCAGGGATCAAACCCCAGACACGTGCATTGGGAGCACAGAGTCAACCACTGGACCACCGAGGAGATCCCTGGAATGCCAATTAATGTGCAGAAGATGATAAGAGTTAGGAAATCCTTTTGCAACCAATTTAGTAATAATTGATTCAGGCAAGGCTAATGAATAGATCTAAAACCATTGGGTGAAAATTTGTCGGAGAACAGGATATTTTACACAGTTTCAAAGTATTTTCCCATAGGCTACTTGCACATTACAAAGGGCATAAAAGCACCCTTCCAGTGCAGAAATTTTGTGGACAACACTGTAACCAAGGGCTGAAGTTAACATCACCAAACATCACCAATAATGACAGACTGAATCAGGCACCTCCTGATACGAGACACTGTGAAGGATACAGCATTGCTTGAGTGAAAACTCTGCTAAACACGTATTACTTGAATCCAACCGTGAGGAGACACCAGAACAAGCTCAAGTTGAAGGACATTCTACAAAGCCTGATACATAATATATTCAAAACTGTCAATGTCATGAAAGAGAAGGGAAAGCTGAGGAACTGTTCCAGACTGAAGGTGACTAAAGAGAGGCGTCCTACTTCCCTGGGTGGTCCAGTGGTTAAGACTCCAAGCTCCCACTACAGGGGGCGAGGGTTCGATCCCTGGCTGGGGAATTTAAGATTCCACATGCTTCAAGGTGTGGCCCAAAAAAAAAATGAGAGAGAGGGATTTCCTAAAGATACTGTACAACTCTATACTAGATTCTACATCAGAAAAGTGCTATAAAGGTCATTATTATGAATTTTGAATAGGGATGGCATTTAGATCTTAGTATTCTACCATCTTTCCCCCCTGAATTTGATCATTTATTGTGGTTACGTAACAGTATGTCTAGGAGATACACACTGAAATATTTAGTATTTAGGGTGAAAGATCCTAATCTTTTTTTTTTTTTTGAAAGATCCTAATCTTTTACGAACTCTGCAGCTACCATAATGTCTGCTCAAATAGCTGGGCAGACTTTGAATGAGTAAATAATGTGTATATACATATGTGTATATGGGTGTCTATAAATACTTCAGTCTGTATATCTTTTTTTTTTGGCTGGACTTTGCGGCAAGCAGGCTCTTAGTTTCCCTATCAGGGACTGAACCCACACCCCCTGCAGTGGAAGCAGGGAAGTTTCAGTGTCTATTTCTGTTCTTCTAAAAATAATTCTATTTATTTTATTTTTGGCTGTGCTGGTCTTTGTTGCTCTGCATGGCCTTCCCTAGTTTTGCAAGTGGGAGCTGCTCCCTAGTTGCAGTGCTCGGGCTTCTCATTGTGGTGGCTTTTCTTGCTGTGGAGCACGGGCTCTAGGCTTCAGCAGTTGCGGTGCATGGGCTTAGCTGCCCCGCAGCATGTGAAATCTTCCCAGATCAGGGATCAAACCCACATGCCCTGCATTAGCAGGCAGACTCTTAACCACTGGATCACCAGGGAAGTCCCCAGTGTGTATTTCTTAAGACACACTACACACACACACAAACACACATATACGCACACCTGAATACAACAACTGAATCAGGGTGAAAGGTATACAAGAGTTCATTGCACTTGTCTTGCAACTCTTCCATAGGTTTGACATTTTTTCAAACTGAAGTTAAAGCAAATATTTGAAAACAACCTAAATGTCCATTAGCAGAAGTCTAGTTAAATAAACGGAGGCACAACCACACTCTGGAATACTCTACAGGTGAGAAAGAGAATAAGGCACACCGCAAAGAGAAAGGCAGTAGTGTCCACATTCCTCCTCTTGGACCTAAAGATATCAGTGGTGTTTGAGAAAACACTGTCGTAAAAGCTGTGGGGAAACCGGCTCCTTTGCTGACTGCAAAGGGAGCCAACCACTTTATCCCCTTTAGAGTGCAATTTGGCAACAGTTCCTGGTGGCACTGGGCTTCTCTGGTGGCTCAGACTGTAAAGAATCTGCCTGCCATGCGGGAGATCCAGGTTCCATCCCTGGGTCGGGAAGATCCCCTGGAGAAGGGGAATGGCAACCCACTCCAATATTCTTGCCTGGAGAATCCCATGGACAGAGGAGCCTGGTGGGATACAGTCCATAGGGTTGCAAAGAGTCGGATACAACTGAAGTGACTTAGCACGTATACACATTAAAACGTCAAATACCTTTCCTTTGACCCAGTGAGTCCACTTCCTCTACATACTCAGGCGCCAACTGGTACAGATCAGAGTAATCCACTGAGGCTCCGGCTCAGAGCAAATGATTGGAAAACAAAGGTCTTTTTATAGGAAGCTGGTTAAAGCTGAGATTCTTAACATTTCTGTGTTCTATAGACCTTTTTTGGCAGTCTGGTAAAGCCCATGTAGATTCCATCTCAGAATGATTTTAAATGTATAAAACAAAAGGCATAGGATTACAAGGAAACCAACTAAGATAATATATACTCATCAAAATCTAAAAATAAATATGTGATCCCGAGACCTGCTCCTTCATTAAACATGATGTAGCCACAGGTCCAATAAGATAGAGAACAAAAACAAAGTTTTGAGATATGTACTACATTGTAATGGGATATGAAAACACCTGTGATTTCCACTGATGATTGTCACAGGTACTACTGATAATATTACTGTGGTTTGTTTTCTATATTCATGATTTTTTTAAATTTATTTATTTTAAATCAAAGGCTAATTGCTTTACAGTATTGTGTTAATTTCTACCAAACACCAAAATGAATGCATTCATGATTGAATAAAGTGGTACATTTCATCTGGAGGCTGGTGAAAATAAAAATATAATTTCTTCCCATGCAAGTTCATGGATCTCCTGGATCAGATTCATAATTTTGGGGAACAGGGGGGAGTGGGGTCCCAAAAACTCCAAGCTGGGAACCCTCAGGTTGAACAGTTGATATTACTGTACAATGGAAGTTTCCAAAAGCCATTAAAAGATGAGGAAATAGAGATTTTGCTGGTGACCCAGTGGCTAAGACTGAGCTCCCAATGCAGGGGACCCAGGTTTGATCTCTGGTCAGGTAACTAGACCCCACAGGCCAGTAACATTAACTAAAAATCCTGCATGCAACTAAGACCTGATACAGCCAATAAATAAATAAATACATTTTTTTAAAAAGATGAGGAAGCTCTTTATATTCTGATTTAGTACCACTTTCATGCCATATTAAGTGAAAATAAGCAAGGGGCAGAACAGGGTATATATTATCATACTCTCTGTGTGAATAACAGAAAACTATATTCATACCTGCTTTTGTTTGCATGAAATATCTCTGGATACTTTAGAAACTGATTGCTTAAATTTTTTCCAAGGAGGGGATGTGAGAGCTTTTCCAAGGCAAATACTTTTGTAACTTTTGAATTTTGAACATAAATTTTAAAAAGACAAAGGAAAAAAAATCTCACACCTATTGGGATGGCTACTGTAATCAAACAAACAAAATATAAAATAACAAGTGTTGGCAGGACTTCCCTGATGGGCCAGTGGTTAAGACTCTGTGTTTTCACTGCAGGGAACATGGGTTTGATCCCCTTGTGGCTCGGTTGGTAAAGAATCTGCCTGCAGTGCTGGAGACCTGGGTTCAATCCCTGGGTTGGGAAGATCCCCTGGAGAAGGGAAAGGCTACCCACTCCAGTTTTCTGGCCTGGAGAATTCCATGGACTGTATAGTCCATGGGGTCACAAAGGGTCGTACACAACTGAGTGACTTAAACTTCACGTCACTTCACAAGGAATAACCCACATGGCATATGGTGTGGCCAGAAAAAAAAAAAAACAAAAAAGACAAACAAGTTTTGGTAAGAATGTGGGAAAACTGAAATTTTTGGGCACAGTAGATAGAATGTAAAATGGTGCAGTCCCTATGTAAAACCAAATGGCCAATCCTTTAGAAATTAACAACAGAATTATCACATGATACAGCAGTTCCCAGAAGTCTTGAAAGCAGGTGCTTGAAGATTGATTCATAAATCCATGTTCAGAGAAACAATATTTATACAGATCAAGAGGTGGAAGCAACCCACGTGTCCACTGATAGATGGATAAACAAACCGGTGGATCCCTACAATGGAATATTATACAGCTTTAAAAAGGAAGGAAATTCCGACACATGCCACAACATGGAGGAACCTTGGGACATGAAATGAAATAAGTCAGTGGCAAAAGAACAAAAATCATCTGATTTTACTTATATGAAGTGCCTAGAATAGGTAAATTCATATAGACAGAAAGGAAAACAGAGTTACTAGAGGCTCGGGGGAGAAGGGAAATTTGGAGTTAGTGGTTAGTGGGCACTGAATTTCAGTTTCGCAAGATGGGCATTTTGGAGAGGATGGTGGTGATGTTGCATAATAGTGTGAATTGACTGAATGCCACTGAACTCTGTACTGAAACATGATTAAGATGGTAAATTTCACCTCTACTTTACCACAGCTAAATATAGTAATTAAGAAAACAAGAAGAAAAAAAAAGACAAGGGCATATTTTTACAAACTGTCTAGTGGCATTAAATATTCATTCTCTCTGCCTTTTCCCCCACGCTTGTTCTCAAGACTATGGTCTGGGAGGAAAATGTGCTATCTCATCTGGGGCTAATGAAGCTTGTCTGCTACGCCCCAGGCAGGAAATGGCCTGGCCCCCGTGCAGACCACACTATTCATGATCCATCGTGGGTCTATCTTTGTGCCTGGAGTTGGAGATGACAGGAAACAAGTGCAAAATGTGAGCTGAGGGATCTTGGGCAAGTCATTTAACTGCTCTTGAATCTCAAAAATCAGGCTACTAATCATGATATTCAACCATCTCATATGACAGATCCTAAAGAAGAACCTTATCTACAAATAGAATTGTCATCATGACTAATGAGTAGGTACCAACAAAAGTGTAAACAGTAAAAGTGTACCAACAAAGCTACCAGAAATCTTCACTCTTCCCTGTGAATTTCAGCCACCCTGTTCCTGTTTTCCTTTCATGGCACACTTCTCGGTCTGTAATCCTGTGGGCTTGTTTTGAAGGTCTGTGTGTCTTGCTTCTCCCATTAGTTGTGAGGTTCCATGAAGTCAGGGACCTTGTCTAATTTAGCTCCATAACTCCAGGGCCCTCACAGTGTAGTCACTCATCAAATGTTACCACAAGTAAAGTCATAGGTCTGTACTTCAGTACTGTGTGGTTAAGACTAGCATCTCTGAAAAAAAAAGACTAGCATCTCTGAAGACTTCCCTGATGGTGTAGTAGACAAGAATCTGCCTGCCAATGCAGGAGACATGGGTTTGATCCCTGGTTTGGGAAGATTCCAGATGCCCTGGGGCAACTAAGTCTGTGCTCCCCAATGGGAGAAGCCACCACAATGAGAAGCTGCCACAATGAGAAGCCTATGCACTGCAACTAGAGAGTAATCCCTGCTCGCTGCAAATAGAGAAAGCCCTCAAGAAGCAATGAAGACCCAGTACAGCAGGAAAAAAAAACCAAAACAGACTAGCATCTCTGAACTAAAATCCTGCCTCCACCTCTCACTTGCTATAAGTCCTCGGCAGATTACTTAATTGTTCTATGTCTCCGCTTCTATAAAATGGGAATAATAATAGTATGAGGATTAAATGAGATAATTCACTTGGGGAAGGTTTTTTTTAAAACTGTAACTGGAGACCCACTAGACAGTTGTGATATTAATTTAGTGAGTTGTGCAATAATTTAAAAATTCATAAAAATAGAATCGGAAACTATGACTATATATCATGTTTAGTAAGGGTGAGTCAGGATAAATTGTTTCTTGAAACTTTCAGTTTCATCAGTTCTGGATATTGATGCAAAATGTAATTTTGTAAAATGGGGGTATAACATATATACAGAAATATGCACTAATCTTGAATTTATAGCTTGATGATTTTTACCATATGTGTATACCCATGTGTGGGTGTGTATATATATATAAAGATTAGTTTGCCTATTCTTGAATTCTACGTACAGGAGGCTCTATTTTGTACCTGGCTTCTACCTCTCAATGTAATATCTGTGAGGTTCATCCATATAGTTGTGTGTTTCAGTACTTTCTCATTGTTGTGTAGTATTCCATACCACAAGTTAAAAAATCCATTCCTCTGTTCCATCTGGATTGTTTCCCAGTTTGACACAATTATGAATAAAACTGCCCTGGATATTCTTGTACATATTTTTCTGTGGTCATAAGCAGTAATTTCTCTATAGTTAAAATGTATTTCTTACTCCAGGTCAAGGATTCTCAAATTGTGAAACCTGGACCGAGAGCACCTGTATCATCTTGGAACCTGTGAAAAGTTGTAGATTCTAGGTCCCATTGCAGACCTACTGAGTCGGAAACTCTGGGGCTAGGGCCAGCCAATCTGTGTTTTAATCATTCAAGGTGATTTTGATGCCTGATAAAGCTGTGAGGAAAACTGAGTGCTGAAAAATTGATGCTTTTGAACTGTGATGTTGGAGAAGACTCTTGAGAGTCCCTTGGATTGCAAGGAGATCCAACCAGTCCATCCTAAAGGAGATCAGTCCCAGGTATTAATTGGAAGGACCGACTCTGAAGCTGAAACTCCAATACTTTGGCCACCTCATGCGAAGAGTTGACTCACTGGAAAAGACCCTGATGCTGGGAGGGACTGGGGGAAGGAGGAGCAGGGGATGACAGAGGATGAGATGGCTGGCTGGCATCACCGACTCGATGGGCATGAGTTTGAGTAAACTCCAGGAGTTGGTAATGGACAGGGAGGCCTGGCGTGCTGTGATTCATGGGGTCGCAAAGAGTTGGTCATGACTGAGTGAGTAACACAGTAAAGCTTGAGAACCACTGCTCAAGGTCCCCATCAACCTGTCTTCTGCAAGTAAAGATGGACTTCCCTGGTGGTCCAGTGGTTAAGACTCTGCCCTTCCCTCTTCCAGCAGGAAGCCTCTGCTTTAGAACATACTCAGTGCATGGCCCAGCACCTAGTCAGTGCTCAGTTAATGTTACCTATCATAAAGCTTCTGGGCTTCCCAGGAGCAGTGGTAAAGAATCCACCTGCCAATGCAGGAGACACAAGAGATTTAGGTTCGATCCCTGGATCAGGAAGATTCCCTGGAGGAGGGCATGGCAACCCATTCCAGGATTCTTGCCTGGGAAAATCCCATGGACAGAGGAGCCTGGTGGGCTACAGTCCACGGGGTCGAAAAGAGTCGGACAAGACTGAGCAACTGAGCACACACAACACTTCTAAACTGAGGACTTGATACTCGCGGGGATTTGTTTTGAGGGGCTTGGATGTTCAAGAGAGGTAAGCGGCCCCCTCCCACTGGGCGCTCCCTGCACCCTGCCACCGGGGCAGGTCCCCGCTCTCCAGCACTCACCTCCGGGCGGGCAGCCGAGCCCTCTCTCCGCAGCCCCTCCACCTCCTTCCTGAGGTTGTCCCGCTCCATTCTTAGCTCCTCCACCGTCAGGTTGCCCTCATTCACCAGCGTCTCCAGCATCTCCAGGACGCGGACGATCTTGAACTGCAGTTGCGTCACCCGGGGGTCACTGCCCAGGGCCATCAGCTCACGGCCCATCACGTACGAGATGTCATATACGTCCTCAGCGGTCAGCTGCAAGGGGCTCTTGCCCAGAGCCCCCTCGGGGCCCGCCTCCTCCTCCTCCTCTTCCTCCTCTTCCTCTCTCAAAGGGGGCTCCTCCATGGCGGCCCAGACCCCTACAGCCTCCGGAGCTGCTTTCTCGCAGTCTGCGAACGTCCAACTTCCTCCCGGCAAAGAAAACTTTCCGCTGGGCCGAGGACCCTGCCGGGCCAGGGGGCGGGGGAATGTGGCCCAGAAGCGGCCAATCAGCGCCGCCGAGGGGTGGGCCCGGGAGGTGGGGGCGTCGGTGGAGGCCACGCAGGACGGATCGCAGGCCCGCAATCGCGGTGCGCCGTCCACGCCGAAGTCCGTGCAGGAGTGCGGGCCCCAGGATGCGGTTCGGGACACGAAAGGACAAGAGGAAGGGAGGTCAGGGGAGAAGAGGAACAGAGAGGTTAAGGGGTGACTGTGATCGCTCCCAGCCCCAGAGCCGCTGCAGACCGGGGGAAGGGCAGCGCCCCCCAGCTCCGCCCCTTGGTAACAGCGACCGCGGAAGCTGGGTTTCCACGGAGACGGGGGCGGGGTTTCCACCGCAGCCTGGGAAAGAGGCTGAAAAGCACACAGCTTTTCCCTTGCTGAACTCGGGCCTTCCAGCCATAGAATTTGCATGGTATGTGAAGGCAGAATCGGTCTCTGAGAGTATGTTCTGCGGCGTAGCGGAAAAACAGCAGTAGGTGGCAGCTCCAGGAAGTCTGGAGATCTGGACTGCGTAGAGCTTTCAGGCCCATTGTCACTGGGACCTGAAGCATCTGACCCTCAGTAAACTGGAGATTTCCCTGCGCTGTGAACCTGGCCCTCTCCTGGGATCCTCCACTTATCCAGCGTGTGGCCTTGGAGAGTTACTTAACTCCTCCAGAACCTCACTTTACTGCTCTGTAAAAAACGGTACCAACGGAGTAGGGTTGCTGTGAGGAATATACGCGATCTTGAGACAAAGTGTGTGACAAAAAAGCACATAGGAAATGCTCGAAAATGCTATCGGGTATCCTGCATTCTTTCCTCCAACAAACAATAAGCTTGTGGACAAGAAAACAATCAAAATACATACTATTTTCAGATGGTACAATAGTCTAATGCTTAAAGCAAGCCCCTGGACAAGGGTTCAGTAATCCATTAATCACAGACCTGACAACACCCTGTGATTAAATAGGTAGATAAACTATTAGGCTTACCATAAGTAAAATAAGTATATTCTTACAATGAAATGTTCAGTCACTTCAGTTCAGTTGCTCAGCCGTGTCCAACTCTTTGCGAACCCATGGACTGCAGCACACTAGGCCTCCCTACTGCTGCTGCTAATAAGTCGCTTCACTCGTGTCCGACTCTGTGCGACCCCATAGACAGCAGCCCACCAGGCTCCTCCGACCATGGAATTTTCCAGGCAAGAGTACTGGAGTGGGTTGCCATTGCCTTCTGTCCATCACCAACTCCCCAAGTTTACTCAAACTCATGTCCATTGAGTTGGTGATGCCACCCAACCATTTCATCCTCTGTCGTCCCCTTCTCCTCCCACCTTCAATCTTTCCCAGCATCCGGGTCTTTCCAAATGAGTCACTTCTTCAAATTAGGTGGCCAAAGTACTGGAGTTTCAGCTTCAGCATCGGTCCTTCCAATCAATATTCAGGACTGATTCCCTTTAGGATGGACTGGTTGGATCCCCTTGCTGTCCAAGGGACACTCAAGAGTCTTCTCCAGGGGTACTCTTTCTACCCCCTTCTGATGTCTATGTCAGAAGCTTTCTCTATCTCCTTTATACTTTAATAAAACTTTATTGCACACACACACACAAAAAAAAAAAACAACAACAACAACAAAAATAAAGTATTGATGCCTTTTATCAGGTCAAGGATGCACCTTTCTATCCCTAATTAAAAAAAAAAAAAAGAGTCTTCTCCAACACCACAGTTCAGTGTGATTCTGTTTTAGTTTTTTTTTTTTTGGCCACATCACGTGGCATGTGGGATCTTAGTTCCCCGGCCAGGGATTGAACCTGTGCCCCCTGCATGGTAAGCACTGAGTCTAAACCACTGGACCACCAGGGAAGTCCTCCAACACCACAGTTCAAAAGCATCAATTCTTTGGCGCTCAGCTTTCTTTATAGTCCAACTCTCACATCCATACATGACCACTGGAAAAAACATAGCTTTACCTAGATGGACCTTTGCTGGCAAAGTAATGTCTCTGCTTTTTTATATGCTGTCTAGGTTGGTCATAGTTTTTCTTCCAAGGAGCAAGCGTCTTTTAACTTCATGGCTGCAATCACCATTTGCAGTGATTTTGGAGCCCCCCAAAATAAAGTCTGCCACTGTTTCCACTGTTTCCCCATTTGCCATGAAGTGATGGGACCAGATGCCATGATCTTAGTTTTCTGAATGTTGAGTTTTAAGACAGCTTTTTCAATCTGCTCTTTCACTTTCATCAAGAGGCTCTTTGCTTTCTGCCATAAGGGTGGTATCATCTGCATATCTAAGGTTATTGATATTTCTCCTGGCAATCTTGATTCCAGCTTGTGCTTCATTCAGCCCAGTGTTTCTCATGATGTACTCTGCATACAGGTTAAATAAGCAGGGTAACAATATACAGCTTTGACGTATTCCTCTCCCTATTTGGAACCAGTCTGTTGTTCCATGTCCAGTTCTAACTGTTGCTTCCTGACCTGCATACAGATTTCTCAAGAGGCAGGTCAGGTGGTCTGGTATTCGCATCTCTTTAAGAAGTTTCCACAGTTTGTTGTGATCCACACAGTCAAAGGCTTTAGCATAGTCAATAAAGAGGAATGTTTTCCTGGAACTCTTGTTGCTTTATCAATGATCCAACAGATGTTGGAAATTTGATCTCTGGTTCCTCTGCCTTTTCTAAACCCAGCTTGAACTTCTGGAAGTTCATCGTTCATGTACTGTTGAAGCCTGACTTGGAGAATTTCGAGCATTACTTTACTAGCATGTAAGATGAGTGCAATTGTGCAGTAGTTTGAGCATTCTTTGGCATTGTCTTTCTTTGGAATTGGAATGAAAACTGACCTTTTCCAGTCTTGTGGCCACTGCTGAGTTTTCCAAATTTCCTGACATATTGAGTGCAGCACTTTCACAGCATCATTTTTCAGGATTTGAAATAGCTCAACTGGAATTCCATCACCTCCACTAGCTTTGCTCATAGTGATGCTTCCTAAGGCCCACTTGACTTCACATTCCAGGATGTCTGGCTCTAGGTGAGTGATCACACCATCATGATTATCTGGGTTGTGAAGATCTTTTCTGTACAGTTCTTCTGTGTATTCTTGCCACCTCTTTTTAATATCTTCTGCTTCCGTTAGGCCCCTACGATTTCTGTCGTTTATTGTGCCCATGTTTGCATGAAATGTTCCCTTGGTATCTCTAATTTTCTGGAAGAGATCTCTAGTCTTTCCCATTCTATTGTTTTCCTCTATTTCTTTGCACTGATCACTGAGGAAGGCTTTCTTATCTCTCCTTGCTATTCTTTGGAACTCTGCATTCAAATGGGTATATCTTTCCTTTTCTCCTTTGCTTTTCACTTTCCTTTTCACAGCTATTTGTAAGGCCTCCTCAGACAACCATTTTGCCTTTTTTGCATTTCCTTTTCTTGGAGATGGTCTTGATCACTGCCTCTTGCACAATGTCACAAACCTCCATCCATAGTTGTTCAGGCATTCTATCAGATCTAATCCCTTGAATCTATCTCTCACTTTCACTGTATAATCATAAGGGATTTGATTTAGGTCATATCCGAATGGTCTAGTGGTTTTCCCTACTTTTTTCAATTTGAGTCTGAATTTGGCAATAAGGAGTTCATGATCTGAGCCACAGCCAGCTCCCAGTCTTGTTTTTGCTGACTGTATAGAGCTTCTCCATCTTTGGCTGCAAAGAATAAAATTAATCTTATTTCGGTATTGACCATCTGGTGATGTCATGTGTAGAGTCTTCTCTTGTATTGTTAGAAAAGGGTGTTTGCTATGACCAGTGCACTCTCTTGGCAAAACTCTATTAGCCTTTGCCCTGCTTCATTCTGTACTACAACACTAAATTTGCCTGTTACAACAGGTATTTCTTGACTTCTTGCTTTTACATTCCAGTCCCCTATAATGAAAAAGACATCTTTTTGGGGTATTAGTTCTAGAAGGTCTTGTAGGTCTTCATAGAACCGTTCAGCTTCAGCTTCTTCAGCGTTCCTGGTCGGGGCATAGATGTGGATTACTGGGATATTAAATGGTTTGCCTTGGAAATGAACAGAGATCAGTCTGTCGTTTTTGAGACTGCATCCAAGTACTGCATTTCAGACTCTTGTTGACTATGATGGCTACTCCATTTCTTCTAAGGGATTCTTCCCCACAGTAGTAGATATAATGGTCATCTGAGTTAAATTCACCCATTCCAGTCCATTTTAGTTCACTGATTCCTAGAATGTCGACGTTCACTCTTGCCATGTCCTGTTTAACCACTTCTAATTTGCCTTGATTCATGGACCTAACATTCCAGGTTCCTATGCAATATTGTTGTTTACGGCATTGGACTTTATTTCCATCACCAGTCCCATCCACAACTAGGTGGTGTTTTTTGCTTTGGCTCCGTCTCTTCATTCTTTCTGGAGTTATTTCTCCACTGATCTCCAGTAGCATATTGGGCACCTACCGACCTAGGGAGCTCATCTTCCAGTGTCCTATCTTTTTGCATTTTCATACTGTCATGGGGTTCTCAAGGCAAGAATACTGAAGTGGTTTGCCATTCCCTTCTCCAGTGGACCATGTTTTGTTAGATGGAATGGAATCATTTTGTCAGATACAATGGAATATTATTCATTCATAAAAAGGAATGGGGGAATAGAATAGATGGTCCATAAAGGAACCCTTGCATATATGATCAAATTATTTTCAACCAGGGTGCCAAGAGAGTTCATTGGGGAAAGGACAATCTTTTCAACAAAGGGTATTGGCAAAATAGGATATCCACATGCAAAAGTGTGAAGTATCTTCCCTTACACCCTATACAAAAATTAACTCAAAATGGATCAAAGACCTAACCTATAAAACTCTAAGAAGAAAACATAGTGAAAAGGCTTTATGTCAAAGGATTTGACAATGATTTTTTAAAAGACACAGGCAACAAAAGAAAAAATAGATAAATTGGATTACATTGATGAAATAAAATTCACATTTTGCAGTGGAACAAGAAAATGTAAACACAAAATATCTCTCTGTCCATTTGGGCCTCCTCCTTCCCTAATATGCAATGTGTATTTGCATTATACATTAACCAGACCTCCTCAAAGGTGCAAGTGCCTGCTTGACTGCAAAGATCAGTTTTCTTTTCCTTTCTTCTGATGCTAGCAATGTAACTTTTCTGTGTGTTTTTTTGGCCTGACTTCATGGCATGCAGAATTTTAGCTCCCCCAACCAGGGATCAAATCCATGTCCCTTGCCATGGAATCAGAGTCCCAACCACTGGACAACAGGGAATTCCAGTAACTTCTTGAAAGACGCATCCCTTTCTCTGGCAGTCCAGTGGTTAAGACTTGTGCTTACACTGAGGTAAACTGGAGTTCATTTCCTGGTTGGGGAACTAAGATTCTACAGGAATGGCTCCCCCGAATTCTGACCCTGGGCCAAATAGCATTTTTTTGCAAACTCTATAGGGCTGTAGGGAGTCATGGTGACTTGCTGCCTGAATACTTGGACTAGATATCTTTGGTGAACTTTATGTAAGGTGTTAGTATGTCATTTTGATGTAAGATTCTTTGTCCCCAAAATGTGTATTATGTGCCTTCTAATGGGCAGAACAGTTCTCAGGACTTCCAAGAGTCTGTCTCTTGGGTTATAATTCTTAGTTTGACTTGAATAAAAATTTTTTCTTCTTCTTAACTTGATTGTTAATTGAATTTTTGTTGCCAACATCAACATTTAAAACTTGTGCTTCAAAGACTACAATTAGGGACGTCCTTGGTGCTCTGGTGGCTGAGACGCCATGCTCCCAATGCAGGGGACTCAGGTTTGATCTCTGGTCGAGGAACTAAATCCTACATGCCACAGCTAAAAAAAAGGAAAATATCCCACATTCCCCAGTGAAGATGAAAGATCCCAAGTGTCTCAACTAAAACTGGCACAGCCAAATAAATGAATAAACATTTTTTAAAAATCTGTGCAGAGCCTGGATGAGAGGGGAGTCTGGGAGAGAATAGATACAGGTATATGTATGGCTGGGTCACTTTGCTGTGCACTTTAAACAATCACAACATTGTTAATCAGTTATTATTGTTGTTTAGTTGCTAAGTCTGTCTGACTCTTTTGTGACTCCATGGACTCCTGTGTCCTGCCAGGCTCCTCTGTCCATGGGATTTCTCAAGCAAGAATACTGGAGTGGGTTGCCATTTCCTTCTCCAGGGAATCTTCCTAAAGGATTGCACCTGCATCTCCTGCACTGGCAGATAATTCTTTACCACTGAGTCACCAGAGAAGCCATACTCCAATATAAAATTAAAAGTTTATATTAAAAAAAATCTGTGCAGAAAATAGTTAACATAGCAGGCCCAAGAACGCTATCATTTGAAAATACTTCTTGCAAGGTTGGCCTTGGCTAGGATCTGGGAACTTGAATTTGCAGAGGGTTCCCACCACCCCAACTGATAAGAATGCCTTAACCATATGTGCAAACAAAATATGACTTATGATGAATGTGCTAGGCAGGTGGTACCTGCAGGACCAGGTACAAGAAAAACCTTTGGCACAGAGTCTCTGATGCTTCCTTCATAGACAATATTTCACGCATGTCACAACTCATTACTTGGAAGTTATTCTAAGTCAAAAAGCCAGTCACAAAAGACCTCGTGTTGTCTGATTCCATTTACATGAAATGTCCAGAACAGGTGAATCCATAGAGACAGAAAGTAGATGAGTGATTGCCTAAGGCTGGGGAGGGGTGGGGTTTCTTTCTAGGGTGATGACTCTGTGCATAGATTTAAAAATCACTGAAATGCACACTTTGGGAAAATTATATGGTATGTAAATTACATTTTGTTGAAGCTGTTATGAAAAAATTTAAAAATAACGGGCAAAGAACTTGAGTAGACATTTCTCCAAAGATATAGAAACAGCCGATAAGCACAGGAAAAGATGCTCAATATGGCTAATCACTAATTTCATTACAACCACAATGAGGTATCTCCTCACACCCATTAGGTTGGCAATTTTTTTTTAGGGTAGAAACTAACAAGTGTTGACAAGGATGGGGTAGAAACTGGAACTCTTGTGCATTGTTGGTGGGAATGTAAAATGGCATAGACTCTACGGGAAACAATATGGTTGTTCCTCAAAAAATAAAAATGGAATTATCATATGATCCAGCAATTCTGGGTACATATCCAGAAGAACTGAAAGCAGCATTTGCAAAGAGATATTTGCACACCCATGGTCCCAGCAGCAGCATTCACAATAGCTGAAAGGTGGAAGTAACCCAAATGTCCATCCACGGATGAATGGATAAACAAAATGTATACAAACACAATGAAATATTAATCAACCTTAAAAAGGAACGAAATCCTGACACATGCCACAGCATCGATGAACCTTGAGGACATTATGCTAAGTGAAATAAGCCAGTCATCAAAATATCAGTACTACATGATTTCATTTATATGAGATATCTTGTGTACAAACTCATAGGCAGAGAAAGTAGAATGGTGGTTGTCAGGGGCGGTGGGGAGCAGGGAGTGAAGCCTGGTTGTTTAGTAAGTATGGAGTTTCAGTTCTGCAAAGTGAAAAAGTTTTAGAGTTTGGTTGCACCATGTGAATGTACTTACTACTACCGAACTACACACTTAAAAACAGTTAAGATAAAATAAGTTTTACCCGGTAAAGTACACATAACATGTACACACTGCCGTATTTATTTGTCTTCGGCTGCGCTAGGTCTTTATCGCTGCACTCGGGCTTTCTCGAGTTGTGGCGCACAGGATCCTCACTGCAGCGGCTTCTCTCGTCGTGAAGCACAGGCTCTAGGCGCGCTGGCTCGGCAGCCGCAGCACACGGGCTCAGGAGTTGTGACTACTACTACTTGCAGATTTCAGTAGTTACAAGAGGGTTTCAGTAGTCATGCCACAGGGGCTTAACTGTGGGTTTCAGTAGGTATGGTATAGGGGCTCATTAGTTGAGGCTTGCAGACCCTAGAGTGTGGATGCTTCAGAAGTTGTGGCGTGGGGACACTCTGAATCTTCCCAGATCAGGGATCAAACCTGTGTCTCCTGCATGGGCAGGCTGATTCTTATCCACTGTGCCATCAGGGAAGTCCCGGGTTGGGTTGGGTTTGGTTTGAATTCATGATAACTCTCTGGGGAAACTCTCTGAGGTGATGAAGATGTGCTACATCTTGATCTTGGTGGAAATCACCACATGAATATATACATAGGTGAAATGTTATGGGACTGTATGCCTAACTTTGTGTATTTCCTTTAGGTAATTTCTATCTCCGTAAAGAGCTGGTGAGGAGGAAAAGGATGAAGCACTGACAGATGCTACAATGTGGATGAATCTTGAAAACATCTTACTGAGTGAAAGAAGGCAGCCATGAAGCCATACACACCTCTTGTATGATTCCATGTATAGGAAATGTGCACAATAGCAAATGCGGTTTAGTGGCTGACTAGAACTGGAGCTGGGGGTGGGGGTGAGGTGGGGGGAGGGAGATGAGAAGTGATTGCTAATGTGGACAGAGCTTCTTTCCAGGGTGATGAAAATGCCCTAAAATTAGATAGTGGTGATGGTTGTACAACTCTGAGAATATACTAAGAACCACAGAACATCATTCTTGGAACATAGACTTCTCAGAACAATGCTATCAGAAAGAACTAAATGTGGCTACCTTTCTTTCTTTCTTACCTTTAGAATTCCCAGCCACCAGTGCTGGTATGAATCTCTTCTCCACCACTGTCCTTTTCAGTTTCTTCTGCCTTGAAACTTCTCTAGAAATTCATCCTCTGAGGTGCCATATCGTCCCTCCTTTTACACAGTGAAACCTAGTAAATGACACTTTTAAAATGTCAAAATGTCTTCCAGTGAATATCTAGGCTTTAGATACTTTTTTAAAAAGATTCTTTTGTTCATTCATTTAACCATTTATTTACTGAGAGCCTACTATGTGCCAAGACTGTAGTGCAGTCATCAGGAGGGCTGTGAAGTAGTCTTTGACATGAACCTCACAATTGTTATTTGCTGGTACATAAGTTAGATCAACTGTCCTAATCGCTCCAAATCCCCATTTCCTACAGTCAACATGGAAAAATAAAAGTATTCCCCCAAACTTGGTGTGAGGATTAGATGAGATAAGGTGCTGACAAGTGCCTCATCCAATGTCTAGCACACCAGAAGCATCAGTGGATCTTAGCTCTTATTATTATAAAGTATTAATGGTCTTAACTCTTAGATCCCTCATAGAATTGGGACAATCTGTTGGTAGATAATCATGGTCCCCTCCCCCCCACTCCATTGGGAAATTATGAAAATAATTCTGAGTTACAGCTGTTAAAACACAAAAATCAGGGACTTCCCTAGTGGTCCAGTGGCTAAGACTCCATGCTCCCAGTGCAGGGGGCCAGGGTTTGATCCCTGGTCAAGGAACTAAATCCCACATACTACAGCTAAGAGAGTTCTCACGCTACAACAAAGATTGAAGATGCCTCAAATAAGACCTGAAGCAATGAAATACATTAAAAAAAAATTCAACTGAGTAAATCTGAAGAACTCAATGGCTTTATTTGATGAGTCATGAATTAGCATCCTATCTAGCAAATAGAAAATAGTTCCAGAGTAGCTGTACAAAACAGAAAATTTTTAAAGGCAGAAAGGGGGATAAGACCAGGAAGTCATGAACAAAGGAAAGGATTATTTTCAGTAAGGCTACCTTCCTTTAGGGGAAAGGTGGGGAATCTATCAAGCAGATTACTAGGGATGATCAGGAAATTCCAGACTGATTGGTTTAAAATCCCACCTCTGGAGAGGCTGAAACTGAAATGGGATATTAAAGTTTTTATTTCTGCCATGGGGCTTAGCACAAGTGATTCCATTTGGGGCCTGTTTCTTTTTTAAGCCAGTGGAGGTTCTTAAAGTGTGCTTCGTGTGCTGTGTGCTTCGGAGACCAGCAGCATCAGCGTCACCTGGAAACTTTTGAGAAATGCAAATTCTTGAACCACTGAATCAGAAACATTGATGTGGGCCCCAGCGGTCTGTGTCTTACCAAGTCCTCTAGGTAATTCCGGTGCACAGTGTGTGTGTGTTAGTCACTCAGTCATGTCTGACTCTTTGCAAGCCCATGGACTGTAGTGGGCCAGGCTCCTCTGTCCACGAGACTCTCCAGGCAACATTCACTGGAGAGAGTAGCCATTCCCATCTCCAGGGGATCTTCCCAGCCCAGGGATCAAACCTGGATCTCCCACATTGCAGGCAGATTCTTTACCAACTGAGCCACCAGAGAAGAAAGGATTACTATTATTATAAACTACTTTTACCTCCAAAATGTGAAGTACAAGAAACTCCCTAAGTTCATGTTTGGGAACAAGATATGAATTGGGTCATTGACATACATAGACTATGTCTACAACAAAGCTTTTCAAAAAGTCCCAATGATATATCACTATACAAAGTTTTAAAAATAATTTCAAAAACACTCATCCCCTGAGATGCACTTTCTTCCGGAAGCCCTCTGCCTTTAAGTAGAAACTAAACTGACTGCAAAAAGGCGCGAAAGTAAGGTCATGCCCTATGCATGGTTAAAGGAAAAAGTGACGTGGAAATCAAAAGTAGTGGGTGGGTCACGTTTTATAAAAATGGAACCATAAGTTTCTGGGGGTTAATCCACCCATAGGAAATATCTAGTGGTCCTATTTTGGTACATCAAGCAGAGTAAATCTCATGCTCTTCTGATTACCTGCAACACCACTAACTTCCTGAGTGGCTCATTCAGTATGTCTTTCTTCCTGTTCTCCAAATTATGTTCAGGTCTTAAATCCTGCACAGAAACAGCAAGATTTGAGAGATTCCCCAGTTTGGCTTAAATGCCTGCAGTTCTGGGTCAGTAACTTCATCTCTCTGAGTTGAAGTTCTTTAGAAAAGAGTTTGGTTGAAGGAAGGGTGGTGCCCGGAGCACTTGTTTTCAGTTGGTGTTTGCAGAACACTTTTTTTTTTTTTAACTTAGGTGAAATGTTTATTCAGGGTGGTGAGTGGAGGATAGGGGGTGTGGGGAGGAATGCAGTTGGGTGGGTGAGGGAAACATTAAAGGAGACTAAATCTTCCAACCTACTCTCCAGGGCAGCTCTTGCTCCACCCTGGAAGGCAACAATACACTCCACAAGGAGGTGTTGAAAGAATGAAGTGAACTTAGCTCAGTGCTTAGCAGGGGATGCTAAATGTGTGGTGGCGATCATGTTGAAATGTACGTGAATAGCGAATATAATACTGTACACAAGGAACTAACATAGTGTTGTAGGTCAGTTATACTTCAAAAACAAACAAACAGGAACGTCCTTGGTGGTCCAGTGGCTAAGACCCAAGCTCCCAATGCAGCAGGCCCTGGTTTGATCCCCAGTTGAGAACTAGGTCCCACATGTTGCAGCTAGGAGTTTGCATGCTGCAACTAAAGACCTCACATGCCACAACTAAGACCAGGCGCAGCCAAACAAATATATGAAATTTTAAAAATAAATATTTAAAAAACAAACTCATAGAAAAAGAGATCGGACTTATGGTTACCAGAGGTGAAGAATCAGGGTGGGTGAATTGAATGGAAGCAATCAAAATGCACATATTTCCACTTATTATTAATTAATTAAGATAAATTAGTACTAGGGGTGCCTGTTATATCTGAAGGTTATTAAGAGAGTAATTCCTAGGAATTCTCATCACCAGGAAAAATGTTTTGTTTCTTTTATTTTGTATGCATATGAGATGATGAATGTTCACTAAACTTACTGTGATAATCATTTCATGATAGACATAAATCAGGTCATTATGCTGTACACCTTGAACTTATATAGTGCTGTGGGTCAGTTATATCTCAATAAAACTGGAAAAAGAAAAAAACACCTTGCATTAGTGTGAAACTTATATAGAAATCTATAGTACAGTAGTTCATGTTGTCCTCCAGATCTTCAGCTTGGTTGGTAAACCATTTTACTACATAATTATCTTGTATATAATTAAATTTTAATCATATATTTAAAATTTGGCAGTCATGGAGATAACCTTTCAGATGACCTCCCAAGAAGCCATCAAGCATATGAAAAGATGAGCTCAATATGAATTGCAGGGGGCACAGGTTCGATCCTTGTTTGGGGAAATGAGATCCCTCATGTTGCACAGCCCTCCCCCCAACCTCCCCCAAAAAGATGCTTGACATCATAAAGAAATGCAAATAAAAACTACAAGGAAATATCACCTTGCATCTATGAGAATGGCTATTATTTAAAAATACACACCCACACAAAAAGTAGAAAATAACAAGTGTTGGCCAGCACATGGAGAAACTGGAGCTCTCGGGCTAGTGGGAACATAAAATGGTGCAACCACTGTAGAAAACAGTATGGAAGTTCCTGAAAAAACTAAAAATATTTAGAATAACGTTATGATCCAGTCATTTCACTTCAGGGTGTGAACGCGTGCTCAGTCGTGTCTGATTCTTTGTGACCTCATGGACTGTAGCCCATGAGGCTCCTCTGTCCATGGGATTCTCCAGGCAAGAATACTGGAGTGGATTGCTATTTCCTACTCCAGGGGATCTTCCCTACACAGGGATTGAACCTGACTCTCTTGAGTCTCCTACAGGCAGGTGGATTCTTTACCACTG
This sequence comes from Odocoileus virginianus, assembly GCF_023699985.2. Lineage (NCBI taxonomy): Eukaryota > Metazoa > Chordata > Mammalia > Artiodactyla > Cervidae > Odocoileus > Odocoileus virginianus. The sequence goes on along the minus strand of NC_069685.1, from coordinate 48,683,896 downwards.
CGCCACCTAGTATACAGCCTAATTAGAGAGAGAGAGAGAAAAAACTGACCCCAAAGGATTTAAAATATGTTTGTTAAAGCAAACATTTCAGCTGGTTTTCCTTCTTTGAAGAGTTAATAGAAATGTGTCAAAGAAATATTACCAAGGAACTAAAGGAGCTCCTTTCCTCTCCTCCTCACAATTAAGTCAGGTCAAGAGATTTGTATTCAAAAGGATAAGACAATATCATTTCAGAAACAACTTTCAAAGAACCTAAAAGAGAAAATCTTTATTAGCACTCTAACCAACAACCCCAACAGCATGTCACCTCGTGTCAGTTCCCTTTTAGTTATGATGCTTGATGGTTTTCACCTTTGCATCTAATGACTGCTGTGCCTTATAGTACCAGGGACACATGGATCTATAGCTTGTGATAACAGCTTACTCTACAAAATACACTTCGCCTCGTAGGAACAGACATGCACCGAAACTTGGGTCATCATTTAAGTGAACAAATTCATTCCCAACATTTAAAAGCTCAACTCCATTTTTCCACTCATTAAAACAGTTAACTTTCCTCCTACCATTTATTCCTATGGAATAGGTGACTTAAAAAGATAGAAAAGTACATATTCCAAAAGAATTGAAAGTAGGATATAGAAGAAATATTTGTACAACCATGTTGTACATGTGTGTGTGATAAGTTGCTCAGTTGTGTCCAACTCTTTGTGAACCCATGGACTGTAGCCTGCCAAGCTCCTCTGTCCATGGGGATTCTCCAAGTGAGAATGCTGGAGTGGGTTGTCATGCCCTCTTCTAGGGGATCTTCCTGACCCAGGGACCATACCTGTTTGTCTCTTGTGCTGGCAGGCAGGTTCTTCGACCCTAGCACCACCCGGGAAGCCCAGTCATGTTGTATGTGGCAGCATTATTCACAACAGCCAAGAAGTCTAAGCAACCTAAGGGTCCATCACCAGATAAACGGATAGAAAAAATGCGATCTATCCATACTGTGGGATGTTAATCAGCTTTAAAAAGGAGGGAATTGTGACAACATTGATGAACCTCGGGAACATTAAGTGAAATAAACTAATCATGAAAGAATAATTTATGATTCCACTAACATGAGGTACTTAAGAATAGTCAGAATCATAGAGACAAAGTAGAATAGTGGTTGCCAGGGGCTGGAAGGAAGGGGAATAGAGAGTAATTGTTTAACGGGAACAGAACTCCAGTCTTGCAAGATGAAAAAGTTTTGGAGATTGGTTGCACAACAATGTAAATATACTTAACACTACTGAACACACTTAGAAATGATTAAGACAGTACATTTAATATTTTAAAAAATTATTTAAAAAAATTATTTTATTTCCCTGCATCATATCTTAGTTGCAGCATGTGGGATCTAATTCCCTGACCAAACACTGAACCTGGGCCTCCTGCATTGGGAACACAGTCTTAGCCACTGGACCACCAGGGAAGTCCCCATCACATCCTTTTAAAGTTTCGTTTTAGTAACTTATACTGTTGACGTTGACCTCAATCAGCTGGCTGTGGCAATTTGTCAGGTTTCTCCACTGTAAAGTTATTCCTCCTCTCTTTTCCATATTGCAGTCTTTGGACAAAAGTCACTATGCCCCACCCAGACTTAAAAAATGGGCATTTTCGTATTGAGAGAGGAGTTGTCTAGAGACACGATTTGGGGTTCTGCATGGGAGATGTGTTTCTTCTACTGTTTATTTAACCATTTATTTATATCAGTATAGACTCACAGATATTTGCTTTATATTTTGGGTTCTACTATAACACTGTTTTGTTGCTGGAATTGTTCCTCTTTGGCTGTTGGGAGCTCTCCTGTGTCCCTCTGATGTTCTTATCAGTGGGTCTTTTGGTTTATTTTTAGCACTTCTTTACTTTCTGGTATTACCAGTTCCTCCAAGTTCATCTTGTGTATTTCTTGCCCCAGTCTTAGAACCAGCCATTTTTCCAAGGTGCTCTGATTCCTTTTATTGGAAGACATTAAAAAACCAAGATCTGGGTGCTAGGTTGTGTTCATTGCTATGGGAGTGCAAACTTACACTTAAAACTTTTACTGTGATAAAACATACATAAAATTACCACTTTAGCGATCTCTGAGTGGACAGTGCAGTGGCATTAAGTACATTCACAATGTTCTGTAACCATCACCACCCACTCCCAGAACTTTTTCATCAGCCCAAACTGAACCTTTCTATTCATAAAACAGCTCCCCTTGCTCCAACCCTCAGCCCCTGGTAACGACCATTCTACTTTCTGTCTCTATGAACTTCAGTCTTCTAGGTCACTCATATAAATGGAATCATAAACTATTTGTTCTTTTGTGTCTGGTTTATTTTACTTACCATATCTTCCAGGTTCATCCAAGTTGCAATTATCAGAATTTCCCTCCTATTTAACAGTATTCCACACACACTTTTAAATATGAAATTTTAAACTATAGATACTGCTCACTTTTTTTCTAGCAGCTTGCCCTTCACCCCAAATTTAACTTTCTTTCCTCAAAATATAGAACTAATATATCACTATCTTAATGTATTCAGTTCCTGAGTTTGGATGGGAGTTCAAATACCAAGAGTACAAAAACCACATTATCTGAATCTACCTGATTCTTGAGTTTTGGATAACAAACACCATAAGTTCAAAACCCAAGGAATGCTCGCTGTTGTTTAGTTGCCATGTCCGACTTTTTTTGCAAACCCATGGACTATAGTCTGCCAGGTCTTCTATTCATGGGGTTTCCCAAGCAAGAATACCGGAGTGTGTTGCCATTTCCTTCTCCAAATACTGCTCATTAAAAAAAAAAAAGTGTATCACTAAAAAAAAAAAGTCTTCACGGAACTGTTACAATATTGTTTCTGCTTTGTTTTGGCCATGAGGTACGTGAGATCTTAGCTCCCTGACCAGGGATGGAAACCGCATCCCTGCGTTGAAGGGTGAAGTCTTAACCACTGGACTGCCAGGCGAGTGCCCTGATCGTTTTGTTTTTTTTTACTCAATACATTTTATTAACATATTTTAAGAAAATGTACTATAAAGAAAGCTATAGACATTCAGGGCCTATGCTTCACCTACATAATAAAGATTCAAAAAATACTAAGTAACAGCAATACACCCTAATTTGTTGGTGATTGGCTTACCTTCTAAGAATAAGAGTGGAATCAAAATGAGATCAACTGTTGGCAGATATGACCCACTTGTAGGAATTAATGAGTGCCTGAAGAAATCACTGAGACATTCATCAAGAAAAGCACAACTGTATCAAGACATTTCAAGTTGTACCACAAGTCGTAATCTTCTAGAATATATTAACCTAACAAAAAACCTATACTCTGAACCACACATCTATCGGTTCTATACAGATTTATTGATTTCAAGGCCCTCCCTTCCCCCTCTCACGCCCAGGTTTTAAATCTAGTCTTCTTAGCCGTAAAGGCAGGGGTCCTAAAAGAACCGTTTGGGAACTTGCCAAAAAAAAAAAAAAAAAATGCAAATTTTCAAAGATCCTTCCATTCATAGATCGCTACGGGCGCCAGGGAAAGGCATTTAAACCAGCTCTCAAGCGATTCTTAAACCAAAGTCTCCAAACTCACTTTCTTTTTAAAACTTAATTATTTAATTGGAGGATAATTGCTTTACAATATTGTTAGAAAAACTCTGGCAAAAAATACGTACAACGTTTCCTTGTGAACCAGCACACGCATTTTCTGAGGGGGGAAAACCCGTAACATGAATCGAACTCTCAAAGCGGGTCTAAGAACTAAAACTCTGCGCTGAAACATCTCCTCGTACGGAAATTCAGCGGCTCCCAGTTAACTAGCTACACTTTCGTTAGTTGTTCAATTCAGCATTTTTTAATCTTCATGAAAAATTTTAGAAAGGAGGAAACTTCACTCTCTTTGGAAACGATACGCCTTTGAGGCTCAATGCCTGTGATTAAATTTCCTACAATAAAATCAAAGAGGGAAATAGGGCCTGTGTCGAATCTGCTGCTTCAGATGTTAAGGTTCGGTCGGTCTAAGAAGAAGAATCTTCCGTCGCGAAGAGCTCGGCACAGGTCTCGGCGGGAAAGGAAGCCCGAGCTTTGCTGAGGTGAGAGGGAGCGGCTAGGTGGAGTAGGGCCCACCCTGGCGAGAAGGACGAAAGGAATCTGCCTGGATCGTGTGTCGGCTCGAGCGTGGGCCGCCATGTTGAAACCGGGCAAAGCGGTGGCGGGGAACCTCTTGGGGTTGTGTTGCGAAGAGCGGGGGCGATAGCTGAGTTAGTCTTTCCTCCTGTGCGCACTCAAATGACGGGCTGGCGGAGGTAGCCTCCAGGGTCGGCGGCCAAGACGAACGTGCTGCAGGACTGACTGGAAGTATAAGCTTTTTCACCGAAACTTCCGCCTTAGCGTTCAGCTCCCCACTACGCATGCTCTGACGGCTCAGTGAGCCAGCCTTCAATTTGTTTCCCACCTGGTGGGAACCGCGGGTAGTTTCGTTCTGCAAGTTCAGCCTGGGGAGGCGTTCGTTGTTTATTTGCTTGCTTAAGAATAGATTTTACTTGCATAATAATTTGTAACTATAAAGCGCTTTCAAAGACACTACCTTATCTCATCTTCATATAAAACGCCGTGAAGAGGCATTTAGCAGCTTTTAACAAATGATTTAAATTTTGCCCAAGAGAGCACTAGGTCTTAAACCTGGGTTTTCTGACTTCCAATCCAGAGCTTTTTCAGTGTGCATAGTTGTGTTTTTAATGGCTAATTGCCCAGCCCACCTCCACCTCGCACGATTCATCTCACATCCCATTCCCCTTTATGAAGTAATGACTGAGAATTGAAAAAGCCAGAGAGAGTCTAAACATTTGTAGGAAATCTCAACGTAATGTTACAACGGAGGAAATACACCTAGAAAGATAAATGAGAACCCGTGAAGTCCGCTGTTCGCTTGGTATTTAGTATTGATAGGAACATGCAGATGAGGGAGAAAACAAAATTCATCTTTTATACCTTTGTAATTCTCTCCAGATTTTAATTTGAAGAATTCTTACAGCTTTGAACAGCTCTGACTGTGTACCATAATGTCAGGTTCATTTGGTGGATCTTTGCAACCTTTTCCTGTGAAATGGGGTCCGGGTCAGCCTTCAACACCCAGGCCTAGCCTGTTTTATCCTATCCCCATTTCAAGCTTTATATTTTATGATAGCTATCTAAGGAAATAGTTAAGAGCTCAAGCTCTGGAATCAAAAAAGCCCCTGGTCCTAACTCCACAGCTGGGCTATTTCTGTGATTTGGGACAAAAGATAACCTTTTTGCATTTCACTTTCCACATCTGAAATGGCAATAGAAGTACATGTCCTGTTATTGTTGAGAGGTGAAGGGAGATAAGTGCTTAGCACAGTGCCTGACACCTCCTAAGTGTTCTATACAAGATAACTATAATTATTAGGGTGGTGGTGTTTTTTTCCTCTGCAACCTTGTGATGGAGGCAGGAAGTAAGATTAGAATTTTAAGAATTTTAGGGCCATTTAGAGAATACCAGAGCAGAGATCAATGAAACAAGGTAACTGATGGGACTTCCCTGGTGGTCCAGTGGTTTAAGACTGCTGCCCTTTCAGGGGGTGCAGCTTCAATCTGCCCTTGGGGAACTAAGATCTTGCATGCCAGGAGGCAAAAAAAAAAAAAAAAAGCCAATGAAGATCACCAGATATATTCAAAACAGCCCTGATTTTTAAGTGACATATTTCAGCATTGGCTCTAAAGCTTCACAGAGGTGGTCACATTATTAGCAGGGTCTGATTTATTCCAGCAGATTCACATAAGTCAGTTATTGTGTGTCAGACTTAACCTTACCTACACTCTTAAAAAAAAAAAGAGAGATCTTGTTATTAGAATGAATGGATGACTGTGTGCTTGCTGGACTCAAATTACCATTGCAGTCAATACTCAACCCCTAAAGCATAAATGGATTATCAGCTAGGGAACTGAGAAGAAACCCCATCATCCTTTTGAACTGAAGAGCCTGAGGCTGGGTCACTGTCATTTTGACTTTGCTACCTGTTTATTGCATTCAGACCACCATTTTCTCTTGTAGCTTTGTTTTTTTTCTTTTTTTTTAAAAGTCCTTATCCTAAAAAAAAAGAATTAAAAACAAAGTCCTTATCCTTTAGTAATGCACACTGAGATATTTACAGATGAATGATGTAATATCTTGAATTAGGTTCAGAATAATCTGGGAGGGAGATGTGAGTAGGGGGCACTGATGAAATAAGATGGGTCAGGTGTGGGTCGTAGTTGGAGCCTAAGAAATTCATGGAGGGTTATGCCGTTGTTTATGTTAGTCTGTGTTTGAAATTTGTGGTAGTCAGAGGTTTTTGTTTTCTTTTTAAAAAATTATTATTGGCCACTCTGCTTACAGGGAGGATCTTAGTTCCTGACCAGGGATTGAACCCCTACCCTGACAGTCCTAACCACTGGACCACTTGTAAAGAGTTTCTTAAAACCCCCTTTTCCATAGAAGTTCCCAGGCTGGTTTTCTTAGGACCGTTTTACAGTTTCTGAAAGGCAAGCCTGGATTTTGATTCTGGATTTTGATCCATATTGCCACATTGAAAGAGTTTGTACATGCCCTACTATGGCTAAACTGGATAATAAATGTATGCCTCAGACCCCGGCATGTTGTCTTCCCTGGAGGGAGGGTGGGGGGGGGGTGAGAGCACCCTGGAGGCCCACTGCTGTGATCCTGTCTCCCCTACTTTCTAACTGGGAGGCCTCAGCCTTTGCTTCCTTCCCTGTTGGAAGAAGGGATTTAAAATAGTATCCACTTAAGGGGTTGTTGGAAGGACTGAAGGCGGAGTCATAGTAGGTGCTACATAAGCTTGCTGTGCCCCTCCTTAGAACATGAATGATTGGATGCCCATTGCCAAGGAGTATGACCCTCTCAAAGCTGGCAGCATTGATGGCACCGATGAAGACCCGCATGATCGCGCCGTCTGGAGGGCGATGCTGGCACGATACACCCCCAACAAAGGCGTCACAGGGGACCCGCTCCTCACCCTGTTTGTGGCGAGACTAAACCTGCAGACCAAAGAGGAGAAGTTAAAGGAAGTGTTTTCCCGCTACGGGGACATCCGGCGGCTTCGGCTAGTGAGGGACTTGGTCACAGGCTTTTCGAAGGGCTACGCCTTCATCGAATACAAAGATGAGCGTTCTCTGCTCAAAGCTTACAGGGATGCTGACGGCCTGGTCATTGACCAGCACGAAATATTTGTGGACTACGAGCTGGAGAGGACTCTCAAAGGGTGGATTCCTCGGCGACTCGGAGGAGGTCTGGGTGGGAAGAAGGAATCTGGGCAGCTGAGATTTGGGGGGCGGGATCGGCCTTTTCGCAAACCCATTAACCTGCCAGTTGTGAAAAATGACCAGTTTCGAGAGGGGAAGAGGGAGAGGAGGGAGCGGTCTCGGTCCCGAGAAAGACACTGGGACTCCAGGATGAGGGACCACCGTGACAGGGGCCGGGAGAAAAGGTGGCAGGAGAGAGAACCAGCCAGGGCATGGCCGGAAGGTGACTGGGAGAGAGAGAGGGACTTCAGAGATGACAGGGTCAAGGGGAGAGAGAAGAGGGACAGAAGCAAGTAGACCATCCCTCGCCCTCTTCCTCCCCAAACCCAAAGGAAGGTGCAGGACCCGTAAGAGTGCAGGGATACCGCATTGCCTCTGTACAGAATCTATGTCCAGTGGTTGAATAAAACTGATGAAAATGAAAACAGAACAAAACCTTTCCAGTGATAATGGGGTTAGGTAAGTTTTCTTTTGACTCTGGAACCCAGTTTCAAGCTGAACACGCTGATATTATATGAATTTTCTCTTCTTCATCTTACGTGTGTGTGTGTTAGTTGCTCAGTCATGTCCTACTGTTTGCAACCACATGGACTGTAGCCTGCCAGGCTCCTCTGTTCTTGGGATTTTCCAGGCAAGAATACTGGAGTGGGTTGCTATTTCCTCCTCCAGGGGATCATCCCGACCCAGGGATCAGACTTGGATCTTCTGCATTGCAGGCGGATTCTTTACCATCTGAGCCACCAGGGAAGCCCCTCTTCATTTTACAGTTTTTTCAGTTTTTATTATTTTTAAAAATCTTTTGTCACACCTCATGGTACATGGAATATTGGTTACCAACCAGGGAACCTGGATCCCCTGTATTGCCAGCATGGAATCTTAATCACTGGACTACCAGGCAAGTCCCTGTTTTTGTTTTTGTTTGGGGGCAACTTGTGGGGATCTTAATTCCCCGACCAGGGATTGAACCCGGGGGCCCTCAGCAGTGAGAGTGCAGGGTTCTAACCATTGGATCTCTAGGGAATTCCCTTCATCTTACAGTTTTAAGGACCTGTTACTTGATAAGCTTGAGAAACAATTTTGTAGTCGCCCTCATCTGTACAGAAAGACCTGTGTAAGGAACCATCACTCATTTAATTTGGTAGTAGAGAGCTTTGTTTTGATTTTTTTCTCCCATCTATTGGAAATGACCTTTTTGAAAGTGTAGCAAAAAGAGGTGATGCCTGGAAACCATTTGCCTTGATATGTGACTCTCAGGAACCTGAATCTGGTCAGGATCAAAGTTGTATCTTTTCCATCTTTATGTCCATAGTGCAAGGGTTTGGTTAAGTGAAATAAAAATAGGATAGAAAAGTGAATCCAAGGAGATTGTCCAGAGATGGAGAACCAAAAGCCAGTCCTAGCAGTGTTCTGGGTCAGTAGCCAGCTTCTCTTGAACAAATATAACTCCATTCTCCAGCCAAATGCTGACTACTTTTTTTTCCCTTTCCTTTTTTGGTGGGGTGACTGGCATTTAAAATGAAAAACCAAAGTTGCAGGGCTGTGAGGCTATGGACTATGGCAATCTTCCAGCCCTTGGAAAAGAGAAAGTTCAAGAGAAGTGAGAGTGAAATGAAAGTGAAATCCATGAAAGGTCAGTATCTAGTTCTGATGGACTGATTTGCCTTTTCCCTCGACCATCTGGCCTCTGGTTTGTTTAAAAGCCGGATATATTGACCTTAACTTCTGAGGACTTTGAATAAGTGCCATACTATCTACGGTTTTCAACAAACTGACATTTAACATTTTTGTCTTATCCATGACTGTATCTTTGAAAGTTTTGTTCTTAAAATTCAGGATGTCTCATGCAGAATAAATGCCTGATTTAGTATCAAGATTCACATATTCACTACTAGGTTTTTGAATCAGGAGTATGAATCTCATTGTTACATTGGGGACCTACAATATCTTAAAATTACTGTTAGCTGTTAGAACTGTTTTAGAAAAATATACTCTTTCTCGATTTCCAGTGCAATAATTTACAATCTCCCAGATCTCAACCATCTTTCAGGAACACCTTTCTGATTTCACCTACATTTCATTTAAAACATCTGTTATGGGCTAGAGTTAGAGTTAGCAGGTATATTAGGTAAATGAGAGATCCCCATCCAGGAACAGGAGTTGTGAAATGGCTTCAGAAGTAACACATCCAGTGGCAGTGTTTTGTTTAATTCTAATTTTTATCTTTTGACTGTGCCACACAGCATGTGGGATCTTAGTTCCCCAACTAGGGATTGAGCTTTTATTCCCTGCATTGGAAGCATAGAGTCTTAAGCACTGGACCACCAGGGAAGTCTCCAGTGCCAGTGTTTACATAGTCTAAGCTGGCATTTATCAACCCTGAGTACCAGAACATGAATGGTGAAAAAAAATATACACACTCAGACCCTGCCCCTGGACATATGGGTTTAGTCTTGTATCAGCCCTGATAACTTAAAAAAAGAGAAAGTAGGACTACCTCCCTTTCCTCCCCTGCCCCACCCTGGCAGGGGCTGTACCCATGGACATGGCAAAGGCTGACTCCCTCTGACCGAGCAGTTCTCCTTCTAGCTTATTCTGTGGGCTGATGCACAAGTACAAAAGTGTGCAGTGCTGTTTTAGGAAAACTGGAAGCCATCTGTCCACCTGGACAAGCATAAACAAATTACACTCTGTATAGTTGACCAGGGTTCCTCAGTACTGGCACCATCGACATTTGGAGCTGGAATATTCTTTGGTTTCGGGTCTGGGCTATGCATTGTAGGATATTTAGCAACATCCCTGGGGCCAACCCAGGATGGATGACAGCACCCGCACCCGCCCCCCCTGCACACAGTTGCGACAACCAAAACTGTCTCCAGAGTGCCAAATATCCCTGGGGGCCAAAATCACCCCTGGTTGAGACTCAGTGTTTCTTATACTGCTGTGGAGTTATATCCGGGGTATTCTTAGGAATGAAAGGTACAAAAGGACGTGCGTATCATATGCTGCCATTTATGTAAAAAGAAGAGAAATATATCTGTTTTTTACATGACTGCATGGATATTTATAAATTATTTCAGGAAAGACACCCAGGAAACTACCAACACTGGTTACCCCAGGGAAGGGCAATCAAACGTGATGGGGGGAGTTTGATGGGGGATCAGTTTTATTGTTGAGTTGCTCAGCTGTGTCTGACTCTTTGCGACCCCCTGGACTGTAGCCCGCTGGGCTCCTCCGTCCATGGGATTTCCCAGGCAAGACTGCTGGAGTGGATTGCCATTTCCTCCTCCAGGGAATCTTCCTGACTCAGGGATCAAACCCGCGTCTCCTGCATTGGCAGGCTTTTATATTCTCTGAGAGTAAACTCCAGTAGTTCTAAAGGCAGTCAGGTTGGAGAACCACTACTCTAAACCAACATTACCCTGTCTGATTATTTTTCTTAGTGATCTGAAAACAGAGTTCTGTAGATTCTGAGAAATGTAGATTCTGTAAACCAACCTGATGATTTCTTAGCACAACACAGTAAAACGTGTAGAAGGCAGCCCAGTCAGATATCCTTGAGTGCTCTGTTGAGAAATGGTATCTCTTTTAAGCCTTGCACCCGCTGGGTGGAGAAAAAGCATTATTTGGGCAAACCCCCAACTTGCCAGTTGCAGACAGGGCATCCGGCTGTCCACCACAGCCCCAGAAGCCAGCCAGACATCAGTGGCCCCAGGCCATCTTCGCGCCCACCGCCCTCTCTGCCAAGTCGACCCCACCCACCATCCAGCGCCCCACCCTCAATCCACTTTGGGGGCTTTGTCTTCTTCCCAGGGGACTAAGTGTTTGACACAGTAAATGCTGAAAGGAAACAAGATGCCAAGAAAAAAGAAAGCACACAAGAACCATTGCAGCGTCTCATCCTCAGCAACTTTGTTTGGTTAGTACTGCATAACTCACAGCAGATTCCAAGGCACTGGCCTTGAACATTGCTACATGCTCTAGGCATTATCAGTAACAAGGTGCAATAGAGAACCACAGGCTCTTGCAAACTTGTCTCCAGTTTCTGGGTGGGAGGACTGTCGTCCCTGTTTTCTGTTGCTTTCTGTATGAGCAGGGCCAGTGTGTCCTGTGACTTCGGAGGCCCTCCCCATTTAGTTGATGCATCCTATATATTCTGCTACCACCATGACAATATCATGAACGCAACTAATGAAAACCTACCAGTTCCCTGCCTCCCATGTCAGTATGACAAACGTGATCATAAAATTTCTACACAAAGAATTTCATACAAAGCGAGTCAAACAGCAATTAGAGCGGCAGGTGATGTATCTGGCGAAGCTCGTGTTACTAAAGTTAATGCAAAAGTCAGCCTCCGCTCATGGTCTTATTAAATATATATCTTAAGGGATTGGAGTCATCTATTAGAAACGGTGGTAGCCCTGGTATAAATAAACGTCTCTTTAGAGTTTGGCATCAGTTTTTCAACGTGTTCCCTCGAAGCAGACAGTCTGTTGGAGGGATCAGTTTTGAGGGTGTGATACCCGAGGTGGCCGTGTTCCATGGCAGCCCCTGGCCGTGGGTGGTTCAGGTCCGAGGACAGAGGTGGGTCACGGTCACAGGTGCTGCAGAGCCTCCTGTCCTTGCTCCGTGTAACCGTCATCGCGGTGGCAGTTGGCCCACTGGCCGAAGGTCTCGTGGATGCGCATGTTTCTCTGCGTGTTGGCCAGACGCTTCTTATCTCGGGAGAAGAAGCTAAACCTTTGGGAAGGGAAAGATGGAAATGAGAGGCTGCCCTTGGCTGTGCACGTCACAGGTTTTGCAGTTGCCAGGGGTGTACAGCAGCAAACGTGAGGGGAGCGAATCAGCTCAAGGTGTGAAAGAAAAGGTTGGGGGTGCGGGCCAGAGTTATTCCGGAAAGCAGCGGGGGGTGGATTGTACATGTGACTGTCACGGTACCTTGGAGGTGACACAGTGTGAGCAGGGCGTGAATGTAGGTGATGTGTGATGTACCTCCCCCCTTAGGCACTACAGGGGATTTCTTCTTACCAGTGGAAATAAAAAGCTACTGGAAACATACGTCATGGGTTTCTTTACCTCGATGATGCAGAGAAAGGAATACTCAGTAGCCATATGAGATGTAAGATGATTCAGATGTAAAGAGATGAATGTTTTAAAGTAACTATGTATTTATGTGATGTGAACTGGGAAGCTAGATAAGTAGCACCTCAAAGTCCAAATTTCATGGATATTTCTACTGCTTAGAATGAGCTCAAAGTAGGTAGTTAAGAAAAGAGATTAAAATACATATTAAGAAATATATATTAAGTAACAGTACGCATGTGCACTGATTAGATAAACACTGTGAATACAGACTGTGAAAGAAATTTGGGAAATATCAACTTGGACAAGTGACAAGAAGTGATCTAATGGTGAGAGCCTTTAGAAGTTATCACAGTTACTATCTACATGGCTACAGTAGACCATGAAGTCTTTTTCAAGTAGCTGTGACTGTTGATCATTGATCAATCAGAGCGAACCATCAGAGACCTGAATGATAAAAGTGGAAATCTCAGGCAAAAAGCTGACAAAGTGGCCCACTTGAAACAAAGTCAGCTTAAACTCCACCTCAACAGAGTCAAAGACCCAGGGCAGTCAACCCGAGTTGGCCCACATTATTTCCGATAAGTCCTTTCTAAGCTGCCAACTGTCCTCCTGTCCTCCCAGCTTCTAATTAAAGATGATTTCTAGTCTTACTAAGTTCCTCTACTCTTGAATTTTGGTTTTTGAACATGGTCAGAGTTGTAGTAACTCAGTTATGTTTTCTGAGAGCAGGAATAGGAAGGAACCCCTGAGAAATCAAAGCTTCAGATCAACTGTTTTTAGTTCCCTCTGTCCCTTTACCTATTAGGTTTTGTTGTTTTGTTTTGTTTCTGTTTTTAAGTGCTGTGGCCTATGGAGTTCAGTTTTAATCACATTTGGGTGAAAATGATTTTCCTATTCTGTGGTTACTGGATCCTACAATCACTTCCTACCAGGAATGAAGTAGTCTTTCATTGTAAAGCTGGGGCAAGCCAAGCCTGCCTGGAGAAATTCTCTCTACCAGCTAAAGTCTCTCTCTCTTTTTTTTAATGATGTATTCTTGGACTGTTTTTGTTTGTTTTCAAACTTTTTACTTTGTACTGGAGTATAGCCGATTAACAATGTTGTGATAGTTCCAAGTGAACAGTGAAGGGACTCAGGCATACATCTACATGTATATGTAAAGTCTCTTTTTTTTCCTGAAACCAATATATGCACTGGCAAATGAAGGAATGACTCTCATTCTGGGTTATTTGAGAGCTCTCTCTGTAATGTAATCGAAGCAATTAAGCTGGCCAGAAATATAGCTGCATTCATCACTGATACATATCATGTCTGCCTGATTCAAGCAGGAAAGCCACTTGCCACTTCCTGTCCAAGGGGACACAGAATCAAGACAGAGTCCCCTCTTCTGCTTTTCCTGTTAACAGGCTCAAACGGCTTGCTGACAATGGCTTGGCAAAACAAAGCAGTTTAGAAAGCCAGGGTGTGACGATCGAAAAACACAGCGTTAGTGTCACTCGGGGGGGGGGGGGGGGTGGGTCATGGTGGGTGTGGCTTACTGACCCGTCACTTAAAGGACCTTCTTTACTGGATCATGGACAAGGTGGTTTTAGAATGGAAACAGAAAAGACAAAAAGAATTATCGGTGACAGAGCCCAGAATTCCAAGGCTTCACTCGTGCAGATGGAACATTCATGGGTGGCATGTTCGAAATCACACTCAATACCCACTTCAAATGGGAACACGCAGGGGTATGGCCATGCAGCTAAAGGGGCCAGAGGAGACAGGCCAGCCCCAGCGGTAGCCGCAGCAGACATTGCAAAGGCACAGCTCAAAAGGAAACCAGAAAAAAATCCAGTGCCTACGAGGGACACAAGTCGTCGGACAGGCTGCAGCGTGGGGTCATCTATTATCAGTCCAGCTGCTACCATGGGCATTATGGCTGTAAAGATCCTGGTCAGAAAGGTACAGATAGACACAGAGAAGATAAAAACAGGGGAGGTTGGGACTTCCCTGGTGGCCCAGCGGCTGAGACTTCGCCATCCCAATGCAAGGGGCCCCGGGTTTGACCCCTGGTCAGGAAACTAGATCCCACATGCTGCAACTAAGAGTTTGCATGCCTCCACTAAAGATCCCACATGCTGCAACAAAGACTCAGTGGAGCCAAATTTAAAAAAAAGGGGGGGTGAGGTGTGAAAAAGAAACACACTCCACAGACAGGTCAGCTGAGGGGTTTGCTTATGGTTTGAGTGGAACTGTGCTGTCCACCCACCACCCCGCCTCCACTCATATTTTGTAAAGTCCTAACTCATAGCTCAGAATGTGACCTTATTTAGAAATAGAACCCTTGCAGATGTAACTAGTTTTGGTGAGGTCATACCAGAGTAGGGTGGCCCCAGTCCAATACGACTGGTGTCCTTATAAAGGGGGACATGTGGGCACAGATATGCATACAGGAAGAAGGCCATGTGAAGATGGAGATGTTTGGGGTGACGCTTCTATGAGCGAACAAAGGCCAAAGATGGCCAGCAAACCACCAGGAGCTAGGAGAGAGGCATGGAGAAGATGATTCCTCATGACCCTTTGAAGGAACAGACCCTGCCGAACACCTTGATCTTGGACGTCTAGCTTCAAGAACTGTGAGACAATACATCTCTGTTGTTTAAGCCAGCTTGGTTTGTGGTACAGCAACCCTAGCAAACGAATAGCATGTGACAACCACCTAGGGAAGACAGGCTGGCCTTGAGGGCTGAAAACACAGGCCTGGGTGTGGAGAATGGTGGATCAAAACCTGCTGTGGGATTCAGTGGTGACA
The DNA here is from genome assembly GCF_023699985.2 of Odocoileus virginianus. Lineage (NCBI taxonomy): Eukaryota > Metazoa > Chordata > Mammalia > Artiodactyla > Cervidae > Odocoileus > Odocoileus virginianus. The sequence goes on along the minus strand of NC_069685.1, from coordinate 48,668,684 downwards.
TCTGTGGGTATCTTCCAGCCCATCTCCCCCAGCTGCCACAAGCTGCAGGCTCGGTACCCTGAAGGCAGCCAGGGGAGACCCAGGAGGGAAGATGAGGCAGCCAGGATGGGCTGGGCAGAAGACAGGCTGCACAACTGCTCCCCTGGATAAGCCAGAGTCTACTCAGCAAGCTCCGGGAGACAGTGAATGACAGGGAAGCTTGGCGTGCTACAGTCCGTGGGGTTGCAAAGAGTCAGGCACAACTTAGCCACTGAACAACAAACAACAGTGAATGCTCACAGGTTCCTTGTCTGGGCAAGGAAAATAAAGAAACTCTAACCACGTCTCCAGAACTTAATTTGAACAGCTTGGTCTTGTTTTTGTTTGTTTTTTGTTTGTTTGTTTGTTTTTAAAGAGGTTGGCTGGGGAAAAGATACAATATGATGATCTCAAATGAGGTTTGAGAATTCTGTGTCTGGATCACCTTTGATGCAATTCCCCAAAGTAGCTGGGAGCTGGCATCTCAGCAGAACCATCTGAACGACTTCTCATGGTGACAGTGAGGGGCTTCCCACTGAATGGGCCCAGTCCCCAGAGGCCAGGCTAGCGGGCATCATTAGCTTCTTGGCCATAAGGCTCTGCACTCACCTTTATGCTCTCTTTAGCATAACAGGGAGCCCTCAAAGACACAGCTGTTGTTTAGGGGATGGCCCAAGATATGCAGGCTAGGTATTTTGCCTGGACAGATGTTTGCCTGCTGAGAAATGCTGGACTTCATTTGGGGCCCAATCAGGGGCCAGACTGATGCATCAGGGCCTTGGGACACCTGGCGGGGAGGCAGGAGGGGGTTCTGGTTGAGCTACTCTCTGTGGGTCTCGCTGGGATCCCTGACATGGACAGCCCCTCTTCTCTCCCCATTCCAGGCTCCCTGCAGAAGCCACCTCCTCCAGAGGGACAGCCACTGCTATGAAAAAAGACTGGCTTGTTTTGGTCAAAAGTTATATCCTGGATACAATGTAGCTGGTTTCAAGCTCCCATCAGCCCCCGCCACCACCCCACCCTGCAACAATTATTTCTGGAAGACTCAAAGCAAATGAGATTCTAACAGTGGCATTCCAGGCAGTGCAATGGGCGGCTGTGAAGAAGTTATTTCTGGGCTGCAGTGAGCAGGGTGGCAGGTAGGAGGACAGGGAGAAGATTGCACCATTGTCACTACCGTTGGATACTCAGGTGACTGCCTGCTCCAAGGCCAGCTTTTCTGGTGTGTGAGGCCAGCTGTTCCGATTGCAGCTTCCCGGGCTGAGCTTTGTACCCACTGCCAGCTGCGTGCCTCCCTGGTCAGCCCCCTGCCTCCGCTCAGTAGCCCTGCGTGTGCCTGTCAGCCCGTGATGGAGAGCTGCGAGCAACACAAAGGGGGCGCTGGTGCCTGGTGTCCACTGGGGACAAGGGTGGAGCCACTCAGCCGCTCCCTCGTGACTTTCCCAGGCAGTGCCAGCCCAGACTCTCTGGCCAGCAGCTGCTCAATCACAAGCTATTCTTGGAACGTCCTCTGGGCACGCTGTTTGGAGAGGTGGCTGGAGTTTCTGGTTCCCTCGACCAGTTCAGCCCAGAAATGTAGATTCTGGAGTCTCTGGCTGGTGGTGCATTTGAGAGATAAGGGAACTGGGCAGTCAGCCCACAGCTGGTGACTCAGGAAGTGGGGGAGGTAAAGAAAAGGAGGGGTAGGGAGGCCGAATGAGGCGGTTGGGGCAAGCACAGGGCTGGGTGGCAAAAAAAGGCATGGGTTCCAATCCATCCCAACTTTGATCCTTCCCAGCAAGTGATCACAGTGAAGTCAATGGGCTTCTCTGGGCCTCAGTTTCCTCATCTGAGAAATGGGGCGAAACGTCCTAGCTCTGAATCTCCCGACAGGGCAGAACCTCCAAGGTATTAGATAGTTACTGCTTACTCATTGGTGGGTGGGGAAAGTGGTGGAAGGCAGGAAGCTGAGCTGGGGAAGAGCTGTGAGCTGCACTAAAAAGGCTGTGTCGGGACTTCCTGACATGCTGGACACTGGTCCAGTGGCTGAGACTCTATGCTCCCAATGTGGAGGGCCCCGGGTTCCATCCCTAAGTCAGGCAACTAGATCCCAAGTGCTGCACCTAAGACCTGCAGCAGCCAAGTAAATTTTTTTTAAAAAAGGTGTATGACTAATATTCCACAAAAGCCAGGACAAAGGGACCAGACAGACCCAGATGGGTGCCTGAGAGTGATGGATGGAGAGGGAGACAGGCGTGGAACCATCTTAAGAATGATCACTCCCTTGCCTGGTCCCCAGGGAAGATCCATTTCTGCCCCAGGCTCTGAGCTCGTGGTCACCCTGATGCAGCTTCTGGTCAGTGGCTGAGGCGGACAAAGGCGACCGCTGTCCTGTCTGGGCTGGTCAAAAGCCTTTTGTGCTGGTTTGATCTCCCACTTATCCCCTAGAAGACTGGGGCAGCCATGGGACTAGCCAACTGCACCCCGTGGAAGAGAGATTCTGAATTCTCTCTCCCTCTCGTCTGTCTCTGGCTCCCAGATTCCAGCTACTTCTCCAGCTGGGCTCAGAACCTCAGGTCTTGCTGAGCAACCAGAGGCCAAACTAAAGGGGAGATGGGGTTTGAGAACAGAGTCCTTTCCAGAACAATCTGGAAAAAAGAGGACCAGACACCACAGCCAACTCAGGTGTGGGTAGAAGAACTAGTAGAAAAAAAAGAGTGTTGGCAATTCTGATACCTTTCCTCTGGATTTTACCTAGTTTGAGATTTGCAAAGACCAACACTTAATTACCTGTTTTAAAAGGGGGCTGGAGTGGAAAACTAGAAAGTCAGAACAACACTGCTTCAGAAGGAAGCCTTAGAATCACATGTGACTTGGAATTCCAGTGCCGGAGATGCTGTAAATGTAGTAGTGGTGGAGCAGAGGTGATGGAAAGGTCTGACTGTTAAAGGCAAGGAACTGCTGAGGGAAGAAGATGCTGCTCTCTTGATCTTATCCTTCCCTTAGCCAAGGGAGGGACTATGTGAGCTCATAAACATTTTCTCTAGTTCCCCAGGATTTCAGCCAAAGCATGTAAGATCACTTCTGCTTGTCCTAGGGCTTCCGTGGTAGCTGAGATGGTAACGAATCTGCCTGCGATGCAGGAGACCCCGGTTTGATCCCTGAGTTTGGAAGATCCCCTGGAGAAGGGAATAGCTACTCACTCCAGTATTCTTGCCTGGAGAATTCCATGGACAGAAGAGCCTGGCAGTCCATGGGGTCGCAAAGAGTTGGACGTGACAGAGCGACTAATACTTTCACTTTTCACCTTCTGCTCATCCTTCCATGTAAGTGGGGCGGGAGGACAGATCAGGGCCTCAGCTAAAGGAATCCCACTTCTGACCAAGCACTGGATGGGGAATCTTAACCAAGGATACTGAGTTCATCAGAGAATCAAGACCAAAGGGCTCCTTCTCCCCAAAGATGAGGTTACAGTGGATGCTGGTTACTTCTGTCTGCTCAGCAAACTGATCTTGCCTGGGGTCTGTCCCTCCCTTAACTTCAGTCCGTGGGAACTGGATGGAGTTAAAGCTACTCCAAGCTTCAGGTGTGAGAATGAGACCAGACCAGACCTATGGATGCACTGCCCTGTGACTGGCTTAGGGGGTGGTCATGTGACCTGGTCAGAGCCAATGAATCTCAATTCTGTGACCCTGTGGGAAACTTTCTTTTCTCTGAAGTTTCATACCAGAAAGCAGAAGCCTGAGCTGATGGCAGCTGTACTGCCACCCAAGAATACAGCACACAGAAAGGAAAACCGCGGTAGAGGTAGAGGGAATGAGGCAAAGCCCCAATGACAAGGCCTGGATCCAGCTGAATCTAAGATGACCTGAAAATAGTTGCTTGACCAACAGTTCATCTTAAGTTACTTAGAGGTGCGTTTCAAGTGCCCTTGAAAGATTACAAACTAATACGTGGCCGACATGGTGTTGAGATCCAGAGGAGGCCTATCAATTAATAGTTCCAAGCTTCACCCCAGGAAATATTTATCCCTAAGCAGAACTGGGGACCACATCCCCTCCCAAATCCAGCAGATGGAGGGCGAAGCAAATAACATGTGAAGCTGGCCAAGAGCGGCTTGGAAGAAAACCAGATCTTTAACCTCACACTCTCGAGGGAGGCCAGCCTTTCCCAGGGCCCAACATTTGAACAAGTCATCCCTTTCTAAGGACAGAACAGAAACAAAAAACAACCCAGGGACTTCCCTGGTGGTCCAGTAACCACTGGACTTCTAATGTAGCAGGTGCAGGTTCGATCCCTGGCTGGGGACTAGGCCAAGAAACCAAAACATAAAAGAAGCAATATTGTAACAAATTCAATAATGACTTTTAAAATAGTCCATATGAAAAAAAAAATCATAAAAAAAAAAAGACTGCACTTCCAATGCAGCAGGTGTGGGCTCAATCCTTGGTCAGGGAACTAAGATCCTATACGCCGCCCAGCTCAATCAAAACCCAAAACCAAAACCTAATAAAACCAAACAAAAACTAAGAGCAGAAGGCCAGCAGTTACACACACTTTGCATTCCCTTCCCATCCCCCAACACTGAGGCTTAAGTCAATTCACAGGATAAGAACTAGTCGAGGATTTTCAAACATAAATGGGCTTTAAAGTTTGAGGCATCCAATTCCTCTCTCCAAGCACCCCAGCTAGTTTTCCAACCCATGCCACTTGCTTTTACAAAACTTCTACCAGGGTCTGTGTGGAAGAACTGAGGCCTCTTTTACAATAAGTTGTAAGGCTGAGAGCCAAGAAGACCCTCTTAGGGGTGAACAGGAGGCCACAAGACAACTGGGAGTGGAAGGCCCTCCTGCAGTTTAAAATGGGAGCTCTGGGCCAGGTGCCTGGGTTTGAACCCTGACTCTGCCTCTTATTAGCTGTATGATCCTGGGCAGGTGACTGACTTCAGTGCCTCAGTTTCCTTAATTGTAAAATGGGAATGACAATGCCCCCACCTCACAGGGCTACTGGAAAAGACCCTGATGCTGGGAAAGACTGAGGGCAGAAGGAGAAGGGGGCGACAGAGCATGAGATGGTTGGATGGCATCACTGACTCAATGGACATGAGTTTGAGCAAACACTGGAAGATAGTGAAGGACAGGGAAGCCTGGCATGCTGCAGTCCATGGGGGTCGCAAAAAGTTGGACATGACTAAGCGACTGAACAATAACACAGGGCTATGGTGAGGACTCAATCTGCCAGGACAGTACTGGACACCTAGTACATTCTTAGTAGATATTAGCACATAGTAGGTTCTTAGTAGATATTAGCTAATGAGACTAGAGCTTTAACCCTTTATCTGAAGGGTTGCAGGCGTCAGTGAACCAAAAACTGTTTGCAAAATTTCCTCCCCCGACCCCTCCAGGAAATGGTCTGCAGCCTCTCATCTGAGTCTCAAAGGAGTCTTGATGCGAGGATCCCTGAAGAAGCTTTAAGTCTAGCTGAGGGCAATGACTAGGTTGCTCTTTTTCTTGTGTGTTCCCCGCAGCAACCAGGCCCTACCTCTGCATGTATTATGCACCAATGAATACTTAATAGAGAGATGGAGGGACAGATAAAGTCGTCACAGAAAAGCATAGATAGGGTGGACCTGTGGCCATTCGGACATCTCAGAGCTGGGGTTTCAAGCCCTTAAGAGGCACAAACCTTCTCCACCACATAGTATTTGCTGTCTTCAGAGACATGCCCCACCTTATACACTCAAGCAAGCCCTGAGCGTCAGCCATAGGTCCTAGCCCTTTCCCGCCCCCTCAGCCTTCCCCAAACCTCCCTGCCCAGGGACCAACACCCACCCCCCTAGGAGGAACTCGGCCTTCAAGGTACAGAGGTGAAAGCCAAGTCAAGGGCTAGGCCCAAAGTGCCCCAGGGTTAGGTCCATCTTGGCGGGAGGTGGTTAGTGACAAGCCCTGGCCTGGAGCAGGTACCCAGGAGAAGTGAGAGGCCATGTGAACCACCAGCTCAGCCACCAATGAGCAGCTCCAGACAGCGGAAGCGCAGCACTTACAGTCGCTTGATCCCAGACTCAGGCTGGGGAGACATTCTCGGGTGGGCAATGGGTGGAGGTTGGGGTATTCGATTCTCCTCTTCGATTTCTTCACTGGAAGGAGTTGAGAGACATGAGATTAGAGAGTCAACAATTCCATGAAAGCTGGAATATTCCAATGGCACTGTCTGGTGGTCTGAGAGGGCACATACTTTTACAAGGGAGTGATAATAAGGGACCCAGGAGGACAACAGTGGCCTTTGCCCCACAAGCTCTCTGCCTAAGAGGCTGGCTTCTGGAATGGCCAGTTAAGAGGAAGGATATGTCCTGGAGGCAATGTACACAGGTGCCTGCAGGCCCTTTGGCCCAGTTGGCCACATGTGAGAAATTTCAGGAGGGTACCCACATCTCTATTTTAAGTTTACTTTGGAGAGTCTAGCCAAATAGAATTATTTCCTGTTCTTGACAAATGTTTCCTTGTCTCCATACCTTTGTGATTCATTCTGCCTGGAATATGCCACCCACAACATCTCCCATGTCTGAAAAGGACCCTGTCCTTTAGAGAAGACCCAGTTCAAATGCCACCTCCTCCATGAAGCCTTCCTGATTTCCACCCCATCCCCAAGCCAGAAGAGATTTGTCTCTTCTTCAAGCAGCCAATGCACACATTGTCATAAAACTTTCTCACGTGGCAGACTCACAGTAGGTTTTCAATAAGCATGTATGGCATTGTATTTTCTCTGATGTCTTATCTTCCCTACAAGGGCAGGGACCACATTGGTCCTTCCTTCTAGTTTTCAATGCAACAGGCACTTGTGCACCTACTCTGGGTAAGCTGCATCCTGAATGCTGGGAACTTAGTCATGAACAAGACAAGTAAGGTTTCTGGTGCCATGATGGTGCAGTCTGGTGTGGAAACAGACAATAAAACCAGCATGTTCCTGAACAGGAGAATGTGAGATAGTGAAAAAAGCTATGAAGAAAGTAAAACTGAGGGGGGTGTGGGACTTTCACACACTGCACTGGTGGTGCAGTGAGTAAGAATCCACCTGCCAGTGCAGGAGGACATGGGTTGACCCCTGGCCATGGAAGATTCCACATGCTGTGGAACAACTAAGCCCACATGAGGGCCTGAGAGCCAAAAGTACTGAAGCCTGTGCTCCACAGTGAGAAGCCTGAGCACCACAACGAGGAGTAGCCCCTGCTTGATGCAACTAGAGAAAGCCTGCACAAATCAATGACGACCCAGCGCAGCCGAAAAGAAAGCAAAACTGAGTAAGATGACAGACAGTGACTAGGACAGAGCACTCCCTTGAAGGGGTGGTGATGGTGAAGGAAGGCCTCTCTCAGGACGTGGCATCTGACCCAAACCCTGAGTGACCAGGAGCCAACTATGGGAAGAGTCATGGGGAATGTTTTTCCAGCTACAGGAGCAGCACGTGCAAAGGTTCTGAGGTTACCTGAATCGAGCAAGGTGTGTTTTGAGGAACCAATAGAAAGGCAATGTGTACAAAGCTGGGGCTTCCCAGGTGGCGCTAGTGGTAAAGAACCCACCTGCCATTGCAGGAAACATGAGACATGGGTTCTATCCCTGGGTCAGGAAGATCCCCTGCAGAAGGGAATGGCAACCCACTGCAGTATTCTTACCTGCAGAATCCCATGGATAGAGGAGCCTGGCAGGCTACAGTCCACAGGGTCACACAGAGTTGGACACGACTAAGCGACTAAGCACATGTACAAAGCTGAACGAGTATGAGGTGGCATGGTATGAGATAGTTGTTTAAGTCGGCGAAGTGCTGTGCATAGAACTTTCCAGGAGAATGAGAATGTTTTTCTTCACTGTTCAATATGGTGGCTGTCAGCCACAAGTGCTGATGGAACACTTGAAATGTGGTGAGTGCAACTGAGGAACTGAATTTTACATTTTACTTAAGTTTAATGTGTTTAAATAGCCACACATGGCTAGTGGCTACTGTATGTGCAAGGACTTCATTGACCACGGATGAACTAAGTGATCAAAAATATTAGGCTGGGTAGCTCCATCATCTCTGTTATTTTTTTTCCATTTTATCCCCCACCATCTCTTATCTGTAATTCCCAAATCCAAACAGCTCTAAAAACCAAAATTCATTTTTTTAAAGTCATTCATTTGGTGGCAAACTCTGAAATGAAACCTCGTGAGGCTGTTTATCATCTTGACTGTTCCTATTGATTCCGTGTGAATGTTCACATCTTTTGCTGCAAAAATATTCTTTTGTTTTACTTGGGGGGAGCTGCCCCAGAACTCACATATAATATAAGGTCATAAGGTAATACAGTATTTATAATATTCCTTTCTAACTGCTGGAAAAGTTCTGAATTATAAGAGGATCCTGAGCCTCAGAGTCTCAGAAAGGAATTCTGAGTTGGTATGTAAGTGCCTCAGGCCAGTGACGATCCCTACAACGAACACAGATGCAGTCCTCCTCTTCCAGGTGTGAACTTGTCCCTAAACTCCAAACCACCTCAGAATGGAGCCAGCCTGGGAGCTCAGTGGAACACTCACCTCTTGTAGTATGCCAGCTCTTCTTGCAACAAAAACACCTTGGACTTGAGCTCGTTCCTTTCATGTAGCACGTCCCGCAGCTCCTGCAGTGTGAACCGGGGGCGGTTAGGGTCCTTGAGATCCATGGCCACCTTCTCCGCCTCGGAGACACACTCTTCGCCGCCCAGCTCCGCCTGGAGGGGGCAGAGATGCTGCTAATGAATTCCTGGCCACAGCCACTAGCACCCACTCTGCATCCTGCCGGAGTCTGAATTTCCCACCCTTCCCGGGCCCTGAGCAGCTTGCCGAGGGCGCTATTTTAAGAACTTGCGGGCGGCCTCTGTTCACGTTCTGTGCAGTCAGCATTCGTCCTTCGGGAGAGCACAGCCAGTGGCCACCTGCACGCTCTTTGCCTTCTCAATACCCAGACCCACAATCCCATTGCCTCCCCAACTGACTCAGGGTTTTAATTACAAATAACATTAAAAGGTGTCAGAGAAGAAACTCAATGCTCCCTCAATGCCACCATCCTCTTAAGTCTGCCTGGTTTCCCTTTCCCATGTTCTTGCTTCATTTCTAACCAACTGGCACCGCATGCATACTCAGTCCTGTCTGACTCTTTGCGACCCCATGGACTCTAGCCTGCCAGGCTCTTCCGTCCATGGAATTACCCAGGCAAGAATACTGGAGTGGGTTGCCATTTCCTGCTCCAGGGGGTCTTCCTGTCCCGGGAATCAAACCCGAGTGTCTTATGTCTCCTGCATTGTGTCTCCTCCCGTGTCCACTGCGCCACCTGGGAAGCCCTTTCTAACGGAAGCTATTGCTAATGTGGCCAAAGTCGTTGGAATCAGATCCAATATGCCATTCTCTATTCCTTTTTCCTTTGATAAGAAGTCGTACACAGTTTCCTATTTGTTACTGGCCTCTGGTTAAGCCCACTCCTCCCCAGTGGTGGTGGGGACATTTCACTGGAGTTCAGTGGAAGCCCTGGTAAGGGTGGAGGTGGGAGGTTCACGTCACAGCTGACGCAGGGCATTTACTTCTCTTCCATGTGGGTCACACAGATGGATCCTAGTCTGCTAAGTTTCCAGACCCAAACCCCATACTCCTGCTCTCATACACAGCAAGGAGTTTGCCATTTTTTTTTTAAATTGTGATAAAATCCACTTAACATAAAATTTCCATTTTAAAATGCACAATTCAGGGATGTCCCTGGCAATCCAGTGGTTAAGCTTCTGCACTCTCAGTGCAGGGGGCCCAGGTTCAATCCCTGGTTGGAGAACTAAGATCCTACATACTACTTGGCATGGCCAAAAATTAAAAATAAAATTCAATACAAAAGAATCAAAACCCTATTAAAAATAAAATGCACAATTCCATGGTGTTAGATGGCACAGTGGTAAAGAATCTGCCTGCCAATGCAGGAGACTCAGGAAACAGATTCAATCCCTAGGTTGGGAAGGTCCCTTGGAGAAGGAAACAACAACCCACTCCAGTATTCTTGCCTGGAGAATTCCATGGAGAGAGGAGGCTGGCGGGCTACAGTCCATGGGGTCACAAAGAGTCGGACATGACTGAGTATGCACGCGTGTAGCACATTCATGGTGCAGTGCAATCACTTCTAACTAGTTTCAAAACATTTTCCAGAGGAAACTCCACACCCATCAGCAGTCCCCCTTCCCCCAGCCCCTGGCAACCACCATCTGCTTTCTGTTTCTCTATGGGTCTGCCTTTTTTGGTCATTTTCTAGAAATGGAATCATATAATATGTGGCTTTTGGTGACTGGTTTCTTTCACTCATGTTTTCAAGGTTCATCTACATTGTAGCCTGTGTCAGCACTTCATTCCTTTTCACCGCTAAGTAATATTCCACTGAGTGAAGAGACCACATTTTGTTTATCCTTTTATCTGCTGATGGACATCTGAGTTTTGTTTCTACCTTTCGGCTGCTGTGAACAATGCTGCCATGAACATCTGTATGTGAAGATTTGTTTGAACACTTCAGTTCCTCGGGGTATACATCTAGGAGTGGAATTGCTGGGTCATGTGGTGACTCTATGTTTAACTTCTGGAGTAACTGCCAAACTGTTTTCCACAGTGGCTGCCCCCTTTCACATTCCTGTAAGCAGTGTAGGAGGGGGTTGACATTCTCCACATCCTTGCCAACATTTTTTTCTTTTTTGATAGCAAGGAAGTTTTTGCAAGCTTTCCAGGTCCAAGCTGGCCATATCGGCAGGTGGCCCATACTCTACAGGCAGTGTACTGTTCCTGACAGCCTTGCATTGCCAATGTCCCACGATCGTCCAGAAGGAGTGGACAAAAAGTTTAGGACAACAGTGAGAAAGAGGGAAGAGACCGAGGGAAAGAGGGATTGAAATACAGAACTGGCTCCTCCCCCACCAAAACCCCACAGAAGCACAAGGAGAGAGGGACTCTAGCTTAGATGGGCCAGCTGGCTGAAGGGCCACAGGAGGCAGAGCTGAGATGCCTCACGTCCAAAGAGTCGGGGACGTGCTGTTCTGGGAGAGGACAGTTGAAAGGAGACACCACCCACCAGAGGAGATCAGGTGACACCAGAGCCACCCAGCAGGCGTGGGGCGGAAGCGGGTCTGAGCCGGAGTCAGCACCGAGCGGGGGGCAGCAGGGGAGGTGTCTGGAGGCAGCAGGAGACTGAAAGCTGACACACGCCGCCCACCCAAGCCGACTGGAGGGGCCTCTTCCTACCCAAGAGCTCAGGGAGGAAATGGAGGAATTAACATCCCAAGAAGGCACTCTACGGTGTTTACTGATGCCACACCTTCAAAGGACTGTGTTCTCAGGGCACATCTTCAGTGGGTTTGTTTTTGGCTGCACCACTGGCATGTGGGATCTTAGCTCCCCAACTAGGGATTGAACCTGTGCCCCTGGCATTGGAAGCATGGAGTCTTAACCACTGAACCACCAGGGAAGTCCATCTTCAGTGTTTAACTTCCTCTGCAGAGCCTCTGGGGCCGCTCCTTGGACCACCTGATGGCCATACATTCAGACAGTATCCTCTACACAAGATCATGTAGATCAAATGCTTAATACACAGCAGGCACTCACTAATGCCAGTTCTCTTCTCTCTCTGCCCAGGTTAACCACAGAGCATCCTTGGAGGTGAGTGTGTGTGTGTTAATTGCTCAGTTGTGTCCAACTCTTTGCAACCCCATGGACTGTAGCCTGCCAGGCTCCTCTGTCCATGGATTTTCCAGGCAAGAAGACAGGAGTGCGTTACCATTCCCTTCTCCAGGGGATCTTCCCAACCCAAGGAGCAAACCCAGGTCTAATATTCACTTAAATGACTGAGCAACAACTTTGTGCCTGCTGGTCACTGAGCTAATGAGACGAATCAAATAGGTGGAAGTGGAGGAAAGATATACACAAACAGAAATTTATAATATAATGAAAGGTGCAAGGACATCAATTCTGAGAAGGACCACAGAAGATGTTACTGCAGATGTGGTCTCTGTGCACAGGGTCTTGAGGGATGTGTAGGAGTTCACCAAGAACTCTGGGCCCACCCCAGTGGCCCCACTTCCATCCCACCCCCCTTTTATTTGATTCTGTGTTCTAAAACTCCTCTGAAGTAGTTGCCAATTGTTTTAGATCAGGAGATTTCACATTAAAGTTTGGGTTTAGGGCTTCCTTTTGGGAAAAAAAAAAATGGAAAACTAGGTCACATGGAGTCTACATGGCAACACCGGGCTGGTGCTGTGTAGCAGCTACGTCCTTTCATGTGCTATTTCCATGGCTGCACACTCACCTCCCCCTTTTCCTTCTCTGCCTAGATCCCATAGGTGTTAAAGGCTGTAGACCGAAATCTCAGGCTCACACACTCCCTTCCAGCCCCTCCCTTCCTCAAACAACCCAGGCTCTTACATTCACTGGGCAAGTCCCCTGCCTTGTTCTGTCTCTGGGAAGTGCCAGCTGACAGATGACCACATGCCTGGGGAAGACATAAAGCCCTTCAGGAAGGTTCCCAACCCCTCACTTTCCCAGAGGGCTCTGGGCAAGCTGCCTACTCCTTTCCGGGCCCGTGTTTCCCCATCGAGCCCTAAAAAACCCATTAATATTTCTAAGGGCTCTTCCCACCCCTACATCAGGGCATTCCTATGAATACAGGCTTTCAAGGTATGGGAGTTCCCTGCTCACCTCCATGGGTTGTCCTCACCCAAGACACCAAAGGGTTTGCTCAGAACCTGAGTTCTTTATCTCTGGTGAAAAGACAGCTCTTTTTTCAGAGGAGCAACCTGATCCCCTTAGAGCTTGAGAGATGCCGAGACAGGTGTGCAAAAAAAAAGTCCTGATTTCTGGGACTGCCACCTGGAAGTGCAGAAGAGGATGAGATTGGGGCTTGAGCTTTTCCGGAGGCCCCCAGGCACTGCTGCAGTGCCCTGGGCAGCCCAGTCCTCAAGAGACATGGCCCAGGCTCTTCCCAACATGGCAGTCGGGTCAGTCAGCAGCGAGCCTCCTAGACCTACCCCGTGAGGGACCACAGAGGTGGCTCGGGTTATCGCCGATTGTCTGTGGTCCCCTGAGGCTCTCTGGGCACAGCTTGAGGGAGATGCCGGAGGCCCCAGGTACTCCCCAGGGAGGCCCAGGAGACCAGCCGACAAGCAACGGGGCCAGTCCAGAGGCCTTAGGGAGGCAGTACCCTCCACCAGGGCCCTCCATCCTCAGGCCTGGCCCCCTGGGCGTGCTCCCCCCACCCCAGCACTGCCTGGGTCTAGCAAGATCACTTCCTGTGCTGCCAAGGCCCCTGGAACCCACTTCTGAGCAGCCCTGGCCCAGCAATGGGGAATGACTGTGCTCCAGGCTACCATGGATAAATTCAGCGCCCAAAACCCTGGTTCACAGGCCAGTCATCAGGCCCCTCTCTGCTTTGCCTGTAGACTTAACAACAAACAAACAACCAGAAACAGGTTCACAGGCTTAGAAAACGAACTTACAGTTACCAATGGGGGAAGGGGGAGGGGGAGGGATAGTTAGGGAGTTTGGGAGTTTCCCCCATATACACTCCACTGTATTTAAAATGGATAACCAACAAGGACCTACTGTGTAGCACAGGGAACTTTGCCTCCTGTCATGTGGCAGCCTGAATAGGAAGGGAGTTTGGGGGAGAATGGAGACACGTGTAGGTACGGCTAAGTCACTTTACTGCATACCTGACACTATCACAACATCGTTACTCAGCTATACTCCAATATAAAAAGTTAAAAACAAACAAAAAACCCCCCAACTTACTAAGAAATCAAGAGCTTAAAAGGCGGAGACACTGACATCAAGGAGGTACATTAAGTTTTCTCCCTGGTTTTACATAAAGGCCTTTAGACAAGAAGCCAACTTCATTTTCTTAAGGGTTTATATGTCCAGTTGTCAAAGGCAGGACAAACCACCAGTTAAACTATGAGAAGCTGGATGAACTGGAAAACATGCTGAGTAAGAAGGTAGTCAGGATCACATGGTGCACGAGTCCATTTCAACAAAATGTCCAGAAGAGGCAAATTCACAGAAACAGAAAGTAAACGAGTGGTTGCCAGGGGCTGGGGGGAGGAAGATGGGGAGTGACTGCTAATGCATAGGGGGTTTCTTTCTGGGCTGATGGAAATGTTCTAGATAGTGGTGATGATCACACAATAGAGTGAATATATTTAATACTAAAAACCACTGACCTGGGGACTTCCCGGGAAGTCCTGTGGATAAGACTTTACCCTTCTGGGACTTCCCTGGTGGTCCAGTGGCTAAGACCATGAGCTCCCAATGCAAGGGACCTGGGTTTGATCCCTGGTCAGGGAACTAGATCCCACATGCTGCAACTAAGACCCTGTACAGCCAAATAAATAAATATTATTATTATTTAACAACAAAAAAAGAAGACTTTGTGCTTCTAATGCAGCAGGTGCAGGTTTGATCTCTAGATGGGGAAGTAAGATTCCACATGACACGGCCAAAAAATAAAAAAAATTATCTGTACACTTTAAATGGCTGGATTGTATACCATGTGGATTACATCTCAATAAATGTTATAAAAATATACAAAGAGACCTGCCTACTAGAGATCACACTGAAATGACAGCGATAACATCTCAGAAATAATCATATGAATCAAGAGGCAATGTTAAGAACAGACTCCTCTAGGCATATACCCAGAGAAAACTATAATTCAGAAAGATACATGCACCCCAGTGTTCACTGCCACACTCTTTACAATAGCCAGGACACGGAAGCAACCTAAGTGTCCATCAACACAGGAATGGATAAAGAAGCTGTGATACATATATACAAAAGAATATTACTCAGCCATAAAAAGGAATGAAACAGGGTCATCTGTAGAGATGTAGATGGAACTAGAGTCTGTCATACAAAGTTAAGTAAGACAGAGAAAAACAAATATCGTATATTAGTGTATATATGTGGACTCTAGAAAAATGGTATAGATGATCTTATTCGTAAAGCAGAAATAGAGACACAGAGAACAAACGTGTGGACACCAAGGCGGAGGGGGTGGAGTTTGGGATGGATTGGGAAATTGGAATTGACATATATACACTATTGATACTATGTATAAAATAGATAAATAAGAACATACTGTGTAGCTCAATGCTCTGTGATGACCTAAATGGGAAGGAAATAAAAAAAGGGCGGGGGATACATGTATACATACAGCTGGTTCACTCTGCTGTACTGGAGAAACTAACACGATATTGTAAAGCAACTGTCTCCAGTAAGGGCTTCCCTGGTAGCTCAGCTGCTAAAGAATCCGCCTGCAATGCAGGAGACCTGGGTTCGACCCCTGGGTTGGGAAGATCCCCTGGAGGAGGGCATGGCAACCTACTCCAGTATTTTTGCCTGGAGAATCCACATGGACAGAGGAGCCTGGCGGGCTACAGTCCATGGGGTTGCAAAGAGCTGGACACAGCTGAGTGATTAAACACAGAACGGTACATACTCTGATAAAAAAAAAAAAAAGAATGGATTCCTCCCCGGCTCTGGATCCCTGCATAGCTCCCATCTTCCCTCACTGATCTGGTGCCAGGACTAACCATCACCCCAGCCTCACCCTGCACAGTCTCTAGTCTGGCTTATGCTGTTCCTCTTGACCCACATTCCATCCCTGGACATCCTACCCGGGCCACAGACCCTCCTCAAGGCCTTGAAGTCCTGCATGGCCCTCATCTCCACTCAGAATTCACTGTGCCCTCCTCTGATCACCACCTTCTATCCAGCAACGCTAAGTTTTTTTATATTGGAGTATAATTGCTTTACAATGTTGTGTTGATTTCTGCTGCACAATGACGTGAATCAGCTGTATGTATACATACAACCCCTCCCTCCTGGACCGCTCTGCCAGCATCCCCGTCCCACCCCTCTAGGCCATCACAGAGCACCGAGCTGAGCTCCCTGTCTATTCAGCAGCTTCCCACTAGCTGTCTGTCTTACACATGGGAGTGCATATATGTCAGTCCTAATCGCCCAATGTGTCCCACCCTCCCCTTCCTCCACCCTGTGTTGACATGTCTGTGCTCCACCTCTGTGTCTCTATTCTTGCCTTGGAGATAGGTTCATCTGTCCATTTTTCTAGATTCCATATATATGCATTAATATATGATATTAGTTTTCTCTTTCTGACTTAATTCACTCTGTATGACAGATTCTAGGTCCATCCATGTCTCTACAAATGACCCCATTTTGTTCCTTTTAGTGCCAGCCATGCTAACTTTTAGATCTACTGAATCAAGTCAAGTTCATGTCCCTCATTTGTCAGATAAGAACCTATTACCAAAGAGATGGACAGGCCCCAAGTCACATAGCAGCAGGTGATGAAGCCACCACTACCTGTAGCTTCCCTGTTTGAGTGACAAGCATCCTGAACGCCACTCAGCTCCAAGGGATGGTGTCAAGCCCCCAAAAGACACCCTGAGTTCAGGAACAGATGCTGCAGAGAAGCTTAGTGGGTTAGTCAAAACTGCTCCTGGATTTTATGCCTCTGTTTCTGCCCCACCTCCATGGAGCCAGAAAGGAAACTGAAACCTACCGGCAGCCAAGCCAAGGAGGTGTGTAGTGTCCTTGTCCGAAAGAGATCTGGAGCCGGGCTCAGAGTCTTGTGGCTAGGGGTGATGTCCTCAGGACCCAGGTTTGGACCAGCCAGAGACAGAACCTGAGCTCTCGTGGGGCTCAGGAGGCTGAAAGGTGGACCCAGGGGAGGTGGGAGGGAGTGACCACCCCAAGTTTCGCCTGCTGGCTCCTCCCCTCTGTCCCAAGGCTATTGACTTGGTCCAGTCCTCACCTTTCTTGCCTGGATTACTGCCAAGGGCTCCTGACAGCCATGGCTGCCATCGTCTCTTTGTTCAACTGTCCTCTATGTAAACTCAGAGCTGATCCTGTCACTCCCCTGCTGAAACCCCATGTAAGAATCCACATCCTTCTCTGCTCAGAGTTTTGTGTGTGGCATTCTCAACCCTGACTCTCTGACACGGACAACAGCCGTTGTTCTGCCTGGCCTGCACATCTCTGGTCTGAGTCATGGCAGTTTTCCTTTGGAGAAACTCCTCTTTCCTACTCTCCATGCATGCGGCTTAGACAGGCACCATCATGGGTAGTTACATGCTCAGATATGGACAACATGTATAATCTAGACCTCACATTGATTCAGGTGAGGTAACGAGAAGGTTCCTGAGACTTTTGCTGAGAATTTGAGAAAGAAGAAATTTCTTTCCACTGGGGTTGCAAAGCTGGTTGAGTACTAGAGGCCACTATATGGCAAGAGGCTGTTTGAGAATGACACCAACACAGAGAGAAGGACTGAAACAAATTCCTGCCAGCGTCATTAGGGCACCTGGAACCAGCTATACCTGAAGCCATCATTAACTCAAAGCTTTTAGTTACACAATCCCAAATTCCTTTTTTTAAAAAAAATCCTTGAACCATTTTAAGTTAAGCTTTTGTCACCTGTAGCCAAAAGAAGATTCTACTCCAGTTTCCCTTTCAAGACTTCTCTCTCTTCCTCCCTATCTGTATCTCAGAGGTTCTTGTCCTTCAAAGAACCTAGGAGTATATGGCCCAAATTCACAAGATACTTAATGACTCTGCTGGGACTTGAGCCAGCCTGATGGAAAGCTCCTCTATCTTTCCTCCCTCACCTGGAACCCAAGAGACCAGCACAGTGCCTGCAAACCGGAAAGTCAAAAAATATGTGCTGGAAGAAATGGGAAGCTCTGAGCTTTTTTCTAACAGTTTACTACATTTTTCTGAAACAGTATATCCATCCTCTACATCTGCCTATCAAAGTCTTAGCATTATTATCACTGACATTCAGCTGAAGCGACAGCTGGTCTGTGAAATTCCATGCCACCCCCATCAGGATTAACTGCCCCATCTCTATGTTCCTGGAATACCCCAGGGGCACAACTACGTGGGAGATACCTTTGGTGCCCTGGGTCACATACTGGGCCCACCCGGATTTCCGCTGCAGCTGTGGTGTGGTTCCATTCATGTGGACAGGGCCCCACCTCGAGCACCCACCAGATGTCTTTCCATTTAAAAAAATATATATTTACTTCATTTATTTATTTGGCTGCCCTGGGTGTTAGTTGCCACATGTGGGATCTTAGTTGCGGGAAGCAGGATCTAGTTCCCTGAGCAGGCATCAAACTCAGGCCCCCTGGATTAGAAGCTTGGAATCTTAGCCATTGGACTACTAGGGAAGTGTCCTGTCTTTCCATTTTTCCCCCAGTTTCTGCTCCACAAGTTCTGCCTGGGAGTATTTGGAGAGATAACACCTCTGGGAACCCTCCTCCCCTTAGTAATTGGGGACAGGCATTTGTAGATCATTGCTCTAAGACTTTTTCCTCCAGAAAGACTGTTCTGGGAGGAGGTCCCAGAGGGTCTGAGCTTCCCAATGGTGACCTCAATGACACACCCTCAAATTCCCTTTTCCTCCTTCCCTGTCTCAGTTCTCTGGTCTTTGCGATCCATCACCTCCTCAATTAACCTCCTGCCCACATTTCTCTTCTCAAGCTCTGCTTCGAGGGAACCCAGACTGAGACAACTTCTCAGTGCTAAGACAATCTCCTCCCACCTTGAGTGTAGCTGCTGGTGTCCAAGACTGTCTCCTGCACTGGGCTGTAAGCTCCTCAAACCTCCACAGCACCCAGCACAGTGCTTGCAGATAAAAGCCAAACTCCACTCTGTAGCACTGGCCCTGCCAACTTCTCTGACCTCATTCAGACCTTCTCCCTCCCTGTCAGCCTGCACACCAGCCATTCTGGCCTTCTTTTTTTTCTTGGCTGTGCCATGTGGTATGTGGGCTCTTAGTTCCCTGACCAGGGATTGAACCCTTGCCCCCTACATGTGAAGGGCAGAGTCCTGACCACTGACCACCAGGGAAGTCCCTCACCCTTGCTTTCTTATCCTTCCTTGACTGCACTGCAATTTCCCCTGCCACAGGGCCCTTGTACATGCCACCTCCCTTCACCTAGTTCACTCTCATTCTTTCCATCACCTCCTTGGGGAAGCCTTTATGACTCCCTCAGACTATCATGGTAATAATAGCAGCTAACACTCTAAATGAACTAACTCATTTAATTCTCATAATAGCAATCTGGGAGTAAGCACTCTTATTATTATTCCCTTTTTTTTGTTTGTTTGTTTTTTTGCCAAACCATGCAACTTGTAAGATCTCAGTTTCCCGACCAGGGATTGAACTCAGGCCACTGCAATGAAAGTGCCAAATCCTAACCACAAGGCCACCAGGGAACTCCCTAGTATCCCCATTTTAGACATGAGAAAACTGAGATGTGAAGAGGCTAAATAATTTTCGAAAGTCATGGCAGTAGTATGGAATAGGCTAGATGTGAACCAAAGCAGACTGGCTCTAGAGTCCGTGCAGTTGGGGCACTCTCGCACCATGGCTCTCCTTTAACATGAATCGCTGGCTTGCTTTTTGGGATATAGTTCACACACCATAAAATCCACTCTTTTGAAGTATAAAAATCAGAGTACATATTAATGCATTCAAGGCTGTGCAACTATCACCACTGTCTAATTCCAGAAACATTTCCATCACCCTCAAAAGAAACCCTGTACCTGTTAGAAGTCACACCTCATTTTCCCTTCTCCCAGTCTCTGCAACCATCAATCTTCTCTCTCTCTATGGATTTGCCTATTCTGGATATTTCAAACAAATGACTCATACAATATGTGGCCTTTTGTGTCTGACTACTTTCACTTAGCATGTTTTTGAGGTCCATCCAAATTGTAGCAAGTTTCAGTATTCCATTCCTTTTTATGGGTGAATACTATTCCATGATGTGGATAGACCATATTTTGTTTATCTAGTCACCAGCTGATGGACATGTAGGTGGTTTCCACCTTTTGGCTGTTGAGACTAGTGCTGCTATGAACATTTGTGTACAGGTCTTCCTAAAAATGTATTTATTTCTTTGGCTGTATTGGGTTTAGATGCAGCACATGGGCTTCTTTAGTTGTGGCACACGGGCTCTAGAGCATGCAGGCTCAGTAGTTGCAGCACACAGGTTTAGTTGCCCTGTGGCATGTGGAACCTTAGTCCCTGACCAGGGATCGAACCCTGCATTGTCTCCTGCATTGGAAGGCATTCTCCAACCACCAGACCACCAGGGAAATCCCTGTGTACAAGTCTTTAGGTGGACACATATCTTCAGTTTTCTTGGACATATACCTAGAAGTAGAATTGCTGGGTCATATAGTATATTAGGGCTTCTCAGGTGGCTCAGTGGGTAAAGAACCTGCCTGCAATTGCAGGAGAGGCAGGAAGCGCAGGTTTAATCCCTGGGTCAGAAAGATCACCTAGAGGAGGGCATGACAACCCACTCCAGTATTCTTGCCTGGAGAATCCCACGGACAGAAGATCCTGGTGGGCTACAGTCCATAGGGTTGCAGAGTCGGACACAACTGAAATGACAGAGCATGCATGCACACATGGTATGTTATGTGATAATCTGTCTAATGTCTGTCTCTCATACTGGTTGTAAGCCCCATGTGGACAGGAATCCATTTTATCCCCCATGCCTACAACATAGTCAATAATTATTTGAATGAATGAATGAACAGCAGATGCCCAGTAACCACCACCGAGCTGGATACCCTGGACTAGAATGCTGGGAGTCCTAGGTTCCAGGCCCAGCACTACCTCTGCCCAGCTGTGTGTCTCCCAGCCAGCAGCTGGCTCTCTCTGGGCCTCCCACTTCCCTCAAGTGTAATGGCAAAAGCAAGGCAGCCTGGCCCACCTTGAGCCAGCCTACAGAAGCCGGCTTGCCACTCACCACAGGCTCCTCCTCTCCATTTTGGTTGAGTCCGCCTTGCAGCCTCTCTCGCAGCTTCCCAAGTTCCGCCCGCAGGCTGCCCATCTCCTGCTCCTTGGTTTGCAGATCCGCCTCCAGTTCTACCTTCTGTTCAATCAGGGCCTTCCCTTGGGCCTCTACCACTGTGACACGATGCCGGAGGTCATGGTTGATCTTCATCAGCCGAGTCTGCTGCTGCTGCAGCTGTAGAGAGAGAAAGCCCACTGGATGAGGCTGCCACATACAGTAGCTCATGCTGTGCACTAAACAAGGGCAGACTGTCTACAGGCATGCCATTCATACTGCAGACGCTTTGACTTGCTTGAAATTTGTTCACATTCTTACAACTCTGTTGATGCCAGAGATGGGCAATTTATATATTTACTATGATAATTTTATGACAGGTGGAAGATAAGTATCTTGTTAGTATATGATGACAATATCCTAACAGATGGAAGTAACATGCTTTGAGAAAGGGGTGTCTTTTTCTAATTTAGGCAGAGACAAAGTATAGGTTCTTGGAGGGGCCGGGACAATGCTGGGGCATGAAAAGGGTGAGCTGGAGGAAGCTTCAGGGTTAGAAAAAGGCTGACCAGGCCCTGGAGCTTCCTCAGTATGTGTCAATAGTCAGGTCACTGGGCATTGCCATGTTCCCTCCTACTGTTCCAGTGAAGACTTGGCTGAGGGTCCTACCCATGGCAACAGTTTCAGGGCCGGGCCCACCAAGCCATGGCAGGATCCCCACTTCACGGAGCCCAGGAAGGAGACGGAGGGGGAGAAGGGGAGCTTTTGGAGGGGAGAATGGAGTCCCTTGCTGGTACCTACCAGCCAGGAGTGGACATGGCAGGCAGGGCTCAGAACTTACCGCCTCAACATCCTCATTCTTCAGCCCCAGCTCCCGATCCTTGGCACGGATCTCATCTCGCTGTTTGTCCACCACCTCCTTCAGCTTCTTCATCACCTGCCGCTCCCGCTCTGACATGCCTAGAGAGGGGCGAGAGGGACCAGAAGGTGAGTCTACCTCCCTCCCCTGCTTAAACCATCGGCAGGGGTTTCCCTGGTGGTCCAGTGGCTAAGACTCTGCACTCCCAATGCTGGTGGCATGGGTTGGATCCCTGGTCAGGGAACTAGATCTCACATTTCCATTTCACGACAAAGAATTTTGCATGCTGCAACAAAGACCTGGCAAAGCTAAATAAATATTTAAAAAATGTTCATAGCAGCATTATTTGTAATAGCCCCAAACCGGAAACTGCCAAAATGTCCATCAATAGTAGGATGAATAGATAAACCTTGAGAGTAACAGGCAATGGAATGCTACACAGCAGTGAAAAACAGCAACTACCAGCTCCATTTGAAATTGATAGTCAGTTATTTCTCCAGATACTCCCTGCTCCTCAAAGGATACTCTTCAGCCGGAGTCCTGACTGTCAGGCCCCCAGACTGCTGATGGGGAATCACAGGGCCATCTGAGGATTCTGGGTACTGAGTATCCCTCTCTCAAAACTCCTGGGCAGCTGCTGTGAGGCGGGACCTGGGCCTGGGGTAGTGGAACAAGAAGACATGACTAACATTTCCAGAAAAAGCACACCTTAGACACAATGCCAGAGTGAGTGTGTGTATCTGTGTAGGGGAGGGGGTCTGAAATCAGGTGCAAGCAGAGTCTGTGAAAAAGCCACAAAAACGTTTGCTGTCTGCTCTCTCAGCCCGCATCCTGCAAAGCCCTGGGGCAGGAGTATCATGGGCTTAGGTCAATCAATTTAATCCTTGGCAGGGCACATTCCACTCTGGAGAAATCAGATGAGTAGAACTTAAGTGGGATGGGGGCAGGGGAGCATGAGATCCAGAGACAGGAAATCTGTATTTGGGACCCACCTGCATCTGAGTTCCCCAACCAGGGACTGAACCTAGGCCACCAGAGTGAAAGCGTCCTGTCCTAACCACTGGACCACCAGGGAATTCCCAAAGAAAGGATTTTTTTTTTTTTTTTGGCCACACCTCATGGCTTGCAGGATCTCAGTTCCCAGGCTGGGGATTGAACCCGGGCCATGGCAGTGAAGGTCCAGAATCCTAACCACTAGCCCCCAGGGGACTCACCATCCATCACTTTCATGGGTGTTGGTGGCTGTAGGATGGAACAGTCAGAGAACAAATGGTCAAGGGTTGGGAGTCTGGGGCTAGGTTAATTGGACTCATTCGCAGCTGACCTGGTGCCTGTTTTCTGACTTGCAAATGGGGGTCATGTGGTTGCCCCATCTGGGGGGGCTCTTGTGAGGCTGCATCTATTAATCTATGTGAAGTACTCACAACAGGCCTGGCACACAGTGAGTGTCTTCAAGTGTCATTTTATGTGTAAAATAGAAATACCAGTTCTCCCTACTCCAAATGCTCTGCTAAGACAGAGTCTGAGAGTGCTGGAGAAGTGGTTTGAAAACTAAAAGGTGAAGTGTTTTGAAGAGCTTCACAGACATAGGTAAAAGCTGGGAGTTGTGTTGTTATTCCCTCAGTCGTGTCCAACTTTTTGTGACCCCGTGGACTGTAGCCTGCCAGACTGCTCTGGCCATGGGATTTCCCAGGCAAGAATACTGGAGTGGGTTGTCATTTCCTTCTCCAGGGGATCTTCCCGACCCAGGGATCCAACCTGTGTCTCCTGTGCCTCCTGCCTTGGTAAAGGATTCTTTACCATCTGAGCAATTATTTAAGTCACCCAGCAATTCAAGACTCTGGGAGATAAATTAACGAGGCATTCAGGGGACTTCCCTGGTTCTCCAGTGGCTAAGACTCCATATTTCCAATGCAGGGGGCCTGGGTTCGATCCCTGGTCAAGGAACTAGACCCTACATGCCACAACTAAAGATCGTGCATGCTGCAATGAAGATCAAAGATCCCAAATGTGATCCCAAAGTTTCCCAATGTGAAACTAAGACCCAGTGTACCCAAATAAATAAGTAAATAAAAATATTTTAAAAAAGAAAGTGCACCCTTGTGCCCAAGGGCAGGGAGATTCTTAGGTGTAACTTACACTCCAGAGCTTGCTGCCCTGCACAGACTTTATTTGGCTTCCTCCTTTCCCTGTCCTGATCCCTCCACTCCCCCCAAGAGTCTTTTCTAGGGGGCACTTCCTTAATAAATCACCTGGAGAGGAACATCCTCGTCTCAGGTCTGCTTATAGAAGATGCTGATATAAACAGAGCTTAGCTCATTCTATCCTCAGAATACTTTACAAGGTAGGAATCCTGCTGTCCCCACTGTACAGTTGAAACTGCGGTGCATAGTAGCTAGTGAACTTACACAAGGTCACACAGCTGATGAGCGGCACTACCAGGATTCAGGATTCAGGCACTGTTCAGGAGTCTAGACAGCGTATTAAAAAGCAGAGACATCACTTTGCCAACAAAGGTCCGTCTAGTCAATGCTATGGTTTTTCTAGTAGTCATGTATGGATGTGAGAGTTGGACCATAAAGAAGGCTGAGCGCCGAAGAAGTGATGCTTTCAAATTGTGTTGCTGGAGAAGACTCTTGAGAGTCCCTTGGACTGCAAGGAGATCAAACCAATCAATCCTAAAGGAAAACAACCCTGAACATTCATTGGAAGGGCTGATGTTGAAGATGAAGCTCCAATACTTTGGTCACTTGATGCGAAGGTCTGACTCGTTGGAAAAAGACTGATGCTGGGAAAGATTGAAAGCAAAAGGAGAAGGGGGCCGCAGAGGATGAGATGGTTAGATAGCATCACTGACTTAATGAACATGAATTTGAACAAACTCTGGGGGACAGTGGAGGACACAGGAGCCTGGTGTGCTGCAGTCCATGGGGCCGCAAAGAGCCAGACATGACTGATCAACTGAACGACAACCAGGAGTGAAACTCAGGTAGCCTAGCTCCAGGGTCCACACTCTTGCCACCACTTTATCACCCCTCAAAGGGCTGTATATAAAATACACATCAGCCATCAACGGATGGGTGGATCAACAAAGTGTGGTCTATCCATACAATGGGATATTATTCTGCCTTAAAAAGGAAGGAAATTCTGACACATACAACATGGATGAAAGTCAAGGACATTTATGCTCGGTGAAGTAAACCAGTCACAAAAAGACAGATATCGCATGATTCCACTTCTGTGAGATACCTGGAGTACTCAAAATTATAGACAGAAAGCAGAATGCCAGTTGCCAGGGGCTGGGGGAGGGAGGAATGGAGAGTTATCAATTAACGGGACAGAGTTTTAGATCTGCAAGATGAGACGAGTTCTGGAGTTCGGCTGCACAATGTGAATGTACTAGACCCAGCTGAATTGTATACTGGGTTAGATGGTTAAGATGATAAATATTATGTGCATATTACTACAACAAAACATATATAAGACTTTCCTGGTGGTGCAGTGGATAAGAATCCATCTGGCAATGCAGGGGACACAGGTACGATCCCTGGTCTGGGAAGATCCCACCTGCCACGGAGTGACTAAGCCCGCATGCCACAACTACTTACTGAGCCCAAGCTCTAGGGCCTGCAAGCCACAACCACTGAGCCGGCACTCCTAGAGCCTGTGCTCCGCAACAAGAGTAGCCCCCATTCAGAGCAACTAGAGAAAGCCCTAGCACAGCACTGAAGACCCAGCGCAGTCAAAAACAAATGAATAAAAATAAAACATATATATAATACTGGAGAAGGAAATGGCAACCCACTCCAGTACTCTTGCCTGGAAAAGCCCTTGGACAGAGGAGCCGGGTGGGCTACAGTCCATGGGGTCACAAAGAGTAGGACATGATTTAGCAACTAAACATCAACAACATAATATATGTATAACATTATATATAAATAAATAAGCTACAAAATTTCAAAGACTTAATGTGAAAAAAAGTATGCAAAATATCCCATGGATAATCATTTATTGATTTGGCTGCATCATGCAGTTTGCAGGATCTTGGTTCCCTGACTAGTACTGAACCCAGACCTTTGGCAGTGAAAGCATGGAGTCCTAAGCACTGGACCACCTCGGAATTCCTCTACTGATGACTTTTTAAATCGATTACATGCTGAAGGATGATACCTTGGACTTATTGGTTTAAATAAAACTATTAATGAAATTACTTTTACCTTTTTACTTTTTTAAATGCCACCCCTAGAAAAATTATAATCATATCTGTGACTTGCCTACATTTTTTGGTAAAAGGTAAAAGATGTTCACAATTGAAAGAGTAACCAAAATATTGCCTTATATATATATATTTTGAACAGTGCTGTTCTCAGCTTCCCTTCAGAAAATGGCTAAGTAGCCAGTCTTCAGCCACTCCTAGTGACAAGAGTTGTTTGTCCAGAGCCCAGGAGTTTTTCTCCAGAGGCCTGGGCATATTTTTGTACCCCCACCCCCCAGTCCCATCGCTTCCATATCTGTAATTCATCTCGGCATGTGCTAACTAGTAGTTTCAAAGTGCTGACAGGACCGTTTCCAAACACAAGAGGCAGCGAAGTGCTTTTTCATCTGGAGATTTTTGGGGAGGTGGAGACAAGAGACTGGTGGGCGCTCTGAGCCCAGCGCCCAGTATCAATGGCTGGGAAAGCAGCACTGTTCCAGGCAGGGTTAGCTCTTATTTTTGTTTTGTTTTTCTGTTTTAATGATTTCATTTATTTATTTTTGGCTGTGCTGGGTCTTCCGGCTGTGTGGGCTTTTCTCGAGTTGCAGCGAGCAGGGGCTCCTGTCCAGTTGTGGCGCTTGCGCTTCTCACTGCAGAGGCTTCTCTTATTGCAGAGCACAGGCTTCGGTCATCCCGGCCACGAGCTCAGCAGTCGCAGCTCCCAGGCTCTAAAGCACAGGCTCAGCAGTTGTGGCTTAGCTGCTCCACAGCATGTGGGATCTTCCTGGATCAGGGATGGAACCTGTGTCTCCTAAATTGGTAGGTGGACTCTTTGTCACAGAGTTGCTAGGGAAGCCCTCTTTTTTTCCTTTTCATAGATTTTTTTTTAAACTTATTTTTTGGCTGCCCTGCGTGGCATGTGGGATCTTTGTTCCGCAGCTAGGCCTCGAACCCGTGCCCCCAGTCATGGAAGCCAGAGTCTCAACCACTGCACCACCAGGCAAGTCCCAGGGCTGGCTCTTCTAAGCAGGCACCCCACCCCCCTCATTCCCTATATCTCTAGTTTGCCCCAAGTGGTGCTGGACACATAGTCCAACTTCATGGGGGCACCTCTCCCCAGTACCCCTCTGTCCTATGTCTGTTCCTCTTCCAGGTGGAAGCAATGCTTTTGTCCCTGTTGCGTTCCCACGGCTTCCCGTGCAAAATAAAAATAACCGTGAGAGGCATGCCTGGCATCTGCCCAGTTTCTCCACTTGGGTGGGGGCTGCAGCCGCGCAGAACACCCGAGCCTCCCTGAGCTCAGCCCTGCGAGCCGGACCCACGCGAGATGCCAATTAAGTGTGTCTCAGATGGCACCTGTGTGGGCTGTCTGATGAAGAGCCCAGCAGGGATGCAGAGAGCCGAGGCACGGCCCTCCCACACGGAGGGTGCCGCGTACACACAGATGCAACGGGCCCCGAGAAAGCAGCTCCGGGTGTTGGGACCCACACCTGGCAGACCCGAGGCCTCCAGGGCATCACTGGGGCAGGCAGGGGAGTTCCCACATCACCCCTGGAGCCTGCTGGGTGACCTCCAGAAATGTCACAAACCAAAAGATGGCTAAGGGTGCCTCATGAAGTTCAACAGTTACCACAGGCCGCAGCAATTCCACTTAGAGGTATATACCTCTCGAAGCACCGAAAACAGGGACTTCCCTGGTGGTCCGGTGGATAAGACTCCACGCTCCCAATGCAGGGGACCTTGGTTCCATCCCTGGTGGGGGAACTAAGATCCCAAATGCCCCAGCTACAGAAACCCGAGTATGGCAGCAAAGACGCAGGACAGCCACAATTTGTTTAAAAGAAAACAAAAAACACCAAAAACGTTATGTCCACATAAAACACATACCAGAACCTTCACAGCAGCGCTCTTTACAACAGCCGAAAGTTGGAAACAACCCGGCGTCTGTCAGTGGAGGCATGGATAAAAACAAAACATGGTCCAAACAGACAAGGGGATATTATTAAGCCATGAAGAGGAAGGATGCACCCCCTCAGCCTGTTTTCCTCTTCTTTTTCAAAAAGGAGATTGGATAACAATAGCTCATAGTAACAATAGTTAAAAACTTTCAGAGTGTGGACACCAGGTACTATTTTAAGCAGTTTACATGTATTAATTCATTTAATCCTCGTAACAATCTGATGACAGAGACAGGGTTATCTGCCCCATTTTCACATGGGGCACTTAGGCACACCAAGGTCAAATGACTTGAGCAAGGTCACTCAGCAGGTAAATATCAGGTTAGGAATGACCCCTGGTTAGCATGCTTTGGGCACCAATGTTTATCACTGCTAAGACTTTTGTTTTCACTGCACCATTCATGATCAACAAAGGAAACCCAAGGAAAAGAGGATGGCAGCACCTGGATCAGACATTTCCTTTCTCCTTGGTCCCTACAGTCCTTATACAGTGCGGTACTTTATACTCACAAGAGTTGTAAACTCTGAACTTCAGGTCTCCTCCCTGGAAGTCCATTCCCTTTCATAACAAACATGAGGAGGGGTTTGTGTTGGGACCCAAGGAGTTTACTCAGACTACAGAGATGGGTCTAGGACTTCCCTGGTGGGTCCAGTGGCCAAGACTTCAAGCTCCTAATGCAGGGAGCCCAGGTTTGATCCCTTTTCAGGGGACTAGATTAGACATGCTACAACTAAGAGTTTGCCTGCTATAACTAAAGATCTCAAGTGCCCTAAGCTGAAGCAGCTCATCAGGGACCAGACCAAATCTTTCTGTCCTTGCTTCCCCAGCACCAGCAGAGGGCCTGGAGTGAAGGTTCTAGATAACTGTTGGTAGGATGAATGACAGCTGAGATGCTCCAGCACCATTAAGATCTGGGCGGCCATCCTGGCTTGCTCATTGTTAAACATGTGCCCATGACATGTACCTCGAATCTCTTCCTAGTACACTCAGAATAAAATCCAAACCTAGGTCTCTAAGGGGCTATGCGATCTGATCCCTGCTGGCCCCTCTGACTTCATCTTTAACCACCTTTGGCCTTGATCATCTTCTGTGATGCTGGTCTCCTTGGCTTTCCATAAACAGTCATGCCCCAGGGCCTTTGTACCTGCTTTCCCCCCAAGATATTTGCATGGTTCGCTCCATGACTTAACTAGGGCTCAGATGTCACCTCATCAGAGGGGCCCTCCTTGATCACTGTATCTAAAAAAGCTCCCAATCAAGTCAACTCTATCATATTCCACCCACCTTCCTTTTCAGTTCTTCCACAACCTGGGTCAGAATCAGGACTGTGTTATCTGTTTACATATTTATCATCTATCTCTTCTGCACTAGAACATAAGTTTCACGACGGCTAGGGCTTTGTCTTGTCCAAGGTGTATCTCCAGTGCCTAGAAAAGAGTCTGGAAAAGTGAGGAGCCTCTAACAATTTATTAAATGAACCTCTCAGTTTCATCACCTGTAAACCAGGCTACACAATTTCTCTCTGGCAAAGTGATGGTGGGAATGGCTTCCCCAGCGGCACAGTGGTAAATAACCCGCCTGACAATGCAGGAGACACAGGATTGTTCCCTGGTCTGGCAAGATCCCCTGAAGGAGAAAATGGCCACCCACTCCAGTATTCTTGCCTGGGAAATCCCATGGACAGAGAAGCCTGGTGGGCTATAGTCCGTAGAGTCACAAAGAGTTGGACACGACTGAGCACACACGACTGAGCACACATGCCTGGCATGTGATGGTGTAAATGCACGTGATGTGAGACATGGTGCTTGGGGACCATCCTCAGGAATGTCACTGGTGATGCTGGTGATGACGATGGGAAGAGCCTTTCCCCTCACCTCCCATGCCAGCCCCTCCTCTTACCTTCATGTTTCTGGAACTCCTCCTCGGAGAAGCTGACGTCCTTGTGGGAGAGGTTGGTCATGAGCTGCTTGTTCTCCTCTTGCAGCTGAGCGATCTGAGAAAGGAGGTCTTGTGCTTCCCCTCGCCACACGTCCTCCACCAGCTCCAGCTCCTGCAAGGGCGAGGGGCCAGCATGGGGTCACTCATTGCCTGCCCAGGGCAACAGCCTCACCCACCCCATCCCCGACCCTCAGGAGCAGCTCAGAGATGCTGGAGCTTTGGGGTTGTTCCCTTCTCCACAAGAACCAGGCATCAGCAGGTGAGCAGTTCAGGCATCACTAGCCCACAAGGCAACTTCACAAAAACTAGAAGGTGCCCTTCCTCTGGGCAAAGCCTGCACTTACACTGTTAGGACCCATGCAGGTTAGAACTGCCCTGAAGACAACCATGGCACTGGATCTGCACCTTTTAACAACCCAGACAGGAGACGGAGGATGCAGGGGTAGCCCCAGGTTACAGGGGCCTGAACGTACCTGCCCTCTGGGGAGGTCACATCCCTGATCCTCGGGCAGACTTTCCATCCCAGCAGGACACACCTCTTTCCAAGAGGCAGAGAGGGCTGCAAAGATCCCAGGGATGCTCCCTGGCCCTGAAGCTCCTAGTATACCTGAAACAAGCACCTCTTCAAGTAGCCTTGAGCAACTAACTTTAGAACTCTGAGCCTCAGCTTCCTTTAGCTGGGGAGCCCTAATATCAAGGCTCACAGTGAAGAAAACAAAAACACTAATGTTTAAAGATACATGCACCCTTATGTTTACAGTAATATTATTTACAATTGTTAAGATCTGGAAGCAACCTGAGTGTCCACTGACAGATGAGTGGATAAAGAAGATGAGGTATATTTACACAATAGAATATTACTGAGCTGTAAGAAAGAATGAAATCTTGCCATCTGTGACATGGATGGACCTAGAGGGTATGATGCTAAGTGGAACAAGTTAGACAGAGAAAGACAAATACCATATGATCGCAGTTATCTGCAGAATCTACAAAACAACATAGATACAGAGAACAAACAGGTGGTTGCCAGAAGGGAGGGGCTGGAGAGGGAGTGAAATACATTAAAGGGGTTAAGAGGTACAAACCTCCAGTTACAAAATAAATAAGCCACAGGGATGTAATATATAGCATAAGGAATACAGTAAGTAGTATTGTAATAACTTTGCATGGGGACAGATGGTTACTAGACTTATCATGGAGATCATTTCGTGTATGTAAATGTCAAATCACTACACTGCACACTTGAGACTAATATATGATATTGTGTGTCAACTATGTTTCAGTAAAAAAAAAGAATAAAGGCTCACTGATTGAATGTGAGGATAAACAAGACACCTATTAAATTATTTTGTGGATGGCTATAGTCAGAGAAATGCTGTAATCAGAGAAACAGACAATAATAAGTGTTGGCAAGGATGTGAAGAAACTGGAACCCTCCTGCATCACTGGTAAGAATGTAAAATGGTGCAACGACTGTGGAAAACAGTCTGGCAGTTCCTCAATAAGTTAAACATAGTTACCATATGACCCATCCATTCCACTTGTAGGGTCTGAGAAATGAAAACATGTGTCCACACAAAAACATGGACATGAACCTTCACAGCAGCATTATTCATAATTACCGAAAGGCAGAAACAACTCAAATGTCCATCAATTGATGAGCAGGTACATAAAACGTGGTGTATCCACATAACGAAATGTAATTCAGACAAAAGGAATGAAGCATTGACACAGGCTACAACTTTGATGAACCCTGAAAATACAATGCTGAGCGAAAGCAGCCAGATGCAAATGGTCACTCAGTGTGTAGCTCCGTTGATGGAAAATGTCCACGATACAGATGAACATACAAAATCCACAGATACAGAAAGTATATTGGCAGCTTGGCAGGGGCAGAAGGGTTGGTGGGGTATAAGGAACGACTGTTAATGGGCCTGGGTTTTCTTTCCGGAGTAATGAAAATGTTCTAAGACTGACTGTAGCACAAGTCTGGAAAAAAACTAAAAAAACATTGAACTGTATGCTCTGAATGGGTGAACTGTATGGTATGTGGATTATATTCAATAAAGCTGTTGCCAAAAAACCAGGTATTTTGTAAAACCATTAACTGTATAGAATGCTTGCTCAAAGCATGGATACCAGAGCCTGTTGACCTGGCATTGAATTTAATTTCTGCCACTTACTAGTTGATCTTGGACAAGTTATTCAATCTTTGGATGCCTTGGAAATGAGGAAGATAGTGTAGTATCTACCCTGCAGGTTGTCATGAGGATTAAATGGTTAATATATGTAGATATTTGGAATTGTGCCCAGTACTCAGAAAGTGCTAAACATATGTCTGCTGATTTCTGGTCCTCCCACAACCCATCCCAAGCCGGCCCAGGTGGCCAGATGTCAGCATCGCCTCCGTTCATCTTTTAAATGAGTTCCTAAATCCCGTCACCTTCATCAGGAAGCCTGCTGAACTGGGGAAATGAGAGGTAATGACTTAAGTATTCACACAGCTGGTTCAAGGTCACCAGGGGGAGGTGAAGGGTGGGGCCAAAGGGCAGAAGCAGTGATTGAAAGATGGAGTGGCCATAGGAACTTCCCACATGCAGGTATGGACTGGAAGTAGAGTCAGGCTCTTTCTGCCCCAGGCCTCTCTGCTCCCACCTGACAAAGGCTGGGTGCACAGAGGACCCCAGGGCTATCAGCCTATCAGTCAAGTGTAACTGGCTGGAGGGGGCAGAACAATGGCCCCCAGAGATGTCCACAGCCTAATCCCCCTGGAACCTGAGAATATGTGACCCTGTGAGGCAAAAGGGACCCTGAGATGGGGAGATGCTCCTGGGTTATCACAGGTGGGCCCAATGTAATCACAAGGGCCCTTAAACTTGAAAGAGGAAGACAGGAAGGGCAGAATCAGAGATGATGGGGGGACTTCCCTAGTGATCCAGGGGTTAAGACTCCACGATCCCACTGCAGGGGACTCGGGTTCAATCCCTGGTCAGAAAACTAAGATCCCGGATACAATGTGGTGACAGAAGCAGAGATCACAGTCAGAGATTTGATGATGCCACACTACTGACTCTGAAGATGGAGGAAGGGGCCACAAGCCAAGGGATGCAGGTGGCCCCCAGGAGCTGGAAAAGGCCAGGAGATGGATTCTCCCCTAAAGTTACCAGAAGGAATGAATTTCCTGACACCTGTTTTTAACCCAAGTGAGACTCCTTTCTGACTTTTGACCTCCAGAATTTTATCCAGTATTCTTCATATTGATATTATTCATAGTATCATATTATCCAACATGATAATAAATTTGTGTTTTGAGTCAGTAAGGCTGTGTTAATTAGCTACAGCAGCAATAGATGAATAAAGTTCATCTATTATCCCTCAGTTCTTTTTTTTATTCTTCTCTCAGTGAACTGAACTTGATGCTGGGGGAGCTGGTTCTTGCCCCTGAGCTGATCAAGGACAATTTCATCTTGCCTCCACACCAGCTAAAAAGGCTTTTCCAGGAAGTAGCCCTTGACTGATCATCTCCTTCACCTTTTCTCAGCACTGTTTTCAAACTCCTTATGCCGGCCCAGGAGGCCCAGAGTTATCAGATCCCTGAACCTCCCTGAGGGATTCCCAGTTGGCTCAGGGGTAAAGAACTTGCCTGCCAATGCAGGAGGTTCAAGAGATGCGGGCTCAATCCCTGGGTCGGGAAGATCCCCTGGGGAAGGAAATGGCAACCCACTCCAGTATTCTTGCCTGGGAAATCCCAAGGACAGAGGAGCCTGGCTGCTACAGTCCATGGGGTTGCAAAGAGCTGGACACAACTTAGCCACCAAAAAACATCTCCCTGACCTCTTCCTCACTTGCTCTGTTCTTGTCATACCAGCCTTCTTTGTATTCCATGCACACACCAACCTTCTACCTCAGGCCCTTTGCACTTGCGTACTTCCTGCCTAGAATGTCCCCCTCCAGATCCCCCTATGGCTGGCACCTACCCTTCATTTGGATCTCAGCTCAGATGGCATCTTCTCAGGGAAAGCATTCCTGACTGCTCCATCTATGAGACCCCAGTGCTGACCAGTCTCTTTTATATTTCCCCATTTTATCTTCTTCACGGCACTTATGATAAGCTGAAATTTTTTAAACTGTAAAAAAAAAAACAAAACCTATCTCCTCATGCTAGAATCATATCATTCCATCAGAGTAGACATTAGTCATGTGTCTACTGAGCACTTGGAATGCAGCTGGTCTCAACTGAAACATGCAGTGAGGGCTAAACACTCACCGAATTTCAAAGACATAGTAGGAAAAAAAGAATGCAGAATACCTTATTAATAATATTTTGGTAACTGTGTGGTGATGGATGTTAACTGATCTTAGGTGGTAGTCATTTTACAACATACACATATATCAAAGCATAATGCTGTATACCTTAAACAGTGTTATCTGTCAATCACACCTCAATAAAAAGTAACTTTTACATTGACTACATGTTGAAATAACATTTTGGAAAGCCTGGGTTTGGTATGTTATTAAAATTAACTTCATCTGAGGAATTTCCTGGGTGTCCAGTGGTTAGGACTAGGTGTTTTCATTGTTCTGGGCCCAGATTCAATCCCTGGTCAGGGAGTTAAGAACCCGCAAGCCACAGGTGAGGTAAAAAAAAAAAATGTTAACCTTACCAATGTCTTTGTATCAATGTGACACACCACATTTATTTCTATGGGACAGCACTGCACTAGAAAGTCAAACCCTTTAAGACAAAGACCTCATCTCTTGTGGTCACCGCTGTGACCCAGAACAGTGCCTGGCACTTTGTAGGTACTCAATAAATATATCTGTTGAATGAATAAATTAATAACGTACACTATTTACATGAAATGCATCTGCCACTGCTTTCTAAAGTCTCTTTCTGTGTTTTTCCCATCTTCCCTGTTATGCACTCTCTGCCTGAGATGAGGACTTGGTCTTCCTTTCCTTTGCATCACCCATGTCACCTGGGAAGGCACTGTGCAAGCTGTGGTCGGTCAACAGGGTTGCAGACTGAGCAACCAGGTAGTACCTGATAAGACTGTGGCCTAGGTCTGAGTGATGAACAGAACTGAGTCTGGGGGTCTTTTGGGAGGAGGAATAGAAGAGAGTGTGCAGGCTTTACTGGAGCCATATTTGCTTTTGTTTTTGCTTTTTTGACTGCGCCATACAGGATGCAGGATCTTAGTTCCCCAAGCAGGAATCAAACCAGTGTACCCTGCATTGAGAGCTTGGAGTCTTAACCACTGGATCGCCCGGGAAGTCCCTGGAGCCAGTTGAAAGAGAGAGAAGGAAGAAAGGAAAGAAGGGAGGGAGGGAGAAAAGGTGGGAGGCAGGAATGAACAGACAGACAGATAAGATCAAGGACATGCTAAGAAGATTTTTGTGGAAATAACACCTTGAAAGATCCTTTGAGGCTTATGAGGGGGTGGGGGTGGGGTGGAGGAGGGAATAAGAGGAGTCTCTTTTGATTTCAAGAATATGAAGTAAAGGGGACTGGAACTGGGATGGAAAAAAAAGGACTTTGTCCTCTGAATTATAAAAGATCATCCTCAGTGTTTACAAACAAGCCCTGGATCTGAACACACTGGTGTTTACTTCTTGGCCAATAGCACTCCAGAAGTGACAAGTGCAGCTGGCTGGGAATTGCACCTGACTCCAGGCCTAGTGGCCTCCGATGGCTCCCAAGGGTGTCTCCCAGCCCAGCTGCAGCAGAACTTAAAATGCCAAGGATGGGACACAGGTGCCAGGGCTTGTGTGGCTTGGGCCTTAGTCATTGTCAGTAAGAAGCAGCTTGTAGGCGAGCAGCTCAAGGTGCCTTCCTTCCTCGACCCTTTGGGAGATGGAAGGGGCAGGAGTCCGGGTACCTAGGTGGGGGGGACAATTCTAACATCGGCCTAAGAGAACTCAGTGAAAGCCCCTCCTGACCCCAAACCAAAAGTCAACACTTGGCAAAGCCCTCAAAATGGACCAGGTTTTGTCCTGAGCACTGTAACCCTATGAGATGGGTACTATTAATATTATATTTTCCTATTGTATAGCCTATTATTAATATTCCCTATTATTAATATTTCCCTATTGTATAGCCCAGAAGCTGAGGCACAGAGAGGCAAGGTGATTTGCCCAGGGTCACACAGCCCATGAGTGACAGCGCTTTAAACCAGGCTATCTAACTCCAAAGGCCCTGCTCCTGGGAATCTTGACTTTAATTACAGAGCAGGGGACATTTTCAAGCTCCCTGTGAGATCTTGGAAACACTGTCTAAGGCTTGGGAGCTTGAATTTCCTACCTATGGTGTCTGATGATAAACACAATCAAATCTCCAAAACCTGAGTGCTTTGAATCGCCCAGGGATCTGCCCTTAAGGTTAAGACTGCGAACACAGCCCAGGCTCTCTTCCTTGAAAAGACATAGACCTCAAAGTACACAGTAGGTTGATGGCTGGCCTGAGAGTTTCAGAGAGGCCAAGGGTATTTTCCTGAGGGCACACAGCAAGTCAGAGTCTGCTCAGACACCCTGATCCTCCAAGGGGAAGCATTTCCTCTGATTCTCAGTCTCAAGGGTCTGACAGGAGCTTCCCTGGGCTGAGGTTGGGACAGGAAACCACACGTCTCCCACTTCCGTTTCCCCAGCCACCTCATGTGGACTGTGAGGAGTCCCTGATTCATGGGCCCAGGATTCTTGGTCGCAAGCAGAGGCTTAGCCTTAAAGGTGCCCCAAATCATCTTCCTCCGATTCAAAAAGGGTGGGGAAGAAACACTAGAATTACCTCCATGGAGGCTGGGAGTCTCAGCACTAACTTGGGACAAGTCCCTCCACGCGGATCCTCAGTTTCTTCATCTGTAAAATGAAGGGAATTATCCCTACCTCACAGAGTAAAGTCAAGGTGGGGAAACCAACCCAGGTTAATAAACTCGAAGGAACTCTGGAGGGTCATTGGCAATCAAGAGCCCAGAGACTGAGGGTCAATGAACTCAGTGGCTGGAGGTCCCATCCCCTTGGCTCTGAAAAGGTCTGGAGTAGGATGAAGAAAGAAGTCCTGTGTCACACCTTCTGGGTGTGACATGCTATCTTCTGGGAAGCATGAAAGGTAGGGGCGCTTATTTCATTTCTGGAAAAGAATAATATTATCTAAGCACTTTAGATACTATTCCATTTAATTCTTATAAGGCGGGTCTTATTCCTATCACCATTTGATATTTGAGGAAATGAAGCACAGAGAGGCGAAATAACTTACTCAAGGTCACACAGCTATTAAATGGTAAAGGTGGGGTTGGAACTCAGGTCTGATTCCAACCAACTACCCTTAATCTCTGCGGGTGGTACATGCCAGGTGCCCAGGCTGGGTAAGAGAAGGCCAGTGGCCTCGCTCCTTTCCTCATCCAGTAGGATCTTCTCTCCTCTATTCCCTGTGTACACATACGTGTGCACCTACAGAACCCCAGTGCTGAAGGGCCCCTTAAGTCCCAGCGGCCCCATTGCCCGGATGGGCAGACTGAGGCTACCGCCCACCTTCTGGTGCTTGCGCTCCTTCTCGATGCGGTCCATCCTTTCCAGTCGCAGTCGGTCCAGCTCGAGGCGCAGCTCGTCCAGTTCAGGAGCAACGTGGTGGCGGCTGACGAGCACCTCCAGGATCTCCAGGACACGCACGACCTTGGGCATGAGGCGCGCGATGGCCTCGCAGCCGTGCTGGTCGATGACCCGCTCGAACTCATGGCCCACGAGCGACGCGATGTCGTACACGTCCATGACCGTCAGCTCCGCCACGTTCTTCTCCAGCGCCGACTCGGCCGCCAGCGCCGACCCCCGGTCCTCCTCCATAGCCCCCCCCGCCCAGCCTCTCCCCCACCCCGCAAACTAGTGCAACTCCCAAACTTGCCGCTGTCGAGGGCAGCGCCGGGGCCGGGCCCACCTTTCGCCGCCGCCGCCGGCCCGCGCTTAGCTGGCCCTCGGGCGAGGGCGCAGCTGGCAGGCGACGGGCGTCGGCATGGGCGGAGGCGGCGGGCCGGAACCGGGGGTTAGCGATCAGGGTGCGGGTCTCGGCGCCCGGCTCGGCCCGGAGCCTGCTCCCCAGTGAGGGGAGGAGGAGGAGGCGG
The DNA here is from genome assembly GCF_023699985.2 of Odocoileus virginianus. Classification (NCBI taxonomy): domain Eukaryota; kingdom Metazoa; phylum Chordata; class Mammalia; order Artiodactyla; family Cervidae; genus Odocoileus; species Odocoileus virginianus. The sequence continues at coordinate 48,630,717 of NC_069685.1, read as the reverse complement.
CGGCGGCTAGGAAGGCGCGCGCGTGCGCAGGCCCGCGGCGCCTCCCAAGTTGGGAATCCGAGTTGGGCGCAATGGAGGCGCGAGGTCTGGCTGGAGAGGGGGTTCCGCTGCCCTCTCGCAAGCAATCCTCGCCCGAGGGCTCGCTCCCACGCCCGGGGCCTGAGAAGGAAGGGCGGCCGCGGCTCCTCCGGGAAACTTTGGCGGCGGCGACGCCGGCTGACCAGCTCCCCCCGCGGGGATGCCGCGCGCCCCGCCCCGATCCCGGCCTGGAGAGGGGCGCGCCCGGCTGCCGCCGCCCGAGGGCGCCCTGGGGTCCCGGCGGGCACTGCACCCCCACCCTCCGACTCTGCAGCCCCCCACCCCGCCCCGCCCCGCCCCCGCCGCTCCACCCGCGGGACCTTCCTTCCCCGCCTCCAGCCGGCGCCCCCAACGCGTCCGGAGGCGCCACCCCCGCCTCCGGCGCGGTCCTAGCTCCTCCTCTCCCAATCCCGCCGCGGAGGGGTCGAGATTAGCCCAGAGGAGAAGTTGCGGGGTGGTGGGGTGCGGAGGCGGTGGGGCTGCGGGTCGCAGATCTCTTGGGACCACTCACGGCGCCGGGGGGGCACTGCGTTGGAGAGAAATGGAGGGATCAGGAGGTGGACTCCGGGATGCGGCCCATCCCGGGAAAGAGTCGAGGACCCCGCGGCTCACCTCCCCGCCGACCGGGTCACCGGGCTGACCTGGCGGCTCCGGGCCCTGAGCTTCAGGAGAGGGATAGAAAGATCGAGGGGTCCTCTGGTCCCTAAGCCTCCGGGCTGCCCCGCTTGCCGGCCAGCCACAGCCTTTAGCGGCTCCTGTGACACCTACACCACTTCACAGAGGCGGTGAGAACAGGGTTTGAATTTCTGCTTTCTTGTCACAAGCCCCCTGTCCTTTTGACCTGGCTAAATCTAGTCCATCAGACCACCCTTCCTCGCCCAGGTGAGCCTTCCCGGAAGCCACAACCCCATCCTTCACACCCCCTCCTCTGCATCCTCGCATCCCACCTCGTACTCCCATAAAACTGCTCTTAGCACAGGGAGTTTTGACCAAGGTTACACTTACTTCCCCTTTCAGAGCTCCTTGAAGTCAGAAAAAACCCTGAACGCCATTGTAGCTATAAAGTGCACCCCAACTTGACACACATTATTTAAAACTAAAAATGCTTAAAGTTTATGTAAATATATATATATATAATTTTTATGTATTTATTTTTGACTGTGCCGAGTGCTTGTTGCTGCATGGGCTTTTCTCTAGTTGCAGTGCCCAGGCTTCTCTTTGCGGTGCTTCTCTTTGCGGTGCTTCTCTTGTCCAGCACAGGCTCGAGGGTGCACAGGCTTCGGTACTTGTGGTACATGGGCTCAGTGGTTGCAGCCTCATGGCTCCAGAGCGCAGGCTCAGTAGTTGTGGCACACGGGCTTCATTGCTCCGCAGCATGTCAGATCTTCCCGGATCAGGGATTGAACCTGTGTATCCTGCATTGGCAGATGGATTCTTTACCACTGAGCCACCAGGGAAACTCTAAAAATGTTTAAAGTTTGAAATGTATTGAGCATTTGCTTTATATTTAGTTTAAAAGTAGTGTTTACCATGTGTCAGGCATTATTCCAGGTACTTTATAAATATTTCCTAACTTACTAGTTCTTAAAGTGTGGCCTCAGGGTTCTTCAACGCTCGAAGGGTCTCTTTGAGGTCCCTTTGCTAGCTATACATCAATGACAGGCTACATGTTCTTCCTATAGGTAATACAAATCAGCGTATCATGATTGACTGAATGTGCAGATGCAGATCTTAGGGGCCAGCTCTCTGATAATGAGCTAGATTTTAAAGAGATTTGCAAAATTACGGAACAATGTCACTGTCCTCAGCACTTGTTTGTTTTGGAGCATAGTTAATTTTTATTGAAAAAATTCATGCTAACATGTCATGTGTTTGTTTTAAATTAGTCAGTGTTTTTTAAAAACAGCTCAAATTTCTAGTTACAGTAGATATCAATAGATGTAACATGTTTAACAAGATCTCTTTAAGGTCTTCAACAGTTCTTAAGAGTCCCTGAGAGCGAAAAGTTTGAGAACTGCTGCCTTACTGCTTCCTAAGAAGTATTATTATACTCTACAACAGAGGAAACTGAGATTCAGAGAAGTCAAATCACTTGCCCGAGATCAGACAAGCTGGTAAGTGTTAAAGCCGGGGTCAGATCTGTGCATAGCATCCCAATAAAGTGGACCTATGGTTTGTCGTTTATCACTAAGTCTTGTCCGACTTTTTGTGAGTCCATGGACTGTAGCTGCCAGGCTCCTCTGTCCATGGGATTCTCCAGGCAAGAACACCGGAGTGGGTTGCCATTTCCTTCTCCAGGGGATCTTCCCAACCCAGGGATTAAACTCAAGTCTCCTGCATTAGCTGGCAGATTCTTTACCATCTGAGCCACCTGGGAAGCTCTGATCTATGATTATCTCCACCCTAAATCAAGGACAGTGAGGAATAGGGAGGGACATTAACTTCCTGTAGCTACTGTAACAAATTGCCACAAACTTGACTTCAAACAATAGAAACATTCTCTGACAGTTTTGGAAGCTGGAAATTTGAAGTCAAGGTGTTCTATCTCTGATGGCTCTAGAGGAGGATCCATCCTTGCCTCTTCCAGCTGCTGGCTTCCATAGTGCGTGGCAGCATCACTCCAGTCTCTGCCTTTGTCTTCACACGGCCTTCTCTGTAGGTTTGTCCTCTGTGTCTCTTACAGGAACACTTCCGGGACTTCCCCAGTGGTCCACTGGTTACGACTCAGCACTTCTACTGTAGAGGGCAAGGGTTTGATCCCTAGTGGGGAACTAAGATCCCACCCACATGCTGCTCAGAGCAGCAAAAAAAAAAAAAAAAAAAAAGGAACACTTGTCTTAGACTTAGGACCTACCCACACAACCCAGAATGATCTCATCTTGAGATCCTTAATCACATCTCTACAGACACTTTTAAAAATAAGGTCATATTTACAGGTTCTGGAGATTAGGACAGAAGCATAGCTTGTTTTTTGAGGGGAGGGGTGTCGGGAGGGGTAGCACCATTCAACTTGCCACAGGAGGTTAGGTAACTTGTTTAGGGTCCCACAGCTAGGAGGGATAGAGCTGAACCTGGTGTGCCCCCGCGGTGAACTAAGGGTTAAGTAATGGATGCTCAGAATGGGGCAACTTTGCCTTCCTCAAAGCAGGCAGCAAAGATGTACTGAGAATCTGCTGGGAGGGGACAAGGCTAGAGGAGCCACAGTGTCAGCCAGCAGCTTGAGCCTTAGGACTGGGACAGGAAAGGGATGGGAGAGTGGAGGAGATGGAAATGACTTTAGGAAGGGAAAGGGGAGGCAGGAGCCCAAGGTGACCCCCCCCCCCCAGGTGATGAGCCTGAGTTCTTCAGAGAATGTTTACAATCTTAAGAAAAGTAGGGAGAGGCAGTTAAGCTCTCTGATGGTTAAGCTTCCAGACTGTTCTACATTCTAACCTTGGTGCAGTCACTGACAAGGTGTGTGGCCTTGGGCATGTCATGTGACTCCTTGGGGCCTCAGCTTCCCACTCTGTAAAATGGAGTCACAAAGGGTAATTGTGATTATTGAACAAATCAGCATATGTGCCAGCCACACAAAGCTCTATAGAAAAACTAGATGAAGATGATGAAGATGAAACAAACCTGGAGGCAGATGGCTGTCCAAAATTGGGACCCCATGCTTCTGCTGCAGGGGATCCAGGTTTGATCCCTAGTCAGGGAACTAAGATCCCGAAAGCCATGTGGCATGGCCAAAAAAAAAAAAAAAAGAATTCCTGAGGAGATGTCCGGGTTGGATGTAGATGTCTGGTTGACAGGCGGGGACCTGGAGCTGAAACTCAGGACTAGAGCAGTTGATGTGATAAGACCAATATTGACATTCATTCATTCAATAAATATTTAGCTCTTAATAAATTGCCAGTTCACTGCTAAACCCGTGGGCTATGACAATAACCTGAGAGACAGGATTACTGCTCTTGTGGGAAACAGATGGTAAACAAGTAAAACCAAAAATAAACTAATTTCAGATAGAACAAGAGAGGGTTGAGAAAGAGGAGGGGAATTAACAAATTAGTATGTCACAGGAACGAGATGTGTTAACACAATTCAATTTCAAAAAAGAGTTCCAGACACCATATTGCCTCATCTACAAATATTTTAATATGCATTTCTAAAACATAATGAAATTATAAATCTACAGTATCATGATCACACGTAAAAAAATTAATAATTTCTTCATATTAAACACCCAGTGTTCAAAATGTTGTTTCATGAGTTTATTTTTTAAGTTTGTTTAACTCAAGATCCAAATAATATCCACATATTGCAATTGATTGATATGTCCCTTAATCTCTTTAAACCCTCCACTATCTCTTTCTTTTTCTTCTTCCCTTGAAATCAGTTTGTTGATGGAACAGGATTGTTTGCCTTATAGAGATTCTCAGTCTAGATTTTGATCATTTTACCCCTGTAAAGTCCTTTAATATGTTTGTTCCCTGTCTTGTCTCCAGACTGGTATTGGTTCGAGAGGTTGATCTGATTTGAATTCAGTTTATTTGGTGGTGATATGTTCTAGCATTTCCTTTTGTTAGGAAAGACTCTTTTTTGTTTAGATGTAAATCACCTGCAGTGATACTGACCCTTTTTTTTTTTTTTGATACTGACCCTTTTAATGCATGCAATTCAGTAGTTTTTAGTGTATTCACAAGGTTGTGCAACCATTGTGCTTGTGTGCTAAGTCTGTTCAGTCCTGTCTGACTGTTTGTGACCCCGTGGACTGTAACCCACCAGGCTCCTCTGTCCATGGGAGTCTCCAGGCAAGAATACTGGAGTGGGTTGCATGCCTTCCTCCAGGGGTTCTTCCCGACCCAGGGATTGAACCAGTGTCTCTTACATCTCCTGCATTGGCAGGCAGGTTCTTTATCACTAGTGCCACCTGAGAAGACCCATGACCACCCTCTAATCTCACATTTCTTTAACTTTAATTTAAAACATTAAATTTAATTCATTAATGTTTTGGCTTTTTTTTGGCCATGTGGGGGTCTTAGTTCCCCAACCAGGGATTGAATTTGTGCCCATGACCACTCTCTAATCTCACATTTTCATTAACTGCCCCATAAAATCCTGTACCTATTAATAGTCAACCTCCATTCCCCTCTGCCCGAAGCCCCTGGTCACCACTAATCCTGCTTTCTGGGTCTATAGATTTGTCTATTCTGAACATTTCATATAAAGGAATCATATACTATGTGACCTCAGGTCTGACTTCTTTCACTTAGCATCATGTTTTTCAAAAATATTTCTATTTGTTTATTTATTTGGCTGTGCTTGGTTTTGGTTATGACATGCAGGATCTTTGGTCTTTGTTGTGGCATTTAGGATCTAGTTCCCTGACCAGGGTTTGAACCCAGACCCCCTGTATTAGGAGTGCAGAGTCTTAACCACTGGACCACCAGGGAAGTCCCTTTAACTCATTTAATCCCCACAAAAATTGGTTATTCCTGTTTTACAGATGAAAAACTGAGACAAAGAATGATTCAATGCCTCACCAAAGGTCATATAACAAACAAACCTACTGCTTCAAATATGAACTTGGACCCAGATTCAATTTCTGGTCCTCTCTTCAACCTCCCTCCCCCCTGATCCCCAACTTGCTCCATCCAATCCAGGCTCAGCCTGCTGACTCACATTCAAACAGAGCACATTTGTTCCCTGGGCATCAGACACATGGCCTGTGGTCTTCTCTTATTCCCTCCATATCACATGATTCCATTTATTCAGGATGTCCGGAATAGGCAAATGTACAGAAAGCAGGTTGGTGGTCGCAGGCAGGGTTGCCCCACCTGGCACACGAAAGGTACCCACTCAATAGTTGTGAGCTTCCTGGTTGGATAAGGGCCTTTTCCCTTTTCCTACCTACCCGCTTCTGGAGCCTGGTTTATCTCAGAGAAACGAGGAGTTCTGTTCCTATGAAGTGATCTGAAGAAATGCACCGTTTAACCACAGGCAAAACAGCACAGAAGGCGGAAACAGCGCAGAAGTCCACTGTTAAACGAATAAACAAAATGTGGTCCATCCATGCAATGAAACATGACTCCGCTGTAAAAAGAAATGAAGCACCAACACTGGCTACAACACAGAGAAGCCTTAAAAACGCGACGCTGAGCCTTCCCTCATGGTCCAATGGCTAAGACTCGGCTCTCCCAATGCAGGGGGTCTGGGTTCGACCCCTGGTCAGGGAACTAGATCCTAAATGCCACAATGAAGATCAAAGATCCCACATGCCACAACTCAGACCCAGCACAGCCAAATCAATAAACAAATAGAAATACATATTTTTGAAAAACATGATGCTAAGTGAAAGAAGTCAGACCTGAGGTCACATAGTATACGATTCCTTTATAAGAAATGTTCAGAATTTACAAATCTATAGACCTAGAAAGCAGGTTAGTGGTGATTGTGGGCTTCAGGCAGAGGAGAATGGAGGATGACTGTTAATAGGTACAGGATTTTATGGGGCAGTTAATGAAAATGTGAGATTAGAGAGTGGTCATGGGCACAGATTTGATCCCTGGTTGGGGAACTAAGATCCCACATGGCCACAAAAAAAAAAAAAGTTAAAACATGTGAAAAGGCGAGATCAGAGGCTGGCATGTGGTAAGAGCTACATTAATGTTAGCTACTGCTCTTTATATTGTTGTCGTTGTTACTATTACATCTGCTGTTACTGTTACCACTGAAGCATTTCCTCCAGAACAGTGACACCATGGAATCAACACTGTTCTCTTACTGTGGTGGTTGAAGCTACTAGAGGAATTAGAAATTAGGGCAACCAAGTCCCATCAACTGCACTTGTAACACATCTCAGAAATTCTTCTACTTCCTCATCTCCCTCCTACCACCCTTCAGTTCAGTTCAGTTCAGTCGCTCAGTCATGTCCGACTCTTTGCAACCCCATGAATCGCAGCACGCCAGGCCTCCCTGTCCATCACAAACTCCCGGAGTTTACTCAAACTCATGTCCATTGAGATGGTGATGCCATTCAGCCATCTCATCTTCTGTTGTCCCCTTCTCCTCCTGCCCCCAATCCCTCCCAGCATCAGGGTCTTTTCCAATGAGTCAACTCTTCGCATGAGGTGGCCAAAGTATTGGAGTTTCAGCTTCAGCATCAGTCCTTCCAATGAACACCCAGGACTGATCTCCTTCAGGATGGACTGGTTGGATCTCCTTGCAGTCCAAGGGACTCTCAAGAGTCTTCTCCAGCACCACAGTTCAAAAGCATCAATTCTTTGGTGCTCAGCTTTCTTTAATAGTCCAACTCTCACATCAGTACATGACCACTGGAAAAACCATAGCCTTGACTAGACGAACCGTTGTTGGCAAAGTAATGATTCTGCTTTTTAATATGCTGTCTATGTTGGTCATAACTTTCCTTCCAAGGAGTAAGCGTCTTTTAATTTCATGGCTGCAGTCACCTACCACCCTAGCCCCACTAAATATTATTTCACCTCCTGGAAGGCTACAGTAGGCTTCTAACTGAGTTTTCTGCTTCATCCCTTCTTCCTTCTAATCTTCTTCTCAACAGTCAGCAATTTTTTTTTTTTACCTCCACTACATGGCATGTGGAATGTTCCTGACCAGGGATCAGACCTGTGCCCCCTGCAGTGGAAGCATGGAGTCTTAACCACTGGACTACAGGGGAAGTGGGCATTCAATAATCTTGATAAATACATACATTGTATCACACCAGGTATCAATGCCAAGTTATAATAAGCCCAGAGTCCTTCCCAAGGCTGGCATAACTTTTTTTTTTTTCCATTTATTTTTATTAGTTGGAGGCTAATTACTTTACATCATTACAGTAGTTTTTGTCATACATTGAAATGAATTAGCCATGGATTTACATGTATTCCCCATCCCAGTCCTCCCTCGCACCTCCCTCTCCACCCGATCCCTCTGGGTCTTCCCAGTGCACCAGGCCCGAGCACTTGTCTCATGCACCCAACCTGGGCTGGTGATCTGTTTCACCCTAGATAATATACATGTTTCAATGCTGTTCTCTTGAAACATCCCACCCTCACCTTCTCCCAGAGTCCACAAGTCTGTTCCATACATCTGAGTCTTTTTCTGTTTTGCATATAGGGTTATCGTTACCATCTTTCTAAATTCCATATATATGTGTTAGTATACTGTAATGGTCTTTATCTTTCTGGCTTACTTCACTCTGTATAATGGGCTCCAGTTTCATCCATCTCATTAGAACTGATTCAAATGAATTCTTTTTAATGGCTGAGTAATATTCCATGGTGTATATGTACCACAGCTTCCTCATCCATTTGTCTGCTGATGGGCATCTGGGTTGCTTCCATGTCCTGGCTATTACAAACAGTGCTGCGATGAACATTGGGGTGCACGTGTCTCTTTCAGATCTGGTTTCCTTGGTGAGTTGGCATAACTTTTATAATCCATCTTCACCTCACACCTAAGCAACTCACTGTCTGAGCACCAGCCACCCTTCCGGTTCCTTTAGTCCTTCTATGTACATGGTTCATCTAGTCCAAACTCACATCCTTGGTGAGAGCATCCAAGTGGCTGAGCTTGGGTCATAGCCCATGATCAAGGGAAGTGAAGTTTTAACTTTTTTTGTCCTTTTTTTTTTCTTAAGTTTAACTTTTTAAACTTCCATAGAAGGAATAAAACTCTGCTTTAATCAAAAGTCACATAGGGATGGACAGCCCAAACTTAGAAAGTGAGTTCAGGTGCTGAGTGGGAAACATATGACTTGTTGAGGAGGGCATGCAAATTTGAGTCAGAGCTGAATTGTTGGGAAATAATGGAAAGGTGATTAAAGATCAGTCCACTAGAGGGTGTCTTTCTCCATACACTCTACACACAGTACTCAACCTTCCCTCCCAATAACATGGAATTCAATGATTATGGGCTGGGACTTCCCCAGTGGTCCAGTGGTTAAGACTCTGCTTCCAATGCAGGGGATGTGGGTTCTATCCCTGGTCAGGGAACTAAAATTTCTCATGCCATGTGACCAAAAGTTTAAAAACAATAAAAAAATAAAGACTTTGGGCTTGCTAATATATTCATGAATAAAATGATGTAATGTCTGTGATTTTTTACTTTAAAATAACCCATTGGGAGAGTGGGACGGTTGGGAATGTGGAGAAGATGAACACTCGCCTTTTTGTTAATAATTGTTGAAGCTGGGTGATGTGTATATGGAACTCCATCATACTATTTTCTCTCCTATAATATTAGAACATTTTCATTAAAAATTAAAAAAAATTAATACAGACTGTGGGCTTGAGTGAATGACAAAATATTAGCTTTCCTGGGATGAGTTTTGCTTCAGCCATGGGTAAAAGAAGAGGGACTTGATGCCACCAACAAGAAGTGAAGATCTGGAGTGGGGAGAAGGGTGAGTGGGTGCTGGGAGCTCCCATAGTTAGCTGCAGGAGGAAGAACTAAGCCAGAGGGTCCCTGACCCAGTTGCCTGGGCACGTGGCAGAGAGAAGCAGTGATTATGTGGAAGGAGAAGTTGTTGCTTCCTGGAAAATCAGGCCACCAGCCCCTGAGAAACCACACTAGGACTTGAGAGGGAACTTTGGGGCACTAGAGAATAGCTCCTTGTGCTGTTGCCATAGACTGTCTGAAAGACTGAAAGTCTGTGCCCCTCAAATCCATACGTTGGAAACCTAACCCCACAATGTGATGATGTTCGGGGGAGGGGCCTCTGGGAGGTGATGAGGTCATGAGCATGGAGCCCTCGTGCCCTGGACTTCCGCTCTTACAAAAGAAAGAAATGCCAGGGGGCTTCCCTAGTGGTCCAGTGGTTGAGACACCACCCTTCCACTTCAGGGGTCATGAATTTGACCCCTGATCAAGAAATTAAGATTCCGCATGTTGCTAACCTTGGCCAAAGTTTAAAAATAAATGAATAAAAATTTTAAAAATGCCAGAAATTCCTCCTCTCTCCCACCATGTGAACAGAGGTCTGTGAACCAGAAAGGGGGTTCTCACCAGACAACAAATCTGACAGTGCCTTGATCTTGGACTTTCAGCCTCCAGAACTGGGAGAAATAAATTTCTGTCACTTATAAATCACCCAGCCTATGGTACATCTTCTGGCCTCCTTTTTAAAAAATTGAGGTATAGTTAACATACAATGGGCTTCCCTGGTGTCTTTGATGGTAAAGAATCTGCCTTTAATGCAGGAGACCTGGGTTTGATCCTTAGGTGGAAAAGATCCCCAGGAGAGGGAAATGGCAACCCACTCCTGTATTCTTGCCTGGATAATCCATGGACAGAGGAGCCTGGTGGGCTATAGTCCATGGGGTCACAGAGAGTCAGACATGACTGAGCGACTAACACTTTAACATACAACATTGTATAAGTTTAAGGTATCAGTTCAGTTGCTGTCGTGCCTGACTCTGCGACCCCATGGACTGCAGCATTTCAGGCTTCCCTGTCCATCACCAACTCCCAGAGCTTGCTCAAAGCTCAAACTCATGTCCATCGAGTCACTGATGCCATCCAACTATCTTTTTTTTTTTTTTTAACAGCTAAAAATAAGGAACGCTTCACGAATTTGCATGTCATCCTTGCACAGGGGCCATGCTAATCTTCTCTGTATTGTTCCAATTTTAGTATATGTGCTGCCGAAGCGAGCATTGCCATCCAACTATCTTATCCTCTGTCGTCCCCTTCTCCTCCTGCCCTTAATCTTTCCCAGAATCAGGGTCTTTTCCAAGGAGTCAGTTCTTTGCATCAGGTGGCCAATATTGGAGTTTCAGCTTCAGCATCAGTTCTTCCAATGAATATTCAGGACTGATTTCCTTTGGAATTGACTGGTTTGATCTCCTTGCAGTCCAAAGGATTCAAGAGGCTTCTCTAACACCACAGTTGAAAAGTGCTCAGCTTTCTTTGTAGTCCAACTCTCACATCCATACATGACTACTGAAAAAAACATAGCTTTGACAAGACAGACCTTTGTTGGCAAAGTAATGTCTCTGTTTTTTAATATGCTGTCTAGGTTGGTCATAGCTTTTCTTCCAAGGAGCAAGCATCTTTTAATTTCATGGCTGCAGTCACCATCTGCAGTGATTTTGGAGCCCAAGAAAATAGTCTGTCACTGTTTTCATTGTTTCCCCATCTGTTTGCCATGAAGTGATGGGACTGGATGCCATGATCTTCGTTTTCTGAATGTTGAGTTTTAAGCCAACTTTCTCACTCTTCCTCTTTCACTTTCATTAAGAGACTCTTTAGTTCCTCTTCACTTTCTGCCATAAGGGTGGTATCATCTGTGTTATCTGAGGTTATTGATATTTTGGCCAGCAATCTTGAGTCCAACTTGTGCTTCACCCATTCTGGCATTTTGCATGATGTACTCTGCATATAAGTTAAATAAGCAATATCCAGCCTTGACATACTCCTCTCCCAATTTGGAACCAGTCTGTTATTCCATGTCCAGTTCTAACTGTTGCTTCTTGACCTACATACAGATTTCTCAGGAGGCAACCAAGTGGTTTGGTATGCCCATCTCTTGAAGAATTTTCCACAGTTTGTTGTGACCTACACAATCAAAGACTTTGGCATAATCAATAAAGCAGAACTTAAAGTAAGATTAAGGTATACAATGTGTTGATCTGATACCTTTATGTGTTGCCATATGACCATCACCATAGCGTTAGCTGATCTCTGAGTGTCCATGGGTCTTTTTGTTATAGCAGCTCGCACTGACTTAAACAGACCATTTTACAAAGACTTTTCTTCAAGAGTCCGAGTAGTCTTCTGCTTTACTTGCCCTGTCTCCTGGGCTCAGTTCCAAAAGCTGACACCGTGAAATAGCCTCAGATCCACTCTTCTACCCATGACAGCCTTGACTTTACAAAGATGCTAATCTGGATTCTCATTCCTCTTTCTCACCCTGTCCTCCTCCTCTTCTTCCTTCTCCTTTTCCTTCTCATCCTTCTTTAATTTGATAGACTTGAGAAGAGTTCTGATGTCATCATTGCATCTTTTTTTATTAATATTTTTTAAAATATTTATTTTACTTATTTGGCTGCACTGGGCTTTAGTTGCAGCACGTGGGATCTTTGATCTTCCTTTCGGCATGCAGTTTTGTTTTGTTTTGTTTTGTTTTTTAGTTGCATCATGTGGGATCTAGTTCCCTGACCAGGGATTGAACCCGGGCCCCTGCATTGGGAGAGCAGAATCTTAGCCGCTAGACCATCAGGGAAGTCCCCTCCAGAAATGTCACAGGAGACTCAGCCTGTTCTACTTAATGGTCACCCTCACTAAGTCAAAAACATTATATGAAAGATGATGGCATCCCCTAACCCATCTTGAAAAACAGGAAGATCAAAACTTAGCAACACAATTGCTTGAAGTTCATTGGGCATGCTCTCTGAATTTCAATATCTGTTTCATCTGAAGAGAAGTTACTTGTAAATACTGGCTCTGTGTAGATTTTCCATTACAGTTACATTCCTTTGGTAGTACTTCTCTGCTTTGAGAGTCCTCATCCACTTTTTTTTTTTTAAGATTTTTTGGATGTGAAGCATTTTTAAATCTTTATTATGTTTGTTACAACATTGCTTCTGTTTTTATGTTTTTGTTCTTGCTTTTTTTGGCATGTGGGTTCTTAGCTACCCCATTAGGGATCAAACCCACAACCCCTGCATTGAAAGACAAAGTCTCAACCACTGGATGGCCAAGGAAGTCCCAAGTGGTTGGGCTCTTAAAGAAAATGTTGAAGAAAGCTATTTAAAATGAAGAAAAAGTGCTCGCTTCGGCAGCACATATACTAAAATTGGAATGATACAGAGAAGATTAGCATGGCCCCTGAACAAAGATGATACGCAAATTCGTGAAGCGTTCCATATTTTTATGCAAACTAGTACCGCCGCTATGGAAAACAGTGTGGAGATTTCTTAAAAAACTGGAAATAGAACTGCCATATGACCCAGCAATCCCACTTCTGGGCATACACTCCGAGGAAACCAGATCTGAAAGAGACATGTGCACCCCAATGTTCATCGCAGCACTGTTTATCATAGCCAGGACATGGAAGCAACCCAGATGCCCATCAGCAGACAAATGGATAAGGAAGCTGTGGTACATATACACCATGGAATACTACTCAGCCATTAAAAAGAATTCATTCGAATCAGTTCTAATGAGATGGATGAAACTGGAGCCCATTATACATAGTGAAGTAAGCCAGAAAGATAAAGACCATTACAGTATACTAACACATATATATGGAATTTAGAAAGATGGTAATGATAACCCTATATGCAAAACAGAAAAAGAGACTCAGATGTATAGAACAGACTTTTGGACTCTGTGGGAGAAGGCGAGGGTGGGATGTTTCGAGAGAACAGCATCGAAACATGTATATTATCTAGGGTGAAACAGATCACCAGCCCAGGTTGGGTGCATGAGACAAGTGCTCGGAGCTGGTGCACTGGGAAGACCCAGAGGGATTGGGTGGAGAGGGAGGTGGGAGGGGGGATCGGGATGGGGAATACATGTATATCCATGGCTGATTCATGTCAATGTATGACAAAAACCACTACAATATTGTAAAGTAATTAGCCACCAACTAATAAAAAATAAAAAAATAATTAAAAATAAATAAATAAAATGAAGAAAAAAAATCACCCATTGCCTTTGTATGGGCTCCTTAAAAAGAATATGAGTTAGTGCTTTGTTGGAGGGTATAATATAATACCAGGGAAGCAAGAGTCAGGGAAGAAGGAAAGTGAGGCTGAAAAGGAGGGAGACCAAGTTTAAGGTGGAATATTGCCGAAGTTGGTCCAGCTTTGCAAGAATGCTCAGCTGGTTGCTTAATCCAATGGGCACTGTGGTGCCCCTGGCGCTGCACAGGGCTCTGCCACTGATGCTGTTCATGCCGCAAAACCAAGTATCTGGGGGGTGGTAGGGAGGGTACTGGTGGGATGCACGGACCTGGCTTTTCCACACCCACAATCCCACCACTTACAAAATTATGTATTTAGTAGGATTCTTTCTATCCCATTTCCACTCCCAGGTAACTACTGTTGACAGTTTGACTCATGCTCTTTCTGATTTTTCTCCTGAGAACATACTATATAAAACACACATTTATTTTTTATGGAAGCGTGACAAACATGTTAATATACAATTTGCTTTTTTCACTTCATGTTACCCTGTAATCAGCTTTCCAGCTCCAGCATATATACATATATCTTGTTCTTTTATCTTTTTAATAGATAATCCCTGCCTCGTTCTTTCAAATGATTGTATGGTTTTCTGTTTTATGAATGTACTGTAATTTACCTGATTATTTCTTCCCTTGATAGACATTCATGCCATTTCCTGCTTTAGGCTATTTTAAACAACCTTGCTGCGTAAGTTGATTTTTGGTTTTCATTTTTATGGGAAGTGAGTGGCCAAAATATGTTACATTCTTGTCTGCCCAGCACCTCTGTTCCTGCATATAAATGTGGCAGTAAGGCCGCAGCTCACCCACTGCAGCCAGATAGCCTCAGGCTGTGTTGGTGTTCTGGGGGCTGTGGCCCGGCAGGGGTGGTGGTGGTTGTGAATTTGTGCTTTGGTTGGGTGGTTCTGGGGAGAGTTTAAAGATCTGGGAATTTGCTCTAGAGTGGGTGCTAGCAGGAAGCAGGGATGATTCTAGGATCGAGGCTGTTAATAAATCTCATCTATATGGGGGACAGACTGGTGAGAAGCTGAGGCTATAATTGGTGCAGAAGCAGCTGTCACTCATATTCGCCAGGAGAGGACTGGATCTGGCATTCTGTGGCTTGGACCACATTCATGTTTTGTCTTGTTCCATCATCGTCCCAGAGTGGCCTCGGCTGATGGTGCTGTTCTGTGAAATTGTTATCTCCGTGGGAGAGCAGCAAGGCCAGCTGATGCCAGGTCAGCAGGTGAATGTCCAGCATTGCTTCCTCTTTGTCAAAGCCGTGAAGGCTGTTTGGTCTTCAAGATGGAAGTAGTTAGCTGCGCTCAGTCACTCAGTTGCTCCGTCATATCCAACTCTTTGCAACCCCATGGACTGCAGCCTGCCAGGCTCCTCTGTCCATGGAATTTCCCAGGCAAGAATACTGGAGTGGGTTGCCATTTCCTTCTCCAGGGAATCTTCCTGACCCAGGGAATGAACCCACCTCTCTTGCATCTCCTGCATTGGCAGGCAGATTCTTTACCACTAGCGCCACCTGGGAAGCCCCAGAAGTAGGATTTAGGGAAAAACAAAACTCGACCCTGACCGACTATGGAACCTGACCTAACCTCAAAGGCACCACCTCTCCTGACTGTCCTTTGTACCTGAACCTGGCAGTTTCTGGAGCACACCTTGGACAGCTGAAAATTCTTCCTTGTTTTAAACATATTTTTAATATTTATTTTTATTTGGCTGCACTGGATCTTACTCATGGTATGCAAGCTCTTCAGTCTTCGTTGAGGTATGTGAAGTCGTAGTTGTGGCGTGTAGGATCTAGTTCCCTGACCAGGGATCGAATCTGGGCCCCCTGCATTAGGAGCACAGACTATCAGCCCTGGTCCACCGGGGATGTCCCCCTTGTTTGTTTTAAATAGCTTATTGAGATATAGTTCATATGCCATAAAGTCCACACATTTAAAAGGTACCGTTCAGTGACTTTAGTATGTTCACAGATATCTGCACCCATCACTACTATCTAGTCCCAAGCCTCTTTTTTTTTTTTGGCTGTACATCATGGCTTACAGTATCTTAAGTTGTTCACAGATATCTGCACCCATCACTACTATCTAGTCCCAAGCCTCATTTTTTTTTTTTTTTTTTTTTTTGGCTGTACATCATGGCTTACAGTATCTTAAGTTCTCCAACCAGAAATCGAATCTGGGCTCGGGCAGAGAAAGCGCTGAGTCCTCATCACTGGATTGCCAGGGAATTCCCAGAATATTTTCATTGCTCCAAACAGAAGCCCCTGCCAGGCGAGAAAGGAGTGGGTGAGGGATAAACTGAGAGATTGGGATTGACATATACACGCTCATTGTTGTTTAGTCGCTAAGTCCTGACTCTGTGTGACCCCATGGACTGCAGCATGCCAGGCTCCTCTGTCCTCCATTATCTCCCCGAATTTGCTCAGATTCATGTCCATTGAGTCAATGATGCCATCTAACTATCTCACCCTCTGCTGCCCTCTTCTCCGTTTGCCTTCAATCTTTCCCAGCATCAGGGTCTTTTCCAATGAGTTGGCTCTTTGCATGGGTGGCCAAAGTATTGGAGCTTCAGCTTCAGCATCTATCTTTCTAGTGAATATTCAGGGTTGATTTCCTTTGGGATTGACTGGTCATATACACACTACTATATATAAAAGAGATAACTAGGGGGATTTGCCTGGCAGTCCAATGGTTAAGACTCCATGCTTCCAATTCTGGGGGCACAGGTTCAATCTCTGGATGGGGAACTAAGATCCCACATGCTGTGGGGTGCTTCCAAAAAAAAAAAATAGGCAACTAATAAGGACCTACTGGAAAGCACAAGGAACTCTCCTTAGTCCTCTGTAGACTTACATGAGAAAAGAATCTAAAAAAGAGCAGATATATGTGTAACTGGTTCACTTTGCTGTACAGAAGAAACTACACAAGGTAAATCAACTATACTCAAAAAAGAAAAGAAAAGAAAAGAAAAAACCAAGCCCCATTAGCAGTCACTCCCCATTTCCTCCTTACTCCTACTACAGCCTGAGGAAACCACTAATTACTCTGTCTTTATGGACTTGCCTGTTTTGGACATTTTATTTAAGTAGAACCATACAATGCATAACCCTTTTGTGACTGACTTCTTTGACTTAGTTTAATGTCTTCAAGGTCCACTTTGTTGTAGCTTGAATCAGTACTCTATTCCTTTTAATGGCTGGATAATAGTCTCTCATAGGGATAGGCCACGTTTTCTTTATTCATTTATCCATCAGTGAACTTTTGGGTAGATTGGACTTTCCCTATTATTTGCTTGTGGTAAAAGTAATACTTCCCTTCTAGAAGCTCAGGTGCCTAAGTTATCCACTGATGTGTAACAGGTTGTCCCAAAACTAAGTGGCTTAAAACAACAATAATCATTATCTTTCATACTTTTTGCAGATCTGGAATTCTGGAGCAGTTTGGCTGAGCAGTCCTGATACGGAATCTCTCAGGAGACTGCATTCAGGATATCAGCAAGGGCTGCATCATTATCTGAAGGCTTGACTGGGGCTGGAGGAGCCACTTCGGAGATGGCGCCCTCACGTGGCTGTCAACAAGACGCCTGAGTTTCTCTCCCTGTGGGACTGTCTCCCGGAGCTGCTTGAGTGTCCTTATGGCATGGTAGCTGGCTTCCCTCAGAGGAGTGTCAAGAGAACCCTGAAGCAACAATTCCTTTTATGACTTAGCTTCAGAAGTCAGAGACAGTCATCTCTGCCACATTCTCTTAGAGGTCAGTCACTAAGTTCTGCCTCTCATTCCAGGGGAGGGCAATTAGGCTCCTAATTTTTCTTTTATTTTTTGGCTGCTGTAGCATATGGGAATCAAACCCATGCCCCCTGCAGTGGAAGCATGGAGCCCCAACCACTGGACCACCAGGGAATTCCCTAGATTGCACCTTTTAAAGATAGGAAGATCACAGAACTCCTGAATTTATTTTGAAAACATCACAACAGGCAATGATAGAGCTGAGGAGCCAAACAAGATTGTGAGACAAAGGCATAGGTTATCAACAGCAGAAAGATATTAATCCACTTAGGACTACAGAAAGGAAGGGAGGAAGTAGGACTATCAGAGCCCAGGAACCAGGACCATCCAGTAGAACTGGACTTTCAGAGGATCTGGAGCCTGGAACATGAAGCATCTTTGGCAGAGATGCTTCCCAAAGCAGCAAGGGAGACAAATGCTCTGGCTTCTTCCTTCCTCGGCCCTCCAATCTTTTGCTAGTGCCTGCTACTGGCTGAACTTACCAGGAAGCAGAGTGAAAGGGAGCCTGGGAAACAGATTTCCTTGTGATACAGAGGTGAGCAGAGAGGGCCAGGATGGGTATGAGATGAAGGTCCTAGAATGTCCCAGGACGGCTTATTTGATTAGGTGGTGACATTATGGTTAAACTTGTCTTGAATTTTCATTTTTATATCAATATTGTTCTTCATAAAGTAACATTTAAAAACTGAAAATGAAAAAAGAAAACAAAAATGAAAGAAAATTCTCGTCTCCTTTATTCTTCTCTACTTTTTATTTATTTATTTTTTTTCTTCTCTACTTTTTAAAAGAGAACTTCATGGGACCAGAAGTGAAGGGGAATGTTAATACCCAAACAGCAGAAAGCTGATCTAGCCTTTCTGGGGAAGCAGCCTTTGTTATTCCCTTTAAAACCTGTCAGCATCTGAGAACTGACTATGCAACTGATGCAAATGCCTCATCAGTGTCTAACCTAGTTTCCAGGTTTCTGCCACAACAGGCTTCTGATTCCCAGAAAAAATAATTTATCTTGTCCTCTCCAAGAGAATTGGAAAATCTATATCCATCAAGAATGTGTACGGAAATGTTCATAGCAATGTTCCTAATAATAACCCCAAAGTAGAAACAACCCAAAGTCCATGAAAGTGAATGGCTAAACAAAATACGGTCAGGGGGAATGGGGAATGGGATGTGACTGCTAATGGGTCAGGATTTCTTTTAGGGGTGATAAAGTGTTTTGAAACTAGACAGTGGTGATGGTTGAACAACTCTGTGGGTGAGAAGTCCTGAGAACTTGTAGTTCTTTGAATTATTTTGTTTTCTAATCCTGAAATATTATTGAAAGATACCTGATGACTAATTATGCATGCGTGCATGGGTGCTAAGTTGCTGCAGTTTTGTCTAACTCTTTGCGACCTCATGGAGCCTGCCAGGCTCCTCTGTCCATGGGAATCTCTAAACAAGAATACTGGAGTGGGTTGCCATGCCCTCCTCCAGGAGATCTTCCTGACCCAGGGATCAAACTTTCGTCTCTTACATCTCCTGCATTGGCAGGCGGGTTCATTGGCAGGCAGGTTCTTCATGGCTAGGGCCACTTGGGAAGCTCGAGTAACTATGACAAGGATGCCAAAAAGAAAAACCTGGGCAAAGAAGAAACCATACCAAGTAGTTGACAGATTTTATAATATTGTGATTAGAGTTACTTTTGTCTCTTTTCCAATTTTTAGATAGCACTGTAACTTTTATAATATAAAAATTTATAGATGGCTTCTGGTGTCCTCTTTGGCTTGGCCTACCACCATGTTTTCAAAAATTGGAGTTGAATGTATTTATTTTATTTGCTACACGGAGTCTTAGTTGTGTCATGTAGGATTCTCAGTTGCGGCATGTGGGATCTAATTCTCTGACCAGGACTTGAACCTATGCCCTGTACATAGAGAGCATGGAGTCTTAGCCACTGGGCCACCAGAGAAGTCCCCTGAATGTGTTCAGATACAGAATCTATGCTCCTGTTTGCCACAGTCCTTCCTACTTCTTATTGCCTTAAGCTGGTGCCATCTCTCATATAAACTGCCTGATCCCTAAAGTGAGTCCCTTGACTTACATAATAAAACTCCCATAATATACAATTCACTGTGGTCCAGTGATATAAATATCCACATTTTAAAACCCTGACAAGTGGGGTTAGAATGTTATTGAATCAGTTTGAAAATGAATATTAATATTTAATGTCTAGATAAAAACAGAATTGTTCTTGTCCCTTTTCTACAGAGCTGGGTTGCTTGGGAAGTCAAAAAGATGATATTCACCAGTTTAATTCAGTTTAACAGGAAACCTCTGATGGTATTGTAAGCAAGAAGAGATTTACTATAGGGAAATTGTTGTTGTTGTTGTTGTCACTAAGTTGTTGTGTCTGACTCTTTTGTGACCCCTTGGACTGCAGCATGCCAGGCTCCTCTGTCCATGGAGTTTCCCAGGCAGGAATACTGGAGTGGGTAAGCCATTTTCTGCTCCAGGGGATCTTCCTGACCCAGGAACTGAACCAGCGTCTCCTGCATTGGTAGGCAGATTCTTTACCACTGAGACACCAGGGAAGCCCACTATAGGGAAATAGAGACTTCCAAATGGATTGGTGAAGCTGGAAGAGCAGGCTCTAGGCCGAGCCTCCCTCCAGTGATGGCTGCCAGGATGACACTACAGAACTGACCTGCCAAGAGAAGCAGGGCCCTTGCCAATTTGCAAGGTGTGGAATCAGGGGACCATTATTAGAACTCTTGAGTTCAATAACATATCGTCATAGCCAGGAAACTTCCATCATCACCCTAACTGTACCTCTTTCTTGACACCTGCCCAGGAAACTGGATATTAGGCCACTACTGCCCCCTATTGCTTGCTAGTCTTTGAAGAAATAATTCCCCAAACGTGCACAGCACATAGTGTCATCTGATTTTCATGATAACTTTACCAGATAAGCAAAGAGTGTGGTGTCATATTTTTTTTACAGATAGGGAAATTAAGGTTCAGAGAGGTGATGGAACATAAATAAGGTCACACAGCTATGTGCAAAGCTGGAGTAACAACCCAGATCTCCTCATGCTCAGGCCAGTTCAGTGAACTTGATATGTCAATTACCATGTTATGGGTGAGATTTTTTTTTGTGGCCCTGCGGTAGGGCCTGAAAGTACAGCACTCAAGCACATGTATGCCAAAACTAGTGCCTGGGGAGTTGCACATGGTAAATGACTGTGACTCAGTAGGCACAAATCTGCCTTGTAAGCACAGAGGAAGGGGCTAGTATTGTGCAGGAGGAGGTCTAGAGCTGACATTTGAGTTGGGTTTTGAGGGATGTGTAGGAGTACCTCAGGAGGCAAAGGGTGGGGAATAAATTGTCTTAGTAGCTGGCAAAATTTAAGGGGGTGTGGGGTGTCAGGAAGACTTTTGGGGGGATGAGAGATTTCTAATTGTGGAGGATGTAGCCAAGGTAAAGTTTTTTTTTGTGTGTGTGTGTGGTTGTATTATAGGCATACAGTAAAGCAAAAAATATGGAGCACTACTCAAGTATACAGCTTGAGCTTTTAAAAAAAGCATATGTAAACACTCGTGTACCCATCATTTAGTGACCATATGATAAAACATTTCCAACATCTTCCTGGAGTGGTTTGCCATTCCCTTCTCCAGAGGATCTTCCTGACCTAGGGATCGAAGCTGAGTCTCCCGCATTATGGGCAGGGTCTTTACCATCTGACATCAATATCTAACCATCATTTACTGACGATATGACATAACATTTCCAACATCACAGAAGGTTCCCTCGTGCCCCTTCCCAATCTATACCCACCCCGTCTTTCCCCCGTCGTTTTTTTTTTTTTTTTTTTTTTTTTGAGCTGAGAGCAGGCTAACATAAAAGTTCAAAGCCCTTGGCTTCAGCCCCATCTCCTCCTTACACTACTATTGCTGCCTCCAAATCTTCCGCTGTCTTTATGGATAATCCTAAGAGCGTCTTGCACGAGGCAGAGGAGGTTTCTTGATACTACCGCTTCCTGGTATGGCCCATAAAAGTTTAGGTGGTACATGAATGGAACTAGTAACGGAAACGATAGTTTCTGGTCCTTCTGAGCCACCGTCCAGGCTCGAGACGCGCGGAGTATTCTTGTCCCTCGGCGGCCGCCATGCGGCCGTTACGTGGCAGCTACAGGCGCTCGCCAATCCGCGGCGCCCGCATCAGCCCCCTCGGGTGGCGCAGCCGGAAGGGGCGGAGCTGAGGCGGCGGCGGCTGAGAAGGCAGCGGTGGCGGCAGCGACGACGGCGGCTCCGGAGGCCGCAGTCCCGGTCCTGGCTTCGGCCCCAGCCCCACCATGGTGACGCTCGCTGAGCTGCTGGTGCTCCTGGCCGCCCTCCTGGCCACGGCCTCGGGCTACTTCGTTAGCATTGACGCCCATGCAGAGGAATGCTTCTTCGAGCGGGTCACCTCGGGCACCAAGATGGGCCTCATCTTCGAGGTGGCCGAGGGCGGCTTCCTGGACATCGACGTGGAGGTGCGGGCGCGCTGCCCGAGGCGGGGGCCCGCGGCCGCTCGGGGGTTGGCGGCGCCCGGGGCCCGCGCGGGGCCAGCGTGGAGAGCGGGACCCGGAGGCCGTTGTCCGAGTCCTGGGAGGGGCCCGGGCCGCCACCTGGCGACCCCCTAACGGCCCTTTCCCTCGCACCCGCCCGCTTTCCGAGCTCTGCTCGGGAGACGGAACCGTTGCTTGGCTGCTTTGGATTCTCAGCTTGAACGGCTGGTTCCCCTTGGAACCTCTCGCCGAGCTTTGTCTACCAGGCGCCGCGTGTCATCTCCGGGCCCAGGAGGCGCTACACGGTCTTGTTTAGCTGATGGCAGGTCTCGATCCGGGCAGCAGCTGCTTCCCTTCCTAGCGCGAATTAAAGTTGGGACGTGGCATGGAAACTTCTGAAAAAGTAAATCGGAAGCTGTTGAGGAATGCTAGGTAGACGTTCGCGTTGTGTTTGCCTTTATTTTTCGTAGAAAGGACCCGAGTTAACCCATTCTTACACAGACCTTCGGATACCTCGTTTAGTCATCTCTGACTAAAAGACTGGAGTTGGGTCATGCGTTTTAGAAGTGATTGCAGTGAAGTATCTTTGGAGAAAACGGAAAATCGTTTTAAGAAACCAGCAGTCCCTAAATTTTGTCCCATATCGTTTTCTTTAAGCCAAAAGAATGACTCGCCTCTAACTTTTTTAAGGAAACCCGATGGAATTAATATTTAAAGCTACCGGTTAGCATGATTAATTGTGTCTATGGGTTTTTCCATCTAACAGTTACCATCAGCAGAGTTGGGCATAAATTACACAAAACAAGTGAAGTTCAGAAATAAGGGGATAATGGAGGTAATAACTGTTAAAATTAGCTAAGCTCTTAAGAGATCAGCTCTTTCAGTGTGCAGGTGGCACGGGGTTTCATAAGAGGAACTACTTGAGCAAGGTCTAACAACTGATTTGGAGCACACTGGGATGAGAACATGGGTCTCTGAATTTCCAGTCTAGTCTTTTTCCTTAAGTCTTCAGGCATATAAGATAAAGCAGATTCCATTGCCAATAGGCAGTAATCAGTCAGGAAAACTTCCATGTGTAGGCTTGCTCAAAGTTCTTAGTTTTAAAAGAGATTTCTTTTTTGTTGTTTTGATACAAATAGCTACATAATTGTCTGCTTGTTGGTGGTATTGGGCCACTTGAAGACAAGTGTATGGTGTGGTTTCTGTTTCTGATTGGTTTACTAAGTTGGAAAATTAAGACAAATGTAGTCCGAATTGAAAGGTATTCAGAGAGCCTTGTTTCTTAAATGGGAGAACTGTAGCCCAAAGAGATTATTGTTACTAACTGAAGTGGATCGAAGTTCAGGTTACATTTTCCTAGCGAATGTTTGACTGTCAGTAGACATCACTTAACGGTTTTATTTTTAAAATTATTTTTTAATGAAGTATAGTTGCTTTACAGTGTTGTGTTAGTTTCTCCTGTAAAGCAAAGTGAATCAGCTGTAGGTATACATGTATCCCCTTTTTTGGATTACCTTCCCTTTTAGGTCACCACAGGGTATTGAGTAGAGTTCTATGTACAACAGGTTCTCATTAGGTTATCTATGTTATACACAGTATCAATAGTATATCTGCAACAATCCCAATCTCCCAATTTATTCCCTCCTCATTTATGATTTTGAATCTTTTGAGTTATCTCATGAATTTCTCTTCTGCCTCCAGATTACAGGACCTGATAATAAAGGAATTTATAAAGGAGACCGGGAGTCCAGTGGGAAATACACATTTGCTGCTCACATGGATGGAACATACAAGTTTTGTTTTAGCAATAGGATGTCTACCATGACTCCAAAGATAGTGATGTTCACCATTGATATCGGGGAAGCCCCCAAAGGACAAGATATGGAAACAGAAGGTTAGATGAACATTCTGAAGATGTATATCCCTTTCTCAGAGTTAATACTAATCCTGTACATTTTCTCCACCTGAATATAGTATTTATTTTGATGGCTTATTTTAGGTTCACTGACTGTCTTTACAACCAAAAACCTTTTGTGAAATACACTTTTTATTTATCCAGATTTTCTAACTAACAAAATCTTCGTGTTAATATTTTAGTTTTTTCCAGTTGCCATTTCTGGCAGCAGGTAGGTTACACGTATCCTAGGTTGTTTGTTCTGTTAATTTGCCTACTCTGGTATATGCATCTTTAGTTGCTCATTTGTATAAATGACTACTTTAGCTAAACTTCTTGTTTTTGTATGTGTGTGTTTATATCTTACACTCTTCTTCAGGTGGTGGAGATACCTGGGATGGTATGTGGATTGTTTTCTGACAGTCTTTCTGCATATTTTTGTTGCCTACTGTCTAATTTCTGCTTTCCTTTCTAACCTCTAGTCTGTTAGCATGTCAGTGTTTTTTCTCCTAGTTTAAAAAAACCTTACAACTAATTTAGAGTTTTAGAGTGATTGTTTTTTTGGTGGTTTTCATTTTGTTACACGAGATAGAGGTTAGGTTATGTGAAACTTGGTTAGACGTGAAATGCAGTTCTAGGAGCCACGTCTACCCTAGATAAGGTGACAGAAACTTTGTCAGACATATGTTGCAGGTGGATTAGTTTTTATTGCTCAGCTTATCAGCGGTGAGCCCTAAGTTGATTCTTCTGGATAAATCGCTTACCAGGAGCCTGCACATAAGGATTTTTTTTGACCGAGGTGGGGGTGGGCATGGTATATTTCAGGACTTCTGGAAACTAGTAGTTTATTTCATAGTATTAATGTGATATAATTTGCCCTAGATAGTGAGCACTTCGTAGAGTATTTACATAAGTAAGGTGAACTCTTTTTAAGTTTTGAAATCTATAGAATTTAGAGAATCATACTACTCAGAAATTTCTGTGCTTGCTTTTCAAGGCCATTTGCAGTTCAGGACAGGACTTGGCTAATTCTCAAGGAAAATTAAGTTTTGAAGGGCTTTGACTTTGTTTTCTGGAAAATAGTCCTTTCTAAACATTGGCTATTTAAATATTGGCTGGTGAGTGTGAATATTTTCCTTAAATAATCCTTTAACATGATGTTTAACAGTCTCGCTTTTGCTTGTTCATATTGGTGAATGACAGCTATAAAAATCAAGCTTTCCTCTAAAGCAGTGGTTCTCAGGATGTTTTTTGCTCCCCAGGGTACACTTGGCAATATCTAGAAATATTTTTGATTCTCCTGAATAGGTTGGTGGTTGTACACTGCACCGGACACTTTCCCACCACAAAGAATTATGTGGTCCAAAATGTCCACAGTGCTTCTCCTGAGAAACTCTGCTCTAAAGGTTTCACCTAGTGCATGGGCTTCTGACATGAAGCTGGTGAGAGATTATTTGTGATTCCAGCCCAACTGCCTTAAAATGGTAGAGGCTCTTGGCTTTTCATAAGAAATTTAGGATTATTTGTGGCAATTTGAAATTCTAGATGAGGCCGGATTTTGGGCAATAGTGAAGAGATCCCTCTGATGGCAGTCTTCCCTTGTGGTATATTTTTTTCCTACCTGTTTGTACATTGCCATAATACAGCATTACCTATAATCATACACTTAAATTCTTCAGAACTGTTAGTTTAACCTTGCTAAAGAGAATGCCTGGTTCTAGACCTTGGGCAGTTGGGAACTTGCATTTTCACTTGCAGTGTCTGCTATTTCCCACTGTAGTGAAATGACTGCTTTGACTATAGTACTAGAATGTTGAATTGGTATAGATTTTCCCTAGAACATCTTCCTGTTTTTCTCTGCTTAGCTTCATAAAGGTTAAAAGTCAGCTTTGATACTTTTCTTAAATTAACATTAGAGTTACATAATTTTCAAGAGTAGATTTTTATTTAGTTTAAATAGTTATTTGTAGGATTATTACTAGGATGTTATTATTACAGTTTTAATTTGTATTTTGTGCCCCTCCTCCATCTTTTTTTTTAATCTCCACTATGGTTGGCAGTGAGTCTAGTGAACTTCACTTAGCAATTCCTTAGAAGACATTTCTTAGGTCTGTGTTCCTTTAGTTAGTAAATGTTGTATAGTATTTTTCCTACTCTGAAAGAGGTTTCTCTACTGGGAACGAACTCTTTAAAAATTCTTGGGGAATTAAATTGTCATCAGTGGTCCAAAATGAGTCATTTCTGAAAAATAGCTTCTTTTGTTTGCCTTCTTTGGAAGAGGTGTTTTTTTTTTTTTCTGGTTTTAAGAATTTTTCAGAAAGAGATTGCCAAATATGTTCTAACCATTTTCAAATCCTTTTGTAGCTCACCAGAACAAGCTAGAAGAAATGATTAATGAGCTCGCAGTGGCGATGACAGCTGTGAAGCATGAACAGGAATACATGGAAGTTCGAGAGAGAATACACAGAGCAAGTAAGTTAATGCTTTGACTTCGAAGCAGTATCCGAGGGCCATGAATTGGAGACCTGTATTACCCAAGAGCTGGGTTGTGTTTTCCTCATTCGGAAATTTTGGACTGATAATCATACTAAGGGATTGGCTTTAAAAAAAGCACCTATGCAAAAGATATTTGAGTACATACATTTGTTTGTAGAGCTTTGTATTAGACTAATTTATTATTGGGACATTCATTTTAAACCAAACAATGCTGTTTAGATTCAGCACTGGCTTTTATGAGTTTTATTTTTTTTTTACTTTTATGAGTTTTAAAAAATGTGTGGTCAGCTAGGGAGTAAGATAATGGTTTTTATAAAGCAGAAAGGAAAAAATGGGCATCGCGTTGGTTTTAAATCCGATATCTGAAACTTTTGTGATCAATAATTACATGCCGAGGCTTAGCTGTTTTTCTAAAACCTGGGGTGTGGTTTAATTAAAAAGCATTAAAACATGAATAGAGGTATTCACCAGGTAAAGATCAATTTGTCTCCCAAGTTTGCAAACTGGAAGCTGTGAGTGTGTTTGTCTTTTTTTTTTTTTTTTTATACTAAGTATTTTATTGTATGCTGCCATCAGTGTATATAAAATAATTACCCTTGTGAAACAGAAAATTAAGAATATTCATAGAGGTAGACATTAAGGACTGACAAAAGTAGAAGTTTGTGTAGTATGGCACGTTACAGAGAGGCTTTTGTACAGGCTTCAAATTTAGCTTTCCTTTGAATATTCACTGGTTTATGAAAAGTGGTTTGGAAAACCTTGTCAAGATTCATCTTACTACAAAAAGGAACAGACTTTCTGGGGCCTGAAGGGATTTGTACTTGAAGATACTCCAGTCAGCAGAGGGTCATGTTGAGCATTCTGCAGACAGAACTGTTTCAAATCTGCAGCTGCCTGGGAAACCTTCACCCGATTGAGCCCGGCCTCCAGCTGGAGCTGTTGAACCACTTTTTTCATAGCCGCGACACTGGATGAACCAGACATGGTGCACTCGAAAGGATAGCAGATCCGCGGGCCTTCGGCAGGTCTGCGGTGGGTCCGCTGGGCCAGTCGGCGGGGCTGGGGGTGAGGCTCGGATGTGTTTGTCTTTAGAAACATTGATAATTGGAATCCCACTCTAGGTTGCAAAGCCTGTTTTAACCTGTGGTATAGCACTAATTATGATACTTTAGTGTTTAAAATTAAAGAGGTACCATATTGATACACAGACAAGATGATCATATTTTAGACCCAGGTCCACACCTGTTCAGTGTCTTCGTCCTTCAGGTCATCCTTGGGGATGGGCCTCACTGGGCGCAAGCTCATCTATAAATGCAAAGTGGTTTATGTTTGGAGTCTTTGTTCTGAAGGTGGGGTAGGGAGTGGAGAGAGGAGTGACTCAAATAGATGAGAACAGGTTGAATTTCTCCAAGATGTAGTTTCTGTTCTTCCCACCCTCTTGTCTCCATTCTTGCCAGTGATGGAAAGGCAGCTTTAGGACCTAGAGCCCAGACGTCACCTCTCCTTGGGAGAATAATGAGTAGATTTGACAGACTGGACAGGTGCCTCTGTTCTGACCTTTTTGGCGGCATTGGGGCATGAGATGGATTGAGGCTTATATGCAGCCACTCTTGCCTCTTCCACCTGATTGCTTCTCCTGGCCTGTGCTCTTAATCTTCCCTCCATCACCTGTTGGTTGTTTTGCTCCCAGGAGGGGACCGGCCCATTCTGTGATGAGAAGGGCTCAGAACTTTCACTGCTTTGTAGCTCCACTAGCACGGCAGCCAGAGGAGACCCCCATCTTGTGGTCCCTGGAGGCATCCAACCTTTTTCTCTCATCCTTAATTTGAGTGGAGATACTCCTGAATTTTCACAAACAGAATTTTAGACATTCAGTTTAATTTTAGAAATCCAATAGTTCCCACAATGTTGTTTGTTTTTTGTACATCTTCCTATAACACTCGCTCCTCAGAGCTGGCTATGATGAGATTTTTAAAAACCTACAGGGTCGTAATAGTACTGTTTTTAGATCAGGCTAATGTGTGAACTGGGCTTCCCTGGTGGCTCAGTGGTAGAGTCCTCCTGCCAATGTGGGAGACTTGGGTTCAGTCTCTGAGTCGGGAAGATCCCCTGGAGAAGGAAATGACAACCCGCTCCAGTATTCCTGCTTGGGAAATCTCATGGACAGA
The DNA here is from genome assembly GCF_023699985.2 of Odocoileus virginianus. NCBI lineage: Eukaryota > Metazoa > Chordata > Mammalia > Artiodactyla > Cervidae > Odocoileus > Odocoileus virginianus. Next base: position 48,602,077 of record NC_069685.1, on the reverse strand, counting down.
AGAGCCTGGTGGGCTAGAGTCCATGGGGTTGCAAAGAATCAGACATGACTTGGTAACTAAACAACAACAAGTACGTGAATGACATGAGAACAGTGTCTCATGTACACATATTTTCCTCGATGATTGCTCTCCTATGTTATATGCTTTAGTGTGTTCTATTTAAGTTTAAAGATGCATTTTTCTGTTATTGAAGGGAGAGATAAATACTTGTTTTTATGTGGTTAAGATGCTAGTCATTATGTTAGAAATGGATTATAAAGTTTGCAGCAGAAATAAATTTCATGCCATGGAATGAACATTAAAATTTCAGCATTGGTGGTTTTTAGAATTCTAGTTAATGGTTTTGAGCGTTTGTCTATTCTTACTCTGGGGGAAAAAAGTCATTTTCTATCCTTGAGTAAGTATAACTTATCTTTCTGGAGTCATTTAATTGCTTTTCACTTCTTTTTGAGTGATCATCAGTCCAGCAGTTATTGCAATTCTAGTTTCTCTTTTTATAAATGATACATATATATCTAAAAATATGCCAGTTCCTTATCCATCTCTATTACTGAATTGCTAATTATAATTGTTTTTAGAAAAAACAAACAAAAAATTGGCCATTTGCAGAAAAATCAGAAACTACCCAGTAGTTTCTAAAAGTTAAGGAATTTGATCAGGACCTTGAATGAATGTAACATAAATTGAATGCTATAAATTAATGCAGCCATACTATTCTTTTGATCAATTTCTTAGCTTAAAAACGAGGTAAATCCTGTAACTAGTTTAAGTTTGGTAATAGCTGCCAGCACTGGTCTGTGAAACTGAGAAATCTTTCAATCTAGAACCAATGCCAGATAAATAGTGGGTGCTCAATAAATACTGAATAAATGTTTAAAGAAAAGGCACTTTGAAACATTTAACTTAGTAGGTAGTGCCTCTTGGGTAACTTATCTTGAAAGAATAAGGTTGAATTTTCTGATTCAGCAAAAAGGATTCTAATCTTAGGGACTTTCTCTGTGTGAGAGAGAGAAGGTTGGATTGGGTTTTAACTCTAGAAAGTGACCTTAGGCAAGTCATTTTTCCTCTGTTCTCATGCATAAACAGAATGGACTTGACTGCTCCATTAATCTTTTAAGGTCTCATTTAAATGTAAAACTCTGCTTCTGAGTATGTGTAAGTGCTTGGGTACAAAAGATAAAGGTATTCTGATTACTGGTGAAGTATTAACTTTCACATGGAGTTAAGACTGGGGGGTAATTTTGGATGTCTATGCTGTTTCTTTTGTTTTGTTTGTTAAATTTTGTTTGTTTGTCCTCAACAGTCAATGACAACACAAACAGCAGAGTGGTCCTTTGGTCCTTCTTTGAAGCTCTTGTTCTAGTTGCCATGACATTGGGACAGATCTACTACCTGAAGAGATTCTTCGAAGTCCGGAGGGTTGTTTAAAAGCCTTTTCCCCATAATCCCAAATTCATAATTCACTGTTTACCAAACATGTTGGTCATAATAATGTCATTAGTTTCTATGTTTTTATTTTCTGAACTGTATCTTCACAGCTTATGTTTCTTTGTGATTAATAGATATTGGGGGAAAATACTTCTTTAGGAAAGCTATAGTAAAAATTTGACATTTGATTGGCATAAATTCATATTTGAATTCTGCCTCCATTATAGAGACCCTCCCAAAACTCAAACACTGTAAGCCGAATATAGGTGTAGAGTCTTTAGTTTTCTTTCCTTTTGTTTTCATTATAAAATACAGTTTGTTCAGGATAGTACTTTACTGATAGTACTTTACTAAAATGAGACTATTCTTGGGATCCCTTATCCTGCAGTTCAAGTCATTAGAAAGATTCATTTTGTTGAGAAACAACAATCTGAATCTTGACATTTTCTATCCAGCTTGATGGTAGAGCTCTGTGACCAGAGTATGTGACCAGGTTGGTACTTTTATATTTTGTCTATCTTGTTTTTGCTTTAAAGATAAGACTTAAACCAACAACCTTTACCCACCCCTCCAAAGTTTTACTTTGAACCTTAGAACTCAATCACCTCCACTTAAAACTGTTGACACAAGCAGCTAATAGCCATTTTTTGGTTTCTGCCTAACCTTGTGAGAAGTCTATTAACAGCCAGTTCTCTGGGTGTTTCAGCAAATGGTGGCCCTTTTTCTTTCTATGCTGGTGCATCCATCTTCTCTGCTCTTGGCATGTAGGAGGTATGCATTCATGTAATTGGAAAAATCTGGATTTCCGATGCCAAAGGGTTAAAGCTTCTTGGACTTCTTTGCAGTGATATACAGCCACTATTTTATTTTTGATCAGTGGCATTTTGGCCACTGTTTAATTAGGGTACTGAACATCACTGTCAGTACTAGGGTTTTTGTTTTTCTTGGGTCTTTCTTTTTTGGCACATGTGAATTTTGTTTTGTATAGAACGAAACGACTTTCTTTTGGTCTCTGATGATGGGTTTAAAAATCAAGGAGCATCTGGTTTTGGTGTGGGGATGATCCAGGATTATGTTGTGACTGATGTATATTGGTTACTTGTACATTTTTTTTTGGATCTTTGCAAGGGGAAAGCTACAAGTAACGAGTTTTGTATAATTAAATTTGTTACAGGTTTTCATGTTCAGGGTAAAAAATTTTTCAACCTTCGGTGAAAATATTTGCAACAGTTTAAGGTGACTGAGTTTTACCTTAGGACAACTGTTGCATGCCAATTTGTGTGCGTGTGTGTGTGCAAACACTTCAAAATTGAGTTAAAAGATGTAAATTTAAATTTGGTTGTGTATCTGATCTGCCCCAGGTTCAGTAAATAAACAGTTCTTTTTAAAAACAGTCTTGGTATTCTGTGTTTTATATATTTATGATTAATTCACATTTACTAAATACCAGCTTTCTAATCAAAGCTGAAATGAGACATGTCATGTTTTCCCAGTAATGATGCCTATTATAAACATCTGTTACTTTTTATGTCTGTGAACTTGAGAATAGTAAACAGGAATCCAATTTTAGGTTTCCCTGTGTGGTTTCTTTGATGGGTCAGTATTAATATCTGAAGTATTTTTTTCTTTGGAACAAAAGTTTATTTTCACTCAGCCACCTGGTTTATGGTAGCTGGCAATAAATTTAAAAGGGATTAAATGATTCTCCCAAGGCTCACAGATGAGTGACTAATGTGACCAGAATCTAGATCTCTCCCTTTAGGAACCGTTCCTCTTTATTAAACTAAGGGCCTGCTGGTAATAAAACTATGGTTTATCCAGCACTGTAATGGCCTGTCCCCATGCTAAGTGCTTTAGGTGGTCTGTCTTATTTATTCCTCAAAACATCCACTACCTTGGGTACTATTAGAATCCTCATTATGGAGATAAAGTCTCGGAAAGGATCCCCAGATCAGAAATTAGTAAGTAGACCCCCAAGTGGAAATGCAGCTGTGCTGTTTGCCTCTGTCTTTGCCTTCAGACCTGCTTGGAAATAGCTGGCAAAGACATTGTAAGGATGTGATAATCCCATTAAAGTGAAAATGTTGCCTCAGGCTTTACTCTCATCTACTTTGAGATGACTGCAGTTTACACGAGTATTACTCCCATTTATTCATTCCCAAAATATTTGGGTGACTGCCTGGTGCTACCAGTTGTAGTCAAATAAAATAGAGGAAAATCCCCTTTATCCCACTTTTAGTGGGGGAGATGAGCCTAGTCAGTATGTAAACTATATGGCATATTAATAATGTGTTATGGGGGAAGAAAGGGCAAATGGTTTTAGTGATTAGGAAGGGAAGGCATCACTGGTGGCATTTCAAGAGTCCTCATGGATGTAAGGGAGCAAGCCAAGCTGAAGATATGGGCCCAAGGCATGATAGTCTTAAGCCCAACACAGTTGTGCCTGACTCTTTGCGACCCCATGGACTGTAACCCACCCAGGCTCCAGGAAAATCCATGGAATTTTCCAGGCAAGAATACCGGAGTGGGTTGACATTTCCTCCTCCAGGGGAGCTTCCCGATCCAGGGATGGAACCTAGGTCTCCTCCATTGCGGGCAGACTCTTTACTGTCTGACCCATCAGTGAAGCCCAAAGGTGCATTCTTAACCACTGGACCACCGGGGAAGCCCCTAACTGGAGTGGGTTGCCATGCTCTCCTCCAGGGGATCTTCCCAATCCATGATAGAACTCGGGTCTCCTGCACTGCAGGAAGATAACTTCACCATCTGAGCCACTAGGGAAGCCCAGTACTGGCGAAGCCCAATGCTGGTCGGTAAAATCTTCCTGAGAAGCCCAAGTAAGACGGTAGGCACTGAGAGAGGAGATCAGGGGGCAGACAGGCTGAAACTACAATCACAGACAACTAGCCAATCTGATCACATGGACCACTTGTCTTAATGAAACTAAACCATGCCATGTGGGGCCACCCAAGATGGCTGGGTCATGGTGGAGAGGTCTGACAGAATGTGGTCCACTGGAGAAGGGAATGACAAACCAGTATTCTTGCCTTGAGAACCCCATGAACAGTATGAAAAGGCAAAAAGATAGGACACTGAAAGATGAACTCCCCAGGTCAGTAGGTGCCCAATATGCTACTGGAGATCAGTGGAGAAATAACTCCAGAAAGAATGAAGGGATGGAGCCAAAGCAAAAACAACACCCAGTTGTGAATGGGACTGGTGATGGAAGCAGGGTTGGATGCTGTAAACAGCATTATTGCATAGAAACCTGGAATGTTAGGTCCATGAATCAAGGCAAATTGGAAGTGGTCAAACAGGAGAAGACAAGAGTGAACATCAACATTCTAGGAATCATCGAACTAAGATGGACTGGAATGGGTGAATTTAACTCAGATGACCATTATATCTACTACTGTGGGCAGGAATCCCTTAGAAGAAATGGAGTAGCCATCATAGTCAACAAGAGCCTGAAATGCAGTACTTGGATGCAGTCTCAAAAACGACAGAATGATCTCTGTTCGTTTCCAAGGCAAACCATTCAATATCATGGTAATCCAAGTCTATGCCCTGACTAGGAACGCTGAAGAAGCTGAAGTTGAACAGTTCTATGAAGACCTGCAAGACCTTCTAGAACTAACACCCAAAAAAGATGTCCTTTTCATTAGAGGGGACTGGAATGCAAAAGTAGGAAGTCAAGAAACACCTGGAGTAACAGGCAAATTTGGCCTTGGAGTACGGAATGAAGCAGGGCAAAGGCTAATCGAGTTCTGCCAAGAGGACGCACTGGTCATAGCAAACACCCTCTTCCAACAACACAAGAGAAGACTCTACACATGGACATCACCAGATGATTGACATCAAAATCAGATGATTATATTCTTTGCAGCCAAAGATGGAGAAGCTCTATACAGTCAGCACTACTGTGGCTTGGATCATGAACTCCTTATTGTCAAATTCAGACTGAAATTGAAGAAAGTGGAGAAAACCACTAGATCATTCAGGTATGACCTAAATCAAATCCCTTATGACTATACAGTGGAAGTGAGAAATAGATTTAAGGGCCTAGATCTGATAGAGTGCCTGATGAACTATGGATGGAGGTTTGTGACATTGTACAGGAGACAGGAATCAAGACCATCCCCAAGAAAAAGAAATGCAAAAAAGCAAAAGGGCTGTCTGAGGAGGCCTTACAAACAGCTGTGAAAAGAAGGAAAGCGAAAAGCAAAGGAGAAAAGGAAAAATATACCCATTTGAATGCAGAGTTCCAAAGAATAGCAAGGAGAGATAAGAAAGCCTTCCTCAGCAATCAGTGCAAAGAAATAGAGGAATACAATAGAATGGGAAAGACTAGAGATCTCTTCAAGAAGATTAGAGATACCAAGGGAACATTTCATGCAAAGATGGGCACAATAAACGACAGAAATCGTAGGGACCTAACAGAAGCAGAAGATATTAAGAAGAGGTGGCAAGAATACACAGAAGAACTGAACAGAAAAGATCCTCATGACCCAGATAATCACGATGGTGTGATCACTCACCTAGAGCCAGACACCCTGGAATGTGAAGTCAAGTGGGCCTTAGGAAGCATCACTACGAACAAAGCTATTGGAGGTGATGGAATTCCAATTGAGCTATTTCAAACCCTGAAAGATGATGCTGTGAAAGTGCTGCACTCAATATGTCAGCAAATTTGGAAAACTCAGCAGCGGCCACAGGACTGGAAAAGGTCAGTTTTCATTCCAATCCCAAAGAAAGGCAACTCCAAAGAATGCTCAAACTACTGCACAATTGCACTCAACTCACACACTAGTAAATTAATGCTTAAAATTCTCCAAGCCAGGCTTCAGCAATACGTGAACTGTGAACTTGCAAATGTTCAAGCTGGATTTAGAAAAGGCAGAGGAATCAGAGAGCAAATTGCCAACATCCGCTGGATCATCGGAAAAACAAGAGAGTATCAGAAAAACATCTATTTCTGCTTTATTGACTATGTCAAAGCCTTTGACTGTGTGGATCACAATAAACTGTGGAAAATTCTGAAAGAGATGGGAATACCAGATCATCTGACCTGCCTCTTGAGAAACCTGTATGCAGGTCAGGAAGCAACAGTTAGAACTGGACATGGAACAACAGACTGGTTCCAAATAGGAAAAGGAGTATGTCAAGGCTGTATATTGTCAACTTATATGCAGAGTACATCAGCTGGAATCAAGATTGCCGGGAGAAATATTAATAACATTAGATATGCAGATGACACCACCCTTATGGAAGAAAGTGAAGAAGAACTAAAGAGCCTCTTGATGAAAGTGAAAGAGGAGAGTGAAAAAGGTGGCTTAAAGTTCAACATTCGGAAAACTAAGATCATGGCATCTGGTCCCATCACTTCATGGCAAATAGATGGGGAAACAGTGGAAACAGAGGCTGACTTTATTTTTCTGGGCTCCAAAATCACTGCAGATGGTGACTGCAGCCATGAAATTAAAAGACACTCCTTGGAAGGAAAGTTATGACCAACATAGACTGCAGCATATTAAAAAGCAGAGACATTACTTTGCCAACAAAGGTCTGTCTAGTCAAGGCTATGGTTTTTCCAGTGGTCATGTATGGATGTGAGAGTTGGACTATAAAGAAAGCTGAGTGAGGAACAATTGATGCTTTTGAACTGTGGTGTTGGAGAAGACTCTTGAGGGTCCCTTGGACTGCAAGGAGATCCAACCAGTCCATCCTAAAGATCTGTCCTGGGTGTTCATTGGAAGGACTGATGTTGAAGCTGAAACTCCAATACTTTGGCCACCTCATGCGAAGAGCTGACTCATTTGAAAAGACCCTGATGCTGGGAAAGTTTGAGAGGATGAGATGGTTGGATGGCATCACCGACTGGATGAACACGGGTTTGGGTGGACTCAGGGAGTTAGTGATGGACAGGGAGGCCTGGCGTGCTGCGGTTCATGGGATGGCAAAGAGTTGGACACGACTGAGCGACTGAACTGAACTGAAAAGCTTCCTGAATGAATTGTACACGTGCATGAAACAATCCAGTGGTGAACACAAGAATAAGATACAGTGATCTTAATTGAAGTCTCTGACCTAACTTCATCGGAAATAAACGAATATTTATTTTGTCCCAGGCAGTGGATCCCCACCATCAGTCTCTTTTGCCTATCCAGGGCTCCAGGATTGGGATACATTTCTGTCCACTCCCTCCGGACCTACTGTCGTTTGGCCAGGACGCGGTGTTGTGCTGCCATCTGCCTCCGACTGGCGGGGACCTCCGACCGGCGGGGAGAGTGTGAGAGCCGGGGCAAAATCCCTCCCTCACAAATGCCTGCTCGGTGTGGAAAGGCGCCCGGAGCCTACGTGGTTGCACTGGACGAATGGCACTACTCCAGCCGGGTTCCCGCCGCCCGCTTTTATTCACCAGAAGTCGGCTTTCCACTCTCCCGCTGCAAGGGTGCTTTTCCCGCTTTCCGGAACTTTGCGAATGGAGTGCTGTTTCCGGTCGGCCGGCTTGGCGACTGGAAACGGAAGTGCTCCCGGGAGGCGTCCGGGTAGTAGCTCGGTGGCTGAGCGCACCATGGAGCACGTGACGGAGGGTTCCTGGGAGTCGCTGCCGGTGCCGCTGCATCCGCAGGTGCTGAGTGTCTTGCGGGAGCTCCGTTTTCCGTACATGACGCCCGTGCAGGTACTCGGCATGAGCCCTGGGGGAGGAGGGCCCTCGATGCGAAGGGGGCAGGCTGGGAAAGGGAGATTCAGAGCTGGGACTTTTTTTGTCATGTCGTCTTTCTGCTTCCCCGACTTGGGTGATGCCTAGGCAGAGGCGGCAGGCGGCCGCGCGCCTGTACCAGGGTTTTCATAACACTGCTTCTCCATCCGTTCTTAGGTGCTGGGACTTAAGTGCCTGGCTCGTAGCCTACTCTTAAGTTCATATCCCACTCTTAAGTACCTGGTTCTTATCCTGGCCCTGCCCTCTGTATATCTGTGAGACCTTGAGAAAATGACTTAACCCTTCTGTGCTTCACTGCCTTTCCGTGTGAAATGACGAAAATAGTATTACCTAAGAGTTGTTGTGAGGATTACCTAAGACAATATTAATGGACACTCAGTAAATGTAACCTGTTGTCTTGTTATGTGGGCTAAGTGAAGTGTCTTGGTCCAGCTCACTCATTTATTCAAGTAATTTCTCGAGGACAAACTGTGTATCAGGTACTCTTTTAGGCTCTGAGGATTTTGCAGTGTTGGTCCCCACTCATGGCCCTTGCTTTTTAATGCGGAAGAGACAGAAGGGAGTAAAGAAATAAGGTAATTTCAAATGGTGATCAGTGTTGTGGAGGAGACAGTGACAAGAAAGTACAGGGCGGAAGATAAGATAGAGAAGGCCTCTTGGAGGAGGTGTCATCAAGCTGATACCTGAATGAGAAAGAGCTGGCCAAGGGATGACTTGGGGGCAGGATATTCCCGCAGAGAGAAATGCCAGTCCAAATGGAATGAGCTTGGAGGGACAGAAAGAAGGCCTTTGTGGCTGGGGCATCTTGAGTAGCAAACCGGGTGCTGACCGTGCAGGGTCTTGCTTGTGGGATCTTGTACTTTATTCTGAATGTAGTGGGAAGCCGTCTTACACGGGAGGCTGCAGGAAGAGAAGGGCTGTGACTGCTGCACAGAGAGTGGACTTGAGGGGAGTAAGACACAAGCGAGGCCATCCACGAGGAGGCCGCTGTCAAGTTAGAGGTGACAGTGGCTTGGAGCAGAGAGGAAGTTGTGGATATTGAAGAGTTGCTTTTGAGATAGCTGTAGGGTTGCTGAGGGACCAGATGTGGGGGTCAGGAAAGAGGAACCTAGAGGGACCCTGAGGTTTTTGTCTTTAGTGACTGGGTGCTTGGTGGTATCGTTTACTAAGGTGAGGAAAGCTGGGAGGGTCACAGTCTTCAAAGGAAAAATCTAGAGTCCTGTTTTGAAATGTTGAGATGTGCATAGGCTCCTCAGGAAAGATGTGGAGGAAGCAAGCAGTGCTGTGTGTCATGCCTTGGGACTGTTGCGCAGAGAGGACCCAATATTTGCCATTGGAGTCCGTGGTCTAAGTGCTGTCCACTATGGTAGCCACTCACATATGACTATTAAGAACACTTGAAACATGGTGAGTCCAAATTGAGATGTACTCTAAATATAAACATCTATAATGGATTTTGAGGACTTAGCATGAAAGACAAATAAAAAATATCTCATTCATTTTTAAAATATCGCTTACACATCGAGCTGACAATATTTTGGATGATATTAGGTTAAGTAAAATATAAATAAAAATTCATTTTGTCTATTTCTTTTTGTTAAAAAAAAATATATATATATATTTATTCATTTGGCTGCATCAGCTCTTAGTGCATTATGCAGGACCCTTCGTTGTGGGCACAGACTGTCTAGTTGTGGCACACAGACTCCAGAGTGTGTGGGCTTCAGTAGCTGTGGTGTGTAGGCTTAGTTGCTCCACAGCATGTGGAATCTTAGTTCCCTGACCAGGGATCGAACCCAGGCCCCTGCATTGCAAGGCGAATTCTTAACCACTGGACCACCAGGGGAGTCCCTCTTTTTACTTTTCTTAATGTGGCTACTAGATGAGTATGTGGCTCACATTATATTTCTTTTTTTTTTTTTAAGTATAACTGATTTGCAGTGTTGTGTCAATCTCTGCTATATAGCACAGTGACTCAGTTTTATACATAGATACATTCTTTTTTAAATGTTCTTTTCCATTATGTTTTATCCTAGGAGATTGGATATAGTTCCCTGTGCTATACAGTAGGAACTTGTTTCTCCATTTCTAAATGTGATAGGTTGCACCCATCAACCGCAAATTCCCAGTCCCTCCCCTCCCCCACTGTTCCTTGGCAACCACAAGTCTGATCTCTTACCATATTTATTTCTGTTGGGCAGCAGTGGTCCATAGCAGAGTTCTCAATCTCTGCGCTCTTGATATCTTGGACTGGATAATCCTTTGTTATATGAAACGGTCCTGGGTGTTGTGGGTTGTTTAACAGCATCTCTGGGCTCTACTTACTAGGTGCTAGAAATAAACCACGTCCTGTTTCCCCTGCCCCGTTCTGACTGCTTACAACATCTCCAGTTATCTTACAGTGACTGCCACATGTTCCCTGAGACTTACTTGTGCCAAGGCAGTTAGGAAAGTCCTGCAGGTGCTGCGATGGGTGAGCTCAGGCTCTGGGGACCAGGCGTGGAGTCCTTGGGAGGTGGGAAGGGGGAAACTTTGAAGCCAGGATCTGAGTCTGCTTCAGGTTCAGCTGCTCGTTGCTGCAATCAAAGGGCCAGGCCCCTGGTAAACCTGTGGGTTCTCGGTGGTGTTTATAATGAAAGAGCCCGTTTGAATCGTTATTTTGTGCTACGAGGACCTGAAGGAACCTTAAAAAACCACTGTCTTCAACCCCTTCCTGGTCTAGAGAGGAAGAGTAGGCGAGGCAGGGCTAGAACTCAGGACTCCCAACTCCCAGCTCAACTCGCTTCCCCTGCACGCCATCTGTGTAGACACCACGCCGTGTTACCTGTGACCTGACCACACTGAGGTCCCTGGTGGTGACTGATCAGAGTCCACTCTGCGGTGGGATCCAGTGTTATCAAGGCCAGCGCCGTGTTCCTTGGGCTTTGGGCCTCGTCTGTGGTGTCATGGCATCCCATAACTGGTAGTTTGCCATCTCTCTTTTCAGTCCGCAACCATCCCTCTGTTCATGAAAAACAAAGACGTTGCTGCAGAAGCGGTGAGTACGTTATGTCAGCGCAGCCCGTTCTCCCGTTTGCCCTCCAGAAAGAACTTGGAGGAAAAGCAAACCGCAGCTTCCTCCCCTTTCAGGTCACAGGTAGTGGCAAAACCCTCGCTTTCGTCATCCCCATCGTGGAAATTCTCCTGAGGAGGGAAGAGAAGTTAAAGAAGAGTCAGGTGAGGAGACCAAGCGCTTTATTTTCCCCGAGTCATCAGAGAGTTCACAGTTGAGGAAGAAGCTAGTCAAAAGCTTGAAAAGGAGAAAAGCACAGTGTGTCCTCATGACTTGCAGAGCCTGTGTTTGTGAATTTGGCTGCTCCTTAGCGTGTATCTGTAGCTCCCCAGGCGGCAGTCACCATGCTTTCGTGCTCATGGTGGCCTTGCCTGGGGCAGCGACGCTGACGCCACATTCCCAGCTGAGCCTGAGCAGGGTGGCACTGCCTTCTTGTTGCTGCTCTCAGACTGTAAACGGGTCCTCTTCCTGGTCTACACACTGCTGTGATGTCTTTGTGTGTGTGTGTGGTGATTTCACCGTGTAAAATGACCCCCAAACCTAGTGCCAAAGCACTGCTGAGCATTCCTGAGTGCAAGGAGGCTGTGATGAGCTGTACGGAGAAAATACGTGTTACTAAGCATCGTTCCGGCATGCATGATGGTGCTGTGGCTCTGAGTCCATCGTTAATGAATCAGCAGCGCATATTCAGTGAGATACCTTTATTTATTTCACTGACGTATACTTATAAAGTAAGGTGTCTTTAAACAGACGTGTGTAAAACAAGCTTATGTACTGTTCGTTAGGTTGACAAAAACATGACCAGAGGCTCGCAGGAACCTAACCCCACTTCCCTAGGAGCCATGGTTCCGTATTTGGTAACGTAACGTTGGGCACTTTGTAGAGAACTGACTGTAATTCAGACTACAGCTGACCCTTGAACAACGGGTTTGAGTGGTGCGGGTCCACTTAAGTGCGGGTTTTATCAGCAGTGAATAACTATAGGTCTCTGCCAACTGATTTTTTAGTCCCTCCTTGTGGAATGGGATCAGACCCATATAGAGGAATCAAACCACTTATACCCTGTTACATGGAGGGCTGACTTTAAATTACAGGTGGATTTTCAACTGTGCTTCCCAGGTGACACAGTGATAAAGGATCTGCCTGCCAGTGTAGAAGACGCAGGATGTTCCTGGGGTCAGGAACATCCCTTGGAGGAGGAAACGGCAACCCACTCCTGTATTCTTGCCTAGAAAATCCCATGGACAGAGGAGCCTGGTGGGCTCCTTTCCCTAGCGTCACAAAAGAGTTGGACATGACTGAACACAAGTATTTTTTCTACTGTGCAGAGGGTTGGTGCCCCTAACCACCCTCCCGCCACCCCCATTGTTCAAGGTTCAACTCTAGTTAATACGCACTATGACCATGCACTGCTGGAAAGACCAGGAAGTACTGTTTCTCTGGAAACTTTCCTCCATGAGGTGGAGGGTGCCGGTTGCGGAGTTTCAGCTCTGTAAGCTGCAGGCTCTGCTAATCATGTCCCTTCCTGCCACGTGGTTAGGTGGGCGCCATAATCATCACACCCACGCGAGAGCTGGCTGTTCAGATAGAGGAGGTCCTGTCTCATTTCACGAAGCCCTTCCCACAGTTTAGGTAAGTTGGGGGCAGAGTCCCAAACTTTCAGCCATGGGCTATAATTCCTCCTGACCTCAGAGGCCTTTCTCTCATTTCAGCCAGATTCTCTGGATTGGAGGCAGGAATCCTGGAGAAGATGTCGCCAGATTTAAGGAGCTTGGGTAAGTTGCCTTGCTGCTTTGTTTGCTCTTGACATTGAACTTGATGCATGATCAAGACCTAACTGGAAACGCCCCCTTCAGTCACCCCCCTCCCTACAAAAAGTTTTTTCTTGCTGCCAACCTCCCATTTTTCTCAGTCGTTAATGGTCTTGTCTCTCCTGAGGTGGTCCCTGACCTCGCCTTGAGACTCAGATAATCCACTGGTCTCCCTGGCACCTGACTGGCATGTCACAGCTTTTGCGGAAACATCTAAAACAAGAGCTTGGAATTTTCATCCCTAGACTTGCACCTCATGTGGACTTTCCTATTCATCTTTCCCCTGTATGCCTCTCCTGAGGTCGAGGAGTCAGCCTTGACTCCTCACCATCCCCACCACCCCTCCTCTCAGTTAACCATCACCAGATCCTTGCCTTTTTTTCTCTGAAGCACATCTCTTAACTGGTCAACTTTCCCATCAGCACCTCTTCTGCTCGTTTCTCCCTTGAACTCTAGTAACTGCTCTTTCTCTCTCTTCTGTGTGTGTCTTTACCTTTTTAAAAAATTAATCTGTCTATTATTTATTTTTGGCTGCGTGGGATCTTAGGTGCAGCACACAGGCTCTCTCGTTGTGGTTCGAGGGCTCAGTTGTCCGGCTGGCATGTGGGATCTTAGCTCCCCAACCAGTTATCGAACCCATGTTCCCTGGATTGCATGGTGGATTCTTTTTTTTTTTTTTTGCGCGGTGGATTCTTAACCATGGACCCCCAGGGAAGTCCCTCTGCTGTATGTCTCTGCTGTTACCCCCTGGTTATGCACTCTCCACGTGGCCACCAGCATGCCAGTCGGGTCGTGTCACTCAGTGAAGGCCCTTTAGTGGCTCCTGCTGGCCGTTAGGACGATCTCAGTCTTGGTGTCGGCACTCTGTACTGCCGCCCTCTCCCAGGCCGCCCTGCTGTTATGGTGAGCTGGCTTCGCCCCGTATTGTACGTGCCCCGCTCCTTTGCATCCCCAGGCGGCTCATGAAAGTCAGGGTGGTGTTGGTCTCTCAGCATTTTACCTTCAGGGCCTAACAAGGAGAGGAGCAGACAGCAGGTGTTTACTAAACATTTAGAATAAATGTTTGAAAACACAATGGCTGTCAACCTGTGGCATTTTATTGTCCTACTATGAATAATAGTCAGTAATGAGCAGCGATAGATTTTGTGCCCAGTTTGTGAGTGAATTCTTGATAAAGAAAACTTTTCTTGAGCGGTTGCTGTCCAGCTACAACAGGAGATGCTTTGCAGTGGGGGTCACAGACTCGACTTCCTACAGGGGTCAGAGGAAAATATAAACGTCTGAAGTGGGGCTGGGTGGGGACTGGGAGAAACTGGCTAGTTTATGCCCGAATACTCATCTCCAGCTGACATGTTGCTACAGGACTCTGTATTGCCAGGTTTTTAATTTTTTGTCGTCTAGATTCTTTTAACATTTGCATGTAATTCACATTAAAAAAAATAATAACTTTCCTGCAGGGACCCAGTCTGTGTGGGGGCCACATTTGGCCTTCAGTCTGCCAGTTTGTGATCTTTACATAAAATTGTCTCTAGTTCTGTTGACATTCACATTTTATAGATGAGTGACCTGGGGCCTAACGCAGTCGACTAAAGCCAGGGTCCTTTCAGTAAAGGCCAGGATAGTAATTATTTTAGCTTTGTCAATCACACAGTCTGGGTCATTACAGCTCCCCTCTGCTGTTAGTGTGTGAAAGCCTCCAGAGGCAACAGGATGAACGAGGATGCAAAGTTACGTGCCAGTAAAATGTCACAGAAACAGCGAAGGCCAGATTTGATTGAAGGGCGTTTGCTGAGCCCTGTCCTCAATCTCAGTCTGGAACTCAGACCTGTCCCTTCATGGCGCAGCCTTCTCCTCCCACTCTGGTGGTCTCCCTTCTCATCTGTGGGATTTTAGATGATGTTTTTGGAGGGATAGTTCTTCCCAGGTGACTCAGTGTTAAAGAATCCACCTGCCAATGCAGGAGACTGTGGTTCGATCCCTGGGTGGGGAAGATCCCCTGGAGAAGGGAATGGCAACCCACTCCAGTTTTCTTGCCTGGGAAATCCCACGGACAGAGGACCTGGTGGGCTACAGTTCATGGGGTCGTAAAAGAGTCAGACATGACTGAGCCCTCATGCACAGGGGGATACAGCAATTCTGTTTGGAATCACAAAGGTTCCTGAGATTCACTGAGTGCAGTAAATGTTAACTTTCTTTTCCTAGTGGGAATATCATCGTGGCAACCCCAGGCCGCCTGGAGGACATGTTCCGAAGGAAGGCTGAGGGCCTCGATCTGGCCAGCAGCGTGAGGTCCCTGGAGGTCCTGGTATTGGATGAAGCAGACAGGCTTCTGGACATGGGTTTTGAGACAAGGTACTGAAGTTTGGACTTAATGGGTGTTGGGTGACACAGGGTGGAAAGGACCCCAAGGTGGAATTCCTTTATCACTTGGTGACTGTATCTCTGTTACCTGCATGTGAATTTCATATCATTAGGTGGTCTGATTCATCAAATTCTCCCACACTGTTTAAATTTCAGTTGTTCTATCTTTGATGCATTTTCCTTCATGGCTCTGTAAAAGTTTTTGTGTGTTTTAAAGAATTAAATAGCTTTATTGGGATCCAATTCATATGTTACACAATTTGCTCAATTAAATAGTGTGCAGCTCAATAGTTTTTAGTCTCAAAAAGTTTTGTCTTAATTTCACTCTTTTAATTGTCCCCCCATTATAAGAGTTGACTTATATGTTTATATTGAAGAAACTTTGGGAAAATAAGAGTATAAAGAAGAAATCACCCATAATCTTATCTCCCAGTAATAGCTACTGTAAATATTGTTACGGTTTCCCATCTTCTAAAATACCTGTTTAGTATCATAAAACATCCTTTGTTCATTATGTTGATAAGTAAGGGGTTAAGATGAGCCCTTCTTTATTTTAGCATAAATACTATCCTGGAGTTTTTGCCAAAGCAGAGGAGAACGGGCCTTTTCTCGGCCACTCAGACACAGGAAGTGGAGAACCTGGTGAGAGCAGGCCTGCGGAACCCCGTGCGCATCTCCGTGAAGGAGAAGGGCGTGGCGGCCAGCAGCACCCAGAAAACCCCTTCCCGCCTAGAGAACTACTACATGGTAAGCACTGGTGTTCTCACTGACTCCCGCCGGTCAGTGACGATGATGACTGGGGTTAACAGTGTTGTTTACTTGAGACTGAAATTTGCCAACAATGGTTCTGAAGTGTTCTCACAAAAAATTCAAAAGGTGAAGTGAGGTGGTAGGTGTATTAACTTGATTATGACAGTCATTTCCCTGTGTATATGTATGTTAAGTCATCACATCGTATACCTTAAACATACATTACTACATGTATATGTTTTTACTATATAAATGTGCTTAAATATATACCATTTTTATTTGCCAATTGTACCTCAGTAAAGCTGGAAAAAAGTAGAACCAGTATTGTTAGTCAAAGCAGCTTACTGAAAAAATAGCAATTTTTTTGGACTCGTACTACTTTCAATAAGCTTAGTTCCATTTTTCCTTTGAAATGATCAGCTATAAAAATTGTTTGAACAGCTTATTAGATTTTCAAGTAAGTAAGTTTTTACTTATTTGAAAAATGATTTTCAAGTACTTTTTTCTTAACTTTGACTGTCTGTATGTTTTATCAATATGATATACCAGGTTCCCACTAATATATGTTAACTCTTAGCAGTTAAAACAAAAAGCAAGCAAAATTTAATAATGATGAGTGCTCTGTGGATTAGCTTTCAGTTTTCTAGGTAACTAAGTCTGTAAAATGATACCCTGAGGCACCTTTGAAAGTGCAGCATTTGGGGACAGGGCTGGGATACATGGTATGTGTGATGATACTTGTCATTCAGCAAGAAAATGAATTAAGTTAATGTGGACATAACTGTGTTTTAAGCATACTCTCCAGGGATGGTGTGCTTGGGCCTCCTACCCCCAAGTGATCAAACTTTTTGACATGTGCACGGGGTGTGCTGGGTACAGGCATGGGACACACTGGGTTCCTGGCCCGTCACCATGAGCTTGAGTTAGAGAAGGGCACAGCCAGACAAGCAGCTGAAACACAAAATCCAGTGATAGACTCTGAAGGAGCCCTTTCGGGTGACAGTGTTCTGCTCTGGAACCTAAATGTCTGGTGTGTTCATTTTGCAGCTGGGAGTTGCTCAGTTTAGCTTCCCTGGTAGCTCAGATGGTAAAGTGTCTGCCTGCAATGCGGGAGACCCAGGTTCAGTCCCTGGGTTGGGAAGATTCCTTGGAGAAGGAAATGGCAACCCACTCAAGTACTCTTGCCTGGAAAATCCCATGGACGGAGGAGCCTGGCAGGCTACAGTCCACGGGGTCACAAAGAGTCAGACATGACTCAGCAACTTCACTTTCACTTTCTTTCAGTTTGCAGCAGTAAATCCTAGCTGCTGCTGCCCTTCCTCACCAGGCAGCGGGAGGGCTTTTCGGAATGATTGTTAGTAGTGAGTCCCCTCCTTCTGTCCTCTCTGGTCACTGGCTCAAGCCAGGAGGCATTTAGAGAGGATGGTCAGCCAGGGAACAGGGTTTTTCTTTTGGCTGAGAGGGGCTCCCCAGCTCCTGAGCACGCGATGTGTTTGTAGAGAAAGTGGGCCATTTCCAAATTAGTGTCCCAAGTGCTGTGGACTGTAAGGGCGATGAGGTTGCCATTCTTTGTGTCAGTTCTTGGAGGGTCCGGGGGTAGGCAGGTCAAGGCAGAAGAGTTTGCAAATCAGAAAACCGCCTCTGGTGCAGCTGTCAGGAGGATGTTTTTGAAATCAGACCGGGGATGTTACACTTGGTGTTGCTGTTTCTGCTGTGGCTGGCTCTCCCTAGGGGAGAGAGGCGGCTGTGGACAGTGAGGTGGTTAAGAGCAGGGGCGCAAGGGCACGCCTGCCCAGGTGCACATATGCGCTTTGTCCCTTCCTAACCGAACCAGGTGGACTTGCCAGTTCATCACCAGTAAAATGGGGGCTCAGGGAGCATCTGCTTCATAGGGTTGCTGTGAGGGTTGGTTTATTAAAACACATGAAGGTTTTAGGCCAGTGCTTAGTACGTACTAATAAATTAAGTTTGGAACCCACTGTGGCTGCTGTTGCATTCTGCTTTTTTGCATTCATTTAAGCAACTGCATTTAGACACGTCTGAGTGTGTGAGAAAGAAATTCCAAATTGAGGATCTGGTTTCAGTATTAATAAAAATAGGGGGAATGCATTCAGGAGGATTTACATATCTTCAATTTGGGAGCCTGAAAGGAGCTCCAGTCTGTCTCCATGGAGGTCTGTGAAGTAATTCTGTGCAGTCCATTCTGGAAATCTGTGTTCACCTCAGAGCAGTGATTTCTGAACATGGCCATGCCTCAGACTCTCACAGGTGCTGTTAGATAATACTGACCCTTGGGTCCAATTCCAGAGCTGCGACCTGTGGTCTTTATGCTGTATCTGAGGACCTGTACTGTGAAGCCCTCCCCTGGGGATGGTGTTATGGCTGGCATGGTGCTGGTGGTACATTGGGGTTTGGGAGGTACTTACTACACTGAATGACTCGCTGTCCTCAGCTACATGATTATGTGATTTAACATGTGACAGCAGCCGGGGCTGATGCTAATTCTGAGCTCAGTGGACTGAGTAACATCCTGGTGAAAGTCTTCCTCTTCTTGGAGGAAGTTAGAGTCCTTAAAATTTAAGGCCCAAACTGAAAATAGTTGTGGGGTTGTTTTTATTGTCAGCAAATGTCTTTATTTTTTTGGTTTTCCTTTTTATTTTGCAGGTCTGTAAGGCAGATGAGAAATTTAATCAGTTGGTACATTTTCTTCGAAATCATAAGCAGGAGAAACATCTGGTCTTCTTCAGGTAATCCTTCTGGGGTTCAAGTATCCCTGGAATGTTCATGAGTGTGTAGCCTTCAGGTTTGGAATTCCTTTTAGGTTGGTCCTCTGTTAGAAGTGTGTTTAACTGCAAGTAACTGAAAACCCAACTTCTGCAGCTCAAGCAGGAGGGGTTTATTTTTCTCCTGTAAAAAGAAGTCCAGAGGCAGGCAGTTCTAACATTGGTTTCTGTCTCAGCAATGTCAAGGCCAATGTTTCTGTGACTGTCTTGGTCTTTCCTTCCTGTAGGTCAACTCTAGTTTTGAGATGACCATTGTGACATCCCCTGTCACATCTGCATTGGAAGCAGATAAAAGAGGAAAGGCAGGGGGGAGGGGCAGTACTTGCTATATTTGACTCTCTTAATCAGAAAAGCAAAAGGCTTTCCCAGACACTTGCCCCTGACCCTGGCTGACTTCTGCTTTCATTGGATGGGTCAAAGATGGGTCACCTGGCATCCCGTCACTGTGAGAGGTGGATAAATGAGTGGGTAGCTGTCCCAGCCTCTGTAGTAGAGGGAGATGAGGGAGGAAGTGGTTGGGATGGTGTTTAATCAGCCAGCCTAGTGCCTGCCACGCCTGGGGTATGTCCTTTTGTCAGAGTGCAAAAGAGTAACAGATGTATTCATTCTTGGGCTGTTTTTTTCCTCATATATACCTACAGTGATGTTCTTTGGCATACCCCAAGAATTTCATGTATCTTTTCCACCCATCATTTCACCAATAAAATGCAGTAACTATATTGACCCACAGTTAGAAATCCAACCTGGTTCTCTTTCTCTCTCTCTTTCTCACACACACACACACACACACACACACGTGCAACTGAAACAAAGATTTCACAGAACTGCCCTTGACTAGGTGGGAGGCATTCTGATGCTTTCTTTTCTGTTCTGCTCTGATTTTTAAAAAATGCTGGTCCAGATTCACTAAGTTGATTTTAGGACCCACCAGATTACCTTCAGGAACTGTGGGTTGTGGCCCTTGGTGTGTAAAACTGCATCCTTATATACGATGTGATTTGTGGAAAACAGTGGGGAATCCGGCAGTGGTCACTTGGCACAGATCGTTAAAAATTTTCTGTTTTGGCTCTGTTGGGTCTTTGTTGCAGCATATGGTCTTTCTTAATTGTGGCAGGCAGGCTTCTCTTATTGTGGTGCAAGGGCTCAGTTGCCCCACGGCATGTGGAATCTTAGTTCCCTGACCAGGGATCAAAGCCCCCTGTCTCCTCTTCTAGCACGTGCGCCTGTGTGGAATACTACGGAAAGGCTCTGGAGGCCCTGGTGAAGGGTGTGAAGATAATGTGCATTCATGGAAAGATGAAATACAAGCGCAATAAGATCTTCATGGAGTTCCGCAAATTGCAGAGGTGGGTGAGCTTCTCTGGAGATGGCAGGTATCTAGCCACTCTGCTCTTCTGCAGGTTGCTCTGCCTCTAGGCCTTCTCGTCTGTTTTTGGAACCCTCTTCCTTCTCTAACCCGGTTGTCACGTCTTCTCCCCCTGCCCTCTGTCCTGAGCCCATTACACTTTGCTACACTGACTTCCTTCTTTGTCAACTTCCCTGCTCAATTGTAAGCTCCATAAGAACAGGGACCTGTGTGTTATGTTCTTTCTTGGACTCCCCACTGTCTGGCCCAGGGTTTGGTAAGCTGTTTGTTGAATGAATGGGTAGACAGAGTGGATGGGAGAAACTCATTGAAGGTTCCAGGTTGACTGTACTATAGGGAAGCTGTGTCTCTGGAGACTGTAAGTTGACTCTGTGCATAGAAATAATACTTTTCTGTTTTTCTTGATCACTGAACATTCTGGCTACATTAAAAACAATCTTTTAGGCAAAGTGATAGACTTGACGATTACACGTCACTATGAGAGGGAAAATTTCATTTGTTTTTTAAAATGGCTGCGAAGGATTAGACCAAATACAGTGTTTTTTGTTTTTTTTCTTCCCCAATCGAAATATGCTAGTTTTAAAAATCTTTTCATTATTTTTCATTCATCTTTTCATTATCTCCCCACCTCTTTACAAATTTCACTGAGAACTTGTGAAGTCCTAGAAATTCTTAGGAGGAAGAAAAATCAAAATGTTATTGCTATATATTTGCTTCCATGAGATTCTGCAGTCTGTTTTTACCGTCATCTTCAAATTAGTAACAGCTGCTTGATGGTGAGGAAATGGTGGTCTCCTTACTCAGACGGTGTTTTCTTATTTTCTAGTGGGATTTTAGTGTGCACTGATGTGATGGCCCGAGGAATAGATATTCCTGAAGTAAACTGGGTTTTGCAGTATGATCCTCCCAGTAACGCCAGGTACAGATAACGTTACTTGCTCTGTCTAGGAATCTAGTCTTAACGAAACAGGAATCGTGAGGAAGGTAAACATAATGATGGTTGTCAAAACATTATGAAATAGCAAAAGTCGGGGAACCTGGTGCATTATCACTGATAGGTCAGTAGTGATACTGTGTTGTATTTTCAGATACCTTTTAAAGTTCTTGCAGAAATGCACATGAATAGAGTGTTTAAAGGAACCACATAGATACCACATATGGAGATATATATACCACATATGGAGATTTCACTTATTCTGAGAGCAAGCATGTATTTCTAGGAAATGCCTCCAAACATAGGAAAATGCCTATAAATACAAACTCTTAAGCAATACTCGTTAATTCTGGGTGGAGTTAGGGGTTGGACTCACAAATCACTTCTATTTTTTTTATATTACACTTTTCATTGTTTCCCAAATTTTCCGCTGGGACCATGTCTTCCTACCTGTATCATCAGATGGGCATAAATTTACGTTTTATAGTTGACGTTAAATGTCTGAGAGATTGCTCTCTGGTCTGCAGTGTGTGTATTTAATCACCAGCTCTTCTAGAACACTAGTCAGTGGCAGGGCTGGGACTGAGCTGTGGAGTCGGGCAGCCCCTGGTGTCGTCTGAGGCGCATCAGCTGCGTGGCCACAGGCCGGTGCTCTGCTGAGCTCTCAGGTGGTGCCTGTCCCCGCCCCGTGTCTTCCCAGCGCCTTCGTGCATCGCTGTGGCCGCACAGCCCGCATCGGCCACGGTGGCAGCGCGCTCGTGTTTCTCCTTCCCATGGAAGAGTCGTACATCAACTTCCTTGCAATTAACCAAAAAGTAAGCTGTCTTCCTTTTTTTTCTGTGGAATTCCCAAAGCCAGGGTAGTTGGAAAAGTTCTTTTCCAGAAAGTGGTCCAGAATGTAGATTAGTTCCAGAAAGTAGTCCAAAATGTAGATTAGGGACCAGGCTGGCAGTGTCAGTGCGGGAACCTGTCTATAGCTTTATAAAAGGCTGTGGAGAGGCTCTGGGGTCCACTGCTGGCCCCAGCTGAGCATCATTACTTGGGAACACAGACCTATGTTACCATATTTTCCAATCAGAAATCAGGATTGTTATGTAAAATCTGATTTTAAACTTTGCTTTAAAAAAATTTAAAATACTTTCTGGACCAAGTGAAATACTTGGGTTGGATTTGGGCTTCAAAGTCTCCACTGTGTAAGATTACAATGAGTGGTTTTGCCTTTGATTTTACTGGCACTGGCTCTGATGGGGTAGCCTTGGCGGGGGAAGGCGGTCCCAGCCAGAAATGACGATGTGGTCCCTGTGCAGTGCCCCCTGCAGGAGATGAAAGTCCAGAAGAACACAGCTGACCTCCTTCCAAAGCTCAAGGCCATGGCCCTGGCTGACAGAGCTGTGTTTGAGAAGGGCATGAAAGCTTTTGTGTCATACATCCAGGCTTATGCCAAGCATGAGTGCAACCTCATCTTCAGATTAAAGGGTAAGTTGGATTTGCTCACCATCTGAAACATTTGATGGTTTTTACAAGTATTACAAATATGAAGGGCTTCCCAGGTGGCGCTAGTGGTAAAGAACCTGCCTGCCAATGCTAGAGACATAAGAGACATGGGTTGGATTCCTGGGTTGGGACGATCCCTTGGAGGAGGAAATGACAACCTACTCCAGTATTCTTGCCTGGAGAATCACATGGACAGAGGAGCCTGGCAGGCTACAGTCCATGGAGTCACAGAGTTGGATACCAGTTAGCAGCTGAGCACCTGTGTTGAGCACAAATATAAAACTGCTTTGTCTTAGGTCCATGTCAGGGTTAATGTTTTCCAAGCATTTAAAATAAATTCTTTCTGGGACTTCCCTGGCCTGGACTCCGAGCTTCCATTGCAGGGGGTAGGGGTTCGATCCCTGGTCAGGGAACTAAGAACCTGCATGCTGTGTGACATAGCCCCTCAAAAATAAAAAGTCTTCCTTGCGTTTGACTAGGTACTGGCTGCTGAGTATTCTTTTTTTATTTTGTATTTTTTGCTGAGTATTCTTTTAGTAAAAATGTAATTATTTTAAATCTAATTAAAATTAGTCCATTATATCACTTAGAAAAAATTACATTGCTATGAATATTCTATTGGTTGATGCTTACAGTCCTGTTTTGGGTGTGCTAACTCTTGATGTTTCGGTTTAATCAGATCTTGATTTTGCTAGTCTTGCTCGAGGTTTTGCCCTGCTGAGGATGCCCAAGATGCCAGAGCTGAGAGGAAAGCAGTTTCCAGATTTCGTGCCTGTGGATGTCAACACAGATACCATTCCATTTAAAGACAAAATCAGAGAAAAGCAGAGGCAGAAGCAATTATTGGAGCAGCAAAGAAAAGAGAAAACAGAAAATGATGGGAGAAGAAAATTCATAAAAAATAAAGCTTGGTCAAAGCAGAAGGCCAAAAAAGAAAAGAAGAAAAAACTGAATGAAAAAAGGAAAAGGGAAGAGGTAAAGCTGGCAGTTTTTTAAATTAAATACTCAACTTAGAATTCTGAGCAAATCTCACAGAAGTGTAGTGTATCTTCTAATAGGAATTGCATAGGACTCTTAGGTTTTTGTTCTCTCTTGGTGGCTTGGGTTGGGGAATGTGCTGTTCGTGAAAGCTGATCTAACAGCATGTAGTTCCCGATTGATTAAAAAGTGCTGGTCTGGGACTTCTCTAGCGGTCCAGTGGTTAGGACTCTGCACTTTCACCACCAAGGGGCCCAGGTTCAGTCTCTGGTTGGGGAACTAGAATTCCACAAGCCTCCCAGAGCAGCCAAAAAAACCCCCAAATTTTGCTGGTTTCACTTAGAACACTGTTGCTGAGAAATTCAATAGCTTGTTGGTCTCTTCTGCACTCAGGGTTCTGATATGGAAGATGAAGACATGGAGGAACTTCTGAATGACACAAGGCTCTTGAAAAAGTTTAAAAAAGGCAAAATTACTGAAGAAGAATTTGAGAAGGGGCTGTTGACAAGTGGCAAGAGATCAACAAACACAGCAGATTTGGAGATCTCAGATTTGGAAGATGATTGCTGATTCCCTCCCCTCAGGTGAAACGCATGGAAGTGGGGAATGTGGGGAGCTGGCCCCCACTTGGCAGACAGCTCGAGCTTCCTTCTATTGAACATCAGAACTTCGGCACCCGTTGGGGAACTGCTGTTGCAGAAACGGCAGATGTGAGGGGTTTCACGCTTGTGAGCCTTTTACTAAAAACATACCAGCCTTGAAGTCTAAGAGAAGAAAACGTAAATTTACTTAACTGTAAATAATAGATGTCAATATTTATTTTGATGGGCTACTTAAAGAGCTCATTCTTCGGTGGCTGTTTTATACTTATTAAACTTATTTAATATAAAGCTATTGAAGTAGATTTGATTTGAGAGCTTTTAAAAGTTCCTCAGTGTTTTCTGGCACCTGAGCTCCCTTCCCTGGGTGTCTTTACCTCTGGACCCTCAGTTCTCTCTTTGATGTACTGAGCTGACACCCACACAGCCCATAGTACTGTTTTATTGGTGAGTATATGAAAAAGAAGCAGCAAGTTATTCTGGGAAAGAAAATGATTATACCTCCTGTTGAATAAACTGTAGTTCTAATAGACTGTGCCTTAAGTACATGAAGGTGGCTGCACAGTGTCTTTACCAAGATGGACAATACATCTAGTGTCAGAGCCCTCTGGCTGGGCCTGGGGTCAGCTTGCAGTGCAGTGCAACGCCATCTCAAAATCTTTCATGCAATTTATTTGAAAAGATGCTGAATTTGTTCCCAAGAACAATTTGAAAAAGCTGTTCAGGACCCAAATATGTTTCGAGTCACATCTTTTCCCAGATACAGAATTTTAAGTTTGCAAATATTCTGGAAGGCGTCTTCGTAACTGATGAGCCGTGCAGGATACTCCGGCCAGAGAGGCCATTAGTACCTGTTCTTGGGTTCTTGCAGTAGTTTCCACTCTTTGGCTGGATCCTTTCATGGAGATGACAGCCCTCAGCTCGTATTCACCACTGGGAACCTGATTCAGTGAGTGTTGCCTGCCTTTTTCATCCAGCAGTGTGGAGCCTGGTCCCGGGCAGCTGTTGGTTGCTGGAAGGGTAGCTGGCTGTAGTTTGGACCACTGCCCTCTTGGGCCTGCTTGTCTTTCAGATACTTTTGGCAAATCAGTCTGGAGTGTGGGGAAGATGAAGGGAGGGGGAGTGGGCACATCTTCATCCATCAAACAGCCAATAATCTTATATTACTGGAAACTGGACATGAATGGAAGCGTCTGGAAATATATGGAAACCATAAGAGCACAATTTTAGGCTGGGCTTTAGGGGAACCATGAATGCATTTTAGATGGGACTGAAATGAATAAAAAATTTCCCAAGAGTTAGGATTTTAAGTCCTTAGTCCATAAAACTTCAGAAAAAACAATTCAGTTTTGGCCTGGCTCACTAAGGGGCCAAGAGACTACTCCCCATATCCGACGTCCACCAGCAGGAAAGGACCTGGTGTTTACAGGTAGAGCTTGATGAGTTCGTCGCTGACGGCAGAGGGCGTCAGCACCCCCAGGTCTGTAAACAGCAGCGTGATTAAGGAAGGCGAGGTGTAGTCGACCCATGGGTGCTCCTCTCTGAGGTCCTGTCCAGTCTGTACAGACTTCAGAGTATCCGCCTTGTACTGAGGAGACAGGAAGCCAACGTTAGTCTGCCCCACAGACTGAGGGCTCCGAGCAGGTGAGGCCTTGGCCTGAGCAATTGAGGTGCTCCTGCCTGAAAGTGCCCTCTGGAAATGGGGGAGCCAGCTGTGTGGCTCACTGGTCAGGGGACTGAGTGTGGCTTGGGTCAGACAGGTCATTAGAGAAAACCTTAAGCCATGTGTCCCCTCATGAGTGTGCTGGAGTGACCTCTCAAGACAACTGTTCAGAGCATTTATAGAAAGCTTACTAAGTGCCAGGTGCTAAATTCCATAGATTATCTCTGAAGCATCACAACCCTTGTACAGATAACTGAAGTTCATAAACCTTACAGTGAAAGGACCTGCCCAAGATCACATGGTTAATAGGTGATGGAGATGGTAGGTGAGCCCAGAGAGCTGACCCAAAACTTTTGACTATTACCTACCAACTCTCCCTGCCTGCTTGGCCTGTATCTAGTGCTTAAGTGAGAGACAAAAGACTGAAATTCTGGGGACAAGTTACACTGTTCAACAACCACCAATTTATCTTTGTATTCTGTATATTTGAAAAAATAGCAATGTGAAGTGAATAACTTATTGGAACATTCTTAGCACTGTGTTTTTTCAAAGGTTTCAGTTTAGACTCAAATACCCCTTATAATATGTAAAACTCTTGCCTTAAACTTATCTGGGACATCCTGCTGGTTTAGTGGGAAGAGTCGTACAAACTTGAAACTTTCCGCAACAACATAAAATGGCTTGTTCTGTGCTTTGGCGCACACGGCCATCTGGTTAGTTCCAATCTGAGAAGTCAGAGAACAGTGGAGAAAGGTGAGATCTTATAGCACATCTCTAGTGGAAGCAACAGAAAGTCTATGAGTGAACGTAATATATGTACTTCTGGCTTTGGAATTAGAGGATCTTTTAAAAAAGCAATAGACATTTCTCCAAAGATTTACAAATGGCCAATTAACACATGGAAAGATGCTCAAGAGTCTTAATCATTATAGAAACACAAGTCAAAACCACAATTAGATACTGCGTCACACCAACTAGGATTGTTCAGTCGCTAAGTCCTGTCCAACTCTGTCTCCTAGTTTGCTCAAACTCATGTCCGTTGAGTCAGATGCCATCCAACCATCTCATCCTCTGTTGTCCTCTTCTCCTCCTGCCTTCAATCCTTCCCAGCATCAGGGTCTTTTCCAATGAATCGGCTCTACCCATCAGGTGGCCAAAGTATTGGAGCTTCAGCATCAATCCTTCTAATTAATGTTCAGGGTTGATTTCCTTTAGGATTGACTGGTTTGATCTTGCTGTCCAAGGGACTCTCAAGAGTCTTCTCTAGCACCACAGTTTGAAAGAATCAGTTCTTTGCTACTCAGCCTTCTTTGTGATCCAACTCTCACATCTGTACATGACTACTGGAAAAACTACTGCTTTGACTATATGGACCTTTGACGGCAAAGGGATGTCCCTGCTTTTTAATATGCTGTCTACGTTTGTCATAGCTTTTCTTCCAAGAGCAAGCGTCTTTTAATTTTGTGGCTACAGCTACCATCTGCAGTGATTTTGGAGCCCAAGAAAATAAAATCTGTCACTGTTTCCATTTTTTCCCCATCTATTTGCCATGAAGTGATGGGACCAGATGTCATGATCTTAATTTTTTGAATGCTGAGTTTCAAGCTAGGATGATTATAATTAAAAAAAAAAAGTATTGGCAAGGATATAAAGAAACTTGGAATCCTTATGTGTTTCTGATGGGAATGTAACATGATGCAGCTGCTGGGGAAAACAGTTTGGCAGTTCCTCAAAAAGCTAAACACAGAAATACCATATGACCCAGCAATTCCACTCTTAAGTATATACGCCAAAGAATAAAAACCAGAAACTCAAATAAGTAATTGTACATCTATGTTATTAGCAGCATTAGTCATAATAGTCAAAAGGTATCCATCAAAGATGAATGGATAGACAGCTACGGTCCAACCATACATGTACATTATGCAGCCATAAAAAGGAATGAAGCACTGACACATGTACAGTACAGGTGAGCTTTGAAAACATGCTAAGTGAAATAAACCAAACCCAAAAAAGACAGATAGCTGTGTGATTCCATTTACATAAGGTACCTAGAACGGGAAAAAATCATGGAGACAGAAAACAGCTTAGGGGATGGGGGAGATAAAAAGAGTTTTGTGACAGTTTCTTTTGGGTGATGGAAAAGTTTTGAAGATAGTGGTTATGGCTGCATAACGAAGTGAGATGTAATTAATGACACTGAAAATGAATATGATGGCAAATTTTTTAACGTTATACATACTTTTACCAAACACAATAGACTACCATGAAGTCTTTCCATGTGAAGCAATAGATAAATTTTAAATATTATATTGGTGTCAAATATGCTCCATTAAAAAGAAGAAAACCAATTCCAAGTAAAGCATGTTTTGAATAAGTATAAATACGTTCTAATCTACACAGGTCAATCTCCAAAGCAGAAAGAAATCTGACCAGAATCAGACTGGCCCCACTGCAGTGGCTCAAGGGAACTGGGAGGCCACTGGTTGCAATGGTGGAGTCCTCAGGAGAAGCAGGCTTAGAGGAATGAACCGTAACATACAGTGTGGTTGGGTGTCCGAAGTCATCAGTGGAGCTCCAAGCCCTGAGCAAGGGCCTCTGGAGAACTGATGCTCCTACCTTGTTAATGATTCCTCCGTTTTCAACAACTCCTTCAGCACCAACTATGACAAGATCCACCTTCTCCATGATGTAGCTACAGAAATAAAAACAAATTTTTAATGTTCTTTCTCTGCTCTTGCAACATCACCTGCAAAGATTAATACTCCCATTTTCAGCAAAGTATGTTCCTCTCATAACTTTCTTCCAAAGAGCACTGAACACCTGAGACAGCCCTTGGCACTGTTACCGGTTCTGCTACAGAGGCGCCAAGACCCGTTTTGATGATACCATGATAAGAGGTGTAACTCATGCTGCTACCCAGTAAGCACACGTGTACACGTGTAGCTGAAGCAAGGATTTCATGACCCAGCATTTATCTTTTCTGTATGTGGCACACTAATTTTTGTTCTTCGTCAATACGAACAAAACAAAAATTTAAAAACCTGACGTGATCTGAAAGTTGGAAAAAAATGTAATTCAAGAGTTTTGCAGATTGGGTGGGGGCCAATTTACCTTTTAAAATGAGCAACTACTAGAATCCTTCAAAATGTTTACCTTTCTCCCCCCCCTACTTTTTGGCCACAGTGCAGAGCATGCAGGATCTCAGTTCCCAGACCAGGGACTGAACCCATGCCCATGCAGTGAAAGCACAGTATCTTAACCACTGGACTGCCAGGGAAGTCCCCAAAATGTTTATTCTTAAACACATTCATAATTTCCTTAATCATCTCCCTATGTGTTTTCTTTCCAAGAGATTATTATTCCTGTTTTCTCTTATGAGCCACGCTGCCAACCCATGGAGCATGTCACCTCAGCTTTAGGTCTGAAGTTGTACACAGAAGATGAAAAATTCTGGAGTGCCACTGATGACAGCCTGTGTCTTTAGATGAAGACAGAACACTGATTACGAGCGCTAACCCAATCACTGCACCTTGCATGCACCATGAGGGACTTCCCTGGTGGTCCTAGGGCTAAGATTCTGCATTCCCAATGCAGGGGGCCTGGGGTCCATTGCTGGTTGGGGAACTAGATTTCACATGCTGCAATTAAAGATCCTGCATGCCGTAACTAAGACCCAACACAAATATTTTTTAAAATGCACCATGACACCATGTATCCGGCTCTTCCCAGCATCCTACAACCCTGTCTTCTTGTGTACACTGTCAGGCTCTTATCATGAACTTGCTGGTTTAGTGCCGCTGTCAATTAGGAGGCAGGATGCTGCCCACTTTCCTTTTACGAATGAGACTGGGACCCTCCATCTGGAAACCCTGCTCCAAACCAACCCTGGGAGTGGGTGAGTGAGGAAACGTAACTGATGGGGGAGCCAGGCGCTTACCCAACTGCAGCATCAAGGACCACAGTGACGGGGACATTGAGGTGGCAGAGGGCTTTGGCCATCTTCTTACTGAAAACGACATTTTGAGAATGTTAGAAAAAGTCCAAGAAAGTCCTTATCATAGAGACTGGTGAGTCACTTAATTTGGATAATGATAAATCACATTAGCTAGACTCAGTTAAATTTTTTTTTTTAATGTGGACCATATTTGAAGTCTTAAACCTGCACCCCCTGCATTGGAAGCATGGCGTCTTAACCACTGGACCATCAGGGAAGTCACTTCAATTAATGTTAATGGTCAGACTAAGGGGCTGATCCCAAGATTCTGGACTAAAGAAACAAGAATTTGGGTTCTTTAAAAGTATGTATTTTAGGAAATCTCTGCTCTTTGCAGGGATATGTAAATTCAGGAGAAAAAGGGGTTTTATTATGTTCTGGATACATAAGAGATGTAACTATCTATTCCTTGACATTTCAGTTGCTGTTCCTCTAAGTACTAAATAAAACCTCTAGATGCTATACTGTGACCGACTTCAAATTTATGGTGATTTTTCTTCCAGGAGGGATGGGTACTGTGAAAGGCAATGCTGATTGACAGACAAATCGGGGGCTTCGCCTGGCTCCTTTTACAATGGAGTCTCATCCTCAGTTTTCTCATTAAAGGGACTGCTGGGCACATGACCACATGGAAAGATACTTGCCCTGATAAGTCAGGCTGTGACTCTGTAATGTACACACTGAAGCGCTTCTTGGCTGCCACAGCAGCTTCCAAGACTCTCAGGACCACTCTGGAGTAGGCGTGCGTTAATATTCTCTGTGGGTAGAGAAAACTCAGTCAAAAGTGCAAACTTCCACCAATCACTCATACTCTCTGCTGCTCCAATGTGTGTTCCTGGTACCCTAAAGCTTCTCTGTATGTATGCTTTTGCACAAATCAATTGTAATCAGAAAGCAGATCCTTGACAATACACTGAGTTTAAGCCCATATACATACTTTTTGTTTTTGGCTCGCTGCGTTGCATGCGAGATTATAGTTCCCCAACCAGGGATCAAACCCTTGCCCCTTGCAAGGAAGCTTGGAGTCTTAACCACTGGGTGGTCAGGGAAGTCCCTACTGATACAATCTGAAAAAGTTTTCTGCCAGAGGAATATATCATGGGTCTCCTCTTTTCATAGCAAGCACAGAAGTGGTATCTCCACGTGGTGTTACTCAGATGCAAAAGCCTTTCTGTCTGAAGGCTATTAGGTTCCTTTGGGTAGGTTTCCCTAATTCTAAGACCTAGTCTGCACAACTGGGCCTTCCAAGCACCAGACTGCTGGCATAAAGGGATGTAGAGGCCGGTGGGGCCAGCAGCAGCGTGTGAAGGCTGACCTCCGGCTGTTGTCGCATGGGGCCCACTGTTGCTGGATCATCTGATTTTCTAGAGGAGCTAAAATCCAGTATTTCAATGTTGACTCATTTTTAAAAACTTTTATACACTGTTTGGGGTAAATACAACCCAACTGTGGACTGGACACAATTTGCAGATACTTAGATGGAATCAAGATGTTCTAAGGAACAGAGGACAGAGGACAGAGAAAAGCAAGGTGGAGGGACCAGTTCCCTGGCTCCTTCTGGGTCTTGCCTGAGAGCTTGTTAGAAATGCAGGTTCTCAGGCCCCACCCGTCTCACTGAACCAGAATGTGCATTTTAATTTTATATTTACATATTTATATTAAAATTAAAATAAATTTTGGCCGTGCTGCATGGCATGGGGGCATCCTAATTCCCTGACCAGGGATCGAAACCATGCCCCCTGCATTGCAAGTGCAAAGTTTCCACCCCTGGACTGCCAGAGAAGTCCCAGGATATGCACTTTAAAAGATCTCCAGATGGTTCACCTGCATGCTTGCATTTAAGCCGCTCTGTTCCTAATTTACCCTAAATAGCACTTATGCAGGTGGTTGCTACACATTAAACTCCATGAGGATGAACAAACCCTGGAGTGCGACTGCTGGGAAGGAGGAGGCCTTGGCGAGAAGCAGTCACCAGCTTGCCTCCACCTGGTCTCAGAACGGCTTTGTTTGAAGCTGGCTTTTGTACCAGTGCCAGTTGCATCTATTACATCATTTATTTAATAACATAATTCAGAGGCTGAGAAGGGAGTAATAAAACAGAGGACAAGATTTCAGAGTCCAGATGCAAGTAAATACTTTTACAGTCGGTGGAGGCTTAGTTGGTAGAAAGGATGTGTGCTGGCAGAAGAGATGTCATAAAAGTTTTATGACCCGTTTGCTGGGAGACTGACTACCCAGGAGTCTGATGCCAAAGTCCTTGCTCCCGATCACCACCCACAATCAAGATGTACTCACCGCCCCATCTTTGATGAAAGTATGGCACAGATCTGCAATTTTATTTCTTGACAGTGATATTCTCCTGAGGAAAATCTCTCCCCGCTCAATCATGATCTTTTTACATTTGGAATAATCCTAGGGGAGAAAAAAAGCAACATGAGGGGAAGGGGAGGATCCAGGTCAAGCTGAGAATACTTGTGGCCAAACACAGAAGCAGAGCGGTGACCAGGGGAGGGCAGGGCTTACAGAGTATTCCAGGGAGGTAAGGCTGATGAATCGCAGGAAGAGCTCCCCGCCTGACGACACGGCCACGGAAGAGTCCACGCCACACAGGGTTTCTATGGCACTGGTGAGATTCGCCCTCAGGCCCTGGATTGTCTCCCCTGGAATGATCACATGAGCAACATGATGTTCATTTCAGTATCACAGCCCCTTGATGGGTCTGCAATTCATACACTCATTCAGCCAGTGTGGACTGGGTGTAGGCTGTATGCCAGGCACTCTGATGGCTTAGCAGATAAAGAATCCGTCTGCAATGAAGGGGATGTGGGATTGATCCCTGGGTCAGGAAGATCCCCTGGAGAAGGAAATGGCAACTCACTCTAGTACTCTTGCCTGGGAAATTCCATGGACAGAGGAGCCTGGTGGGCTACGGTCCACAGGGTCGCAAAGAGTAGGACACGACTAAAGTGACTGAGCATACAAACTTCCTAGATGCCAGAGATAACTTCAGTGAACATGACCAGTCCCTGTTCTGATGGAACTGCCTTTCTTTTCCTTTTCTCTTTTTTTTTCTTGGTTGTGCTTCCTGGCTTGCAGGATCTCAGTTCCCCTGATCCCCCAGCAGTGAACCCAGGCCCTCAGCATTGAAGTGCAGAGTCCTGATCACTGGACTGCCAGGGAATTCCAGGACTCTCTTTCTACTGGGAGAGGTAGACAGTAAACAAGCACACAAAGAAATAAACAAGTTATTCAGATTGAATTGAGGACAGAAAAAAGCAGAATGATGAAAAAGGTAGAACTACTTTAGGCAGAGTTAACAGGGATGATCTCTTGGAGTGCAGGCCTTTTAAACAGAGACCTGAGTAAGAAAGTATCCAGCTATGTAAAGGTGCAGTGGGCAAAGTCTCAGACACAGACTATACCAATGCAAAGGCCCCAAGATGGGAATAAAATTGGTAAGAGAAAGGCCAGAGTGAAGCACAGTTCAGCAAAGGACAGCATGCAAGGAAATTAAGTAGTGACAGAAGAGGTTTGCAGGGTGGTGCAGGTAAGGATTAGATGTCTGGATATTAGTATAATGGGAAGATGCTGGAGGTTGTCTTAGAGACATGCATCTCTATGTCAGCCCTTTAAAGAACACTTTATTACTTTTATTATTATTTTGTTTATACCAAGATGTTTACATTTAGGATGATTGAATTCGCGGTGCTCACAATGATGACATTAAAGCTAGAATTTATACTAGAACATTCTCTATATCAACTGCAAAGAATCTGTCACAAGACAGAAGCCCAATGAACACTTGTAAAGCTGAACGATTGCTATAAGCTTCACAGTTAAGCTTATACTCACACAGTTAGGCTTCACAGTTAACCTGTCATACTATGGTCCTTCTTGATTCAAAGTACATTTCAGGGGCTTCCCTGGCAGTCCAGTGGTTAAAGACTTCACCTTCCAATGCAGGGGGTGCTGGTTATCAAACAGCTCCCTGGTTGGGGAGCTAAGATCCCATATGCCACAGAGCCAAAAAACCAACACATAAAACAGAAGCAACATGATAACATATAAAGACTTTTCAAAAAATGGTTCACATAAAAAAAAAAAACAAAGTATATTTCATTTGTGAAAAAGACCTATGTGATCCTAACTTGAGGGCTCTCTCCACACTGAAATGAAGGGAGAAACTGAACTTGAGGCTGTATTACCTTATATCAGCACACATCCATCTCTTACTTTCTACAATTTTAACAGTTACAAGCAGACTTTCCTAACACCTGGAGCAATGGAGGTGGACCCTCTTTACCTGTATCTCTTCTCAAGTACTCCAGTAAAGTCCGGATGGCAGCTACTGCTGAGGCCATGTCAGGATCTTCTTTTATCTGAGACTTAAAGTATTCGATTAACTCTGGGAAGGGAGGAAAAAGTGATTCAGCGAATTCATTTAGCAGGAGAGACAACCATAGAGCTTATCAATGACTGCTGACATTAAAAAGCAAACTAATTTAAAAAATTTCCTTTGCAGGGTGTTTGACTTCAGGGACACCGAAAATGTTGATGGAATAGAGATGACATCACTTTACTATTTGCAAGCTCTTTCTCATTTTGAAAAAGCTAGCCTGTGTAATATGGAATAAAATTTAAGCCCCACCAAATGATAGTGAAAGGTCATTCTCACCCTTATTCTTGACCCCAAGTCTACATAAAATCCCAGAGCCAACCTGCTTACTGATTTCTCCAGACAGTCTATGCCAAGTCAAGCCTATTCACCTACATATATATATATGTGTGTGTGTGATGTAGCAGTCTACTCTGCTTTTACTTTTTTACATGAAAGGTGCTACATACATATTAGTTTGCCCTTGTTCTTCACTTAATAAAACACCTTGATAATCACTCTAGACAGGCACATCAAATACGCTTTTCTTTTGATTCTGGTACCAGATTCAACAGGGCAGGCTCAGGGAGTCTTACTCATACTTCACATATGAAGAAATCAAGACTTCGAAGACCTGTATATTCGTCCGAAATCTCACGTTTTCGGAAGGCACTGGAAAGCGTGGACAGAAGGGATGTCTGGGGATACACCCAAGACCCATTCCCTGGATACACGAGCAGCGAGGGGGTTTTAGTTGTGACTAGAGGGACCACATCCGACCAAACAGCCTGAGCTTGAAAACTGACCGCGCCCGGAGCCCAGTCTGGGCGTGTGAGGTGGAGGAATCCCTGCGCGGCTCCGCTCTAGGCCCAGCAGGTCCGACGCGTCCCAATTTACCCTTGTTGTCCATGGTGCCCTCTGGACCGCGGAGCCTGAGAAGCCCAGAGCCGCACGAGACGCCTGGACTGGGTCCCACCGCCGCGCGGATCACACTCTGCACCACACTGACTGACAGCGCGCAGCCACGCTCTACACTCCACTTCCGGCGCCTTGGGGCGGGGCTGTGGGTAAGGCGCGCGGCCTGAGCCACGCCGTCTCTTACGTCACTCGGAGGCGCCGGAAGTCGGGGTTCGTTCACTCCGGCAGGTCTGCTTGCTTGCAAGTGGCCGTTCGCCGAGGGACTCTGGTCGCCATGGTCTCAGACGGTGAGGGCCGCGCCGGCGGGAGCCGGACCCCGGGACTAAGCAGACTTTGCCCGGCGATGACCTACCAAATGGACTGTATTTGGGGGGGCTGGGTGGAGCCTGTTTGGTCTTTAAAGGAGTAGCAAATTCGTTCATTCATTCAGTAAATATTTTTGGAGCGCCTCTTGTGTGCCAGGCGTTATTTCATGCCCTGGGAGATACATAGAGAACACGACAAGACTAGTGGAGGTTACAGTCTAGTGAGCGAGACAGACAGGCAAGTGAATAAAAATAATTTCGAAGGGTGACAAGAGCTGTGACGGCAATATAAAGTGATGATGATGTCGATTGCTATTCGGGGATGATCCAGGAGGAGCTGCTTTCAATATGGGTCCAGGGAAGACTAGTAATATTCAGACTAAGACTTGAGTGGCTTTATAAAAGTTCTGTGAAGGCCTTGTGACAAGTTGAGCCATTACATTGCAATGGGAAGATGGAAAGGGGACACCTGCGGGTTGAGGAGAGTGGAGATTTTCGTTCATACTTTAAACTACCAGTTGCAGAGCCTGGTGTCTTAAAGGGAGGAAAAAAGAGGCCAGGGTGGTGGGAGCAGGTTGGGATAGAGGGATGAGATCAGAGAGCTAGCTAGCCAGGTGCAGGTCCCTTGTGGGACTGGATCTCTATTTTAAGTGTAATACAAGCCGTTTTAGGGCTCCTAATAAGGAAGTATTACTGAAAGAAAAAAAAAAAAAAGAAGTATTACTGATTTACGATTTTTTTTCCCCCCCAAGATTTTAGTTCCCTGACCAGGGATCCAACCCATGTCCTCTTGCAATGGAAGCATTGAATCCTAACCATTGGATGGCCAGGGAATTCCCTGATTTACTATCTTAAAAGATTACTTTGACTGCTGTGTGGGAAATTGACTGTGGAGAGCAAGAATAGAAATAGATCCTTTCAGGGGCGGTAACAGTTGTCCATGCATCATTTATCTGTTTTAATATCACAACTCTGTGAGGGAGGCAGATCTGGTATGGCCCCTGTCTACAGATGAGGAGATAAGAGACCCAAAGAAGGAAATCCACAGGGACATTCTATTTGTATGGATTCACACCTCTCCTGACAGGCAATGCTTTATTTTTCTCAGGCTTGATAGTAGCAAGGAATGTATGGCTCTGAGGATTGGGGAGTGGGACCTGATGGAGATAAAAGGTCAAAGGCTTTGGGGCAGAGGAGTGAGGGCCTGTGGGAGAGATAGTTATTAAGTGGCTTTCTGTGCTAAACACTTTGTTCTGTGGTTTACATAACATTCCTCATTGTCTAAGAAGGCCACAATTTAGAGGGCTGAGTGGGGAAGAGAGATCAGAAGCATAGCTAAGTGTAAAATGAGGTCATGAGTACTGTCATCAGAAGAGGGACCGCACTGTGGGTGGTCAGAAGGAGGCAATAAGGTGTTGAAAAGCCACAGTCTTTATTTCAGTTTTTTTTGTTGGAGTATAATTGCTTTACAATATTGTGTTAGTTTCTGCTGTACAACAGCATAAAGTGAATCAGCTATATGTGTACATGTATCTCCTCCTTCGTGGATCTCCCTCCCTCCTGCCGCCAGCCCCACATCTAGGTCATCACAGAACACTGATTGAGCTCCCTGTCTAGACAGCAGCTTCCCACTAGCTATCTGTTTTACACGTGGTAGTGCACATATGTCAGGCCTGATCTCCCAATTCGTACCCCCCAACTGTGTCCGCATATCCCTTCTCTATGTCTGTGTCTCTGTTCTTGCCCTGCAGGTAGGTTTATCTGTATCATTTTTAGCCACAGTCTTGAGAGTCAAGCAGATCTGTCTTCAGAGCTGGGTGTTAGCTTTGCTACTTGTTAGCAGGCCATGTGACTTAGAGCAAGTTACTTTCTCTTGCAAAATAGGAATACCGTATTTCACCTAATCTAAGGCAATATGATTATGAAATGTGCTTTTATTTTATTTACTATATCACTAAGAGAAAAATGTGATCAGTCATAATGGTAAGATACCATCCTGAGTTCAGCAACTGTCAAATTGCTGAAAACTGTAAAACTATTAAAAAAAAGAAAGAAAAAGTAGGGAGTACATCTTATAATTAGTGAAAGATAGCTTCCCTGGTGTCTCATTGGTAAAGAATCTGCCTGCCAATGCAGGAGACATAGGTTCAATCTCTGGGTCAGGAAGATCCCCTGGAGAAGGGAATGGCTACCCACTCCAGTGTTCTTGCCTGGAGTATCTCATGGACAGAGGAGCCTAGCAGCCTACAGTCCATGGGGGTCACAAAAAAGTCGGACACAACTTAGCGACTCAACAACAACAAGTGAAAGATAGCATTAAGTCCCTTTCTGAGTTGTCAGCAATGGGACAGGATGATAGGATTACATGTGCTGGGACTGACACAGAAAGACTGACATTTCCTCTCTCCTGAGATGGGGGAGCCAGGACCTGTTGGAAGATCTGGGGAGGACTTTTAGATAAGGAGGTAGCATTGGGTTTGAACCTTGGAGAGTAAATAGGATTTGGGTATGCAAGCAGGGCATTGCTGCTTTCTGCTATTAAATGAGCATGCTGGGTTTTTCATAACAATGTGTGCTTGCTGGTTCACATGTCTGTCACCTCAGTTAAAATATATGCTCCTTGAGGGCTTGGATCCAGTATCCCTGACACCTAACACGGGTACTTTAGTGTAAATGTTTGTTGAATGGATTACTGTGTTAAGTTAGCCTGTTTCGTTGTGTCTTTCACTTTGTAAAAAGTAGCCTAATTTTTTTCACAATAAAATCTTTACACAACCATTGCTTTTCACCCTAGTTTTTACCTTTTAAAGATTGTTTACTAATTATAATTGGCCTTGCTGGAAGGTGATTTGATGGACCTGGAGCCAAATTGATTCTGTGTCTCCCTTTAAATCTCTCCCTACCCACCCCTACCCCATGCCTGAAATTCTACTAATGATTCTCAGTACTGGTTCATCAGTGCCTTCTGTCCTTGACCAGACATCTGTAATGCATTTATCTTTGGGTTCATAAAATATTTATTGAGCATCCACCCCATGCTAGGCATTGTGTTCAGATCAGAGGACAAGCAGTGATAAAAGAGACAAAAATCCCACCACACAGTGTTCATAGTCTACTGCAGGGGTCCCCAACCTCTGGGAGCTAATGCCTGACGATCTGAGGTATAGCTAATGTAACAATAATAGAAATAAAGTGAACAGTAAATGTAGTGCTCTTGAGTCATCCTGGAATGAACCATCACCCCACACAAACACACACAACCTGTGGAAAAAATTGTCTTCCATGAAACCCATCCCTGGTGCCAAAAAGGTTGAAGGCTACTCTTTCAGTGCATGAGAGGTGTAAATGTGCAGAAGGCAAGCAAGAGCTCACTAAGGGCCTCCAGAGCTTTAAGTCTTTAAAAGAACTTGATCTTGTGTTACTTTCATGGTTGTAGCTTATATACATAGAAAGGCATGTAGTGGTGCTTGCTTTGGATTTAATTTACAAATTGGAAATGTTAGCTTTGTTTCACTTTTATGAGGCTAATTTCTTTTTTGTTAATATTTTCAGAAGATGAATTGAATCTTCTAGTTATCATAGTTGATACCAACCCTATTTGGTGGGGAAAGCAAGCATTAAAGGAGTCTCAGGTAAGGCTGCTTGGGAAGGCTTTTGGATAGCTCTGATTTGACTGAGTGTATGTTGCTTTTTTATTAAGGTATAATTTCATACTGTAAAATTCACCTGTTATAATGTATAGTTCAGTGTTTTTTAGTAAAAATCACAGTAAAGTTGTATAACCACCACTACCACAATTCCATTTTAGGAAACTTCTATTTCCAGAAGGTTCCCTCGTGCTTGTTTGCAGTCAGTCACTGCTCCTACGCCCTAGCTGTTATTGTTGTTTAGTCACTAAGTCATGCCCAACTCTTTGCGACCCCATGGACAGTAGCCCACCAGGCTCCTCTGTCTGTGGGATTTCTCAGGCAAGAATGCTGGAGTGAGTTGCCATTTCTTTCTCCAGAGGATCTTCATGACCCAGGGATTGAACCACATCTCCTGCATTGGCAGGTGGATTCTTTCCCACTGAGCCCCCTGGGAAGCCCCCCCACCAGTTGTAGGCAACCATTCATCTGGTTTCTGTCTCTCTGTTGCTTTTTCTGGACATTTCATATATTGATTCCATATAATATGTAGTCTTTTTTTTTTTTTTTAATACTTTCTACTTTGAAATAGTTATGGAATCACAGGAAATTATAAACACTGGTACAGAGGGGTCTGTGTGCTCTGACCCAGCTTCCCCCAGTAGTAACATCTTCTGTAACTGCAGTACAAAGAGCGAAACCAGGGCACTGTGGTGTGTGGGCTTGTCTTGTTGCGGAATGCCAGCTTCAGGGTGCATGGGCTTCAGTAGCTGCAGCCTGCAGGCTCAGTAGTTGTGGCTCACTTGCTTAGTTACGGCATGCGGAATCTTCCTGGACCAGGGATCGAACCCGTGCCCCCTGCATTGGCAGGTGGATTCTTAACCCCTGGGCCACCAGGGCAGTGTCCTGTCATTTTGATTTTAGTCATTCTAGGGTAGGTGGTAGTACCTCATTGTGGTTTTAATCTGCATTTCACTAATGACTAATGATGTTGGAGAGTCTTGGTCGTAAGCTTATTAGCTATCTGTATATTTTCTTTGATGAAATTCATATAAAAATGTTATGTCCAATTTTTAAATTCTTAAATTGGACATGTTCTTAATTAATTCTTAAATTGGACATGTTCTCACCTTTAAGAACAAGTTATGTACTTGATAAAATAACTGTATCAAGTTGATATACGCTGAGCAGCACATATTGAAAGTGTTCATGTTTTCACGTATGTATGCATTCATGAAATTATCACCACAATCAAAATAATGAAATATAGATCCATGGGAGTTCCCTGATGGTCCAGTGGTTAGGACTCAGTGCTCTCATTGCTGTGGCCTGGCTTTAGTCCCTGTTTGGGGAACTAAGATCCTGTAAGCCAATCAACATATCCAAAAGAACAAAACAAAACAAAAACACACAAATCCATCACTCCCAGAGTTTCTTCATAGTCCTTTGAATTTCTCTCACCCAGCTCTCTCCCTATTCCCTCCTGGAGATAGCCACTTATCTGCATAATATCACTATAGATTAGTTTGCCGTTTTAAGGTATGTGTTTACCTGGAATCAAACAGTATATAGTTGGTTTTTTGTTATTGGGTTTTTTCTTGTTTGGTCTATTGGCCTGTTGTTTTTACTCAGCGTAGTTACTTTGACATTTGTCCATGTTGCTATATGGATCAGTAGTTCATTTCTTGTTATTGCTGAGTAGAATTCTGTGGTGTGGCTGGACCAGCATATCACTACATATTATCATACTCTCCAGGAAGAGTATTATTTTGAACTCTGATCAGTGGTATATGAGGATTCCTTTTTTTTTTTTTTGTACTAACACAAGATGCTCTGTTTTCTTATTTTATCTTTTGCCAGTATGATGTACCAAAAATTCTCTCAGTCTTCTTTTAGTATATTTCATAGCCCTTTGTATTTCTCCTTTGTATTTTTCTTTTGGGGAGTTTCCCATTTTCTTCTTTGGGTGTTCCTTTTTTTTCCTAACTGGGCTGTGAACTCTATGTTAAAAGGTTAACCCATTGTCTTTCATATGTTGCAGTTTTTTTTTCCAGTTTGTAATTTGCCTTTCACTTTGGTTTAGTTGTTTTTTGTTTTGTAGAAATTTTAATAGGTTTGTTTTATATTTTAAGAAATAGAGTAAAAAAAAAAGAAATAGAATGAGTAAAATTTATCTGTTTTGTTTTCTGCTTAAAGTATTTCTTTCTTTAGTAACATTAATACTTGTCAGAATGTAAATTCCATGAAAGAAAGGGTCTTCACATGGCACATAATAGGTTCTCAACATATTTAGTGAATGAATTAATTGAAAGATTTTACAATTACCAATTTAATCAATATATATTATCTATTCTATGTGTAGCAATAGTTTGCTAGTAATTTTATCACAGAAGATGTGACATGTTTACTATTCCCTGA
The DNA here is from genome assembly GCF_023699985.2 of Odocoileus virginianus. Classification (NCBI taxonomy): domain Eukaryota; kingdom Metazoa; phylum Chordata; class Mammalia; order Artiodactyla; family Cervidae; genus Odocoileus; species Odocoileus virginianus. The sequence continues at coordinate 48,560,495 of NC_069685.1, read as the reverse complement.
ATGTTATACAAAAAACATTTGTGGAATATTGTACTGATGAGGAAGTGGTCTCATAAGTAAAACTAGAAAACTATAGTTTCTTTTTCAGATTTGATTATCCATATTTTTGCTATGAATACATTTATTTATGAACAAATAAGTTGTATTGATTAACAGTATAACAGCTGAAACAATAACAGTGAAAATGAATGTCTTTGCATGTGATTTCTTGTCTCAGTTGGAATTTTAGTCTTTCTTAAGTTTATATTTCAAATTTGACAGTTCTGATTATCGAAGAGGATGAAATTATACCTGGTAGACGGTTCTGTACAGGAGGAGAAAGAAAGGACGAGTCTCGATAACTAGTATTAGTAAAGATTGATTCTACTGACTAAGTTTTATTTAGGTCAACTGGAGCACAAATCAATCATCATGTTTATAAAAAATGACCGTATCTCCTCCCACGTGCCCAGTTCCTCCCCCAATAGCCGCTCTTCCTTCGTTTTGCTCTCTTCCATGAGACTTGACCTGCCGTGTGTTGTTTTTCTAAGCAAGTCAGAAATGGGCAAGTCTGTGCTGTTCAGAATTAGAAAACTATACCTTTCCAATGTTTCTCCTTATGACCTTGGAGAAGGGAACTCCAGAGCAAATTTTTAGCATGAATAATTATCTGACATAGTGGTTTTGGGTAGCTGATTTAGATTCTTTTTTCTTCTGTGTTTCAACAGTTTACTCTATCAAAATGCATTGATGCCGTGATGGTTCTGGGAAATTCTCATTTGTTCATGAATCGTTCCAACAAACTTGCAGTGATAGCAAGTCACATTCAGGAAAGGTATGACCATTATGATTACTCTTCCTGCTCAGTGCTTAAGGACCCTGAGATGAGATATTACTGGGGTAGATAAATATACCTCAAATAATAAACTAAGGAGCAAATTAGAATTTGGTAGGAATTCTCTTCAGTTGTCATCTAGAGAGTGAGAACCACTGTAAAGTGTTTCAAGGGACTGTAACTGAGTACCTTCTTTATTTTTCCCGGTTTTTAAGAAAACAGTGGAATCATCAAAACATCCCATGGTGGTAGACCCATGTTTTCCAATTTGGCTGTTTTATACATTTTGTAAAACTGGAGTTTATGATGGAGTCTTGAGATTCTGGAATTGGTGTGGTTTTTATCTCTGCTGACTTTTATTTTGATGTTTAGTATGGGCACTGAGTCTCTGTGTGACTAGGGAGTTTTTTGTCTCTTTTTCTGTTTCAGTCGATTTTTATACCCTGGAAAGAACGGCAGACTTGGAGACTTCTTTGGAGACCCAGGAAACCCTTCTTCTGAATTTACTCCCTCAGGAAGTAAAGATGGAAAATACGAGTTGTTGACAGCAGCAAATGAAGTTATCGCTGAAGAGATCAAAGATCTAATGACCAAAAGTAATTGCTTTCAGCTTTTTGTCCTCCCATTATTGCTATTTGCAGATGGAGTTGAATGTGGAAGTCCTTAAGGTTTTGAGTCCAAAAGTCTGAGATTCTTGATATTATCTACTTAATTTTCTCTCTCTCTTTTTTTTTTTAAATCATGCCCACAAAAGCCTGTGTGATACTTGCTTGACCTCTGTAGCATGGACACGGTTCACCAGCCTCCACTTGAAACACTCTAGTGTTTGAGGATAGCCTGTTTTGACCCATTTTTTTTCTTTCTCAGACCATTCTTTCTTCCATTTTTGACTTTTCCTTCATCTTGTTTCTTCATTTTTTAAAAATATTGATTTTATTTACTTATTTTCAGCCGCGCTGGGTCTTTGTCTCTGCGCTCAGGCTTTTCTGTCGTTGCAGTGAGCAGGCTTCTCGTGGTAGTGGCTTCTCTTGTTGCGGAACACGCGGTCTAGGGCCCGTGGGCTTCAGTACTTGTGGCACACGGGCTTAGTTGCCCTGAGGCATGTGGAATCTTCGCAGACCAGGGACTGAATCAGTGTCCCCTGCATTGGCAGGCAGATTCCTATCAGGGAAGTCTATCATTTTATTTCTTTAAAAACTTTTTTTAAAAAAATTCTGCACGGTGTTTTTCTTCCTCTGTATGTTCTCATCCAAGCTTCCCATTAATTATCATTTGTGTATGAACCCTTCCCCATCTTTGTCTCTAATCCATCCTTTCTTTCAAACTGCAGATGTCTCCACTTAAGTGTCCCTCAGTCTCATTAATAAGTCCCAGACCAGTTTCATTTTCTTTCCCCTCAATTATACCACTACTTCCATTTCTGTCACCCCCATCCACCTGCTTTTCCAAAAGCTTTCATTTTGACTGCTTTCTTCTAAACCAACATCTAATCATCTATGAAATCCTATTAATTTATTGTCAGAAGTACCTCCAAAGTCTGACCCCTTATTACCTGCCGTCTAGCTCAACCTTGGGACCGCTGATATCTTGGGGGGGTAGTTCTTTGTCATGGGGAGTTTCCTGTGCTTTGGAGGATAAGGGTTAGTTGCTCAGTCGTGTTCCACTCTTCCACCTCCATGGACTGTGGCCCCCCAGGCTCCTCTTGTTCATGGAATTCTCTAAGCAAGAATACTGAAGCAGGTTGCCATTCCCTTCTCCAGGGGATCTTCCCAACCCAGGGATCGAATGCAGGTCTTCGGCATTGCAGGTGGATTCTTTACCATCTTAGCCTCCAGGGAAGCCCTTTGGAGGATACTTACTTAGCAGCATCCCTGGCCTCAACCAACTGGATGCTAAAATATCCCCCAGCTGGGGCTTCCCAGGTGGCACAGTTGTTAAAGAATCTGCCTTGTAATGCAAGAGACGAAAGAGGCATGGGTTCGAAACCTGGGTCAGGAAGATCCCCTGGAGAAGGAGATGGCAACCTGCTCCAGTATTCTTGCCTGGGAAATCCCATGGACAGAGGAGCTGGTGGGCTGTGGTCCGTGGGGTCTCAAAAGAGTTGGACATGACTGAGCACGCATGCAGGTACAAACCAAATGACCCTCTTGGGGCACAGTTGCCCCGCTTGAGAGCCTTTGCTCTGGATCATTATAACAGCTTCTTACTCCTGTCTCTCCCCATTTAAGTCCTTCCACTCAGCTCTCTAGAGTTATCATTCTAAAAATCAGAGTTAGTATTCCGTGCCTCAAAGACTTTTGCTAATTCTCTATTGCCTCCAGGCAGTGGTTTTAAACTGTCTCCTTTGTCCAAATCACCGGTAGGGAAAAGGCAACTCTAGAGACAGACAGTGGATCAGTGATTTCTCTTGGGACTGCATGGAGTTGGGGGTGGTGGGAGGGGGTGGTGGGCAGGAAGGGACTGGGAATGGGCCTAAGTGATCTTTTGGAGTGATGAAAGTGTTCTAGAGTTGGATCATGGTGATGATTTCAACTCTAGAAACTTACTGGAAATCATTGACTTGTGCACTTAAAAAGAGTAAATTTTGAGATCTGTAAGTTACACCCCAATAACATGAAATACTGGGCCCCACTTCATGGTTTCCGATTCAGTGGGTCTCGGGAGGGCCCAGGAATTTCCCTGCTGGCTCACACGGTAAAGAAACTGTCTGCCAGTGCAGGAGACCGAGACCCGGGTTCAATCCCTGGGTCAGGAAGGTCCCCTGAAGTATGAAATGGCAACTCACTCCAGTATTCTTGCCTGAAGAATTCCATGGTCAGAGGAGCCTGTTGGGCTACACTCCATAGGGTCTCAAAGAGTCAGGCAGGACTGAGCATAGCACAGCACCAGGGAGGACCCAAGAATTTGTATTTTTCTTGAGTTCCCAGGTGATGTTCCTCCACTGGGTTCTCGAATCACATTTTGGAAACCACTGGCCTCCAGCGTAAAGGCCCAACTTCTCAGTTCAGTGGTCCAGACCTTTCCCGGTCTGACCTCCCCGTGGGGCATCAGCAGTCCTGGAGCAGTTGCAAGCCCAGTTCCTACAGGGTGTTAGTCTGGACTCCTACCTTGTTGAACTGGATGTTTAGAATTTTGATTTTTATGAGTGATTTTTTTTTTTTTCCACTCAAGTCTCCAGATAAGCTGTGAACTCTGTCCCTACCTCCCACAGCCAGGGGAGTTGCTCCAGTCCTCTTTTCACTGGTCCAGCTTTTCTGGGGCAGTGGGAAGGAGGAGGTGATAGGAGAGGCTCAGAGCCTAGCCAGGGATCTCTGTGCAGGCTGCCCTCGGTCACACACAGACTTTTGTACCACTCAGATCATTGAGAAACCAGAACCTTCCCCAGTAACACCAGGATACTCTTTAGTATTTATCTTTATAACATAAAATTTACCATTTTAACCATTTTTCAGGGTACAGGTCGGTAGCATTAAGTACATTCACATTGTTGGGCAAACATCACCCCTATCCATTTCAAGAACTTTTTCATCATCCCAAACTTGAACTTTATACCCATTAAACAACCACCCCTCATTCCTCCCCATTCAGCCCTCAACCACCAGGGTATTTTAAATTGAGGAAATGTTTAATAATTGCTTATCTGTGTTTATAAACCCAGTTTTGAAAATGTTATCTGATTTCCTTCATGAAGATGAATGCTTTGGTTTAAAAATGATTTTGGTTCAAGAAAGTACCTAAAAATCCTCTTTCTAATGTTTTTTGTTATTTCCAGGTGACATAGAGGGTCAACACACAGAGACTCTGCTGGCAGGATCCCTGGCCAAAGCTCTTTGCTGTATCCTTGGTGTTTTTTTTTTTTAATATGTATTTATTTATTTTCTCTTTGCTGTGCTGGGTCTTTGTTGCTGCCTGTGGGCTTTCTCTAGCTGTGGCGAGCAGGGCTGCTCTGTACTTAGGGTGCCCTGGCCTCTTGCTGCCGTGGCCTCTCTCGTCGTGGAGCATGCGCTCTAGGGCGCGCAGGCTGCCGTGGTTGCAGCACGTGGGCTCCTTAGTTGAGGCACACGGGCCCAGTTGCCCTGCAGCATGTGGGATCTTCCCAGATCAGGGATCGAACCAGTGTCCCTTGCATTGCAAGGTGGATTCTTAACCACTGGACCACCAGGGAAGCCCCTGCTATATCCTTGGTGTTGTAATCATTCAGAAGTTTGTTTTGTTTTTTCCTTTAATAAAGATACCTCAACTTGTGATATTTCTTAGAACCATGGATGCCCACATTACTGGAAGGCATGAGTTTTCTAAAGCGGTAGATAATAAAAAAGTTTTTAATATGTTTTTAGGAGAAGCTGTAAGAATGAGAAAACTCCTTTCCCCAGTATGTCTTGCTCACAGCGAATTATTCTTCAGGGTGTTTTTCTGTTATTATTAGACAGATTAAAACTTTTTTTCTTTTCTCATGTTAGAAACATTGTTTGATTTTAAAAGCCATTTACTAAAAAAAAAAATAAAAATAAAAAAATAAAAGCCATTTACTGACCCTGGGGCTTATTAAATGAGCAGCTGGTTCTCCCCAGGAGAATGAGTTATTTTGCTCACCTATATAAGCATGTTGATAATCTATGTTTGTGTGACCTTTTTTTCAGTCTTAAGTAATTTAATTTGTTTTGTACAGTATTGAGTAATCCCTCCGTCCCCAGACTGTGATTGGGGGTGTCTGATTGTCTGTGTATGGTTTATAAATTCGTCATCTCATTTGGTTGGCGTATTGATTTACTTGTGCCAATATTCAAATCTAGGACATGATAGATAGCTGTAGAACAATCAAATCTATTAATTTTAATTTTCTGGGAGAACAATCATGTTTTGGTTAGGTTACAAAGCCCACTTGATTGCAAAGTCAGTAATTAGAAGCTTCCAATCTCTTTTGTGTGTTTATTGTGAGTCATGGAGCTTTTCCTTTTTCTCAGGAAGGTGGATGCTGAATTTATTTAACTGTGATTTGAATTTATTTTTTCTGAAACAATATTTTTAAATTCCTTAATGCTAAGAAAATAAGACATTCATAGAATGAACAAGGAAGTTAAAGGTAAGAGCCTGCAGTCTTCTATGAAACTGCAATTCTTATTTTACTACTATAACTTTGAGGGACTGTTTTTAAATTGGTGAGAAAACTTTATAATATGTTCAGTGAGATTCAGCTGTAATGTAATCTGTTTTTATCTCTTTATAGATAATCAGGAAATGAAATCAAGGATATTGGTAAGATTAAAAGAAATCTGTACTATGTTTTTATACCAGCCAGAGCCAGTTAGAAAACAGGCTGAGAAATAAGACCCATTTATAATAGAAGCAATAAATATTAAGATTCCATAGTTAATTAACAAGTAATGTGTAAAGTTGATTATGATGAAAAACTGAAATTCTGAGAGACATAAAGTTATTGAATAAACAGAGCCATATTTCTTCTTTTTTAATTTTCTCAGTTATTTTTATTGACGTATAGTTGATCTACAATATTATATAGTTACAGGTATATAATACAGAGATTCACAGTTTTTTTTAAAGTTGTTAAAAGTTGTTTATAGTTATTAAAATATTGACTATACTTCCCATGTTGTGTGATATATCCTTGTAGCTTTTTTGTCTGTAATAGTTTATACCTCTTAAAATCTCTACCGCTCTATTGCCCGTCTCTTCTTCCCCCTCCCCCACTGGTAACCCCTAGTTTGTGGAGAGCCATATTTTATTCTCGAATGTCAGTTTGTCCAAGATTAAACTGGTAAGTTTAGTGCAATCTCAGAATATTAATAAGATTTTTTTTTTTCCTGGCAGAGTGTGGGGATTTAGGAAAGTCAAGAGTTTATCTAAAAGAATAAATCAGTGGGAATAGCCAGGAGCTTTCTGAAAGAGAATAGTAAGTAGGCACTTGCTCCAGTCGACTTAAAGAAAAACACACAACATTACTGTTGTGAGTTTAAGGTTTTTTTTTTTTTTTTTTTTGAGTTTAAGTTTTATTCAGGGTTTTACTGAGCATTATAGCTCAGGAGACAACCACTCAGCTGTGAAGAAACTGTCCCAAAGAGGTAGAGGAGAGACCAGTTTATGTGGGTTTTTTTTTTTTTTTTTGGCTAGGAAATTCACACAGTTAAGCATACATCTCGGTAAAAGATGACTGCTAATCACAAAGAACAAATATCTCAAGATAGTAATTTTAGTGCTTTTCTATTTTTTTAGTTCTTGCATACAAAGAGGCAAGAATCTGGGGTTGTTGAAATTCTTCCTGAGATACCCATCTGACTGTCTAAGGGCCTGTTTATCCAGAGCACTGAGTGCCTCATCCTGCCTTTCATCCTGGACGCCTTTCAGGGCGCGCGGTCGGAGGACAGCTGCAGTGCAGTGGGCTCCCAGTTAACCCGTGTAGAACTGGGTGGAGAGCAGTGCTCTTTGTTCTTCTTTATTCGCACTCCTTTAGGCATTCAAACACATTATAAAGCTACAGTAACGGTGTGGTTCTGGTACAGTAGTATGCAAACAGATAATCGGTACATAGTGGGGTTTGACACAAGATAAATGAAACACTTCAAATGTGTGGGAAGGAAATGGATTATTCAGTAAAAGATACTGGGCCACTTGGTTCACCGTTGGGAGGAACACAGAGCTAGATCTCACTGCTTACTCCTAAGCACATTCTAATAATGATCAAACATGTCAATGTAAAAATTCGAGTTGTAAAAGTGCCAGAAGGAAATATGTGTGTCTCATCTTCAGTTGGTGAGTATCTTGCTAAGCATGATGTGAAACTTTAAAAGAAAGCTTAAGACCTAAAAAAAATAAAAACTCCAAAACAAGGATGGGAAAAGAAAAAATCTGTTAGGAAAAAGGGTTTTCAACATAACTACATGATAGGATTAATGTATTATTTCTAAAATAAAAAAGAGCTTTTGTAAATTAATTTTTAAAAGTCAGGGTTGACTCCGAAGGAACAGGTGGGAAACATGAGCAGTCTGCAGAAGAGGAAATTCAAATGACCAGGTAGCGTTTGGAAATACGGCAGCCCTGCTAGTGGTTCTTCTCTTGCGTCGCCCATAAGAGGATAAATTAGTACAGCTTTTCTGGAAGGCAGGTCGGTAATATGTATCAAAATGAAATGTGCAGACACTTTAGTAATCTCACCGGTTATCTTAGGAGCTAATCAGTCGTGCAAAGGGTAGATGGGAGTGTTCATCAGAGCCTTGTCTAAAATTGAGGTTTGAAAACAAAAAAACAACTGAGATGTGGAAACTGCTTAAATGTCTTCTGTAGGTAATTGGTTAAATAGTCAAAATCTAGGAACTCAGCATTAAGGATGATATACACTCATATTTATTGACATAAGATTGTTTCCCCCAGATATTGGGGACTGAAAAACCAGGTTGCAGAATACTAGGGTATCACCCTGGGTGTGTGTGTGTCTGTGTCTCTGTTGGATGTGAATGTATACACATGTTCACATAGATGCTCTTTAGAAACCATTAACAATGATTATTTCTTGAATGATAGGATTTGGGGGAGATTTTTAATAACTACAAAGATAAATTAGAAAGATGATATTGACTGTAGTTTGTTGTATACTGTGTTGACATTTGAGTAAGAGTATTAGAATGTGACCAAAAGGTATTAACATGCATATGATTTTTAGGTGATTAAGGCTGCAGAAGACAGTGCATTGCAGTATATGAACTTCATGAATGTCATCTTTGCAGCACAGAAGCAGGTGAATTGAGAGCCTTCTTTTCCAAGAATATTGGTTTCATAATGAAGGAATTAATTTTACTGTTTGAATGGCCTGTTTTAAGAAATAGTCTTATTGAATACTTACTAAGGGATTGGGAATCTGGAATCCATGTTTTGTCCTAGTCATTTTTCTGTTTTGAGTCCTGCACCCTTGAGAATCTAGTGGATCCCAGAAGAATATGCACTCAAGCTCACTTTTGTTTATAGTTGCTTGGTTTAACTATGTATATAGTTACAACCCTGTTTAGCCCATCCGTAGACTTCAGGCCAAGAATCCTGAGTTTTATAACAGTTTGCTGCATGTGTTGCCTCAATTTCGTTGTCTTTCTGCTTTAGGGAGGTTTTAGGTGGCTCAGTGGTAAAGAACCCTCCTGCCAGTGCAGAGGTGCGGGTTCAGTCCCTGGGTCAGGAAGATCCCCGGGTGAAGGAAATGGCAACCCACTCCAGTATTCTTGCCTGGGAAATCTTGCGGACATAGGAACCTGGTGGGCTATAGTCCATGGGATCACAAAAGAGTCGGACACAACTTAGCAACTAAACACCAATAATAAATATTTGATATTTTTACTTTGCAGATAACTCAGGTGTTCAGATGAGTTATCATTAATACATTTTCTTCTTTGACATGTTGAAAAAAAACTTTCTTAAAACTTCAGTTTGAAAAAAAAACAACACTTTGGTTTTGGGACATCCCTGCTGGTCCAGTGGTTAGGGCTCCATGCTTCTATGGCATGGGGTATGGATTTGATACCTGGTCAGGAGACTAAGATCCTGCATGCTGTGGTGGTATGGCCAAAAAACTTAAAAAAAAAACAAGCTTCCATTTTAACCTAAAATGCTGCTATAGTCACATTAACCTAAAATACTGCTATAGTCACTATTAATCAATATTTTCCGTCTTGGAGTGGCAGCATGATACAGTGAAAAGGCCATGGACTTTAAGGACAGGCAGATTGGAGGTGACAGCGTGGTTTGCTCTTGGCTCTGTGACCACCACTCAGCCAAGGCCTGGGTGTTTCAGTGTAAAATGCAAATCAGATGTTTATCTTTCAGTGTTACCATGCATATTAAATGAGGTGTTTTAAGAATAGAATCTGGCATATAATAGGTTCTCACTATAAGGTAGTCTTCATTATTCCTGGAATAATAATTATTCCATTATTAATATTTTTTGAAATGTCCATTTCAGAATATTTTGATTGATGCCTGCGTGTTAGACTCTGATTCAGGACTCCTCCAACAGGTATATTTTAAATGAATGCTTGGTGGTGGTTATGAAAGCGTGGTGTGTTCTGTCACCTATGGTAAATGCCTCTCACCCACCATCTTCACACAGCTTTAGGGATTAGCCCTTATGATGCTTCAGGTTAGAGCACCAGTATCTCTCTGGTTACTTTGAAATTTTTATTTATATTCTACATAATGCTTTGATTGACTTTGTACAAGTATTGTAATTCACACATTAAAATGAATTCAAACAGCACAGAAAAGTATTTTTAAAAAGAGTAAAAATAGGAAAAGAAAAATCTCTTCAAATCCTTTCATCCCGAAGTTAATGTTAGGTGACCAGCATGATCACTGTATACATACAGATGGAAGAATAGATCACTAAGCAGAGAATTTTATAAAAAATAGGTTCCAGATCTGTGCTGTCTCTAATGGTAGCTATATGACTGTTGAGCTCTTGAAATGAGTCTGATCTGAATTGAGAAGTACGTGAGTATACAGACTGAATTTCAAAGACTTAGAATGAAAAACAGAATGTGTACTATCTCGTTAATGATTCTTATACTGGTTACGTGTTAAAATGATAACACTTTGAATATATTGAGTTATTTAAAAGATGCTGCTAAAACTTTACCTCTTCATTGTTCCTGTTTTATGTGGCTGGAAAATTAAAAATTACATATGTTGCTCATATTATGTTTCTCTTGGACAGCACTGTTTTAATCAAAACATGAAAATGAGTTTTACTTTAACCAAAAAGGAAAAACAAAACAAAACAAAAAGTGGAAATAAGACTGAAGACAATACTAAACTTTTGATAAATGGTTTTTGATCACAAGGAACAATATTTCCTGAAAGATCAGTTAAAAGCATAAAATTATAGAAAACTTTGAGTTTAGGTTACTGCTGGGGATTGAGTGGGGGAGGGGGTATACAACCAGAAAGTACACCAGCCTCAAAAGTTCTAGAATTGTCCTGTTTCTTAAGCTTGATGGTAGGTACATGGTGTTTATTGGAATGTGAAGTGGTACAGCCTCTTTGGATAACAATCTGAAACTTCCTCAGAAAGTTAAACATAGAATTACCAGTTGAGTCTGCAATTCCATTCTTAGATATTTATTTAAGAAAAATGAAGTGCTCGCTTCAGCAGCACATACATTAAGAAAAATTAAAATGTGTCTGCACAAAATTCTGTCCATGAATATTTACAGCTGTGCTAATCGTAATAACCCAGAAGTGCAAACAGCTCAAATGCCCATCAGCGGATGAATGGATAAACAAAACTGTGATCTATCCATGTGGTGGAATATTACTTGGTCATAAAAAGGAATGAAGTACTGATACATGCTACAATATGAATGTACCTTGAAAACATTATCCTAAGTAAAAGAAGCCAGTCATAAAAGGACATAGCTTGCCTGATTCTATTGATCAAAGAAAAGTGTCCAGAATAGGCAAGTCCATGGAGACAGAAAGCAGATTGGTGGTTGTCAGGGGAAAGGAGGGATGAAGAGTGACTGTTAATGGGGATGTGGGGTGATGAAGATGTTCTGCAACTGGATAGCAGTGACAGTTGCACAGTTCTGTGAATATTCTAAAAATAAGTAAACCTTAGATGTTAAAAGGATAGGTTTTATAGTGTGTGAATTACATCTCAAACTGTTAACTAAAAAATATGATGAGAGTGAATAAACATGGCAAGAATAAAAATGTACCACCAGCAGACAAACAGGAAAAAGGGCATGTAGTGTCTTATAACTGCAGGCTTCTAAGGGTGAAAGGGTGTGCACCAAGGGGAAAACACAAGCTATTTGAACATCTGGAGAGGTGACTGCAAGTTTCTAATCTTCCCTCACTATGGGAAGAGATGCCCTTTTAATTTGCTGTGTCGTACACCTGAAGAGTTGGTGGTGAGAATGACCTCCGTCTGTAAAAGCTGGTGCTCACGTGGCAGTGAGTCCTTTGTGTGTCTTCCAGGCTTGTGACATCACAGGGGGACTGTACTTGAAGGTGCCCCAGATGCCTTCCCTTCTGCAGTATCTACTGGTAAGGAAACGTCAACACTGAACCTAATGCCTTGAGTCAGTCAAGACCCTTGTTTCCTGGGGAATGAATGGGAATGAGACGGCTGATGCCTAGTAACTGGAAGAAAGGAATAGAGGGGTGACCTAGGGAATTCCAGCTTCCAGTAGTCTTTGAACCCTGTAAGCTCTGTGCAGAAGGTTGTATGGCTGTTTACAGCACAGTGCCTGTGTGTGGAGGTGCTCAGTAATTGCGGAGTGAAAAATACACATTTCTCAACAGACATTCAAGGGAAATCCAGTTTAGTATTCTCAGTGTTCACTGGCTGAAATCTAATATCTGTATCTTGGCTTCTGGTTGTTTTCCCCCATGTTTTAAATAAAAATCTCTTGCTCATTTTTGTTTGTTTGTTTGTTTTATATAGTGGGTTTTTCTTCCTGATCAAGATCAGAGGTCTCAGTTAATCCTCCCACCCCCAGTTCATGTTGACTACCGGGCTGCTTGCTTCTGTCATCGAAATCTCATTGAAATCGGCTACGTCTGTTCTGTGTGCTTGTCAAGTAAGTTTGTGTACTGAGTTTTTCTTTTTTATGTCTTTTTTTGGCGGGGGCCGGAGAGCAGTGTGTGGCATGTGGAACCTTAGCTAACTGACCAGGTGTTGGATGCATGCCCCCTGCAGTGGAAGTGGAGTCTTAACCATTGGACCGCCAGGGAAGTCCTTATACCCAGTTTTTCTATGTTGGAGGGGAGTCTGCAGAAAATATCTTCGACTGTGTTGCTTCTGAATCATCCTAGTGTGGTTTTTTTGTTTCAATTTACAGTATTCTGCAATTTCAGCCCAATCTGTACCACATGCGAGTAAGTATCTTTGGGGTTGTGTGGCTGGCTCCCACTTTACAGAGATTTAGAGCATTAAAAAGTGTTTTATTTTTTTCTGTGTATTATTTCAGGACAGCCTTTAAGATTTCTCTGCCTCCTGTACTGAAGGCCAAGAAAAAGAAACTGAAAATGTCCTCATGATAATAAAAATAATTTCCCCATCACTTTCCCCATCACTTTAGAGCTGGTTATAGAAATTATATGGCAGAATCTTTGTTAGGGAGGCTCTGAAAAAAATAGAGATGTGTGTAAGATAATGAGCTTTCTTACAGGAAATACTGTGAAACATCATCCTTATCCTGTCCTGGGGGGCCGATTTATTTGAGGGAGTCCTTTCTATGCAATATACCAGTCTTTTCTGGCTAGTTTTTGCCCAGAAATGGGGGAAGAAAGCACAAATTTGACTTTTTTTTTTTTTTTAATGAGATGATCATTTGTCAAAGACAGTCTATCCTGCCTGATGGAAAGTGTCAGAACCTACTCAAGTCTGGGTCCTTACTGTGAAATGTACAACATGACATTTGAACCCAGTTCTGGAGAAAAGTGACTATTTATGGAGTAATGGCATTAATCAAGATAGAACATCTTACTTGAGTCAACACTTAGCTTCGACAGTATTCATGCAAATAAAATCCTCATTTTCTCAATTGAGATTTAGCTCCAGATATGACCAGATATTTATTCTTTTGTCTGACAGTACATGTTTGGACAATTACTCAAATCAAAGTTTGTCACTGAGTATCTCTAAAATCTGATTTTAAATGAGTATGGAAAGTGAGTGCAGTAGTCGGGAAGGAACTTTTTGTTCAAAAACAGTTGTGTGAAGAGCTTATTTGTGAAAGCCAAAGTCTGGGTTCCCAAGGTGAGTGTCTTCGGGGGAATGCTTTCCAGCTAAGTATTGCCCCACATGGAATTCATTCCTTTTTTAGAGGAGGGGAAAAGCATTAATACTGGAGAATGGTTCTCTGGAAGCTTTGGGCTTAATACTGAAAACTTGTATTAATTAAAAAGAAAAATTATTTATAATTTCAACAATAAACAACTTATTTTTCTACGTAACCTTGAAGTTACTAAAAGTCCTTTTAAATTCCAGCATAGTGTAGGAAGGGTTTTCAAGAATGGTGGCCAGTTTGGTTTGTTTTTAGAAAGTATACTGACAGTAACCTATATGTGTATACAATGTTGTGTATAAATAAGATTTTAATTTTCTCTTGATACCATCTCAAAAAACTGTCTCAAATACTTAAATAATTTGGTATTTGGTTAGATTATTTCAGGTAGGTTTTATATTCTGGATTTATAATTTTGTTAACAGATAAACAAAGGTTTTGGTGGTTACTTTGCAAGTATTTGTTAATCTCTGAGTTTAAGAATGTCTTTTTAAATAATATTTAATATTTCACAGCCTAAGTGTAATGGAGATCACTATTTTTAAGTCTAGGAAATAAAACATCATATATCTAAAGATGACTAAATTCAGACAAGCTGATAAGGTTTTTGTTACTACTTTTTCATTTGAAATGTTTTATGAACTGGCTTAATTCTGTTTAAATTTTAACTGTTGTGCTTATGGTTTATTTTGTATAATTTTTATAATAAAATAACTTAACTTTTCATATTTCCCTGAGTTATTTCTTCTTCAGTTCAGTTCAGTCGCTCAGTCGTGTCCGACTCTGCGACCCCATGGCAGTACGCCAGGCCTCCCTGTCCATCAACAACTCCTGGAGTTTACCCAAACTCATGTCCATTGAGTCAGTGATGCCACCTAACCATCTCATCCTCTGTCGTCCCCTTCTCCTCCCGCCTTCAATCTTTCCCAACATCACGGTCTTTTCAAATGAGTCAGCTCTTTGCATTAGGTGGCCAAAATATTGGAGTTTCAGCTTCAACATCAGTCCTTCCAATGAACATCCAATGAACTGATTTCCTTTAGGATGGACTGGTTGGATCTCCTTGCAGTCCAAGGGGCTCAAGAGTCTTCTCCAACACCACAGTTCAAAAGCATCAGTTCTTCTGTGCTCAGCTTTCTTTATGGTCCAACTCACACCCATACATGACTACTAGAAAAACCATAGCCTTGACTAGATGGACCTTTGTTGACAAAGTAATGTCTGCTTTTTAATATGCTGTCTAGGTTGGTCATAACTTTCATTCCAAGGAGTAAGCGTCTTTTAATTTCATGGCTGCAATCACCATCTGCAGTGATTTTGGAGCCCCCAAAAATTAAGTCAGCCACTGTTTCCCCATCTATTTGCCATGAAGTGATGGGACCAGATGCCATGATCTTAGTTTTCTGAATGTTGAAGCTTACTGGTTGTTTATTTCATGCTCATTCGTCTTCAGCTGTGTACTTTTTCGCTGGATTTGATCACATGTCAATTTTTTATTCAACTCTGAAGAACTTTAATTTCAAATCTTGCCAGAACTATACATAAAAATATTGTTACAAATACTATACAATTATAGATTTGTATGAGGTTTTTAATAGATTTTTTACACACCGTACATGGATTCTGTCCGTGAATTGGTTTACCACTCATCTGTTAGCTAACAAAATGAGTGAGCATTTATTGAGTACTTACTGTACATCAGGCATTAGGCTAAGCTCATTAGGTGTGTTGCCTCACTTCTCACACAACCCTGTTTGGGAGAGACTGATTACCTCCTTTAAAGCTGAGGAAGCCCAAGCTTAGAGAGGTTAAGCGACTTACTTTCCCGAGATGACTTAACATAGAAGGAAGGTGAAATTCAAACCAGTCAGTCCAACCTCAGAGCCTGTACCTTTAAGTCACCGAGCTATGATAACGCTTGCGATGATGCTTTGAGGCTACTGACATAAGAAAAATGACTTTTCTTCCCAGGCAGAATTTTGGTACTTTTGCATCTGTTCTAATGGTGCGAAAACTTCGTGTGTGTAGTTTGAGAAGACCTACTTTCAGAGGTCTGAGAGCTCTGTGTGGTGGTTCAGTCGCTAACTCCTGTCCCACACTTTGCGACCCCGCGGGCTGCAGCACGCCAGGCTTCCTTGTCCTTCACTGTCTTACTGTGTGGTACAAACAAACAAAACTTCTCAGAAACTGGGAGAATAATAAAAACAACACAACAGAACAATTACAGCACTGTAGCTTCACCCCCTTTTTGTCCCTCCCCCAAATCCTCATAAAAATCAAGTTTATTAAGCTTCTTGTTTAGAACCCAGTGCTGCGGGCTCGTATTTGCATTAACTTCAGATTGACTAAATTAACTCCAAGTTGGAGAAACTCGGGGTTTTAAACTGAACGCGGACTGCTACTTTTTCGCGAGCCTTTACATGGAGTAATGCAGCCAGAAGGACCGAAGGCCTGTAGGCGGGGCTAGGCTGCTGTTGCTGGGCTTGAGGGCGGGCTCTCTCTGCGTTGGTCCAATCACGGTGCGCCTCTCGTCAGACCGGCGGCCGATTGGTGGTTGCCATAGCTCCAGGCGTTCGCTTGACAAGATGGTGCCGGCAAGGCCGCACGGGCAGTGCTTCCGAGTCCCCGCGCTTCCAGTCCTCTAAGGCGGCGCAGTCCTGTTGTGCAGGCCCGGCGAGCCCCCAGGCATGCGTTTGCCGCCGCCGGTTCCTCTGTTTTTGGGGTTCCTCCTTCTGCAGGGCGTCTTGAGGCCGCTGAGGGGAGACCTTGGTGTGTAAGGCGGGGCAGGGGCCTGCAGGACGGGGATGGGGGAGAGGACGAGTCTTGAGGCCAAATCTGGGACTGTCGCCAGAGCTGCGGAAGACACCGCCAAAGAAAGCCACCACTCAGCGTAGGCAAGGGTGCTGCAACTATTAACTCTTCCCTGTCCCTTTCTTCCCCCCTAGTTTTCATTCCTCCTGTCATCCACATGTCCGGCCCTGTGGTCAGCGCGTCCCTGGTCGGAGGTACCGAGGATGTGACTGTGTCCCTGACCCAGCTGCGGGACGAGATGGGTAAAGAGACTGACCTTTCCTGTGGGGAGGGAAGAGGTTGGGCCAGCTTCAGGCCGCCCAAGAAGCCTGGCCAGGTGGCATCCTCTGAGGCCCTTGGCGCTGTCCCCTGCAAAGTCGGGATGGGGGCTGCTGTGGACCAGAGGACCAACAGACAGGGTGAGTGAAAGAAAGCTTGAAATTGCGAGTTAGCATTCACTGAGTTATCCCATGTACTTAAATACATAAGCTCATTTTCCTAATAAGAACAGTAATGTCTTTTAATGACGTTTAACAAATGAAGACACTGAAGTTCAGAGAGGTTGTCACGGGTCGAAAGTCACACAGCTTGTAAAGAGTCCAGTCCAAGGCTTGGAGAGGTGTTCCATCCTAGGAAACCTGACTCAAGAGTGCACCACCTTGGTGGCTGGGCAATAGTCTCTTGCGTTCTAATCTCTCCCGTAGGTTTATTGCCAGTTCCCACCTGTGGCGAGCTGAACAACGAGACAGGAGACTGGAGTTTGACTGTCACCCCCACTGTGGTAAGGCCAGAGGTGGAAACCTTTTCAGCAGCATCTGCGGAGTCCTACATCTGGTGCTCCTGCAGTGTTGTTTTTTTTCCTCTCTTTTTTTTTTTTTTTTTGGGCCTGCACCCAGCAGCTTATAGGGTCTTGGTTCCCTGATCAGGGATTGATTGAACTTGGACCATGGCAGTGAGAGCGCCGAGTCCTAACCACTGGACCGCCAGGGGACTTCCCCTGCAATGTTCTTTTAATCAGACAAGATAGAACTCAGTGCTTGGAACCACCATGAAACTGTGGCCTATCTGATCCTGTAGGCACTCATCCAGCCCAGAGGTTCTTGGACGAGTTTCAAGTGAGGGAATTCCCTGGTGGTCCCGTGGTTAGAACAGCATGCTGTCACTGCCAAGGGCCCAGTTTCATTCCCAGGTTGGGGAACTAAGATCTCACAAATTGCATGGCACAGACAAAAAAAAAAAAAAAAAAAAAATCCTGTGAACTCTCTAAAATTGAGTATAAAGTTATGTGTGTGTGCATTTTTTTCTGATGAGAGGCTTGCCATCTTCTGTCAGATTATCAAATAAACCTGTGATTCAAAAGAGCTTCATGAATTGCTGGTCTCACCCAACTCTGGGCTTATATGTAAGGATACTCAAGCCTGGAGAGATGAAATATTTTCCACTTAATAGATATTTCATTGAGCGCCTAGTATCTGCAAAACATCAACTCTGGACATAAAAGAGACAGACAGACTTTGCTTGCACCCCAGGAACCAGGGCCTGTTCTATGGACTTTTATTTGTGTGTATTTAATCTTCTGCTGGTAGGATAATAAAGGTGCCAGACAAATACCTCTTATCAGACCTGTGTTCAGCTTTCTCTAAACAGCCAAAGGGCTTTCCAGGTGGCTCAGTGGTAAAGAATCCACCTGCCAATGCAGGAGACCTGCGCTCAGTCCCTGGGTCGGGAAGATCCCCCAGAGAAGGAAGTGGCAACCCACTGCAGTATTCTTGCCTGGAGAATCCCGTGGACAGAGAATCCTGCCGGGCTATGGTCCATGGAGTCACAAAAGTCAGACACGACTTAGTGACCAAACCACAAGCAGCCACAACTTGCTTGCTTGTATGTTCAGCTGAGGATTAGGAATCAGGGCTTGTGTACTACTGTAGGTTTACAGGATAAAATTGAGCAGAATGATGTCATCCTTGGGTCCAGTTTACCTTTTGCAAAATGAATGGAGGCAGATTGAACTTACTTAACCTTATGTGTTCTTATAGATGCCGTTTTGAGTCACCATAAAAAGTACAGAAGTATTTTCCTTTCAGAATTCGTTGGAAGTGACCGTGAGGTTGAAGAGGGATCTGCAGTCATGTTCCTCTAATGAGACAGATCCCTTCCTGGAGGCCCCGTGTATTGTCCAAGCTCTTCTTGTTTCAGCCTTTCATAATACATCCTGTTTGGCACATCTGCTCATTCATGTGGAAATTTATGCCAACTCTTCTCTGGGCCAAAATGCATCAGGCAAGTAAAGTCCCCGACCATCAAAAGTTCACTGCAGACATTTGATTGTAAGTGTGTGCCATGCAGTTTGTGTGCTTTACTCGTGAGTCTGTCTTGCTTTCCTAAACTTATTTTTCTTTTGTTTAATTTTCTTATTTTAAAAGTTTCCGGGGAATTCCCTGGTGGTCCAGTGATTTAGGGCTCCTCACTTTGCATTCAAGGGGCATGGGTTCGATCCCTGGTCAGGGAATTAAGATCCTGTAAGCCACATAGCATGGCCAAAAAGGAAAACTGACAGGAGGGCTTAATAGTAGCTATACCACTCAGAGCAGCAACTTTTTTTTTCTTTTAAAAATTATGCTTAAATATAGTTAGGTAATATTTCAGAATGTCCTTGTACAAATAGCCAAACTTAGGAAAATTAGAGTCTGTATATATTGTTACTTATGAGATGTCCATCCACTTTGACCCCATGAAGGTATGAAAAATTTTGCACCCAGTCAGACAGAGATCAGAACAAGAAAAAGGTTGGAAGGACAGCCAGGAGGTAAGCGGTATGCTTGGTAACAAGGAAGCTAGCCAACAATGTGGGAGGCATAT
The DNA here is from genome assembly GCF_023699985.2 of Odocoileus virginianus. NCBI lineage: Eukaryota > Metazoa > Chordata > Mammalia > Artiodactyla > Cervidae > Odocoileus > Odocoileus virginianus. Next base: position 48,541,244 of record NC_069685.1, on the reverse strand, counting down.
AGATAGATTCACAAATATCTATCTATATATCACATAGTAAAACCCTATTCTAAAGTGCCTTGCTTATGTCTCATGGATTTGATTATACTGAGGGTCAAACCCTTATCCTTGTGACATGGTCTCTTACTGGGACTTTCTTGTTCTTGATACCTGACATACTAGGGTTCTACTATATTATAGCATAGAATATGTAATAGTTGTTCTTTAGAAGCTTCAGTTATCCTGTCATTGAAGTTGACTGATACATAGAGTTTACACAAATAGTCACACACATAGCTTTCCAACTGTTAGTCTCTGGATTCCAAATTAGGAGGCTAAAATGTAATAGATCATATTCCTTTTCCAATCAGTGTGAAAATTACTAACTTCCCCCACACTTGAACCAGAATCAGGATGTGAAAATTTGCATTCACAGTGTGATGGGACTTGAGGTTGAGTGTGTAACTCAGTTAAATGAGATCTTGTGGTCAGATGGCTTCCAGATAAACTGAAATGTCACCGTGACGTCAGATTTTTTTTTAAAATTGTGGTATAGTTCCTTTACAAGACTGTACAGCAAAGTGAATTGGCTATATGTATAGATACAACCCCTTCCTCTTGGGTCTCCCTTCCCACTCGTCTGGTCACCACAGAGCCCCGAGCTGAGCTCCCTGTGCTTTTAGCAGGTTCCCGCTGGCTACCAGTTTTACACGTGGCAGTCACATACCCACTCCCATCTCCCAATTCCCCAACCCTTCATGTCCACACATTTGTTCCCTTCGTCTTAGTCTCTATTTCTGCCCTGAAAATGGGTTCATCTGTATCATTTTTCTAATTTCTACATACATGCGTTCATATACAATATTTGTTTTTCTCTTTATGACTTACTTCATTCTGTATGACAGACTCTCGGTCCATCCATGTTACTGCAAATGACCCCATTTTGTTCTTTTTATGTCTGAGTAATATTTCATTTTCTGTATGTACCACGTCTTCTTTATTCATCTGTCGATGGACATTTAGGTCATGGCTTCAGGTTTATCTGTTAAAAGAGGTAATGAATTTGGAGGAATAAATGCTTACAATCAGTCTGTGTTATGAAAGGAGTTGTGCAGTGTATTGAAAAATCAGTGCATTGCATTTGTCTTAACTTGCAAATCTTAGTGACTTGATCATCTTCAAGATCAACTGTGACTTCTTCAGTGTGTATAACTAGGACATTCTCTTCTATGTGGGTTTTTGTTGAAAGAATAGATACAGGCCTCAGTAGATATAGCCCATCTCAGGGATACCTTGATGTGGAATACAGGTAATGGTGATTTGTAATACAACTCAGCTTTCTCTGAGTGTCTAAAATGTGTCCATGTCTCATCAGTGTTTCACAGCTGAACTTCTCTGTTGTTTGTACTTTTCAGAAAATGTGACTGTCATTCCTAACCAGGTGTATCAGCCCCTTGGTCCTTGCCCTTGCAATTTGACTGCGGGGGCCTGTGACATTCGCTGCTGCTGTGACCAGGTATGGTCTTTCTGATTATTGGGTGCAAAAGCTGTGGTACCTGATAGCATGTGGAGGGCACCCGCAGTTCCCCATCATCAACTTTTTAGTGCATGTTCTTTCAAAAGCTGAGATTGTATGCCTGTTTTCCAGTTGAGTATTTTCTTATCTAGCCTTTTCAGCCTAGTTTATGGACAAAGGACTTTCCAGGTGACAATAGTGGTAAAGAATCCACCTGCCAGTGCAGGAGATGCAAGGGACACTGGAGATCCAAGGGCTCAGTCCCTGGATTGGGAAGATCCCTTGGCATAGGAAATGGCAACCCACTCCAATATTCTTGCCTGGAAAATTCCATGGACAGAGGAGCCTGGTGGGCTAGTCCATGGATCTGCAGAGAGTCGGACACAACCGAGTGACTAAGCAGCAATTATGTGTGTGTTTGGATAAAGTCCTGATTGTGATGATACTGAGAGGATGATTTTAATGTCTTACTTAGGAAGCCTTTAAGAAAATATAAAAGGGAGAGAAAAACAGATGTTTTGAGTGATTTTTTTTTTTTTTAGTAAATTTATAGGATTGTATAACCATTACAATAATCTAATTTGAGGATGTTTCCTGGAAAGAAGCCATGTGTCCATTTGCAGTCACTCTCATTCATGCCCATCATCCCCAGACTATTTTTTGTTTGTTTGTTTTCACTAGAAATTAAGTATATTTGTTTATCTGGGCATAGTTGATTTGCAAATTATGTAAATTTCAGGTGTATAACATAGTTACCATTTTTAAATGTTATACTTCATTTATAGTTATTATTATAAAATATTGGCTATATTGCTTGTGCTGTACAATAATATACCCTTGCAGCTTATTTATTTTATATGTAGTAGTTTGTGCCTCTTCATCCCCTACACCTGTGTTGCCCCCGCCCCCATCCCTCTCCCCACTGGTGACCACTAGTTTGTTCTCTGTATCTGTGGGCCTGCTTCTTTTCTGTTATTTTAGTAGTTTGTTTTCCCAGGTCACTATTAATCTACATTCTGTGTCTGTGGATTTGCCTCTTCTGGACGTTGTATATAAATGGAATCCTTCAGTCTGTATTTGTGTCTGGCTTTTTTTTTTTTAATATTTATTTGCTCCCCTGTGCCAGGTCTTGGTTGCCTCATGTGGGGTCTAGTTCCCTGACCAGGGATTGGCCCAGGGCCTCTGCTCTGGGAGCCTGGAGTCTTAGCCACTGGACCACCAAGGAAGCCCCTGTGTCTGGCTTCTTTTTCTGGCATCATGCTTTCAAGGGTCACCTGTGCTGTGGCCTGTGTTAGTGCTCCATTGCTTTTTATGGCCAAGTCATCTTCTGTTGTGTGGATATATTACAGAGGGCTTAACCATTGATCAAGTGAGGACATTTAGATTGTTTTCACTTCTTGGCTACTATGAAGAACGCTTCTATGAATACCTGTATACAAGTTTTTGTTTGGATGTGTGTTTCCATTTCTCTTGGTTATGTTACCTAGGAGTGGAATTGCTTTGTCACATGGTTACTGCATGTTTAACCTTTTAGGGAACTGTTTTTCTTCTTTTGGCTGAGCCACATAGCTTGTGGGATCTTAGTTCCCTGACTGGGGATTGAACCTGTGTCCTTGTTAATGAAAACAAGTCCTAACCCTTAGACTGCCAGGGAATTCTCTTGAGGAACTGTTTTTCAAAGTAGCTACATCATTTCACATTCCCATCAGCACTGTACAAGGGTTGTAATTTTCCATGATGTCACCAACAATGGCTGTAATAATCTTAATTACAGCCTTTCTTGAGGGTGTGAAGTGGCCTTTCATTGTGATTTTGATCCGTATTTCTCTAGTGGAAAATGATGTTGAACATCTTTTCAAAGGCTTATTGAATGTTTGTATGTCTTCTTTGAAGAAATGTCTGTTGAGACTCTTTGCCAGGTTTTTAATTAGGTTGTCTTTTTGTTGTTTAATTTTGTTGTTAAATTAGATTGTCTTTTTGTTGTTCAAGTTCACTATTCACTTTGAATTCTAGTCCCTTATCAGATATACGATATGCCAAAAACTCCTATTTGTCTAGGAAGTTTATTTTCCAGTTGGTGTTCTTTGAAGCCCAAAAGTTTTAATTTGATCAAGTCCAGTTTATCAATTTTTTCCTTCCATTTTGTGATATAATTGACACAGTCACTGTACAAGTTTAAGGTTTAAAGTATGGTTATTTGACTTACATACATCATGAAGTGGTATCACAATAAGTGATACTTATTCACTCCAGTATTCTTGCTGGGAAAATCCCATGGACAGAGGAGCCTGGCAGGCCGCAGTCCATGGGGTCGCAAAGAGTCAGGCATGACTGAGTGACTGTACACATGCTCGTTCATTCTAGAATCCGATACAGACCCATTCAGACATGTGTGTATAAGCCTATGTTGTAGGTGAGGAACCTTCATTCCTGTTACAGTTTACAGAGTACATGGTTTAAAATAGATTTCTAGAATTTAAACATATTTTTAAGTCAATTTGGAGAGGACTCAGTTTTCTGAAAAACAAAACGTATTTTTTTCTCTCTTGACCTTAAACTACTTGAACTCTATGGTTTTCCAGTTCATTTGCCATTCTGAGGAATGTGGCCTATACACACTGCTATATTTAAAAAGGATAACAAAAAAAAAAAAAGGATAACCAACAAGGACCTACTGTATAGCACAGGGAACTCTGCTCAGTGTTATGTGACAGCCTGGATAGGAGGGGAGTTTGTGGGAGATTGGATACATATTTATGTATGGCTGAGCCCCTTTAGATCAAATTGCCAGTATCCGCTGGATCATCAAAAAAGCAAGAGAGTTCCAGATAAACATCTATTTCTGCTTTATTGACTATACCAAAGCCTTTGACTGTGTGGATCACAATAATCTGTGGAAAATTCTGAAAGAGATGGGAATACCAGACCACCTGACCTGCCTCTTGAGAAACCTGTATGCAGGTCAGGAAGCAACAGTTAGAATTGCACATGGAACAACAGACTGGTTCCAAATTGGAAAAGGAGTACGTCAAGGCTGTATATTGTCTCCCTGCTTATTCAACTTATATGCAGAGTACATCATGAGAAACACTGGGCTGGACGAAGCACAAACTGGAATCAAGATTGCCGGGAGAAATATCAATAACCTCAGATATGCAGATGACACCACCCTTATGGCAGAGAGTGAAGAGGAACTGAAAAGCCTCTTGATGAAAGTGAAAGAGGAGAGTGAAAAAGTTGGCTTAAAGCTCAACATTCAGAAAACTAAGATCATGGCATCTGGTCCCATCACCTCATGGGAAATAGATGGGTAAACAGTGGAAAGAGTGTCAGACTTTATTTTTTGGGGCTCCAAAATCACTGCGGATGGTGACTGCAGCCATGAGGTTAAAAGACACTTACTCCTTGGAAGGAAAGTTATGACCAACCTAGATAGCATATTAAAAAGCAGAGACATTATTACTTTGCCAACAAAGGTCCGTCTGGTCAAGGCTATGGTTTTCCTAGTGGTCATGTATGGATGTGAGAGTTGGACTGTGAAGAAAGCTGAGCGCTGAAAAATTGATGCTTTTGAACTGTGATGTTGGAGAAGACTCTTGAGAGTCCGTTGGACTGCAAGGAGATCCAACCAGTCCATCCTAAAGGAGATCAGTCCTGGATGTTTGTTGGAAGGATTGATGCTGAAGCTGAAACTCCAGTACTTTGGCCACCTCATGTGAAGAGTTGACTCATTGGAAAAGACCCTGATGCTGGGAGGGATTGGGGGCATGTGGAGAAGGGGCCGACAGAGGATGAGATGGCTGGATGGCATCACCGACTCGATGGACATGAGTTTGAGTAAACTCTGGGAGTTGGTGATGGACAGGGAGGCCTGGAGTGCTGTGATTCATGGGGTCGCAAAGAGTCGGACACGACTGAGCGACTGAACTGGACTGAACTGATACACATATATCCCCTCTTTTTTGGATTTCCTTCCCATTTAGGTCACCACAGAGTATTGAGTAGAGTTCCCTGTGCTGTACACAGGTTCTCATTAGTTTTCCATTTTATCCATAGTCTCAACAGTGTGTATGTCAGTCCTGATGTCCCAGTTCATCCTGCCTCCCCTTTCCCCACTGTTGTGCATACGTGTGTTCTCTACCTCTGTGTCTGTCTCTAGTTCTTCTTTGCAAATAGGTTCATCTGGGTCCTCTTTCTACATTCTACAAATGTGCGTTAATATATGATATTTGTTTTCTCTTTCTGACTGACTTCACTGTGCATAACAGGCTTTGCTGCTGCTGCTGCTGCTGCTAAGTCACGTCAGTCGTGTCCGACTCTGTGCGACCCCATAGACGGCAGCCCACCAGGCGCCGCCGTCCCTGGGATTCTCCAGGCAGGCACACTGGAGTGGGTTGCCATTTCCTTCTCCAATGCATGAAAGTGAAAAGTGAAAGTGAAGCCGCTCAGTCATGCCCGACTCCTAGCAACCCCATGGACTGCAGCCTACCAGGCTCCTCCATCCATGGGATTTCCCAAGCAAGAGTACTAGAGTGGGGCGCCATTGCCTTCTCCATAACAGGTCCATCCAAATAAAGTAACTTCTTGATGATACCAATCGGTATCATCGATCATGATATAACAAGAATCATTCAAGGATTCTTCTCGAATATGGACTGTCTGCCCTCTCTCTCCATGTCCTTAGATTTCTCTGGACTAGGAATTTGGATGCTGCTGCTGTTGAGTGGCTAAGTTGTGTCCGACTCTTTGCGACCCCATGGCCTGTAGCCTGCCAAGCTCCTCTGTCCATGGGATTTCCCAGGCAAGAATACTGGAGTGAGTGGTGATGCCAGTTGAAAATTCTCCACCTGTGGTCTATTTCTTATTATCTTTTCTTTTTCTTATCTTATCTGTAGGCATATCTTAGGTCCCCATTTAAGATGTAGATTCTGTGAAGTTTCGAAGTTCCTGACTTGGAGCCTCGTAGGGAGCTGACTTGCTGTGAGTGCAAACACTCTCAGCCTGGAGGCCAGCTGCTTGTTTCCTGCTTCCTCTACGATGTCCTGAGGGTCTCCAGCAGCGAGTGCATCATGCTCGCCAGGAGATCCTGACGGTGGGCAGAGGTGGGGTTTAATCTTCTCTCTGCTCCTCTACATCTTCTTTCCAGGAATGCTCATCAGATTTAACAGCGCTGTTCAAGGAGTCCTGTTTCCCTGGTGTTTTTGGAGGAGATGTTAATCCTCCCTTTGATCAGCTCTGCTCCATGCAGATGGCACGTGGAGTCCCCGACTGGTTTCCATTCCTGTGTGTGCAGCTCGCCAACTCACCCTTCCTCGGGTACTTCTACCATGGTTCCATGTAAGTGTTCAAAGGGCTGCCGGGGAGAGGGGTGCACACCCAGGTGGCCCTGGAATGTGGCCATGTCCTCCTCGGGACCTCTCCAGAGGCTCCATGCTTCAATTCCTCCATTCTAGATTCAATTCTAGGTTTCACATAGTAAGTTTATTTTGTGTTGAGTATTTGAAAGAACTGGTTGTTGTTCAGTCGCCAAGTTGTCTCCAACTCTTTGCAACCCCATGAACTGTAACACGCCAGGCTTCCCTGCCCTTTACTATCTCCCAGAGTTTGCTCAAACTCATGTCCACTGAGTTGATGATGCCGTCCAGCCATCTGATCCTTTGTCACTCCCTTCTTCTGCCCTCAATCTTTCCCAGCATCAGGGTCTTTTCCAGTAAGTCAGCTCTTTGCCTCAAGTGACCAAAGTACTGGAGCTTTAGCTTCAGCAGCAGTCCTTCCAATGAATATTCAGGGTTGGTTTCCTTTAGGATTGACTGGTTTGATCTCCTTGCAGTCCAAGGGACTCTCAAGAGTCTTTTCCAGTACCACAGTTCTAAAGCATCAGTTCTTCTGTGCTTAGCCTTCTTTATGGACCAGCTCTCACATCCATCCATGACTACTGAAAAAACCATAGCTTTGACTATAGGGACCTTTGTTGGCAAAGTCATGTCTCTAGGTTTGTCATATCTTTTCTTCCAAGGAGCAAGTGTCTTTTAATTTCATGGCTGTAGTCACCATCCACAGTGATTTTGGAGCCCTCACTGAAAAGAAATTAATTGATACCACAAATGGTTAATAGTGATTCTCTGGGTTGGGGGAAAGAGTGGTGGGCTCATGGGGGACTTTAACTTTCTGTCTTTTATGTATCTATCTTGTTGACTTTTTTTTTTTCTTGTTGGCATTTTAAAGCAACTTTATTATTAGCATTGAAGTAAAACTCATGGAACATAAATTAACCATTAACTACTTTAAAATGCACCGTTCAGTGGCATTTAGTACAAATATTATCTTGATAGTTAAAAAAGCAGAGAAAAAATTTAGAAGAAGAATTGCTTTTAGCATGTTAACTGATGGTCTCTCTCATCGATTTGCAGTTCCTCTGGACATCAAGTTTCCTTTGACATGTATTTGCATACTGATCTAAAAGACTTTTCAGACTTTGGTTACAAACAAGGAGACCCCGTTATGACAGTAGATAAGGCATATTTTACTATTCCTCAGGTAATCCTTTCAATTTTAATATGCTAGAGGTTTTTTCTCACTTTCCCCTTCCTCTTATTAATTTAACTCATGTTATTCTAAAAACACAAAAATCTCTTCCTGAGTTACGTATTTTTCTCCTGCGGACTTTTCAGGCACTCAGCCATTTAAGATCTCTGGATTGTGTTTTCTTCTTTTGATAGTCACTCTTAAATCAATCTGTCTTTGCTAGATCTCAGAGTGAACTTACTAAATAAAACCAAAAGACTGTTCAGAAGTTTCCATGGAAGTAGCTATTATTTCTCACTTGTACTAGTTTAACAGACAATTTCTAGTTAGCCATAAATACTTTTAAAATTTTATTTATTTTTTATTGAAGTATATTTGGCTTATGGTGTGTTAATTAAATATTTAATAGAATTTTGAAAAGTATTTTAAGACTCGAATTTTATGTGAAATCATAACTTTATTAAGTTCAAAATTATGAGGAAAAAGTATTTATGGGAAGAAGACATGGGAGGCTAAACTGTTTCTCTTTACTATCCATATGAATCCATTCTTATGGCTTTAACAAAAATGCATTTGTAATGAGGGAGAGACAATGAAGTTGAGGGAGCTCCCTGGCAGTCTGGTGGTTAGGACTCTGCTTCCACCGCAGGGGACGCGGGTTCCCTCCCTGGCCAGGGAAACTAAGATCCTGTATGCTGCCTGGAATGGCCAAAAAGTGAAAAAAAACAAAAACAAAAAAACAGCAGAAAAGAAACTGAAGGTGAATGTAATCATGTTTCTGCAAAATAAATGATGCAGAGCAGGGAATTTTCCTTAGCAACTGTACTTACTGTAACGCTGCAGCCAGTGGCTTCCAGAGTTTGATTAGCAAGTCAAGTAGATGCTCTGCTAAAGTCAGTTAACTAGTGAATGCCCTAGCCGTTGTTGGAGCTAACCCAGCAGAAGCAGGCTGCAGAAAGGATGCTTTTCCAAGACACTGATCCCGTTTTTTATGATCGGAAAGGCGGTCATAAATCTTGTTGGCATTCCCCCACCCCGGCCCTCAGGTGTCCCTGGCTGGGCAGTGCATGCACAACGCTCCTGTGGCCTTCCTGAAGAATTTTGATGTTCAGTGCGTTACTAGCCTGGAGGAGTACCTAGAACGAGACAGAATTACCAGTGTAAAGATAAAAAATGGTGCTATGGGAGGTAAGTTACGTCCATTTGAGCATGGACCTTAGATGCCAATTAGATGCCAAGAATAGTGGGTTGTTTGATGGTGTTTGGGGAGTGGAGGAGAGCTGAGTAGTTGGTGTCCAGGGCAGGCATAGGCACTGTATTTGTTTGGCAAACTTTCATTTTCGTAAGTAAATGTGAGTATGTGAGGTTCATGTACTCCTATGGAAGTTCATTTATGTATGTTTTTTCAGGCATAGTTACACCAAAAGTGATCTATGAGGAAGCAACTGACTTAGACAGATTCATCACCATTACAGGTATTTTAATGTTATACTTTGATACCATTTCTATGGGAATATATATCATTTCTCACAAGGAATACATACATACAGTAAGTCCCTATATATGAACTTTCAAGTTTCAAACTTTGCAAGATGCAAACACGTGTTCCACCGCCATCAGGCCTGAGTGAAAGTTCGTCTTGTCCTTCGTCTCCTATTGCTGACGATCCTATAGCTCTACCATCTCCCAGCTCCTCTCCCTCCTCTCCTCTTCACTCGATGCCAGTCTCTGTATGCCAGCTCTGATACTGTACTTTTCAAGGTCCTGTCCTGAAGGATTAGAAATGTGTTCTTCATTTTTTGTGTTTGTTTTTAATGTATTATTTGTGTGAAAACTATTATTAACCTATCACAGTACAGTACTATAGAGCCAATTGCATCAGTTGGGTACCTGGGCTAACCGTGTTGGACTCATGAACATGCTCTTGGAGTGGAACTAGTTCGTATGCAGGAGACTTACTGTAGTCCCAGAGTAGAACACATTTTCATTAAGAGTTTTAGGAGATTTGTAGTTGTTAGAGAAATATCCCACTAGCATTTTGCTTGTTCCTTGTTCCGCCTTGACTTAGTGTGGAGTAACATCTGTGACCTTGAACCCAGTCCTTCTCAGTCCTGGATTATGTGGGTTCCAGGGTCCCTCCTTGTTCTCTGGGTGTGTGGGCTTTTTCTTAAGTGTTTTTCAGAGAGTTAAAGGGTTCTTTAGGACCCAGCATTTTCACTTCTTGCTTGCTTTTCTTTTTCCAGTCATTAAACTCTGTGATTGTAATGCAGCCAACTAAGGTACATAGAATTTGGCCAATATTACCAGGACTTTTGTTTTTCCATGAAGGATAGTACTTGTGTTTCTTTTCAATGTGTTATAATTCTCGGAACTTGTTATTTCCTTCCATTAGCTATTAGTACAATATAGTAGTGAACTAGACACCAGGCCCCTGCTCTTACAGAGTTGACATTCTGTAATCTTTCCTTTAACAGATGTAATTTTTACCAGATGTAATCTTTCTGTAATCTTGCATTTAACAGATACTCTTCCAAGCCCGTACTCTGCATTAGGCTATGAGCTGGGTACCAGGGATGCTGAAATAAGATGAAAGGGACAGGGACTTTCCTGGTGGTCCAGTGGTTAAGACTCCATGCTCTCAATGCAGGGGGCCCAGATTTGATCCTTGATCAGGGGACTGTGACCAACTTGGTCAGTTCCCATGCCACAACTAAGACCCAAAGCAGCCAAATAAATGAATAAATAAAAAGTAAATATTTTTTAAAAAAGGGAAGGGATGGAGCTCACTCAGCTTATTGAGATGGTGTGGAAAGAGGAGGTAGCTAATGCTGACTTGGGTGGAGATCTGAGGGTGGCTTCTTAAGTAGGTGATGACCCTGCTGTGTAAGGGAATTGGGTCTGCAGGGCAGGGATGGGGGTGGGGGACGGCCACCCAGGCAGAGAGAACTGCCAATAATAGACTTGAACCCAAGGAAGGTCTTTAATTTTTTTATTTTTAGGTCTTTAATTTATGAAAGTACTCTCTTATTTCCAGAAACACTTTTAAGTACTGGACCAGCCCCCAGGAACGTGAACGTGGAAGAACATTATATTTTCAGGTGGAATAATAATACAATCAGTGAAATAAACGTCAGAATTATTAAGGCAGAAATTAATGCCCAGCAGAAAGGTAACTTTGTGAAGGGCAGCGAGAATGCTTTTAATTTAAAGTGTTTTTTTCTTTCTTCACGATTCTCATAATTATAACAGATAAACTAATTCAGACCTGTTTTTCTTATTTGTGTTTATGATTTAATCAGAAAACAGTGGGTTTGGTTTTTTTTTGCATGTTGAAATGCAATTGTAAGGTAAAGAAAACAACACTATGGTGGGTAATTTCTTAGCGAATTGGTGACATTATATTTTTTTTTATTTCTAGGAATCATGACACAGAGATTTACAGTGAAATTTTTAAGCTATAACAGTGGTAATGAACAAGAATGGTCTGGAAACCCAGGTGAGACAGTGCATATCGATCACTGATCTTACAAACACATTTTAGTTCGACACTCCTGTGCTATAATGATGATTGTAAATAATTGTTTCCAATTTTAGTTTGTGATTCTAACCTTTCTCTTTTTCTTTTGTGACACTGTATTCTTTTCCTGCTAACAGCTTAATTTTTTTTTTCATAAAGTGTTATATATAGTCACAGTTGTAAGGCTAAAACAGTCTTTCTCTTTAGCTACTGGTCTTTTTTTAAATAAAATAATTTATTTGATTGATGTATAGTTGATTTACGGTGTTGTGTTAGTTTCAGATATACAGCACAGTGACCCAGTTATACACACCTGTATATACTCCTCCTCATATTCCTTCCCACTATGGTCTATCACAAGACACTGAATACAGATCCCTGTGATACACAGTAGGTCCCCCCTGTTTATCTGTTTTATGTATATATTTGTATCTCCTAATCTCAAACTCCTAATTCCTCCCTCCCTCCCTCTTTTCTTTTTTTTTTTTTGGTGGGGGAGTGAGGAGACTGTGCTCCACCACCTCTGAGATCCTCATTCCCTGATGAGGGATTGAACCTGGGCTTTAGCAGTGAGAGTGTGGAGTCCTAAACTTGATCGCCAGGGAACTCCCATACTATTCTTCAACATGCAGTAATTAATCATGAAGGAACAACTTTTTTTTAACTTTTAGAGAATTCCCTTACTATTCTTCAACACGCAGTAATTAGTCATGAGGGAACAACATTTTTAAACTTTTTAGTAACTTTTTGCTTTGCATGATCTTCAATATTTATGTATACTGATTTAATTATACACAATCCTTTATATATATATATTTTTTTTCTTTTAAATAGGATTTTAATGTTAGGGTTTATTGTTGACTTCTAAGAGCAGACTCCTGGTTAAGTCAAGGTACTGTATAGAAGTTATGTAAAATCATTTTGGAAGTTCAATGTTGCTTTTCCTACTCAGTGATTTTGAAGAAATGAAGTAGTTCCAGTGTGATTTTTCTTTATTTTCTAAACTGCATGCCTATGGCCGCGTAAGGCATGCCTCTATGTATTTATTGGCTACTACAGTATTTCGAGAAGTGTTTGGGACATTTCTTTAAATTATGTACAACCCAAAATGTTGGTGTTTTGTATGGATCACAAGTGCAGCATTCCTTAATTATTTGTTACAAGTCACAGTTGTTATTTAAAGAATGACGTATGTACTGCATGAAAACATTATGACCTTTTTCTCTTAGTTTATATAAACTCCAAGGTAACGGGGGTGGGGGGGTGGGGGGAAGAGACCAGCTTCCTGAAATTTAAGAATTTTCATGTCACTGACTTAATTTGACAAGATTTCTGAGAAAACCTGTCAGAATATATGGGAAATGTTGATGCGCTCATCAGAAAAGAATACATCAAGAGCCAGAACTAATCAGGCAGAGGCACAGCTTGTATATAGAGAGACGCTGTCTCTCTCGTACTTTCTGAGGCTGGACGGGGTTTTTGGAGGACCATCTGACATGTGCCCTGTCCTCAGGGACTCTCTTATTTGGAGTGACAGCACTAAGTCACAGGAAACAACAGTGAACGACCCAAGATAAGTAATAAATGAGGTCAGTTACTAGGGTCAGTTACCCCAGGATTCAGAGGAGTAGAATGTGGACCATTCACCCAGACTGCATCACTAAGGAACAGTGTTGAGTGTCCAGCATGTGCTTGGTTTTGTTTTTTAAAGAATATTTATTTATTTATCTGGGTATATTGGGTTGATACCTGGAATCTAGTTTCCCTGAGGCGTGTGGGATCCCGACCAGGGATCAAACCCAAGTCCCCTGCGTTGGAAGGCGGATTCTTAACCACTGGACCACCAGGAAAGTCCGCATGCCAGGTTTTGTTCCTAGGCTGGAGGAAAAGCACCGAGCAAGCCAGAACCCTGTCCTGGGTGTGTTTCCACTCTGGACTGGGTGGAGGAGACTGTGCCTTGAGAAGCAGATAATTGGAAAGGGTGCTGGGGATAGGAATAACCTGGGGGAAGCCAAGGAGGCCGAAGTGAGCCTGAAGTGTACATGAGCATGAAGTGTACTCTGGCAGGATTAGACCCATGGCCAGAGGGGAGGCCTTTTGTTGGGAAGGGTGGGGCGTAATGCTGGAAACGCAAACACCATGCAGGAACCTTGATGGTATCCCAGTTTATATGAACAAAGTGAAAGTGAAAATCGCTCAGTCGTGTCTGATTCTTTGTGACCCCATGGGCTATACAGTCCATGGAATTCTCCAGGCCAGAATACTGGGGTGGGTAGCCTTTCCCTTCTTCAGAGGATCTTCCCAACCCAGGGATTGAGCCCAGGTCTCCCACATTGCAGGCAGATTCCTTAGCAGCTGAGTCGCAAGGGAAGCCCAAGAATGCTGGAGTGGGTAGCCTATCCCTTTTCTAGCGGATTTTCCTGACCCAGGAATCAAACCAGGGTCTTCTGCATTGTATGCAGATTCTTTACCAACTGAGAACAATGCTACTGTAATACACATTTTTGAAAGGGACATAGGAAATATGCATATGAGCTGGATATGAAATAATATGATTATAAGGGGTTATTGTTAATTTTCTTAGGAGAATATTGGCATCATGATGATGTAGGAAAATATCCTTAATTTTGAGAGAGGTCTGATGGAGCTTTCATGATGTGAGTGTCATGATGCCTCCAATTTATTTTCAAATAGTCCTGCCCCTCTCACCCCAAATATATATGCTTTTGTAATAGATAAGACAAGTATCTATTATATTCTATATTAATATACATTAATATATTATTTGTGCTGTTTTTATTGAAATTTGTGTTTTGGTGTTATAAAGCTTCTAAAAATGGGAAGTATCTTATCTATCCCGAAGGGAGGATCTGTGGGGTGCACATTAGATGTGTTAAGATCAGAAGAGCAGTGGCCCTGAATGGCTCACGATCTAGCAGTCAGAGGCGCTTTACAAAGGGGAGGAACACTCCGGTGATGAACAGGCCCAGGGGTTCCCTTGGACTTGAGGCGTCCAATTCTAATTTTCCCTACAGGAGCCCTAGAGAAGGAGATGGCAACCCACTCCAGTATTCTTGCCTGGAGAATTTCCTGACAGAGGAGCCTGGCGGGCTACAGTCCATGGGATCGAAAAGAGTCGGACATGACTGAACGACTAACACTTACTTAAGAAGAATACAGCTAAACATTAACAGTTGTTGACTTAGGTGGTGGCTGTATTGAGTGAGGTTCATGGTATTACTTTTAACTTTTCTGTGCTTGTGAACTTTTTCACATTAAAAACGTGGAAACCATAAGCTGGATTACTAGGAAATGGATGGGTATAGGATCTAAATCAGATCTTGGGGTTGAATTAGTTTACTGGAAAAAGGCTACATGGGAAAGTTACTCTGGCTTTAAGTTTCCTTTATGAGCCCCTGTGATAAGCCGTACTAATCACTCTAATTATTCATGAACTGGCCTGCTCAGCAGCTTATTGTTCTCCAAGGTGAAAGGTCTAAGACTGACTCCTGCCTAGTTTTCACTTCTCAGATTTCACTTTAAAAGTGTCTTCAAAAAACCACACTAACATCTGTGTCTTCGAATCTGAAAAAGAACATGTCTATACACCTGAAGCTAACACAGCATTGTAATCAACTATACCTCAATAAAAAATGAAACAAATGAAAGGAGTGACGTTGATGTCCTTCTCTTGAGGGTATTCTGTAAAAGAACTTTGAGTGCATATTTCCTTCCGTTGTGGATTCCTTCTTTCTGTTATTTGACAAGCTAGCGCCTGTTGCTTTGAAATAAACTAACAGGGAAAGATGCTCATTCTCCTGTGTTGTGTTTGTCTAGGTTACCAGCTTGGCAAGCCTGTTCGAGCTCTAAGCATCAACGGGACGAATAATGTCACAACTTTACACCTTTGGTATTCTGGTAATCTGATTTGATGATATGACTCACTCTCTGGTGAACTAGAATTGGAAATATTGCCATGTTTTGAATCTGATCGAGTAACCAATTACTTTAAAGCCTGGTGTTTTTATTTAGCCTGGGGTGGTTGTTTTCCATGCTTCTACAGCTTCCTTTTCTTTTTTCTTTCTTTCAATAAAAAATGTTAACATTGTTTTCACTTGTGCTGATTTTCAGTAAGAGAGATTTAATTATGAAAGTGGCTAGAGAGTCCATTGTCATTATTGTCATTGATTAACCCAAGATGGTGCTAATCAGAGACAGGAAAATAGTTTCATTCCAAACTATGGAAAATCTTCGCTTCAGTGGTAATTACCCACATGTGCCAGAAGGTATTAAATTTCAGGTTCAGAATAAACCCCTGATCCCTGTCCAGGTATTTCGAAACAGAGAGAGGTCTTTGTTCAGCTTTCAAAGGATTAGAGTAACAATGACCTCATTTCTAGAGAACTGGAAACTATTTCTGCTTATTGTTCTCTGTTTTGTTGTTGTTTGTTTGTTTGTTTTAAGAAAAACTTTGAGGTAAATCTTTTACTTACTTTTGTTTTGCAAAAATAGCAAGATATAAAAAAAATAGCAAGAGAATAATCTTTTTATTTTATAGCCGGAAGGAGTTTGTGTTCAACAGCAACTCTCAAACCCATTTTATTTGGAGAAAATGCACTATCTGGGTGCCTTTTAGAAGTTGGAATTAATGAAAACTGTACTCAGCTTCGGTGAGTGTCTCACTGATGGATTTATCTATGTTTTGAATGGTTTGCTTAAATGTAATTCACCGCCCCCCACTCCCACCATGAGTGTTAAAGACAGCATGAAAAACTTCAGTCTGAATGAAAACTTATGTGAAAGTGATAGTAAACAGTACAAACTTCCATGGACTTCCCTGGTGGTCGAGTGGTTAGTAATCCATCTGCCAATACAGGGGAAACGGGTTTGATCCCTGGTCCAGGAAGATCCCACATGCTTCCTCAGGCCACAGCTAGTGAGCCTGTGCTCTGCAACGAGAGAAAGCCCGCATGCAGGAGTGAAGACCCAGCACAGCCAAAAATAAATTAAAAAAATTAAAAAAAAAAAAAAAAACAGTACAAACTTCCAACACAATTTAGAGTTGATTCAAACATTGGTGTAAGTGCAAATAGACATTCTCGGAAGTTTCATCCATATTTATGCAAATTTCTCCGGGAAGTTTGTTCACATCATTGGAAACCCCACATTCCTAGAAAATCAGAGAAAGGGTTGGACCCAAGTATCATTGGTGATTAACATTTAAAGAATTTTTAAGCTTTGTTACATGATGTATAAAGAATTTCCCATTTAATTATCTGGGTGGGATTTGGAACTTTATGGATATTCATATGCATTCTTTTTTTTAAATTGATGCAAAACTCACACAACATAATCATTTTAACAGTTGACTGGCATTTAGTACATTCATAATGTTGTACAACTACCACCTCTGTTTAGTTCCAACACATGTTTGTCTCTGTGACATGAAACCTATACTTTTTATTTTTTAATTAAAAAAAATGTATTTATTTGGCTGCAGCAGGTCTTGGTTGCAGCATATGGGATGTAGTTCCCTGACCAAGGATCAAACTGGGGCCCCCTGTGCTGGGAGCTCAGAGCCTTAACTGCTGAACCACCAAGGACATCCCTGAAACCTGTACCTTTTAGAAGTCACTCTCTATTCCTTCCTCCCCTTAGTTCTGGCAACAACCAGTTCACTCTCTGTCTCTATGGATTTACCTATTCTGAATATTTCATATAAATGGTCTCCTATACTTCATGAATTTTTATATCTGACTTTTCTCACTTAGCATTCTGTTCTTGAGATTCATCCATGTTTGTAGCCTGTGTCAGTATTTCATTCTTTTTCATGACTGAATCATATTCCATTGTATGGAGCTATATATATATATGTATATATATATATATATGTGTGACATTTGTTTATTCATTCCTTCAGTTCAGTTCAGTCGCTCAGTCGTGTCTGACTCTTTGCAACCCCATGAATCGCAGCATGCCAGGCCTCCCTGTCCATCACCAACTCCCGGAGTTGATCCAAACTCATGTCCATCGAGTCGGTGATGCCAGCCAGCCATCTCATCCTCTGTCAGCCCCTTCTGCCTCCAATCCCTCCCAGCATCAGGGTCTTTTCCAATGAGTCAGCTCTTCGCATGAGGTGGCCAAAGTATCCAAAGTATTAGAGTTTCAGCTTCAGCATCAGTCCTTCCAATGAACACCCAGGACTGATCTCCTTTAGGATGGACTGGTTGGATCTCCTTGCAGTCCAAGGGACTCTCAAGAGTCTTCTCCAACACCACAGTTCAAAAGCATCAATTCTTCGGTGCTCAGCTTTCTTCACAGTCCAACTCTCACATCCATACATGACCACTGGAAAAACCATAGCCTTGACCAGATGGACCTTTGTTGGCAAAGTAATGTCTCTGCTTTTTAATATGCTGTCTAGGTTAGTCATAACTTTCCTTCCAAGGAGTAAGTGTCTTTTAATTTCATGGCTTCAATCACCATCTGCAGTGATTTTGGAGCCCAAAAAATAAAGTCTGACACTGTTTGCACTGTTTACCCATCTATTTCCCATGAGGTGATGGGACCAGATGCCATGATCTTAGTTTTCTGAATGTTGAGCTTTAAGCCAACTTTTTCACTCTCCTCTTTCACTTTCATCAAGAGGCCCTTTAGTTCCTCTTCACTCTCTGCCATAAGGGTGGTATCATCTGCATATCTGAGGTTATTGATATTTCTCCCGGCAATCTTGATTCCAGCTTGTGCTTCTTCCAGCCCAGTGTTTCTCATGACATACTCTGCATATAAATTGAATAAGCAGGGTGACAATATACAGCCTTGATGTACTCCTTTTCCAATTTGGAACCAGTCTGTTGTTCCATGTCCAGTTCTAACTGTTTGCTTCCTGATCTGCATGTAGGTTTCTCAAGAAGCAGGTCAGGTGGTCTGGTATTCCCATCCCTTTCAGAATTTTCCACAGTTTATTGTGATCCACACAGTCAAATGCTTTGGTATAGTCAATAAAGCAGAAATAGATGTTTTTCTGGAACTCTGTTGCTTTTTTGATGATCCAGCGGATGTTGGCAATTTGATCTCTGGTTCCTCTGCCTTTTCTAAAACCAGCTTGAACATCTGGAAGTTCACGGTTCACATATTGCTGAAGCCTGGCTTGGAGAATTTTGAGCATTACTCTACTAGCGTGTGAGATGAGTGCAATTGTGCGGTAGTTTGCGCATTCCTTAGTTGATGGATATTTGAGGTATTTCCACCTTTTGTGGAACAGTGCTTTGTGAATTGTGTTTTGAACATTCTTGTATCACTTTTTGTTTGAACACCTGTTTTCAGTTTTTCTGTGTGTATAAGCAGGAATGGAATGGCTGGACCATTATGTTTAATTTTTTGAGGAACTGCCATATTATTTTCCACAGAGGCTGTACCATTTTGCATTCCCACCAATGATGTAAAAGGGGTCCAGTTTCTCCACATCCTTGCCAACACTTGTTTGTGTTTTTGGCCATGCCATTCTGGAGGAAGGATCTTAGTTCCCTGACTAAGGATTAAACCCTCACCCCCTGCAGTGGAAGCTTGTAGACTTGACCACTGGACTGCCAAGGAATTCCCCCTTGCCAACACTTGTTATTTTCCAGTTTTCTGAATAATAGCCAACCTTGTAGATGTGAGGTGGTATCTTCTTGTGGTTTTGATTGCATGTATTGGAGAAGGAAGTGTGGTTTTGATTGCATATATTGGAGAAAGAAGTAGACTGGCAACCCACTCCAGTATTCTTGCCTGGAGAATTCCATGGACAGAGGAGCCTGGCGGGCTATAGTCTATGGGGTCGCAAAATTTGAGCAACACGGACATGACTGAGCAACGAACACTTTCACTTTCATTCTTACACCCATCTCGTCTGAAATATATCCCAAGTGGTGTACTTCGTTGGGGAGCAGGGAAAAGGTGGAGGTGATATTGAGAAGGGAAGAAAAAGTGTGGGAATAAGTTACCATGGTGGCTCATGATTGGAAGGGTGCAAGGCCTGAGTCAACAGCCAGAGTCTCTCCCTTGTGGTTCATAAGATTTGTACCTCCAGTGAGGTCACTGGAACAAGAGAGATGCTAAGTTCTAGTTCTTAATCTGAAACCTAATTAGAAAAAATTTGGTTCTGGCTGCACTGGGTCTTTGTTGCTGCGTTTGGGCTTTCTCTAGTTGTGGCGAGCAGGGGTGATTCTTCATTGCAGAGCACAGGCACGAGGCGCACAGGCCTCAGTAGTTGTGGCCCACGGGCTTAGTTGCTCCTCGGGATGTAGTATCTTCCCAGAGCAGGGGTTGAACCCTGTCCCCTGCATTAGCAGGTGGATTCTTATGCACTGGACCACCAGAGAAGTCCTCTTCACCTCATTTCATAGCTCAAACTTCTGGCTAATTATTTAGGTTCCTTTTCCTATGGGGTCACTCTGGCTCATGAACTTGTCCTGGTAACTTGACATGTGATCTACCCACCTGCCAAGTTCTGTGACACTCAGAGGAGCCTGCACGTGATTCTAATGTACGTTACTAATGTTCTAAGTCTAAAGTGAAAGATTGCTTCCATATGTCCTCCCCTTGCTGTATAAGTTCATCTCGGGAAGACCATCCTCGAGGGGTGAGACTCCCGGCCTAGATCCCCTGGCAGTTTCTTTTTTGTTTAAGCATCCAGCAAGCACAACCTGGACACCCCCAGAAAGGACTTCAGGATAAGACCTGCTGGCCAGGAGCTGAGAAATGTCTTCCTCTCTTGCAGGGAGAATGCTGTTGAACTTCTTGATTCATTAGTACAAGCGACTCATGTTGCAATGAGAGGCAACTCCAATTACAACGATCTCAGTGATGGCTGGCTTGAAATAATACGTAAGTCAAAGCTGCACGTGTGTAAAAGATGTACCTCGATTGCTGTGACTGTGTAGCGTCAGATGTGGTATTAAAGCCTGACTCAACAGTCTTATTTCTTTGCTGTGATCCAACAGACATTTGTTTAGAGGTTAGCTCTGCAGGTAGGAGGCTTTTCATGTCTTTTACCTCTTATTCACAATGGCTTTCTTTTTTTTAAAAGAGGAAATCCACAGGAAGTTCAAATTGCCCTGTTGTTTTACAAGCTAACGGTCTTTGGAAAAGGAAGTCTTAATGAAGTTTAAGGATTTTCAGTGCGTGTCAGTCTGCATTCCTATTTTTGATTGCCAGCTATATGGACAGTTGAGAACTGGTTTTATAATTTACAAAAGCAGTTTTGTTAACCTAAAATTAAAAGGTGATAAAAAACATTGTGCTAAGTGAGAGAAGCTAGACACAAAGGAGCACATACTATAGGATTGCATTTATAATGCAGTGTCCAGAAAAGGCAAATCTATAGACACTGAAAGCAGATTAGTGGTTGCCCAAGGCTCAGGCTATTGGAAGGAAATAAAGGGTGATTGCCAGTGAGTATAGGATTTCTTTTGGGGGGTGATGAAAATGTTCTAAAGTTGAATCTGCTGCTAGTTGCATAGCTTTGTGAATATAATTGAATTGTACATTTAAATTTAAGTAGGTCAACTATTTGGCATATCAATAAAGCTATTAAAAAAGAAAGAAAGAAATTAAGGTGTAACAGAGCTAATAATAGCAGGGTCACCAAGGCCAGATAAAAAGATTTGACATTCCAGCATCTTTGGTCAGAGGCTTTTGCTCTGAGTGTTGGGGTCAGAAGGGTTTAGTATGTGAAGAGATAACACAGGGTTTGATGTGTAAAGAAGAGATATACCGCAGGGAGTACATGGAACAGACTTAGCCCCGATGAGCCCAATTTCCACCCCAATTACAGAGTGTCCATCTGGTCACTGAGCTGAGGCTCACAGGGGTGGTCTAAGGTCACAGTTTGTTGTGGCAGAGCTGGAGCTAAACCCAGGGTTCCTTCCTCTTCGTCTCCTCCCAGCCAGCAAGTCTGGTAGCGTTGCTCTGATTTCTCCCGGAGTCTGGAATGCATAAGGGGCTTCCCAGGTGGCACTAGTGGTAAAGAACCCACCTGCTAATGCAGGAGACATAAGAGACTCTGGTTCGATCCCTTGGTGGAGAAGATCCCCTGGAGGAGGGCACAGCAACCCACTCCAGTACTCTTGCCTGGAGAATCCCATGGACAGGAGAGCCTGGCGGGCTGTAGTCCATGTGTGTGTGCTAAATTGCTTCAGTCATGTTAGACTCTTTGTGATCCCATGGACTGTAGCCTGCCAGCCTCCTGAGTCCATGGGGTTTCAAAGAATCAGACATGACTGAAGTGACTGAGTATGCATGCTTGAGTGTATAGAGGCACTTTGAATAGAGAGAGCTTCTTTTCTTCCTCTCCTTCCTGGGATTGCCTCTTGGGGCCTGAACAAGCTATCTGACGCTGCAGCATCTGCTTTATTTTTATTTTATTTTATTTTTTTAGCATCTGCTTTCTTAAGTCTCCTCCCATCCCTGTGGATGCTGCTGGGAGTGCAAACCCTCCCTCCACCCCCACACAAGGAGTCCTGTCTTTACCCTTTCCACACCCTCCGAGGTCACTTCAGCTCGTCAGGCTGGGATTCATACAAAGGGCCAACCAGACACATGCCCCTGCTCTTTCACCACCCCTCGTGATTAGGATCTGAATCATTACAACCCCCTCTGTCCTCTCCCCTGGGGGTGGCCAGGGATCACGTAATACATATGCCTGGCCGAGGTACTGCTGACCACTCTCTGACTCAGGCAGTGGGGTCTGGCCAGCCACGCGGTTTGCCTGTCCCACTTGGGCTCAAGACCCTAAGCCCAGAGTTAGGTCCTCATTTGGAAGTAGAACTCAGGGGTCGGGGCTTGTCAACTCTTTGTTAACCTGTCGGCCAGTGAGGTGGGCCATGGAGGTGCTCGTGGGATGCAGGGAAGGGGTCAATAAAGCACTGGAGAAGTAAAAACCACGGGAAATTTCAAGACAGGAAACCAGAGTTGGGAAGTCAGAGGTGATGGCGTTGTGTTGCCTTCATGGGGAAAACTGTTAGCTTGTATTTCGTGTCTAAGCTGCAAGTCAACCCTGGTCCTCGTTAATAAACAGAAGAGGAACAGTGCTGACCCTATGTATCAAGGAGAAGGAAACTGTTGGTGACAACCTTCCAGATCCCTGTAGGAACAAAGAAATCCCCTCCGGAGTGGCCCTAAGACTTACCATCCACATTCTGTGACTGACCTTGCTGTTTTGTCTCCTCCCACCCCGACAGAGGCCAGCTTTCGAGATGAATGAAAATTCATCTCTTTTCCAGTTTTATCCTCTTCTGTCTGTATTACTGCTGTGGCAGCACACCAGGAGATTGCTTTTGAACTATTTCATCTGTAGTAACTAAAGTTGTTAGTATGGATTGTAAATGTCTTACACAAGCTTTTACTAGAACAGTGACTGCATAGAATAAGCCTCATGGCCTTTTACTGCAAGTTGATATTTCTGTTCAAACTCTGGGTGGATGTCAATGAGGAGCTTGGGAACTGAATCGTGATTTATGGTTTTATTAGTTGAGTCAAAGATTTTAAAGTGCCAATGACTGAGTTAACATACAAGGCGACACTTTTCTTTAAGTCTTTGTTTATTTTTTTAAATTATTTGTTTGACTGTGCTAGGTGTTCTCGTTGCGGCGGCCTCTCTTGCTGTGGAGCACGGGCTCCAGGGCGCTCGGGCTGCCGTAGCTGTGGCACGTGGGCCGAGTAGCTGCAGCTCCCGGGCTCTGGAGCGCAGGCTCAGTAGTTGTGGCCCTTGGGCTCAGTTGCTCCGTAGCATGTGGGATCTTCCTGGATCGGGATTGAACATGCGTCTTCTGCACTGGCAGGCGGATTCTTTACCACTGGGCCACCAGGGAAGCCCAAGGAGACATTTTGAAAACGAAAAGAGAAAGTGAGGTCGCTCAGTCGTGTCCGACTCTGCGACCCCATGGACTGTAGCCTACCAGGCTCCTCCGTCCATGGGATTTTCCAGGCAAGAGTGCTGGAGTGGGTTACCATTTCCTTCTCCAGGGGATCTTCCCAACCCAGGGATCGAAACCAGGTCTCTCTCTGGCATTGCAGGCAGACGCATTACCGTTTGAACACCAGGGAAGCCAAGGGAGGCATATAACTAGAGCCTGCTAGAGATTAAAGACTCAGTCCTCTGATTACTGCCTAATAATATTTCCAGTTTGGGGGCTTACATTACAGAACTGTAGGAAAACTGCAACTAAATTCCTCTTTCCAAAATGCATGACTTAACATCTCTCCAGGTGCGGATGCCCTTGATGCAGGCGCAGACCCACCTGACAGCAACGTGAGTGGCATCTGCCTGGATGTTCCCGCGCAGCTGAACATCCGCATCCTCTTCTCAGATGCTGGCGCTGTGGAAGGGATGACTCAGCAGGAGATACTTGGCGTCGAGACTAGGTATGATGGCATCGAGGCTAAGTGTGCTTTAGAGAGAATCAGTAAAGCTGAGGATGTGCCAAAAAACCAGGAAATAGTCATTTCGAATCTGATTGCCTTATTTACAAATTGCAATGATTAGCAACATGATTACTTATATAAATGGAATGTGGATAAACTGGGTTTGTAATGGAAACTCATTCCCAGTCACTAATATTTATGGGCTATGTAGAAGGGATTCTGCCCTTCTACATTCGTCAGGGCTTACAGAGATGAATAAGGGGCTGCTTAGTGCTCAGCATATTTTGAGATTCATGAATATCAGCATACTGATCAGGGAATATAGAGATTTTGGTGACAAGATAGGTGGGTTCAAATCATGGCTTTTCCAGTATGAGCTGTGTGACCTGGGACAGTTGCTTAACCTCTTCTGAACTGTAGTTTCTTCATTGATCAGATGGTGATAGCACCTTTACATGTCAGAACTCTCACTTTTCAGTGACTGATTCCCAATTGACATAGACTTAAGCAAAAGGAGATTTTATTGGTTCAAATTGTGAAAAGTTTGTACACAGTTAGTTCATGATTCCTATGTGGTCAAGGGTCTTTTCCTCTTTATCTCTTGGCTCCTCCTTCCTTTGGATGGGCTTCATTCTCAGGGAAGTTTCCTCAAGAGGTGGCAAGGAAGAGCATCTTTCTCAAAAATGGTTTAGGAAGACTTTCGTTGGCTCAGTTTCAGTCATGTGCTTCATTCTGAACCAATCACTATGGCCAGGAGAG
The DNA here is from genome assembly GCF_023699985.2 of Odocoileus virginianus. Lineage (NCBI taxonomy): Eukaryota > Metazoa > Chordata > Mammalia > Artiodactyla > Cervidae > Odocoileus > Odocoileus virginianus. The sequence continues at coordinate 48,516,543 of NC_069685.1, read as the reverse complement.
TAGACAGATCTGATTGACCGGGTGTAGGTGATGGGCACATTCCTAGGTTCAGGTGAGTCCCCTTTGGTCTGCTTAACTGAGACTGGGAGAGGGTTAGTTCCCTCTGGGGAAAACTGGGGAAAACTGAGGTGCGATTACTAGAAGAAAGGCAAAGGGCTGCTGGGATAGGCAAAGAGGCAGCAATAACATAGAAAGCCCTCAAAAATCGTTAGCTACTGCTGCTGTTATTACTATTACACTATTGTTTGAGACAAACAGGTGATAAAACAAATGAACTTTAAAAGCACCTGTATGAAATGAGATGACGGGGGGAGAAGAGAGGAAGCAGAACTGGCAGAATGCTGGTAGTTGTTGCAGCCTGTGATAGGTCCACAAGGGTTCATTATACAGCTGTCTCAGCTTGTGTGTGCATTTGACAATTTACATACTACAAAGGGGCAGGGTAGCACCAGTAAAACATGAAACGTGTGTAGGAGAAGCCCAGTCACCTTGTTGTTGTGTCAGTTACCCAGTGTTCTTAACAGACCAGAAGTGAGTGGTGGCTTTATTGCCTGCATGACTTTCCCTCCCAGGTTCTCCTCTGTGACCTGGCAGTTCCAGTGTGGATTGACTTGTGAGGACAAGGCTGACCTCTTCCCCATCGGTGCATCGGTCCAGTTCATTAAGATACCCGCACAGCTACCCCGTCCACTTACAAGGTAATCTGTTTGCTGACCTCAGTGACATGATCAGGAAGCAGAAAAATATATGTTCAAAACTAAGAAGTTTAGGGACCTCCCTGGTGGTTCAGTGGTTGAGACTGCATGCTTCCACTGCAGGGGGCATGAGTTTGATCCCTGGTGGGGGGAGTAAGATCCCACATGCCACGTAGTGCTGCTGAATAAGTAAAAAACAAAAACAAACAAAAGCTTTCTTTTTTCTTTTTTTTAAGCTTTATTTCTTTAATCAAGTTTTAAATGAGTTTTAAAAAGTAATTTTATTTATTTGTTTTTGGTTGTGCTGGGTCTTCACTGCTGCTCCCGAGGACTTTTTCTAGTTGCAGAGAGTAGGGGCTACTCTTCAGTTTTGGTTTGCGGGCTTCTCACTGCAGTGACTTCTCTTGCTACAGAGCACGGGCTTTAGGCATGTGGGCTCAGTAGCTGCAGTTCCTGGGCTCTGGAGCACAGGCTCAGTAGTTGTGGGACATGGGCTTAGTTGCTCCATGGCACATGGGATTTTCCCTGATTCGGAATTAAACCCACGTCTCCTGCATTGACAGATGGATTCTTTACCACTGGAGCCACCAGGGAAGCCCTTTAATCAGATTTTGATGCAGCTCATCAAGAGCATGCTTTGCTATAGCTATTGTAACCTTCTAAAATGTTTTGTAGATTCCAGATCAATTTTACAGAGTACGACTGTAACAGAAATGAGGTTTGTTGGCCACAACTTCTGTATCCACTGACCCAATATTATCGAGGTAGGTAAAGCCCTTTTCTGAAATGGCTATCATTATGTTAACGTCAATTAAAAAACTTTTGAAAAAAGTATAAATGTCACAGGAAAGTTAAAACATATAGCAAAGTTTTAAAAAGAAAACATGTACTGATGTTGCCATTTAGAAATGATCACTGTTTATATTTTGGCTTATTTCTACTTAGTTACCCAAAAAGTTAAGAAATAACAACATTTTGGGGTATTCCCTGGTGGTCCAGTGGTTAAGACTCTGTGCATTCACTGTGGAGGGCATGGGTTTGATCTCTGGATCCCTGATCAGGGAACTAAGATCCCATAGGCTGTATGGCTCAGCCAAGAATGCCCCCAAGACCAAAAAAACGTTGCTTACACCACTGTATTTAAAATGGATAACCAGCAAGGTCCTACTATATAGCACAGAGAACTCTGCTCAATGTCATGTGGCAGCCTGGATGGGAGGGGAGTTTAGGGGAGAATGGATACATCTATATATGTATATATACATGTATATATGTATGGCTGAGTCCCTTTGCTGTTCACTGGAAACTATCACAACATTATTAATAGTCTGTACCCCAATACAAAATAAAAAGTTTAAAAAAATAAAATAATGATGATGATAATGACAAAAAAAAATTGCTTAGTCTGATTCATTGTCTTGCAGGAGAGCCTTACTCTCAGTGTGTTGCCAAGAGCTTACTACTTGTATCCTTCATCATACTAGCTGTATTCCTCAGTAGCCCCTGGATCAGAATACACAAAGATTAGAATTCAACTACCGTCTGACTTCTTACAGATCGTCAGCTTCTACGTCAGGGATTTGTTGTCCTCCTGTGTGCCTCTCTGTAAAATCTTAATAAATGAAATGTTTTATTTTTATAGAAAATTTTATTAAGTGCTCCACACATTAAATTCACATATGTAGCTATCCAAACATTCAAAGCAATTCAGAGTGGGTGTTCTCACTGATGCACCAGAGTGAGCAAAATGCCTGAGAGGGTCAACTGTGTCAATATGTGTAATTAGGAACTTCAGTTCATCACAGATTATGAAAGTCATAGGAGTTTTGGTTCAAATGTTATTCCTACCACAGAGAGTCAGTCTTTGAATTTTTTATCTATTTCTGTTGAAATGATAAGTTTCCACTATTCCTAAGAAAGGCTTACAAATGCATTGAAGTCTATTGACTTAGAAAATATTCACAACCTCAAAGTTGAGAGTTGTTTTATTTGGTGGGAATTTTTAGGACTTCAAGCCGGGAAGACACTGTCTCAAATGACCCTGAGAGAATTGCTCTGAGGAGGTGAAGAGAGGAGTCACGTTATATAGAAGTTTTGCAACAAAGGGCAAGTAGCTGGAACATCAAAAAAGATTGTTGTTATTTAAAACCAGATATCCCAAGTTAAGGGATTTTGCACTTTTCTATGTATGGGAAGATGCAGGAGTCTGGGCCCACTGAAATCATTCCTTTCAAATGTACTTCAGCTATATAGAGCCACTCTCCGGTGTTTCTAGACTTCCCAGGTGACTCAGTGGTAAAGAATCTACCTGCTGATGCAGGAGACACAGGAGACATGGTTCGATCCCTGGGTCGGGAAGATCCCCTGGAATAGGAAGTGGCAAACCACTCCAGTATTCTTGCCTGGAAAGTTTCATGGATAGAGGAGCCTGGTGGCCTACAGTTTGCAACCCACTGGGCTGCAAAGAGTTAGACATGACTGAGCATGCATGCACATTCTGTGTTTTTGCATCCTGAGGTTGCCTTCCTCAGGGCTTACTGCAGGGAGTAGCCGTAGTCTGATGACTGCTACATCGCAGGTATTCTACGCCTTTCTGAATTCTCTTAGGGCTCACCATCTCACATTGGAGGGCTGCAACTGCTGATGACTGTGATATCCTTCTCTAGGAGATCTTTGATATGGCAGGAAATACTCCATTTCTGAAGTCTTAAAAAGTGTGTATAATATGAAAATCCAAAAAAATGGATGAGGCAAGATGTAGGGGTTAGGGGAAAGGACCTAACATAGGAGGTAAGTAAAAACCAGGAGTGAACACAAGCCCATGAAAAAATATGCCAACAGCCTTGCATTTAGTAAAGGTAGGTCCGTAATATAGTCTTCAGTTTGCAAAAAATCCAAAATATGATTAGCTACAGGAATCATGGGGACCATTGATTAAAAAATAATCTGGCTTTCAATGATGTACAGTTTTTCCTAGTTGAGTCTTGAGAGAAATTCCTCCTGGGGCCTCTTACAAAGGGACGGACAGCACGATGCAGCATGGGGAGGGGGGCAGAGCGGCCATCTCCAGCCACAGACATGTGGCCACGTTGCCACCTGCAGTGAGGTTTCTTGGTGGGCTAGATAAATTTAGTCATTGTTTCAGATGGACTTTGTGCACTGTGGGTAAATGGAATTTTCTAAAGCAATTCTCTTCTGTCTCTGAGTTCTGAGCATCTCTTGACACCCTGGTGCTGTGTACAATGTGTTGTTGCATCTTTTTTTTTTTTTTTTTGTCCACACCATGTGGCTTGTGGGGTTCTGTTTCCACAACCAGGGATCAAACACATGCACTATGAACTACTGTTTTGTAATACAATGAGAAATGGAATATTTTGTGCCATATAAGTAAACAAAGGATGCCACGGTGATCAGTGATTGCAGCTACCATGACTGGTGAGCTGGTGAGCCCTAAGGGAACTCAGGAAGGAAAGAATACCTGCCACCTAGAAGCCGTCAGATTTTAGCCACTCCCTTCGGTGGAGCCCTGAGGAATCTCAGAATATGATGTGAAATAGAGTGTTTCCTGCCATATCAGTAAATAAAGATGGCGCTGTTAATAGTGATTGCAGCCCTAACAGGTGTGAGCTGTTAAGCCCTAAGGGAATTCAGGAAGAAGGGGAATACCTGCTATCTAACAGCCAAAACTGTAGCCACTCCCTGTGGTGAGGACCAAGGAAAGGAAGCTCAGGATGTGAAAACAGGATACTGGCCCTAGATAGGTGAGATGCATATGAAAGGAATGGTTTCAGTAAGCCCAGACTCTTGCATCTTGCCATACATAGAAAATCACTAAATTCCTTAACTTCAGATATCTGTTTTTTCTTAATTAACAATAATCTTTTGATGTTCAGACTACCTTCCCCTTGTTGCAAACTTCTATATAACCTGACTCCTTCCCCTGCTCCCCAGAACCGTTCTCTCAGGGTTACTTGAGATGCTATCTTCTGGGCTTGAAGTCCTAAAAATTCCCACCAAATAAAACATAACTCTCCACTTTTAGGTTGTAAATACTTTTATTAAAGTCCACAACATCATGGAAACACTGAATTTCTCCCCACTCTGCTGCACTCTTTCTTTTTTGCACTCTTTCTTAGATGTGGATCTCTGTGGGTTGAGGTGGTTACACCCGCTAGGAATTGAAAATTGTCTTTTATTAAAGCAAAGGAAATACCCAACTGATTGGTTCTTTGCAGTGAGTGATTCAGAGTCTTTCCCTGGCAGTTAGCATAACTAGCTCTGTGAAGTTAATGTAAAATTTCCAAATGACAGGGAATTAGCCTGATTTTGTGGGCTTTGTTAGGGAGATTTTGCACTTGAGAAAGGGAAAACTCACTTTGACAGTAGAAGGGGATTAGGGTCAGAGCAAACCTAGGTCTCCTGCATTGTAGGCAGATTCTTTACAATTTGAGCTACGGGGAAGACCTTACTATATAGTTTATATGTTCATATATGCATTTGGGAAATATCTATTGAACGACTACTGCCCTGAACCCTGGAGATACCAAGGCAATGTCCCTTGTCTGGTAGACTTGTTGACTGAAACAAAACAAAAAAACTTCAACATAACTCTGAAAGTTGAGAGTTATGTTTTGTTTGGGGATCTTACTGAAGGCTATAGCTCAGGAACACAGCCTCTCAGATTGCTGTGAAACTGAAAAAGGTAAGGGAGAAGCCAAGATGTACAAGAGTTTTTGTCGAAGGGAAAAAACCATATAGTTGAACATCAAAAGATTACTGTAATCACAAAGAACAGCCATCACAAGTTAAATGATTTTTAGTGCTTTTGTTGACAAGTCCAAGCTTGCTCTGCTTGCCTCATGACAGGCCAATGAATTGGAGACAGGTGTTGAAGCAAGGAATATGATTTTTTGGAAAGCTGGCTGATGGAGAAGATGGCAGACTAATGTCTCAAAATAACCACCTTGTCCAGGTCTGGATGCCAGGTTCTTTTATAGTAGACCAGAGAGAGAAGCCATGAGGAACTAAAGTCAAAAGGCAGAATAGAGAAGGAAAAGCAATGAGGAAGTAAAGTAAAAAGGGCCATCAAGCTTGCAGTACATGATGGGGAACAGCCAGCCTCAGGAAGGGAAGTGTTAATCTCTTTTTTTCTCAGAGCCATTCACAGGTGCGCAGGGTCAGAGTCTCTCTTTGAGCTGAACAAAGGCACTCTAGTTTAATAGGCAGAGGGGTAGCCTCCTCTGAGGCAGGCCATTTTGTATGATTATAATAGCAGCAATGAAAAGCAAGTCAAAGAAACAGTTGAAACATGAAGTAAGAATTGGTTCTTCTCTGCAACACTTTTCCATGCCTGGGAAGGTGGAAGAGTCTGGGCTCACGTAAATTATTCCTTAGATATGCATCTTATCTATTTAGGACCTGTAACTTGTTTTTCTCCTTTCTGAATCCCCTCAGGATGAACCCTTGGGGGTGGCTGCAGTGGCTAATGGCTTGATGGCTGTGACATCCTTTGCTTACTGAAATGGCAGGCAATTTTTTTTTTTTTTTTTTTTGTCCAGGAAGTTTTACATTCTACTGGGGGAAAACTGGCAATAAACATAGACAAGATAATGTCAGACAGTGGTAGGTGCTATGGAGAAAATAAAACAGGACTGCCTAGGGTGGGGTGGTAGGGACACTTCTGCTAGTGGTCAGGACAAGCTTCTTAGAAGCAGTGACATTTGAGCTGAGACTTGTAGGAGCTAATCTTGAGAAGGTCCTGGAGAAGGGTGTTCTAGGCAGAGAGAAGGGAAGAGTCAGCAAGTTCAAGCGCGCCAACCTGGAAAAAGAAAGAAGGCAGGTGGGTGGGGTGGAGACCAGGACTTGGGGAAGGCAGAGGTTAGACCCAGTGGTGTGTCTGCTGGCTCTGGTAAGAAGTTTGAACTTTATTCGGAACGCAGTGGGAGAAGTCAGAAAATTTTAAGTAAGCTCACATCCGGTTTTCGTGTTTGTCAGAGATCTCTGTAGCTGCTGTGTGCAGGATCCTAGCAAGAGCAGTCTGGCACCAGACCCTGCTTTGTCCGCACAGGGGCCAGGACCCCAGAGAAAAACACCACACGGGGTGTAATTCCGTTGATAAGAAATGTCCTAACAGGCAGATCTATGGAGAAAAGGTTGTTCAGTGTTGTCGGGAGCTAGGGGATAAGAAGGGGACTGACTGGAACTGAGCAGGAGAAATCTTTATGGGGTTGATGGAAACGTTCTCAAATTGATCCCGACGCTGAACTCTGAAACTTTACTAAAAATCACAAAATTGTAATACCCTAGTCGGGTGAACTTTCTGGCACGTAAAATCAACAAAACTCCTATAAAGCTGTGAACGGCAGAGAGAGGGGCAGCTTTTGATCAGGCTGGGGCTGAGTTCCTGAATCCCCCGCAATGACCCGGGGTTAGCGCCAGTTGGCCCCGCAGCCGCCATCGGCCGCAAGTCCTGGCGCCATTGGTCGGCCGGCGGGGGTCGTGCGCGTGCGCGCGCGCGTGGGGGCGGAACCGGAACCGGCTGTAGCCAAGGGGGCGGGGCCTCGAGGGCGGCGTTGGCGGCGGCCGGAGCGGCGGCCGTGGTAGCTGGACTGGGGACAGCTGGTATAACCCGGAGCTCCATGGTTCGGAGCCGCTGCCAGGCCGCAGGAGAAGCTCGATCCCCGGGTCATCCCGGCTGACCGTGCGGGCCCGCGCAGCCCAGAGCCGCCGGCGCCCGTCGGGTCCCGCGGGGGGGCGCGGGCCGGTCCGCCATGGGGTCCCTGTTCCGGAGCGAGACCATGTGCCTGGCGCAGCTCTTCCTGCAGTCCGGCACGGCCTACGAGTGCCTCAGCATCCTGGGCGAGAAGGGCCTGGTCGAGTTCCGAGACGTGAGTGTCGCCCGGGAGATGCGGGCTGTCGCTCCCTGCCAGGCTCCCTCATTGCACCTTTAGCTCGGGCCTCCTTCCCCGCGGGCTCCTGGGCAGGGGCGCCCATTTCCCAGAAGGGGAAGCTGAGGTCCACTTTCCGGCCAGAGCTTCCGCAGAGCGGGGCCCGAGCCCAGGGTCGCCGGATGTCTGGTCCGCGGCCACCCTAGCTGGGTTAGTTAGGAACGCTTGTCTTCATCACCTCGGGTCGTGCCGTCTGATGCTTCGGAGCCAGGCACTGGGCTACTTAAGCGGGAGTACAAATCTGTTAAGGCCTCTTGAAGCCCTTCTGGAACTTATGGGGACGGGGAGGAGGGGAGGAATATTAAGTAAACGGGAATACGTTTGCTGTACCCACAATAAAAGGGGATGGTGAGATGGTGCCTCCGGTAAGGGGCCGACCGGGAAGCCTCTCTGAGGAGGTGTCTTTGGGCCGAGCCAGCCCTGGGGAGTTCTGGGGGACACGGACCCAGGTGAAGGGAACAGGAAGAGCCAGGAGCCTGAATTAGGAATGAACTTGGTGTAAGCTCCCGGGCGGCGGGATTTTTTGTCGTTCACTGTTACCTGGTGATGTATTGATGCATACCACTACCTCCTACGGAATAGGAGTAGCGTCAGAATTTGTTGAAAGGGAGCTGCCCCCCCAGCAAGTAGTAATAAACACTTGTTTTATATATCTGTTTATTTGTTTATTGTTTGGCTCCCCCATGGACTGTCAACCCCTGGCGGTAAGAGTCTTGTTCATTCCTGATTCCTAAGTACAGCCCCTGACTTTGTGGGCATTAATAGGCATTTGTGGAATGAATGAACAAGCTTGTATCAAGTGCTTGCTGAGTTTGGTGCTGGAGACTCAGGGATGAGCAGGATGGACAAAGTCCCTGTGTTTTTGTTGCTCACAATCTGGGAGGAGTTAACAAACACACTCTGATTATGAGCTGTAATAAGTGCCATGCAGGAAAAAACAGCATGAAAAGGAGATTATGAAGCAGGACTTGGCTGATTGAAAAGTCACTTGAGTGAACATTTTATTTCTTGGGGCCCACCTTTCATCGCTTGTGGTTTCCCTTCATCTTTCTGAGGGCGCTTTAGTTTCAAGAGGGAACTCTTCCACCCAATATATGATATCAGCGATTTTGGGTTTGGTCCCCCAAGGCAATTGCAAGGTCAGGGAGAAACTCCTGAATGACAGGTGAGGCTGCAGAGAGGGCCCAACTTGTCCTGGTTTTTGGAGCCACTTGGGCTTCAGCACATGATGCCCACTCTCCTGGCTCGGGCTGCGCTGAACTGTGAATAAGGAGCCTCCGAGAGATTCAGGAAAGAGTTGTTTGAGAAACAAGCTCCCTTCTTTATCATAGATTTTTTCCATCCTGTTAGTCCTCAGGCCAAGAGACTTCAGTCAAGCTGAAGTCTTAGAGGTTTGAACAAATGCTCTAATTACTGTGAAGATTCAAGTTTTGTTGAATGCCATTACATTAGGTAGTAGAGGACGCTTGAGATTCTTCTAAACTGAAAATTAGGGAAAGAAAAAGAAAGTGCTGTTCATCTTTTTCACAAGTGCAATAAAGTGGAAATGCTCACATTGTGTGATGCTCGGTGTTCAGAGCTCAGGGGTGTATGTGTGTCTGTCTTCGGGATGGCTGTCAAGCAGCTAGAGCAGAGAGCTCCATCATACCTGACTCTCTATGTTCCCTTCTGGAGTTTCTTACTGACTTTGTGCTCACCGGGTGGGATTACTGACGCCAGTCTTTTCTGGCTTGTGCAGGTGGGAGCGTTTCCCCCTTTTCTTTTAGCGATCCTTCTAAGGGCGGAGAGGCAGGACCAGAGTTTCTGCAATGATAGCCAAAGAGAAGACCTGGAAAAGAAAGGTGATTCAACTCACCAGTAGGACTGAGCGAAGGGCAAGGCTGTCCCACTTTTCTAAGGGTCTGGAGTCTGAGGATGGTGTTTACCTTTTGTCCGTTAGGATCGCAGGTGTGGATACTGGTGAAAACAGCACCAGGCAACCTCGGCTGGTTTTTCTAGATTAATTATTATTCTTAAAATGAATCTGTGTTAAAATGTACTTCATAGCATTCGCTTGGGATTAAGGTGCTATTGCCACCTAAAAAGAAAATAGAAGCTAAACTTCACACAAGAAACCACACAATAGAAAAAAACCAGTTAACATGCTGTGTAAGCAGGCGATGGCGGATGTCATATCCAGTCACATGTGCGTTATTGCCACAGAAGTTTGCCTCCTCATAAAGATCCTACTATTTGTGGAACCCTGGTGTCCGATTTGAGTTCACTAGTGTTTGATATTGAAGAAAAAGACATCAAAACTGAGAAGCCGTGTCATTCATAGACAGCTTTTGATGGGTGGCTTCCTGTGCTCATTCTTAGTTCTAACCAGACAGAGGGTATCTGAATCACTAGAAACTTGAAAGTGGTTACTAGTTTGGATTAGTGTGACTTCCAGAAATGAGTGCAAATGTGACAAACAGAAGTGAGATTAGAATTTTTGTCTTTCTTCTGGTTAGTTCTTTATAGAAGTTTGGAAAACTGAACAAGAACTGAGGCTTTACGGGAGATATTCTCAGGTGGTTCAAGCAGCTTCATGCCACGCTGTTTCTAATTCTCCATTTTGAGAGTGCCCCATGCCAGATGGGCTTCCATTGTGACTCAGCTGGTGAAGAATCTGCCTGCAATGTGGGAGACCTGGGTTCGATCTCTGGATTTGAAAGATCCCCTGGATAAGGGAAAGGCTACCCACTCCAGTATTCTGACCTGGAGAATTCCACGGACTGTAAAGTCCATGGGGTGGCAAAGAGTCGTACACGACTGAGCAACTTTCACTTTCCACCCCATATGGTGCTGCGTGGAGTAAACTTAAAATTCTTGCCCTGTGTGCCTTTCAACATAAATAATTACTGTAATTTAAAAAGTTGTGATGGTAATATATATCCACTGTGGGAAATTTGGAAAACCTAGGATAATAACTTCCATGATCCCACTAGCTAGAAATAAACACTTTACCATTTTGGTTAACATTGGCCGAACATTGTTTTTCTAATAATATTTTTTAATGTACATGTATAGATATTTTTATATAGTTGGAGCCACACTAATAGTGTGTGCATGTGTGTATGCTCAGTCGTATCTGACTCTTTGTCACCCCATGGACTGTAGCCTGCCAGGCTCCTCTGTCCATGGGATTTCCCAAGGAAGAATACTGGAGTGGGTTGCCATTTTCTCCTCCAAGGGATCTTCCCAACACAGATATCAGACCTGCGTCTCCTGCGTCGGCAGGTGGATTCTTCACCGCTGTATCTCCTGGGAAGCCCCACACTGATAATATGTTTAATCTCCTTCTTCCCACACACAAGTTGTGATTAATTTCCTCATTTTATTAAATATTCTTTTATAATAATTTTTGTTGTTTTAAGCTTTGTTTGCTAAGATATTAAGTAGAGGGAAGAGTATATGGAAACAGTGAATTCCTATATACCCATAATATAAACCCATGGAGGGAATTCCCTAGTGGTCCGGTGGTTAGGACTTGGTGCTTTTACTGCCAGGACCCCAGAAAGCCATATGGTGCAAAAAAGAAAAAAAAAGGAAACTCCCATCAGACAAGATCATTTTGAAGCAAATCCCAGATATATTATTTCATTCATAAATATTTCACTAAGTACCTCTAAAAGATAAGGACACTAAAAAGATACCATTATCATACCTAAAGTTTTTAATAATAATTTCTTAATATAATCAAATACCTGGTCACTTAAAACATCATTTTTAATAAATGTATAGTAATCACTTGTATTACTGACCCATAATTTTTACACAGCTTTATTGATGTGTATCATAAAGTTCACCTGCTGCAAGTGTACAATTTGTTGGTTTTTAGAAAATTTTCTGAGTACTGTGTCCATTGCCACAAGCCAGTTGTAGAACATGAGATCATCCCAGTAAGGTCACTTATGCTCATTTACAGGTCATCCCCCTCCTCACTCTAAGACCCAGGCAATCACTCATCTACTTTCTGCCTCTAGGTTTTCCTTTCCTGGACATTTCGTAGAAATGGAGTTGCACAATATGTGGTCCTTTGTGTCGTCTTTCATTTGCATCATGTTTCTGGGTATCTCCTCCCTGATATTGATGTATTGTTTTTTTCCCCCTCTTTTTACTGCTAGTATTCCACAGTGTGGATGTAGACCATGATTTCCTTAGGCAATTTTCCATGGTCAATAGTTTTTTCTCTATCCTTGAAGTTGATCCTCTTCTGCATACATTTTTGTCTGTATCCATAGTTTTTTCTTTTAGGTTGAATTTCTTCATGGAATTGTTCTGGACTAGAGGATATTTTTCAGGCTTTTTAAAAAATCTGTTTTTATTTTTTTGGCTGAGCTGAGTCTTTACTGTGGTGCCTGCACTCTCTAGTTGTGGCGAGTGGGCTTACGGTTCCCCCACCGGGGATCGAACCTGTGTCCCTTGCATTGGAAGGTAGATTCTTAACCACTGGTTCACCAGGGAAGTCCCCAGACTTTTTTGGATAACAGTTGCCAAATTGCTTTCCAGAAAAGATGTGTCCATTTATACTCCCACTCCGTAGTATACAAGGATATGCTTTTCCCTTAAACCCTTGGCAGTCGTACTTTATTTATAAAATCGAAGTTGTTTTTAAATTTTAGAAAATTCAGAGCAAAATTTTCATCCTTCTTCTCAGCTCAACCAGAATGTAAGTTCTTTCCAAAGAAAATTTGTTGGTGAGGTGAAGCGATGTGAAGAACTGGAGCGAATATTGGGTAAGTTTTTTTAAACAAATTATTATTTTATATAATTGAATATATAAGCAAACCTTGTTCACTTTAGAAAAATTAGAAAATCTAGACAAGTAGAAAAGAAAAAAGAAGTTATCTGTATTCTTACCATTCATGTAATCACTGTTATGTAGGTTTATATTTTCGTTCCACACTTTTTACTGTTCATCTATAAAAGTAAGGATTTACATATATAATGATCAGGTTATTTTGTTATTAGCTTTGTTTCTCATTGATGGTACTTTAACATCTTTTAATGTCAATAAACAGATTAACTCATCATTGTTTTTAGTGGCAGCATAGTATTTTATGGTATTAATATACCACGAGTTATTTAGCCAATCCTTTGTAGTTTGTTATAATTTAGAAACAATGTACATGTTAATACTTAAATTAGATCAGAGCACAAGGGAGGTAGGAAGTGGTAGATAACTTGGTTAATAATTTCCTTTTTCTCAGGGATTATTTCCTCTGCATACATCAGTGTTCTCTGACTGTTAACCATTAAAACTCAGCAGCTCAAGGCTACTTCCTTTATCTGTAAAACTTTTAACATCTTAGCCTAAAATAAAATGTTATTGTTGTCCAGTTGCTCAGTCATGTCTGACTCTTTGTGACTCCATGGACTGCAGCACTCCAGCCTTCCTTGTCCTTCACCATCTCCTGAAGCTTGCTCAAACTCATGTCCATTGAGTTGGTGATTCTGTTCAACCATCTCATCCTCTGTTGTCCCCTTCTCCTCCTGCCTTCAATCAGGGTCTTTTCTAATGAATCTGCTCTTCACCTCAGGTAGCCAAAGTATTGGAGCTTCATCTTCAGCATCAATCCTTCTAATGAATATTCAAGACTGATTTCCTTTAGGACTGCCTGGTTGGATCTCCTTGCAGTTCAAGGGACTCTCAAGAGTCTTCTCCAACACCACAGTTCAAAAGCATCAGTTGTTTGGCACTCAGCCTTCTTTATGGTCCAGTTCTCACATCCATACATGACTACTGGAAAAACTACAGCTTTGACTTTTGTTGACCTTTGTTGACAAAGTAATGAATCTGCTTTTTAATATGCTCTCTGGGTTTGTCATAGCTTTTCTTTCAAGGAGCAAGCATCTTTTAAAATAAAATAGTCTTTATCAGTTCAAACCTTGAAGTTCTGCTTGAAATACAGAGAGGGGAACAATTCCAAAGTCACTGTCAGAAAAACCTGAGGATGAGAGAGTTGAGGAGGGAAGATAAGATGACTTTTGGAGTGATTTCTAATAGTTAATTGTTGTGGATTTTATATTTTTTAACTGGGATTTTTAAGATCAGAAGAAACCTTTGGGTCATCAGCAGCCTAGTCCTCTGCATACTGTTTGAGATCCCAGTCGTTTGTGTGGATCATGAAAGACAGGGCAATATCACACTTCCTTCTTTGCCACGTGTATGAGTCATTGATCAGGTTGTATATTTGGAATGAGTTTCCAGAGACAGGGCAGGATTGACAGGACATTAGACATGCCCAGGGCTTCCTGTAGCTTACACTGTTTCAGAAAGAGTCCAGACTTAAAAAGAAAATGAACCATCAAGTAAATTTAGGTATGTGCTGTGCTATTCTGTGCTTAGTCGTGTCCTACTCTTTTCGACCCCATGGACTGTAGCCCTCCAGGCTCTTCTGTCCATGGGGATTTTCCAGGCAAGAATATTGGAGTGGGTTGCCATGCCCTCCTCCAGGGGATCTTCCCAACCCAGGGATCGAACCCAGGTCTCCCACATTGCAGGTGGATTTTTTACCGTCTGAGCCACCAGGGGAGCCCAAGAATACTGGAGTGGGTAGCCTGTCCCTTCTCCAGGAGATCTTCTCCACCCAAGAATCGAACCAGGGGTCTCCTGCATTGCAGGCAGATTCTTTACCAGCTGAGCTATTGGGGAAGCCCAAATTTAGGTAAAATAGGTTAAAGAAATTCACATCCATTTCCAAAAAGCTCTTAAACCCATTGCTTCCTTTGCTCTTATTGGTAAGACATTCTTCTCTTCCTGCCTGTTTCCTTCCTTCTCTTTCTCCCTCTCGCCCTCCTTTCCTCCCTTTCCTTCCTTCCTTCCTAGTAAAATAACTAGTAAGACTTCTCCAAAACATTGTATCTGGTAACGATTTTTTACCAGGTATTATGACTTTTATCCTATGGAAAAAGATGCTAAAAGGAATTGAAAATGTAGACTAAAGAATTTAAGTTATTTTTGGCTGTCTGAGTATTAGTTTCATGAATCTAGTGTAAGTGGTCCTAAGTCAAACCATCACAGCTAACTGGTGACTTAGGAGAGCCGGGCTCTTTGCCCTGCGGTTTCTCTTTTTGCTGAGAAAGGTTGTTGTGTTTTTTCCTGATGGATGTGTATTTCCTCCTAATGGCATCTGCAGGGAGTTCACACTGACATTTCTGGTGGCTTATTCCTGCACTTCCAAGTGTGCTTTTAACTTTCTGCTTCATCTACAGGTGGCAGAGGCAAGTGTGACTACAGAGTTCTTTAACTAGAGTTTTAGTAATGAAGGACAGGAAATTTCAGAAAATATGCATATAGGTTACTGTCACTCTATGCTGATCTCTCCAGGCAGAATTATTTTACAGATGTTCAGAAGCAAGGTGACAAAAGTCATCTATCAGTCAATTGGGACAATCCAGACTTTTGTGCCTTTAGACAGTTTTTACATGACCTGGGAAAAGTGGGGACATGAAATGTTCTCACTGAAACATCCTGGACTAAGATTTTCAGTCTAATTTGTTTAACTTTTCCACAGCATACTTGGTGCAGGAAATCAATAGAGCTGATATTCCCCTCCCTGAGGGGGAGACCAGTCCTCCGGCACCACCTCTGAAACAAGTGCTGGAAATGCAGGTAACTTGGTTCTGAAGGAGGGTTTTAGGTCACTAACCTCAGATCGGGCTTATTCACTTACTTTATATTGTCTAGTGCTTTTCTGCCTTTCTTCTCAAGACTGTGGAATGAAAGTCAAAGAACCATATTATGGTTAACTCTCAGTAACATTATCTGTGATACATTTTAACTAGAATTCAGTTTTCTTCTTCCTTAGTATAAGACAGGTGGTATTGAACAGAGATTGACAAGAATTAGATCATGAGATCTGGTCATGTAACCTCTGGGCTTCTGCAGGCCTTAGCATGCTGCTGCTACTGCAGGTCATCGAGGCTTCAGACCTGTGCCCTACACATCTCCCCCGATTCACCCTGACCCTTTCCCCTCGAATTATCAGAAGCTAGTGTGAAAGTGGTTCCCCGTGGTTAGCCAGCAGGATTCCTTCTCTTGGAGTTCAGTGTCGGGGATACACTGTGAGAGCATGGGGTCATTCATTCATTAGCATCCCCCTCCACCCCCATGAATTATCTGTTGAGATTTTGGTCTCCTCATCTGAGTGTTTATCACAGTCGGAAATAGACTAGAGCTTTTACAGCCCTTCTAAAACGATTAGTACTGTATAACTGGGACCATTCCATTGCTGACTGTGCTGTTTGTTTTACTGGGAGGAAGTCGTTTAGCAGTTGCATATGAACGGACTCTGGAGACACCTATACAGTCCAGTGAGAGCAGTCAGTTGGTTTGGCCTGTTTGGTGTGTTGGTTATGATGTAATTACAAATACGGTGATTGCTAGCTGTTTATCATTTCAGTAAAGCAGAGCACAAGTAATAAATGTAGTGTGTCAGGGGATTTGTTTGAATACAAGTTTTCATTGAGTCAGTGGGTTTTACAGATTTCCGCTTCTACTGTTTTAATCCTTAAAGTATCGGTAAGGATGCTTGGTACACACTAATTGTTAAATATTTGTTCTCAAGTATTTTTATGCCTAATTAATTGAATAAGTGCAACTGCATAGAAACTCAGGCTAGAGATTAGGAATAGGTATGTTTGGGAAAGAGTGTTTTTCTATGTTACAAATAAAAGGAAATGTAGTCTTAAAAGAGGAAGACTCTTTGGTGTATGGTAATGAGTAAGCAGGTGAAGGGAAACCAGAAGAAATGATAACCTGAGATTAGCGTGCAGAGTCATCATGGCACCCAAGTGCTTGCCATCACGGGTACCTGAGTTAATATGAAACAGTAAATGATGAACTTTGAAAAGCTGTGCATGTTTTCATATCCCTATCAAACTCTCATATACATTCTGGCTTTTTGAAACCTCTCCTGGTTCTGGGGTGCTGTGAAAAGAGTATTAGAGCCAGACTTGGAAGTAACCCAGCTGTCGTTTCATTTCAGGAGCAGTTGCAGAAGCTGGAGGTCGAGCTGAGAGAGGTCACCAAGAACAAGGAGAAGCTGAGGAAGAACCTGCTGGAGCTGATCGAGTACACCCACCTGCTGCGGGTGACCAAGACCTTCGTCAGGCGCACCGTGGAGGTGCTGGTGATGCCTGGGAGGAGGGGCCTTTCCTCCTCTTCCTTTCGGCCACGTGGCATGCAAGATTTTAGCTCCCTGACTTGGGATTGAACCCAGGCCCCCTGCATTGGGAGAGTGGAGTCTTAACCACTGGACCACTGAGGAAGTCCCAGGAGCGCATTTCTTTTATAAAAATCTCATTCCCATCAGGTTTTTGGGTTTTGTTATCAACTCCTATAGAGATACTGCTTTTTAAAAGAAATACATCTTTAAAAAATGAAAGAGATACATTTTGATCTTCGTTTTATTTATCAGCTGGATTCCCATGTTGGTTTTAACCGTTTGCTGTTGTTTACTTTGCTAAGTCATGTCCCACTCTTTGTGACTCCGTGAACTGTAGCCCGCCAGGCTCCTCTGTCCATGGGATTTTCCAGACAAGAATAATGGAGTGAATTACCATTTCCTCCTCCAGGGGATCTTCCTGATCCAAGGATCGAACCAGAGTCTCCTGCTTGGCAGGTGGATTCTTTACCACTGAGCCACTTGGGAAGCCCTGGTTTTAACCATAACTACTTCCTATTTGTAAAATGCTTTAGTTTGCAGTTGAAAAAAATACTTTTTATAATCATGAGAAAAAACTGAACAGTGGAAATCAAACTCCAAAATTTCAGTTTTATTCTTTCCTTCTTCTCAAATTCCTAAAAGTAATGGAAGTTAAAAAAAAGAAAACCTACATAGGAATAATGAACAGCCTATGCAGCAGTACTGTACTCAGCTGAGCATCAGAGAGGGGCAAAGTATATTCCTTCGGGACTTCATTTCACTTCCTGTGGCAGGTGTGACCTCTGATACAGTTACTCTGTGTTAGGTTAAGGTGATGACATACGTTATAACCAGACTTTTATTATATGTAGATGTCATCAAGTAGTTTACAAATAAGGAATGGGGACGTTATCCTCTTTCTTTATCAGAACCGACTCACATGTCTGAGTTACCTTGGCACCCAGATCTGAGTAGTTCTTTTGCCCTGCAGACTTGTTTGGAAACAGGACTTAGGAATTAAAGTGTTACTTTCGGTGAGACACTGTTGGTTTCATGTCTCCTTGTAGTTCGAACCCACTTACGAGGAATTCCCACCCTTGGAGAACGAGTCTTTGTTGGACCACAGCTGTATGCAGAGGCTGGGAGCGAAACTGGGGTAGGTGACAACTGGCCTGGCGCGCTTCACACTGTCCTTCTTGTCAGCGGGAGAAGGGAGCAGATGAGCAGCCACCATCTGCAAGCCTGTGTGGAATGAAAGAAAGTGAATATTTGTGATAAGAAAACACTGTACTCTAGTGTTTGTTGAGTTGAATCACTCAGCTGTATTGACTTTTTAAGTAGATATGACGGGAATTGCTTCTTTTGGTATCATGAACTGGAAAGAAGGAACATTCGTGCCGTTTATCATTACTCCGTAAGCTTCAGATAGCTTATGTCACTGAAGCATCAAGCCCTGTTTTATTTGGTGGGGACATAGGGGCTAAACTGAATCGGGTAATTTATTAATCATATTTTAAGGATCTCTCTTTACTATTTATTCTCTCTGTTTACTTGAACTAATGGTAATGTGTTTCCTCATGTGTTTTATAATCTCTTTTTACAATGAACTTCGGTTCCTTTGCTCCTTATCTGTAGGCATTCAGTGATGTTTAGTGTCAGGCTGTATTCCTTCAGAAAGAACTTATTTTTACATATGTCAGGTACTTGGGAGCACTCCATCTATTTGGAATCATTTTACATTAATTTCTCTGCTTGAGTTTATTAACTTTTTTTTCTGTTTGTTTACTCACTCTGCATGTAATATGAATTTCATCCACAAACCTGAGTGCGTTCTAACTTGTGGTTGTAAATCATCAAGGAATATTCTCCCCTTTCTCCCCAAAATTGAACGGAAATAAACAAGTTTGCATGTAGGCTCCTTTGCAAGATGGATTTTTTTCTAGTCCACCTATTCACTTAAGGTGTAGTCCTTTGTTGAGGGGGGTGAGAGTCCCAACTTTGAGGTGATTGTGGGGCTTTAGTTCTAACTCCTCACCTGATATAGACTCAGGGCTCCTCTCCCATGCTAGCCTTGAAACTCAAGGCCTTGAGATACTGGTTATGTATAGATACTGGCTCCATATAATACATCAGGACATAACTATGAGGTCCTGTTTTATTTTTGGATTCCAAGAATTTCTCTAATTTATGAGCTCAGCTTTACATTGAAGAGGATGTTTCAAAAATATTTAATCCAGCATTTCAGATATTGTTCAGTTGGAGAGCTTTCAGGGTATCTTCCCCATTTTGCCAGAAATGAATGTTCTCATCATCCTTTTACTGCAGTTTGATAATATTCATTGCTTTTACTTGACCACAGCCTTTATTGTCTCATAGATTTATATCTGGCCTAATTAACCAAGGAAAAGTTGAAGCATTTGAAAAAATGTTGTGGAGGGTCTGCAAAGGGTACACCATTGTGACCTATGCAGAGCTGGATGAGCCCCTGGAAGACCCTGAAACAGTGAGTAAATGTCACCATCTCCTTTCAGCAGTGACAGACTTGCCCCAGAGCTGGACGTACAGTCCAGAGTGAAGCATTTGAGTGAGTTGTTCACCGGATTCCTTCCTTTCCTTGGATACGTTTGGGGGGAGTTCCTGAGAATAGGGACTTTCTCCTGTTCTACTGAAGTACAATAGGGGCATTAATGTGGATACATCACTACTTTCTGAGCTTTAGATCCAGTTTAGGTTTCAGCAGTTGTCCCAATACTGTCTTTTATGGCAAAGGATCTAGTTAAGAATCACACTTTGGATTTGTTTGTCATGTCTGTTTTTTTCTTGGTTGCCCTGCAAGGCTTGTAGAATCTTATTGAATAGATTCCCAACCAGAGATTGAACCCTGGGCCCTCAGCAGTGAGGTGCAGAGTCCTAACCACTGGACCGCCAGGGAGTGCCCACTTGTCATGTTTTTTTGGTCTCCTTCATTCTGGGATAATTTCTCAGTCTTACCTTGACCTTCATCGTCTTGGCATTTAAAAGTTATTCTAGACCAGTGTTTTGGGTAGAATGGCCCCCTGTTTGGGTTTGTCTGATGTTTTCTCATGATGAGATTCAGGTTATGTGTCTCTGTCAAGAATGTCCTAGAAGTGATGTTGCCTTCTCACTGCTTCCCATCAGGGGCACATGATTCCTTTGTCCCATTACTTGTGATGTTCATTTTGATCTCTTGATCAAGGTAGTGACTCCTAGTCGTCTCCGCTGTGAATTTGTAGTTCCTTTTCCTTTGTATTTAATACATGTTTTTGAGGAAGTGCTTTGAAACTCTGTAAATACTCAGTTCCTCATCAGATTTTCAGTCTGTTAATTTATTTCCTGTTTTATTCAATGAGTAATACTCTGTTACTTTGATTTTTTATTTTGATATTCAAATTCTCTAGATTTGGCCATCTGGAGCCTATTCAGCTGGCTTTTATATTCTTTTTACATGTTCCCATCATCTTTTGAATACTTCTTTGCTTTCCTGATAACAATATATCCAGATTCATTTTGTAATTTCCCTCATGCAGCTCTGGAATTAGCCATTTCTCTGAGGAGCTTAGTTCTCTTTAGTGGAGAATGGTAATTAGAAGCCACACTGTGGTTTCTGGGTGTGCCCATTGTGAATGAGGTGATGCTGTTCCCGGCTCTGTCAGTGGACAAAGGGTGCACACATGCCAATGACTCACCCACTCACAACTTTATTTCTGTACCTGTGTGTGTAAGTGAAAACCGTGACTTTACATCCAATTCTACTCCAGTACCATAGGGTCATCCTGATTTGTAGAGTTCATTTGTAGGGTTCATTTCTAGATTTGTAACTCCTTTCTTCAATGGTGAGAAACTCAACTCCCATTGTTTATATACTTATTTGATCAGACCCTTTGTATGTGACCAGTCTGCCCACTGATCTCTTATCTCTGCTTCCCTCACCTTCTCTCCATACGGAGCTTCAAGTTCCCCAGCCCCTTGACTGAGTGGCCCCCTGGTGTGGGTGCCCTGCTCACCCTTTCTGGGTGGCTCCCCTGCAGCATGTTTCCTCATAGAGCTTGGGCTCTGATTTTGCCCTTCCCCTCCCCTCTCCAGGTCCATCCCCGAACGCACATCTGAGGCTTCAGGAATGAATTATTCAGGGAGGGAAGCAGAGGAGCCAGAGAGGAAAGAGCCATAATTACCTTTTAAAATAGCTGTGATTAATTTTTTTTAAGACTTCAACCATAAAAATAACTATTTTGCTCTAAATGAGGATGAATTGATCTACTAAAGGTAGAAAAGGAACTTGGGCTTCTTAATTTTGAGAGAAGTGTTCATGTGTTCTTTCCTAGATTTGCCTTAGGAATTTTGGCTGTAATGTTGTTGTTCAGTTGTGTCTGACTCTTTGCGACCCCATGGACTATAATCTACCAGTCTCCTCTGTCCATGGGATTCTCCAGGCAAGAATACTGGAGTGGTTTGCTCTGTTCTTCTCCAGGGGATCTTCCTGACCCAGGGATTGAACTCAGGTCTCCTATATTCCAGGCAGATTCTCAAGGGAATAGTTTTGATGCATAAAGGAGTTTGGCTGTGAAATGATTTTTATAAGGTTTAGCCTGAGTAAATCACACCTGTTGGAAAATCTAATCAGTCAAGCTGTTCATTAACCATACACTTACAATATTTTTTGTGCCTCCTGAAATTGCCAGTAGCAATATGTTAATTATCCATCACCTGTGACCTCTGAGACCTCTCCATGTAAAGCTGAAGATTAAAACTGTTCTGAAGTAGCATTTACATATCTCTGAGTTTTTTCTTTTTTGAGAACATATCACTCTCACGCAAAACATAAAAATTTTTTAAAAATACAATTTCTAAGCTCTTTGGTGCTGAGTTTATACCAGTATGTTAAAGGGCATTAAATGTCTGTGAAGAAATACAGAGACATGGATAGATTTGGATAGGGATGTGTATATATATGTATATGTATATTTTTTTAAATTTTAAAAAAAAATTTATATCTGTATTTTTGATTCTATTTGGCTGTGCTGTGCTGCGTCTCTGTTGTTTTGCATGGGCTTTCTGGTTGTGGCAAGTGGTCTACTCTCTAGCTGTGGTGCGTGGGCTTCTCATTGTGGTGGCTTCCCTTGTTGCAGAGCATGGTCTCTAGATCTTGAGCTTCAGTGCTTGTGGCTTAGTTGCCCTGTGGCACTTGGGATCTTCTGAACCAGGGATCGAACCCGCTTCCCCTGTATTGGCAGGTAGATTCTTAACCACTGGACCACCAGGGAAACTCTTAATTTTCTTAAAAACTTTTTTTATTTCTAATTTTTTGTTGAGGTATAATTGACAGAAATGTGTATCTTAAAACCACAATTCCTCCCTTTCCCACGATTATGAAGGAAATGTGAGCTTGTTCTAGAAAACTGAGAATAACATAGAAAATACAGAGATGAAAATCAGTCACCTGTAATCCCCTGCTCAGAGAGGATTACTGCTTACCTTTCAGTGTGCATTCTATCAGTCCTTGTTCTGGGGAGGATGTGGGATTTGGTTTGGTAACTTTTACTCAGATTCTAGGATTTGTTTGTTCAGTTCAATTCAGTCACTCAGTCGTGTCCGACTCTTTGCGACCCCATGAATCGCAGCACACCAGGCCTCCCTGTCCATCACCAACTCCCGGAGTTTACTCAAACTCATGTCCATCGAGTCGGTGATGCCATCCAACCATCTCATCCTCTGTCGTCCCCTTCTCCTGCCTTCAATCTTTCCGAGCATCAGGGTCTTTTCAAATGAGTCAGCTCTTCGCATCAGGTGGCCAAAGTATTGGAGTTTCAGCTTCAGCATCAGTCCTTCCAATGAACACCCAGGACTGATCTCCTTTAGGATGGACTGGTTGGATCTCCTTGCAGTCCAAGGAACTCTCAAGAGTCTTCTCCAATGTTTGTAGTGTCATGTTTAGTATCTTTTGGGTCCAGTGTCTGACCTCTGAAAGTCCTTACAAACCCGAGGGTATTTCTAGCCATTTTCTCCTTTGTCAGTATCATTTTTAGATGCTGACCAGTCTCTCTGTCAAAGCTAGACTCAGGCACCTGGTTTCAGATCTGTGTTTTTTATATTGTATATATCCCTGTTCCATATTATGTCTTAGGTGGTTGTATTCCCTGACACAGTACTATTTTTAAAATCATTAAGGAATGTTCAAAGTAAAATTCACTATAAATGCCATTTCTTTTTTCCTCCAGTGTAGTTTCTTTAGTAATTTATCCTGAAATAATTTCAGTTTACAGAAAAGTTGCCAGAAGAGAATGAAGACTTCTCCTGTTCCTTCCCAACTGTTACCTTTGCTGCATGTACTCTGTCACCCACTTTCTGCATATCTGTTCCCATTTTCTTTAAAAAAAAAAAAAAGTATCTATTTTGGCTGTGCTGGGTCTTCTTGCTGCACACAAGCTTTCTCTGGTTGTAGTGAGTGGGGGCTGCTCTTTAGTTGTGGTGTGCAGGCTTCTCGTTGTGGTGGTTTCTCTTGTTGCAGAGCACATGCTCTGGGCAAACGGGCTTAGTTGGTGGGATCTTCCCGGGCCAGGGATTGAACCCGTGTCCCCTGCATTGGTAGGTTGATTCTTACCCACCGTACCACCTGGGAAGTCCCATCCCCGTTTTCACTAGTCTCCTTACAGACCTTCTGAGAGTAAGCTATGGACAAGTGTCCATTGCCCATCACAGGAATGCTGTTTTGGACTCTAACCCACCAGGCTCTTCTGTCCATGGGATTCTCCAGGCGAGAATCCTGGTATGGGTGTTCCTGCCCTCCTCCAGGGGATCCTTCCGAACCAGGGATGGAACCATGTCTCTTCTGTCTCCTGCATTGGCAGGCAGGTTCTTTACCACTAGCACCACCCGGGGAAGCCCAATAACCACGATACAACCCTGCAAATGAGAAAAACCAACATGGATGCAACACTGGTGCAATACAAACATGCCCTTCAGACTCCTCACAGTTTGCCTTGTTTCCTTGCTGGTCTGCTGCCTAGGGGAGACTCTGACTTGCATTCGGGACAGACATCGTGTTCTGTGGGACGACCCTCCTTTGGGGTCCATGCAGTGCTTCCTCACGACTAGGCTCTGAGCACACGTTGCTGATGGGAACATGGATGCTCTGGTCTGCTCAGCACCTCCCACCAGGGGGCATGTGATGTTGGCCTGGTCATGTTGGTGTCCTCCAGGTTTCTCCACTTTCATGTCACCCTTCTGCCCTATTTAACTGTTCAGTGGTTGCTGAGGAGGTATTCCAAGGTTATTGGTCACTGGGGCCTCATTCCTCACCAGACTTCTACCCACCAGCCTCGGCCTCCTCGGTGACTCTCTGGAACTTGTCACCTCTGTCACAGCATTTTCTGCCTGGGCTTACTGGTTACCATCCTGCAGAAGGCAATGCTTGCCCTGCCCTCACGGTCACTTACTCATTCATCCACGAACTCAGACCTTCCTCTTTATTTGATGACTTGTATTCTGTTACTGTCCTTTTTTGTTTCGATGCCCAAATTGTCTGATTTGGCCACTGGGAGTCGCTTTGTGCATGTTTCTCTGGCCTTTGGCACGTTCTCAGCATTCAGCAAGCAGTCCCTTACTTCCTGGCAACATAGGATTGTCCTGGTCTCTGCCTGGAGTCAGCCTTGGCACCTTTTAGTAGAGGGCGGAATTTAGAAACCTGGATCTGGGTGTTCAGGTTCTCGTTGTGTGCTGGAGCACTGTGGTTCCTGGGCCCATGCAGCAGTCAGGCACACACACCCACACACACCACGCACACACACAGCGGTACCCTCCTCTGCAGCTGCCTGTGCACGTTTGTTCACGGACTTTGCTGGCGGTCCAGTGGTTAAGACTCCGTGTTGCCAGTGCAGGGCGTGTGTGTTTGATCCCTGGTCAGGAACCAAGAGCCCTTATGCCCTGTGGTGCAGCCAAAAGAGAAAAAAACCAACAACCCCACACCCCCCATTTGTGCAGACTGTAACCCACAGTTCTAGACGTCTCTTTTTCTTTTTCACTCTCTTCTGACAGTGAAAAATCTGGCTCCCCTTACTGACAATATCGTTCACGAATTGTGTAATTTAGGTATTTGTTCAGTGTACCCAGCCTCCCAACCACATCAGCCGTCTCCTCCTCCCGCCGCTTCCCCGCCCTCCCCTGTCCCCGGCCGCCCTGTGTCCTTACCTTCAGGATCTCACTGCCTCTGCTTTGCCTGAAGGTCTCCAGCCTATTTCCTGTCCCACGTTGTTTCAAGGCTTTTAAAGCCATCTTTTAAATACCATCTCCAAATGGATATACTGGCTTGGACCTCTGCCCCAAATACCAGACTTCTGTTGAACTGGCTCCTCCATAACGTTGAAGGTCCCTGAAGACATTTCCACAGGACGCTTAAAACTGAACTCCCAATCTTCCCCTGCCTCCAAGAAAAGACCTGATCTTCCAGCTTGCCCGTCTCAGTCAGCGACAGCTCAGCTCTCGTCCTTCCAGCGTCCAGAATGATTCCTGTGAAACTAGTCAAACTCCCCCCACCTCACCCCCAACCTAAAACCCTCCCTCGGCTTCCTGTCTCACTCAGCCAAAAGCTCAAAGCCTCACAGTGTCCCATCCGGTCACCCTTCTGGCCCTCGGTCTGGCCATTTCTCTTCAGGCAGGCTGGCCTTCTCACTTCGCCTCATCTTGCCTCTGTCTGAGTTTTGTCTTTGCTTGAGAGGCTTTTCCCCAGGATCCATGTGGCTTGCTCCTCGCCCCTTCACTCCTCTAGACCCAGGTGTCACCTTCTCCAGGAGGCCTTCCCTGATCGCCTGATGTAAAATTGCAGTCCCCAACCCGCTTCTCCCCGTCACTCCCCTCCCCCCAGCTTTATTTTCTTTTTTATAATTATTATTATTTCTGGCTGCACTGGGTCTTTGCAGCTGCATGGATTTTTTTCTAGTAATGGCGAGTGAGGGCTACTTTCTGGCTGTGGTCCTTGGGCTTCTCGTTGTGGTGGCTTCTCTCGTCGCAGAGCGCGGGCTCCAGGTTCACAGGCTCAGTCGTTTTGGGTTTGGGGCTCTAGAGTACAGGCCGAGTAGTTGTGATGCATGGACTTAGTCATTGTATGGCATGCGGGCTGCACCAGGGATTGACTCCATGTCTCCTGCGTTGGCAGGCAGATTCTTTACCACTGAGCCACCAGGGAAGCCCAGCATTATTTTATCACCCTTATCTCCGCTTGGCATATTATGTTCTTTCTTTGTGTCTCTCACTGCCAACCTGGATACAAGCTTCCCTCCCCTCCTAGGTCAGGAACTTTTGTCTATTTTGTTCACTGCTGTATTCACAGCACCGGGAACAGTGCCTGGCAAATAAGCCAAAAACCTATTCATTGTTAGTTGTAGAATACTTGTAAATACTGTCAGTTCTCATTTGTATAGTTACGTTGTACAGTCTCCATGAGAACCGAGCCATTACTCCTAGGAGAAGCATAGGGTTGGGTTCCTTTGAGCCTCTGGTCACAGGGTTTTGTCAACTAATTAGTCCATAACCTCTTTTTATATGTGTTCTGTTTAAAGACACCTTGCTTAATTTATACTGTTGATTCATTAGCATTGAACTCACTGCCAACCCACGCTAGCATGCGTGTCTGAGCAACTCATATGGGACACATTTAAGGGCAACTCACAGCCTTCCTGTGCTCAGAAACTCTAGGCAGCACTTCAGCAACACCCCTGCGGACCGTTTCCAATACCGAATGACCAATGAAAGGCACAGAAATGTGGAAAACTGGGAGCTGGACGGACCACAGGAAGGACACGTGTTCACAGTGTGAACTATGGTCACCTTGTTTGACCTCAACTGGAAATGCACATTGGGGATCTCAAAACTTTTGTCACTTTGCATGTCTGCAAATGAGTGAAAAAATGCTGCAAGTTTTGGTTTTGGGGGTTATATCTGGAGTGAATTTGCAGCTGTGGAATCTGCAGATAATGAGTGTGGACAGTGTTTGTTGAATGAATGAACACGTCAATGAACTAACTCTGCCAGAGTATGAGCTGCCAGGGTTTTCAGAGTTCTACCTGCAAAAGTAACAGTCATCTTTATCCTTTGTAGGGAGAAGTCATAAAATGGTATGTGTTTTTGATATCCTTTTGGGGAGAACAGATTGGCCACAAGGTTAAGAAGATATGTGATTGGTAAGAAAAAGAAATATTTTATTTCATTTATTTCTTCATTCTCAGTAGCCTCTAGTTTTCCTTAAATAGGTCTCTGAAGAGTAACGCAGAGGCTGCTGGGCTTTGTTACGGGATTTCTTTGCTGTAATGCCATGTTTTCAAACATTTAATTTGTCATCTGCCTTGCCAGTGTAATACTTAAGATAATTTAAAAGTAAACACCATGTTTTTAACATTCCCAGATTTGATTTCTTTCTTGGGAATTAAGGCTCAAGATCAATCGGGGAAGGAATCCAGGTTTACTCTTTGCTGCCTTTCTGTTGTTTTGAGCCACGAATCAGCATATCTATCCCCCTGGAGCTTATCCTTTGTCCAGCCCTTCACAGTTAGCTTCTTTGCCCTGGGGAAGGGGGCCTGGCAAGTGGTGGAGAGGGTGGGCTCAGAGCGGCCTAATGAGGTGGTATAAGTAAAAGACTCTTGGATCACATGAACCTTCAAGATACGCAGAGCAGTGTCCCAGCAAGAATCAGTCTGTGACTTAGTTTTGTTACTAGTGGGGAAATAAACAAGGCCACACCAAAACTCAAAAGAATGGCCTTTTGTTTTCTTATACTCTGGGAGATTTTAGCTGGCCTTGCTTCTTGCTGGGGTAAGGGTGGGACTTGGTTATTTCCTTTGGATCAGTGTTCACCAGAGTTTGATACACAGTCAATGGTGTTATGAAAAGTAATTTTAGGTGTTACATGGGTAAGCTTGTTCTTACTCTAATAGATGTATATTTATTTTATGTAGATGACAAAAACTATAGCCAACAGATAATCCCCTGACTTCACAAATATCATTGCTTAAGATAAAGCTAGAGTAAGAATATAATTTTGATGGTGAGAGCGTAGAGAGGAATAGGAAGCATGGCATTCAAATACTGAGGCAGCGTGGGAGATCTTGCAGCTTGGGAGGTGTGGCCCTGCCTCCTCTCTGAGCTGGTGTCACATGGCCCCAGGGGATGTTCACTGTGAAAGTGAAAGTGAAGTCACTCAGTCGCCCTTTGCGACCCCATGGACTGGAGCCTACCAGGCTCCTCCATCCATGGAATTTTCCAGGCAAGAGTACTGGAGTGGGTGGCCATTTCCTTCTCCAGGGGATCTTCCCGACCCAGGGATTGAACCCAGGTCTCCCGTTTTGCAAGCAGACACTTCTACAGTCTGAGTCACCGTAGCACATGTCAAGGGCGAGTGCTAGGAATCCAGAGCTTTTTGCTCCCTTGATTTTCTTTTTTTATTTCAAGTTTCTTGTTGAAAAAAAAAAAAGGATTATAATTAGTTGCTTTACAACATTGTATTAATTTCAGCTGTAAACCCTTTGAGTCAGCCATATGTCTGCGTATAGCTCCTCCCTCTGGAACCTTCCTCCCACTGCCTCATCTCACCCCTCTGGGTCATCTGAGCTGAGCTGAGCACTGAGCTGAGATCCCTGAGTTACACAGCAGCTTCCCATGAGCTAGCTATTTTACACATGGTAGTGTATATATGTCAGTGCTACTGTCTCAGTTTGTCCCATCCTCTCCTTCCCTGCTGTGTCCAAAAGCCGTCTCTACATCTGTGTCTCTCATTTCTCTCTCCTTTTTTTTAAGGTAATTATTGTATGTTCTTTGATTTATGTTATAGACTCCCAGCTTAAGGCTCATGGTGAATTTAGAATGTTGAAATTCGGAATGAGCTTTTAGGAATCATTGAGAGCAGAAATGGAATTTGGAGCCAGGAGAGAGTTGGCCAAATCTGTGGAATCCAGTGGACATTTGTCCAGTGTCCGTCTGCAGGGCCTTAGCATGGCTGGGAGCTTGCGTCTGCACCTTTTTCTCCCAGAGGGCTGCTTTTATTCTGGTTTAGAGGAAATATACCCAGACGGTGAATTAAATTTAGCTCTAGTTTTCTACATAGCTTCTTGTAGTTCTGACGGCTGCGGTGCTGTCTTGAATCCTGTCTTCTAGTTACCACTGCCACGTTTACCCTTACCCAAACACAGCCGAGGAGCGCAGAGAGATCCAGGAGGGACTGAATACCCGGATTCAAGATCTTTACACCGTGAGTGAACCAGAAACTTACCTCCTTATCTGACGGTTTGTGAAACATTTACACATCCATTTAGTTTCTTTTTTTAATATGGAAAATTTTGGTTGTGGACAAATCAAGATGTTTTAGGGGGACTGGAATGTCACCTCCTTCCTCTTCGTGGGAGTTTCATTTTAGCAGCCTGTTAGAAACCTAGATGGTTTCTAAATGATAAGCCTTAAAAAAAAAAAAAAAAAAAGTCTGGTTATCTTTGATCTGTTGAAGTGTAATTCTTCATCAGACAGGATAAGTGAGCCCCAAGTAAAGTGCTGGCTGTAATTTTACCAGCACTGTTTTAAGTCATCTTTCTGCTTAGATGTGCACTCTGACCCATCTGAGTGAAAGAGCGTTTCTTGGCAGAATGGGATGGGATTTGGTAGCTCCTGGCGTTGACAGGAAGTGGGGTGAGGCTGAAGTGGGTAAGAACTAGGGACTTAGGTCTCTGGGCCCAGCCAGGCCATCATGCTGCCCCGGGGACCACGACATCTCACTGTTTCCTGTGCCCTGAGCTCCAGGCCTGGAGGAGAAGGACTGAACTTCCTTAACTGTCCCCAGAGAGGCCGGTGCCTGGAATCTCCCCAGAGGAGGTCCCCCTAGAGGAGGTCAGGTGCCCGGCAGATGCTCAGCTGATATCCCATGTGTTTGTCCTCACCCAGGTGCTTCACAAAACCGAGGACTATTTAAGGCAAGTGCTGTGTAAAGCTGCCGAATCAGTCTACAGCCGAGTGATCCAGGTGAAGAAGATGAAAGCCATTTACCACATGCTGAACATGTGCAGCTTCGATGTGACCAATAAGTGCCTCATTGCAGAGGTCTGGTGTCCTGAGGCTGATTTGCACGAGCTGCGAAGGGCGCTGGAGGAGGGCTCGGTGAGGCGGCCCTCCCCTCCCCTCTCTCCCCTCCCCTCCCCTCTCTCCCCTCCCCTCCCCTCTCTCCCCTCCTCCCTTTTCTGCCCAAGGTTGAAGTGTATCTCATCAAGCTCCGGGAGATGAGATAGACAGGATAGGACACCATGTTGATGCTTTTGAACTGAAATTGCAGAGTCAGTCACTGGAAGCTCTGTGCACATGCATTCTTTTTTTCTTAATTGAAGTTTAGTTGCTTCACAGTGTTTTCATGTGTACAGCAAAGTGATTTGCACAGGCTTTTTAAAACAAGCTTTTCATGTTATATTGGAATATAACCGATTAACAATGCTGTGATGGTTTCAGGTGGACAGCAAGGAGACTCAGCCATACCTATACAGACATCCATTCTCCCGTAAATCCCCCTCCTGTCCAGGCTGCCACAGAACATTGAGCAGATCCCTGTGCTGTACAGTAGGTCCTTGTTGGTTATCCACTTAAATACAGCAGTTGCAGTGGCATTTTTAATTTGTTTGAGTAAGTAGTTCAGTGACATGTTTTAAAACTCAAAAAAATATTAAGAAATATTAACCAGTGAAGGGACTTCCTCTTACCCAAAGTCTTAGTTTTGTTGAGTTCCCCTGCTCAAAGACAACCCTTGTTTTAGTTTTATTATGTCTTTGAGTTTCTTAATCATAGATAAACAAATAGGAATACATTAAAGGGGAGAATTCCCTTCCTTCACAGTAGATTGTGTGCTATTTATACTTTCTTTTCTTTTAAGAAGACTTCCCTGTTTTTATAGCTGTTTAATATCCTGCCAGAATGGATGTTACATGGTTTATGGAACTAGTCCCTGGTCATATAGGTGCTTTCCAACTTTACAAATACTGCCAGCACAGAGACTAACTATTGACCTTTGACAGTTCATACACACAAATTTGCCTCTAGGTAAATTCCCAGGGTGGAATTGCTGGATCAGTTTTGCCAGATACTTGCCAGATGAACGCAACCAAATGTTGCATTTCCCCTATTTTGAGTGAAGGTGAATATCTTTCTTTCATTAAAAAAAAAAAAATTCATTTATTTTATTTTTGACTGTGCTGGATCTTTGTTGCTGCTCTTGGCCTTTCCCTAGTTGCAGCGAGTGGGGGCCACTCTCTAATTGTGGTGTGTTTTTCTAGTTGCAGAGCATGGGCTTAGTTGCCCCTAGGCATGTGGTATCTTCCCAGACCAGGGATCAAACCCAGGTCCCCTGCATTGGCAGGTGGATTCTTAACCACTGGACCACTGGGGAAGTCCTGAATCTCTGTTTAAGAGCCTTTGAATTTTCACTTTCTGGTGAGCACTCTGTTCACATGCTTTGCCCATTTTCCACTTGGGGGTTGGTCCTTTTCTTACTAATTTCCTTAGATCGTTGTCTGTGATACAAGAGCAAATATTCTCCCCCATTCTGTCCCTTGTCTTACGGTGTTTCTTTCTGTTTGTTTGCTTTGGTCGTGTGGAAGTTTTTGGTTAACTATCTTGGTTGAACCCATTAATCTTAGTTCCTGTGGTCTCTGAACTTTGAATGATAGGTTATTCTCACTCTAGGACTATGGGCTCAGTCTGCCATGCTGCTGTGTGAATTTTTTAATGGGGTATAAGTGTTTTATAATGTTGTGTTAGTTCTGCTATACAAGAGTTTTTTCTGGGTCAAAACTTAAGTTCTTTACTGAAAATAACAGGTTTACATACTTCAATAGACAAACATGTTTTCTTATGAGCTTTTGCTTAATCACCTTGTTTCTTTACATAATTCTGTGATGGTACAAAAACATCAAAATAATGATGGCATAAAAATAGTTATTTTGGAGTATGGAGCATCTGTTGTATTTATCTGTTTAAAGTTCTAGATGATTCTTATTTATTGAGGTAGCATCAGTTTTGAGAGACATGACTGATATGTCTAGTGCATATGTGTGTATATAAGCAGCCCCAGGGTTGCCAATATAAAACTGGAATTTAGTGGTTTATCCGTCTAGAGTGGTCATGTATGGATGCGAGAGTTGGACTATAAAGAAGGCTGAGTGCCAAAGAATTGATGCTTTTGAACTGTGATGTTGGAGAAGACTCTTGAGAGTCCCTTGGACTTCAAGGAGATCCAGCCAGTCCATCCTAAAGGAGATCAGTCCTGGGTGTTCATTGGAAGGACTGATGTTGAAGCTGAAACTCCAGTACTTTGGCCACCTGATGTGAAGAGCTGACTCATTTGAAAAGACCCTGATGCTGGGAAAGATGGAGGGTAGGAGGAGAAGGGGACGACAGAGGATGAGATGATTGGTTGGCATTACCGACTCAATGGACATGGGTTTGGGTGGACTCCAGGAGTTGGTGATGGACAGGGAGGCCTGGCGTGCTGCGGTTCACGGGGTCTCAAAGAGTCAGACACGACTGAGGAACTGAACTGAACTCCTAAATATGTTCAAGAGAAATTTAGAGACAGCTACAGTATTACCTAATAAAGATGAAATATAGGGAAGAATAAATCAGAATGCCACTATGGCAGCATTTTGGTTTGTTTTTGTTATACTCACCACTTCCCACCACTAGCCTTGCTAGATTCTTCCTTCTGTAAGACCACAACCCCCAGGCGTGCCCTGTCTCACCCCACCAGGAGCTTTCCTCAGTTCCTCCTGTCACTCCTGCTATACTTGAACTCTTGGCAGGGGGTGATCAGTACTTCCCCATGTGGCCCTGCACAGGGCCTTGTCATAGCAGGCCACCAAGATTTGTTGAAAGAGCTCTTGGGTGGTAACTTTTCCCTTCTTTTGTTTTTTTCATGTGAAAGAGAGAGAGCGGTGGTACGATCCCCTCATTCATGAACACAATCCCAACAAAAGAAACTCCCCCGACCCTGATCCGCACCAACAAATTCACTGAGGGGTTTCAGAACATCGTGGATGCCTACGGGGTCGGGAGCTACCAAGAAGTGAACCCAGGTTGGAAGCCTGAATTTGCCAGTCTTTCTATTTTATACATTCTATACATCACTGTTGCTTTTTTCCCCCATAAGAATGTAATAGATACTTGGAAAAATAGTCTCACTAGTAACTGTTTTGTTATTTAGTATAAGCTGTTTTATTTTTGAATGTACCTGGCAGCATATGGAATCATACTTACCCCACCTGGGGATTAAACCCGTGCCCCTGCATTGGAAGCATGCAGTCTTAATCACTGGACCACCAGGGAAGTCCCTGAAGTGTTCTTTTTAACCTGTCAATTCTCTTCTGAAAATTTGGGAGAAAGTCAAGATCATTATATGGGGTCGTGTTTGCATTAACTAGAAATTTCTGCCTCTGCTGCCAATCAGAAATCTCTTGCATTTCTTGCAGCTCTCTTCACCATCATCACTTTCCCCTTTTTATTTGCCGTGATGTTTGGAGACTTTGGACATGGTTTTGTGATGTTCTTATTTGCCCTCCTGTTGGTGTTAAACGAAAATCATCCCAGACTAAATCAGTCACAAGAGGTAAAAACATAAACCCTCCAGCTCATTATCTCCAGTGAGGTAGCATTAGTAGTGATTACCTTCTGTTTGACTAGAAAAAGACATTTAAAAATGTTTCATTTTTGGCGATAACCGTAACCCACCTGACAGACCTAGGTGGGGTGGGTCTTCATTCTTGTGTGATGGGAAGTTCTGTGCCATGAACTTGATTTTTATATATATATATATATATATATATTTAAAGTGTTTATTTATTTGGCTGTGCTGGATCTTAGTTGCAGCATGCGGGATCTTTAGTTGCAGCATGCAAACTCTTAGTTGCAGCATGTGGGATCTAGTTCCCTGACCAGGGATCAAACCCGGGTCCCCTGCATTGAGAGTGCAAAGTTTTAGCCACTGGACTGCCAGGGAAGTCCCCATGGGCTTGATTGTGAGCAGCCTGGAGAGGAGCAGTTAAGAATGTGCCCGGACTAACTCGATCACTTCCGCTCCTGTTCCCCATGGTCCTGTCTCACTCACCACACTTCGCTCCCCACAGATCATGCGGATGTTCTTCAATGGTCGCTATATCCTCCTGCTGATGGGGCTGTTCTCCGTGTACACGGGCCTCATCTACAACGACTGCTTTTCCAAGTCAGTCAACCTCTTTGGCTCCAGGTGGAACGTGTCTGCCATGTACAGCTCCAGTCACAGCCCGGAGGAGCAGAAGAAGATGGTGCTTTGGAAGTGAGTGTCTGCCTGGCTGCCAGATGGTGACTGAGGTGGAGAGCATCGCTCCGAGGCTCTCCCCATCACAGGAGGCCCTCACCCTTCTCTTGTGTTACAGTGACAGCATCGTCAGGCACCACAGCGTGTTGCAGTTGGATCCCAGTGTCCCCGGAGTGTTCCGAGGCCCTTACCCTTTTGGCATTGATCCTGTGAGTATACTCCTCCCCTTTCTATCTCGAGTTTCTCACTAGTACCGCCTAATTTTCCAATGAAAAATGCTTTTAGTTTTGACCACTCCATGTGGCCTATTCCCTTAGGAGCTAAGGTCAGGGCCTTAGTTCCCTGACCAGGGATGCAGCACTGGCCCTTAGCAGTAGGACATCAGAGTCCTGATCATTGGACCACCAGGAATTCCTCGGATCACCTGCTTTCAGCTGTCACAGAGGTTTCACAGACTGTTGAGCACAGTTCAGGTGGTTTTACCCAAGGGATTGGTTCTCGGGGGGTTTCTGCCTAGACGACAGAGGCTCACCGTGTGTCCCAAGTCAGGCTGGTGTGCAGATGAAGCTGACAGTCCATTTGAGAAGCCAGGATCAGCGCCTGAGTACAGGTCCACGGAGAGCTGGGGTTACTGTCTGTCCTACTTCCTGACCCCCTTTATTCTAGTGAAAAGTGCTGCTGCTTCCATTTCTTCTTTGTGCACATTCATTGTTTTTTTAATCTTTTGTTTTAGAAAGAGTGTGGAATTTTAGAATGGGAAAGGGAGCTTAAGCTTATCATGGTGCTTATTGAGGTGGTTGTTTGAAAGGGGAAAAGTGTGGGGAGAAGGAAAGAGCGGCAGTGCTCCGGGGCTGGGGCTGTCCCCACCCACCCGCCCTGCCTTGGGGCTTGGCAGGCGGCTGGCTTATGAGGCTCAGGCAGCCTCTCTCAAGACTCTTGAGGAATTCTTCTTGAGGAATCTCAGCCTTAGAAGAGTTTAGAAATTACCCCAAGGGACTTCGTTGGTGGTCCAGTGTCTCAGACTCTGCCATCCTGGTACAGGGGACCTGGGTTCAATCCCTGATCAGGGCACTAGATCTCACATGCCACAACTAAGAGTTCACATGCCACAAGTAAAGATCCTGCATACTGCAGCTAAAACTGGTCGCAGCCAAATAAATAAAGCTATGTCAAAATTGGTTTGGAGGGAGGTGATACAGTAATGAAAAAAACTCACTGACAGAAGTCTGTCATCCCCTAATCTGAGCTCTCCACGGTAAGCTCTCTCCTAATTGTTTATTCTTGTCTCTAAACATAATTTATATACTTGAATATTGTTGCCTCAAGTCTTAATATGATAGGAAACTTGAAGAAGCTTGACCACGGTTTTCTTAAGGAATAGCACTTTTATCCTAAGGCAGTTGAAGGAAGTTAAAGTTTTCTTCTGGTGTTTCGTTTTGTCTTTAGATTTGGAACTTGGCCACGAATCGTCTCACTTTTCTAAACTCTTTCAAAATGAAGATGTCTGTGATTTTAGGGATTACTCACATGACTTTCGGAGTCATTCTGGGAATATTTAACCACTTGTAAGTACAGATTTTTTTTAAACCAATATTCATAAGCCAAGTTTTTGGTATTAATATTTCTTAAATATGATAGACTGCCTAGATCTTAAAGGCAGCCAGTATGGGGGTATGTTGTATTCATATGATCCTGTTTTGATGAGCAGTTTTTTGGCAGCTTCTTTGATTCAGCAAATATTTGTTGAGTGTATAGAATGTGCCTGGCACTGTTAGGGGTTGAACAGTGAGATCAGAAAAAAGTTTTCACCCTCATTTTTATGTTCAGGTGAGGGAGACATGCAACATGTTCATTCACCTTTATTTCCAGAGGTGATTTTTGTCATATTCTTTTTTATTTTATAAATCAAAAACTTTTGGTTTGTTTCTTACAGATGGAATATTAGGAGTAAGAGATGATGTCTTTTTTTTTTTCTAATTGATAGGGAAATACTAGTCTTTTCTCCTGTCCTCACATCTTTTTGTGATTGTATCTGGATCATAACACAGATGATGTGATTCTGAGATAGGCTTTGTCACAGAGAATTTAAGGTTAATTTACTCTTTACTTTTTATCTTGGTCCAGCTGCTTGCTGCCGCTAAGACTCTATGTAGCCAGACAAATAAATGTTAAAACATTTGTTCATGAGTTAATCAGTTCTGTTTTTTGCCATAGGCATTTCAGGAAGAAGTTCAATATTTATCTGGTTTCCATACCAGAACTGCTGTTCATGCTCTGCATCTTTGGATATCTTATATTTATGATCATCTATAAGTGGCTGGTTTTTTCAGCTGAAACCTCCAGAACTGCTCCTAGCATTCTGATTGAATTTATCAGCATGTTTTTATTCCTGGCTAGTGACACAAGTGGTTTATACCCAGGGCAGGTAAACAGTCTTGTTTTTTTTCTTCCCCCATTCTTAGGAATTCAAAGGAAGTCCTCATGAGAGCCTTTTTGTTTCCATCAGTAGAATGATTAAGGTGATTCCCAAGGCCTCCCTGGCACTGAGGGAGGCTTTCTGTTTCTCTCTGTTATCACAGGGGGGTGTCATTCGGCTGTGAGTGCTATCTCCGGGGCTCTGGTCAGACTAATCCAAACTTGCTGCCACTCCTTAGCTGTCAGAAGTGGTGGGGAAAGAATGTGTTACTGGAGGGTTTCCGAGTACTGCTCATCTATCTGTCTTGCCAGTTTTTTTCTTTTTAAATTTTATTTATTTATTTATATTTAAATAATACCACTGAGCCTCCAGGGGAAGCCCCTTTGGTTTCTTTAAAATCAATCCCTGACTCAGCCAGGCTTTCAGAGGACTGGCCTTTGGACCATGGCCCAAGGTCTTCTCCAGAACTGACTTTTCTATATAGATGCACATTTGTGTGATGCCACCCATATCAGCTATGAGTTTAAGAAACAGAAGGTGAAGACCCTCTGACAGATATGATTTAGCTTGCGTTTATTGTATGTTCATTGCTAATAGACGTTCTACCTGATTGTCACTAGTGTCAGTGTGCCGGTGACCCTGTGGGTACGTCTTTGCGTCTCATCTGGCCCCTCCCCGTCTGTACCAACAGGAGCACATCCAGAGGCTGCTGCTGGCCATCACGGTGTTGTCAGTTCCCGTGCTTTTCTTGGGAAAACCACTCTTCCTGCTGTGGCTACACAAGGGGCGCAGTTGTCTCGGGGTCGGCAGGGTAAGTGTGAGTTCGGATGCACGTTTGTCGATGGTGAGCAAAGTCTGATTTTAGCTGTGAAAAGTTTTGTAAGGAAAACACCTTCCGGGAATTCCAGCGGCTGAGACTCCATGCTTCCTCTGCGGCGGGCATTGGTTCAATCCCCAATCAGGGAACTGAGGTCCTGCTTGCTGTGCAGTACAGCCAAAGAAAGAAAGAAATAGATTTGGAAAAAAACAAAACACCTTCCACGGGATCCAGGCTCTGATTTAAAAGCTACAGCTTCGCTCACTGAGCACTCTGGTGTTGGCTGTTCTGCAGAGGCGTGGTGTCAGGAACCTGCACATCTGGGCATGGGAAACTCCTCCCCTGTTAATGAACCCCAAACCTAGCAGGAGGCTGAACTGAAATCTTTCAGTGATGCTGGTTCTAACTGAAGTGTTTTTGTTCCTTTTTCTTGCCTCTTCATTTTTTAAGGTGCTTTTTTAATTTAAGTAACATAATTAAAGAAAATGTGGGAAATACAGAAAATAGTGCCTTGAAGTTTTCCTATACAGTTATAAACAGTGTTAACCATTTGTTGAGTTTCTTTTCAGACTGTTTTCTTGTTTGTCTAGTTTCTCTTTTTGTTTCTTTTTTAAAAAAATTCTGGGGCTGGGGTGGGGGAAATATTGTGGTAAAATATACGTGATGTAAATTTTCCGTCTTACCTGGTTTTAGGTGCACAGTCAGTGTACATCTAAAGTACACATAGGCATTAAGTATTTCACACTGTGCATCCAACCCCCCCCCCCCCCCCCCCCCCCGTCTCCAGAACTCTTCCATCTTCCTAAACTGAGACTTCATATCCATTAACACTAGCTCCCCATTTCATCTCGCCCCAGCCCTTGGCAACTACCCTTCTACTTTACATGTGTACGAATTTGACTGCTTTAGGTATCTCATACAAGTGGAATCAGGTAACGTTCTCCTTTTATGACTGACTTATTTTACATAGCATAATGTCCTCAAGATTCATCCATGTTGTAACCTGTGTGTGAATTTCCTTCCTGGGAATTCCCTGGCAGTCCAGCAGTTGGGACTGTGTGTGCTCACTGCCGAGACTTGCCTGGGTACAATCCCTGGTTGAGGAACTTAAGATCCTACAAGTTATGTGGTGCCAAAAAATAAAAAAGGAAGAAAGAGAATTTCCTTCCTTTTCTTCCCCCCACTTTTTGACTGCACTCCATAGTATGTGGGATCTTTGTTCCATGACTAGGGATTGAACCTGTACCCCTTGCATTGGAAGATGGAGTCTTAACCACCAGACCACCACGGAGGTCCCTTCCTTCCTTTTTAAGGCTGAATAATATTCCATTCTGTGGATAGACTACATTTTGCTTCTCAGTTCATCCATGAATGGGCACTTGGGTTGTTTTCACCTTTAAGCTGCTGTGAACAATGCTGCTCTGAACATGGGTATATAAATATCTATTGGAGTCTTTAGCCTTCAGTTCTTTTGGGTATATACTAGAAATGATCGTTCTTTGTTTGATGTTTTGGGGAGCCACTGAACTGTTCCACAGTGGCTACACCATTTTACGTTCCCATCAGCAATGCACAAGAGTTCTTCCACACCCTAATCAACATTTACTTATTCTCTGCTTTTTTTTACAACAGCCATCCTAGTAGGTATAATATGCTCATTTTCTTTTAAAGGGCTTTTTAGTCCTGAAGAGCTGAATCTTTAACAGAATTGAAGGGGTTCTGACTTTGATGTTGTCACAACCTTGTGATTTTAAAGGCACTGACTCTGTTTTCTTTGGGTTGTTTTTAGAGTGGCTACACACTTGTAAGGAAAGATAGCGAGGAGGAAATTTCTTTGCTGGGAGGCCAAGACATAGAAGAGGGGAACAACCAAATGGAAGATGGATGCAGAGAAGTGATGTGTGAAGAGGTAACCTTTTCAGTTACTGTTGATGTGAGGAGCCAGATTTGCACAGAGATGATCGTCACAACAAGAGTGATAAGAATCACCTTTTTTTTTTTTAATTAATTTTTACTGGAGTCTAGTTGACTTACTGTGTTAATTTCAGGTATACAGCAAAGTGAATCAGTTATACATACATGTATCAGTTCAGTTCAGTTGCTCAGTCGTGTCTGACACTTTGCGACCTCATGGACTGCACCACACCAGGCTTCCCTGTCCATCACCAGCTCCCAGAGTTTCTCAATCTCATGTCCATCAAGTCAGTGATGCCATCCAACCTCTCGTCCTCTGTTGTCCCCTTCTCATCCTGCCTTCAACCTTTCCTAGCATCAGGGTCTTTTCCAATGAGTCAGCTCTTTGCATCAGGTGGCCAAAATATTGGAGTTTCAGCTTCAGCATCAGTCTTTCCAGTGAATATTCAGGACTGATTTCCTTTAGGATTGACTGGTTTGATCTCCTTGCAGTCCAAGGACTCTCAAGAGTCTTCTCAAAAACCACAGTTCAAAAGCATCAGTTCTTGGGTTTATATATGTGTGTGTGTATGTATGTGTGTATATATATACACATATATATGTATGTGTATATATATATATATACACACACACACATATATATGTGTATATATGTGTGTATATATATATATATATATATATATATATACACACACACACACACACACACACACACACACACACACACAAGCTTTCTTTGTATATGTCCATTTAGACTATTTTCCCATATAGGTCATCACAGAGTACTGAGTTGAGTTCCCTGTGGTATACGGGAGGTCCTTATTAGTCGTCTGTTTTGTATATAGTAATGTGTATGTGTCAATCCCAGTATCCCAGTTTATCTCTTCCCCCACTGTCCCTTGGTAACCATACATTTGTTTTCTATATCTGTGACTCTGTTTCTGTTCATTGATAGCAATCATCTTAAACATCAAAACTCAAAGCAAAACAACTGTTCCTCAAAGCTTTCCAAATACTATTCTCTTCATAGAATTGTCATCATAAGGATTTGGGGTTAACATTTAGTGATTCTCAGTCTTACAATGGGATTTATAGCATTAATATCACAAGTTGTGATATTAAATGACTTAAGGTGTTGTGAACATTGCTTTCAGAAGATTCTCATCTCCATGAGAACTTTTCCGTAGTTGTAAGAAAGAGACCCTGTTCACACTGGCTTCCGGGGGAGTCTGCTGGCTCAGATCAGGACGAGGGGAGAGGGGCCCTGAGGCTGGTGAGGCTCTGCTTGGGTTTTCTTCACAAGTTTGCTTCACATTCTGAAGCCAGCTGGCCCCACGATGTTGGAACTGGAGCCACAGCGAGCACTGAGCTCATTTTCTTCCGTCTTTCAATCAGAGAAAAACACTGTTACCTGCTTGTTACCATGAGGAAGAAGCCCAAGGAAGTGCTGTGATCAGCCTGGCTGGCGTCACTCGCCATCCCCAGACCAGTGACTGCTGTAGTCTGCATGGGCTGCCACAACCTCACACTCGGGGGCTTAAACTGAAGAAATTTATTTCTCATGGTTTTGGAGGCCAGATGTCCAAGGTCAGGGTGTTGGCAGAGTCAGTTTCTCCTGGGGCTGCCCTCTGTGGCTGTGTCCCCACATGGCCTTACTGCTGTGCGTGCATCTCTTGTTGTCTCTTAAGACATCAGTCCTACTGGATCAGACCCCAACCTTATGATCTCATTTAACCCTAATTACCTCCTTAAAGGCCCCATCTCCAAACATACTCATGTTGGGGATTAGGGCTTCAATGTACAACTTTTGGAGGGGACATATTTTAGCTAATAACGACTGGCTGTGGATACAGGGTGAGATGGGAGAAGAAGCATTTCCTCCCAAGGAAGGGAAGCACAGTCCTGGTGGACAGAACCAGCATGTCTGCTGCTCTTGTCTGCTTTAGTTTCTTGGAAACTTTTTTGGCTGTTCAATGAGGACTAAAAAGATTTCTTACAGTCAGCCTTTTGTAATTATTATGTAATTTTGTGCTTTAATTTGAGACAATAATTAACTTTCTAAGGTCATAAAAAAACAAAAAGCAGACCTAGAAGAACGTGAGAGGCATCTTGCCCAGTGTTCTACAGTCTTTTCACTTTTAGGGACTCTTTTTATAATTTCTCGTTCTCAGACTCATATTAAGATGCTCTTATTCATTAAACACATGTACATTCACAATCTTCTAATCTTGTGGTTGGTGGATGTCTGGTTTTTCATGATACATTTTATAATTACTAAGAGTAGCTCAAGAACCTCATTGGGCTGTCTGAGGGCCATGGCGGTTGTGGCATCAGAGTTCCAGTCCAGCACCCTCAGTTTACCTGTGGGGTCACATCCTGGGGACAGGGGAGTGGGAGCTCCATAGATCGAAAGCTGGGTAGTGGCAGAGCTGTGAGCAGAACTCAGATCTCATGAGTCCCTGTCCCTCACACTCCAGCACTCCTCAGCAGCATTCCAGAAGCCAGTCCTGTCACTGTCATGCATGTCATGTACAGAATCTAACCCCAGGTTATGTCATCTCTTGTAGTTTGATTTTGGAGAAATATTAATGACCCAAGTAATTCATTCCATCGAGTACTGTCTGGGATGCATCTCCAACACTGCTTCGTACCTGAGGCTCTGGGCACTCAGTTTGGCTCACGCACGTAAGTTTCTGCTTTGACCTGCAGTTCCCAAACTCTGGGCCAAGACACCCCTCAGCACCTCAGTTAACTCATGGGGGCACTGTGGGACACTAAAAATTTTTGATGGAAAGGGCACCATCTACAATACTGTGAATGGGGACGGTTAGGTTGTTTGGACTTGACTACACTGCCCTGGGCTCCTGGGTATTTCTTTTGACTTCAGGGTGCTGTGGGAAAAAGTCACTGGGACACGAGTTGTTTTGAGGACTGAGAAGGCTTAGGAACTTCTGGCATAAGCATTTTACTCCCTCTGCTCTGACCATTATTGTTTTTGTTTTTACTGTTATTTTAATTCAGCTCTGCCTCACCAAGTGTGACGGTCTAGTTATGTCAAGCAAGTCCTGAAACAATGCTGATGAATAGTTTTGATTACAGACAGTCCTCCTTTTGCATGCTCTGGTGATGCATGGATTTCAGTTACCTCCATTTACTTAAGTCTCACCAGCTGCCCAAAAGCACGATTGAAATTTCAGTTTCTACAATAAAATCTGAGTATATGGGTACAAAGCGCAGGCTTCACTGCTGGCCTTTTAGCCTACAAGTCACTACGTAAATAATACACATGCACATCATGACCAGAGACCAGTGACCTCACTTTTTCAGAGCCCGTTGTGATTGGTCCCTGTGTTTTTTCATTTTCTTATGCATTTATAAACAAGAATAAGAGAATGTTTTCATGTTTTGATAATTTTGAAAGGTCCCAGAACAACTGTCATTTTCCCCATTGGTCCCTGAACCTGCTGCTCAGTTCATGCCCAGACAGTAAAGTGCATGGTGGTGTTGCCTCCTTGTAGGCCAGTGGTAAACTTACCTGGCATTTAAAAATGGATCACTGAACTGAGGGAATTGGCCAACAAAGATGAAAAAATGCACCAGAGAAACAAATAGTGATATGTTGGAAGTGAAATGCAAACGGAATGTAACAGGAGCTTAGGAGCTGATGTGGGGGTGGTGACTGCCGCTGTGCTAGAGGTGAAACTTGCAGCCAGAGGAACCTAGTAACGTACGGAAGATGCTGGTGTCCCGGAAGTGATGACGCAGAAGCTCTAGGAGGTATTTATAACCTAGAATAAGAGAGTGTTTTAATGTTTTGACAGTAATTTTCAAAGGTCCCAGAACAAATGTCATTTTCCCCATTGACCATTAAGGATGCTTTCGATGGTCACTGTTCTGTCCCTGCTCCATTGTGCAAAGACTATCTGTACTTGTGAAAATCACCAGGTGACAGAGGT
This sequence comes from Odocoileus virginianus, assembly GCF_023699985.2. Lineage (NCBI taxonomy): Eukaryota > Metazoa > Chordata > Mammalia > Artiodactyla > Cervidae > Odocoileus > Odocoileus virginianus. Next base: position 48,473,299 of record NC_069685.1, on the reverse strand, counting down.
GTTCTTTTGCTGGTTGGTACACTGATATTTTTATTTTTTTAGAATATTTGCTTTTGCTTTCTAGAGTTTTCTTTTGTTTTTAATATTTACTTATTTATGGCTGTGTCAGATCTTCGTTGGAGCACGTGGGATCTTAGTTCCCTGATCAGGGATCCAACCCACCTCCCCTGTGTTGGAAGGCAGATTCTTAACCACTGGACCACCAGGGAAGTCCCTGATATTTTTACAAGCATAGCCACAAGTTGAGACTTTTCTGGTTGGAGGGGATGCTGTGGTCCACCATCTTCTATTACAGAGGAGGAGACTAAGGCCCAGTGAGGTTCGGTGCTGGCGCTGGATCACCCGCCTGATCAGTTAGTGGCCGAGTCAGGACTGATGCCCAGCTTCCCACTGCCTGATCCAGGACTGCACTGGGCCTGAGCCAGCCAGACCCCCATCTGGGTCAAGATCTCTCCTTGGCAGGCAGGCAGACCTCTGATTTCTTTGGAATGTCAAGTCACCCTCCACATTTGAGACGATCAATTTGCTCATGTAATTTTTACATGAGGAGCAGATTATATCTTTTATGGGTGTGTATTTATTTTAGGGATAACAATTCAAAATTTCTCAGAAGGAAACTCAGTCTAGCTAGCTAAATGGCAGTGACTCACTGAAGGTCTACAGAGGTTAACTCTGCAAAATGTTTCCCACGCAGAGTTGTCTGAGGTCCTGTGGGCCATGCTGATGCACGTCGGCCTCCGGGTAGACACAACCTACGGGGTCTTGGTGCTGCTCCCAGTGATTGCTCTCTTTGCAGTATTGACAATTTTCATCCTTTTGATCATGGAAGGGCTTTCTGCATTTCTTCATGCCATCCGCCTCCACTGGTGAGTTTGGAATTAAGCTTCGAAACTGTTACTTAAGACAGTAACACCCCCCCCAATATATATACACATAGAACATTTCCAGTAATATGTATGTGTACATACATTATTTAGGCTAGTTCTTTCCTTCCCAGTATTGAGATCTGTATTCTGATCCTCTGAGTTAAAATTCTGTTTTGTTTCTGAGCTGTTGTCCCTGACATGTAAAAAGCAAGTTTATGCTTGATGAATAATTATGTGTATTTAATATTTTCAACTCACTTTGGGTCTGACAGTTTACTTTATCTCACTGTAAGCCATATTTCTTAATGTTTTACATTATATATCAGATTACTTGTCTGTGTGTCCAGTTACGAGGAGAGAGAGGTTCCTAATTCTTGTGTGAATATCCATAGAGTGGGAGGTAACATGAGGTGTCAGCATTTACTTCATGAGAAAGCCAACAAAGGGTCAGTGTGTGCATGTATTTTATCTCAGTAAAATGTTTGTGTCAAGAGCATATATGGAATGAAGCACGTTTGGAAGTACAGAAACTTTTTTTTAACTTAGTATATGTTTTAAGAAATGTAGGAAGTGTTATTCAGAATCTTTCATTAATACTTTTTTTTTTCTTTTTAGGGTAGAATTTCAGAACAAATTCTACATTGGTGCAGGCACCAAATTTGTTCCTTTCTCATTCAGATTACTTTCTTCGAAGTTCAGTGATGACCTGGCGTGATCATATTGCAGTATCCAACAAGCTTTCAGATTTATGGAGAATTATCATGTTGTAGAATTCCTTATGTTAAATTGATGATAGGAAAAATTCCATCTTCATTAATTGCCTTATGAGATAGCCAAATCTGTAAGATATACCTCTTCCTCACATGTTAAATATTTTGTAAACTTTCTCAATTTCAGATATATAAATTTCTTTCAGTTTTTATGATGAGCAAATGTAAGTTCATGCAAAAGTAATGTTATGGTTATTTTTTAAAAATACAGGCGTGGGAGAGAGAAGCTAATTTTGAATGGCGAATTGAAAATAGTCTTAGATATTTGATTCCTTTTCATTTTATTTAAAAAAAAAAAGCCAGACTTATTCTGTCATCTGAAGTTGTCAGATGATATTTTCCAACAGCTGAAGCTAAGTAGTTTAAAAAAAATCTAATGACAGACAACAGAAAATTCACATTTATTATATTTTGCTTAATTAAAAGTATACAAACTTTTTTATTGTATGCTATCTAGAATTACAAGTAGAATTGTTTCTACAGTTTTGTCTTGTTTTAATAATTGGAGAAAATGGGATAAAATAACATGCAACAAAATGGTTATCCCACTTGTATATTTTTTTAAAGACTTTAATCCTGTTATCCTTACATAAAACCAATTACGATAATTGTATATTTGAGAAGATAAACTGTGTACTGAGCCTTAAAATCCAGTGTGACTTTAGAAGACATAATATGGATATGATCTGAATTCAGTTGGCTGATGTTCCTGAACCAAAAAGGGTTTATACTGAGTGAAGAAGGAAAGGTAAAAAGTAGATTTTGTATATTTTTATAATGAAATATAAATGAAGATTTTTACCATGAAGAGGTCACACCTATCCTTCAGAACAGTATAATTATAAATGTTCCACTTTCAGACTAATTCTAAATAAATGTCTGATAAAGGCACTTAGAGTTAAACTTTTAAAAGCTACTACGATCAGTTGAAAACCAGTTCTTACTAAGCCATTAATATATAATCTTCAGTTTAAATTCATCTTTTCACTTGACATTTGAGTCAGTCCAGTTGAACATTTTTATCTGTCCTGTGTTCTTATAAGTTATGTTCATTTTTCATATTTTACTGTAACGGGTTTTAGATATTTATTTTCAAAAAGAAACCTGCAGTGTTTTCCCTTTCTTAACATTTTGAGTAATTCACATGAAGAGACCTGCTTGTCTCGACCTTCACCCTGGCTGGTAGGAGAGAGTTTGGGACTTTCATTACAAGCTAAGATCATGGTGGCCCTGAATTTAAGTGTATCTTTTCAGGTGATTTCAAGGCCTGTTTGCTGAGGGGCATGAAGTGAACATCATGACATAACTGTGACTCTAACATTAAACTTTTTAAATTGTAGTCAAGATTTCATGCTACTCCTCCATGAGATATCGTCCCTCATCTTAAAATATGATATGAAGTGATGCTGATGAAACTTAAAAATGATTCTGCTCTCAATGTTAAATTTCCCCAGAAAGATATAAGGTTAGACACTTCTGTTGGGTGAATACAAAATGTGTTTAATGCCTTGCAGGCTCAGACTTGTCCCTCACCACTTTACCTTTATCAGGGCATAGAACAGAGTGAAGAGTCACTTTTCAGTTGAAACCTATGTAGTAGCTCTGTAGAATGTAACGGTATTATTAAACACAAATTGTTAGTTCTAATTTTTGTGAAAGAACTCTCAAGAATTAGAGTTTGATGACATCTTGCAGGCTTCAGGGTAAATTTTCTTTCTTTATATAGTTACTGGTTCTAATGTCATGTTACCAGAGCTGTTGCTCTGTTTTGTTTGCAAGTGATTTGGTAGAAATATTATGTATACGGTTGTTAGGATGTAACTTCGTTCCTGTGATAGCAAACTTCCAGAGGAAAAACAGTCAATTGTCTGGATGATGCCAAGTATCTGTTTATTTCACCAACTCGAAATGTCACTACTGCCACATTTTCCACTTTCCATTCAGCTGTTCATTCTAAAATAAAAATCCAAGGGATCTCTTCAGTAAAATAGAGGTTGATTTTGCCTGCAAGGATGAAGAGGGTCCTTGTAGTGGTATGATCGTGTTGAATCAAGGAGTGCAAAGAGGGTTTGTTGGAGGTCATGCTGAGCCTTGGACTGGCCATTCATCATGGGTAGGACTTTGAGGGGAGTCACCTTTCACTGAAAGCTCCTTGGTCCTCATTACGGAATGAGTATTTTACAACAACACTCTGAACTCAGTTTTCATTCTGCAGTAGTTTAATAAGGCATAGATTGTGTATAGCATTAGGTAACTTTTATGTTTACAAATTAAAAATTCAGACACTTTAGGGCCTGATTCATTTTGGAAGAGAAATAACAACATGAACTGTTCCTCAGCCTGCATTTACAAACAACCTTATTAAATTTAAAGCCAGGTTTGCGTGCATGCCATCTGGTGTGTCTTCAGCAAGAAATCTTAGTTAAAGATGATGAAAATAAGACAGTTTGGAGTGATAATTTTTCAACACCCAGGCTGAACTTTGGTTTAGAATTTTAATACTTAGAACATTCCACCTGCTCCTTGATGGGAAAATCCAGTAAGAAGGCTAGATTCAGCCCAATTCTGAATCTAGGGGCTCAATTCTGTGAGGGGAAAGGACTGAACAAGTTAAAAGGTCCACAAATGCATGAAAGGACAAATTTGCATCTTCCTATCAGTATTCAACTTCCCTTTACTAATGAAAAATAAATATATTTTTGAGATGGCGGGTGTTTTGCTTTATTATGCTTTGGCTTGGCTACAAAGCCTTTGGTTCTGTAGCCAGTTTCCCTTCTTGGGGCTCCCCCATCCCTGACCCTGGTACACCAGAAGGAGCTTGCCCCTTCTTGGAAGTCTTCGCTATGTATTTGCTCTTCTGACGCCCATTGATCCAGAGTGACCGAGGGCTCAGACTGAAGTCCTTTTGCCTCGCGTCCAGCTTTCCCTCCACCACCTCCGAGATGCCGAGGCCAAATGTCTGTCACCTGTTTTGCCCGTTTTCTTGACAGTGCGGGCGGGACGTTCCCAGACAGGCTGGCGGTGGAAAAGCAGGAGGCCTTGCCCATCCAGCACCTACAAGGCTCCTGGCGCACTTAGAGGCCTGCAGACCCTCGGCGGCTGAAAAAGCCGCCCTGCTCAACTCGGTCTTCCCAGAAGGAAGAGGGCGCCCATCCGGGAGAAGAGCCCCGACCACCCTCCGCGCACAGGCTGGGACGCCCCGACCGTTCCCCAGGGGCTCCGCGCCACCCTCCCGAGTCTTGGTTCGCGCTTCTGTGAGCTCCGGGCCCCGGTGCTGGCGCGCGCAGGGACTGCGGGGCCCGGAGCTGTGCGTCCCCGCGCCAGCGGCGGCCGTTGCCAGGGCGCCCGTTGCTAAGGGCGCCGTTGCCACGGACGCCCGCCCGGCGCCCAGCTAGCTAAGCGCTGAGCTGTGGTCAGTCCTGCCCGGCCATGGACGACTTGCGAGTGCTGTGGATGCGCGACCGCGTGTACAACGCTTTCGGCATCACAGACCCTCAGCTCTTTGAGGAGCTGCTAAACCGCAACGACGGCGAGGCCGAGGAACTCATCCTGCACTTCCTCAACCAGACCAGCGACGAGGAGGGCGCCTCGACTCTCTTCTTCTACCGCAAGGTGGTGCCCGAGGAGTTGGAGGTGGAGATCGGTGAGCCCCTCGGCCGCCTTCCCGCCGTGCCCCCTTCGGCCCTGTTGGTTCCCACCACTCCGGCGAGGAAGGCAGATCCCCGCCCACCCGCCACTCTTGGCCTCCCGGGCAGTCCGCAAATGCTTATTGCCGCCCACCCTGTCCGGGCACAGTCAAGGCAGTAGGTGAGCCGGACAAGCGTAATCATGGCAAACACTTATCGCTGCATCAGTACCAGGTACATTTCCTAACATATGCGTGCGTGCTAAGTCGCTTCAGTCGTGCCCAGACTCTTTGCGACCCCATAAACTGTAGCCCGCCAGGCTTCTCTGTCCATGGGCTTCTCCAGGCAAGAATACCGGAGTGGGTTGCCAGTGCCCTCCTCCAGGAGATCTTCCCGACCCAGGGATTGCACCCGCGTGTCTTGTGTCTCCTGCATCGGCAGGAGCGTTCTTTTCTTTCTTTCTTTTTTATTTATTAATTTTTTTCCATTTATTTTTATTAGTTGGAGGCTAATTACTTAACAACATTGCAGTGGTTTTTGTCATACATTGAAATGAATTAGCCATGGATTTACATGTATTCCCCATCCCAGTCCCCCCTCCCACCTCCCTCTCCACCCGATCCCTCTGGGTCTTCCCAGTGCACCAGGCCCGAGCACTTGTCTCATGCATCCAACCTGGGCTGGTGATCTGTTTCACCCTAGATAATATACATGTTTCGATGCTGTTCTCTTGAAACATCCCACCCTCGCCTTCTCCCACAGAGTCCACAAGTCTGTTCTATACATCTGAGTCTCTTTTTCTATTTTGCATATAGAGTTATCGTTACCATCTTTCTAAATTCCATATATATGTGTTAGTATACTGTAATGGTCTTTATCTTTCTGGCTTACTTCGCTCTGTATAATGGGCTCCAGTTTCATCCATCTCATTAGAACTGATTCAAATGAATTCTTTTTAATGGCTGAGTAATATTCCATGGTGTATATGTACCTACAAAAATAAACTCAAAATGGATTAAAGATCTAAATGTAAGACCAGAAACTATAAAACTCCTAGAGGAGAACATAGGCAAAACACTCTCCAACATAAATCACAGCAGGATCCTCTATCACCCACATCCCAGAATTTTAGAAACAAAAGCAAAAATAAACAAATGGGACCTAATAAAACTTAAAAGCTTTTGCACAACAAAGGAAACTATAAGCAAGGTGAAAAGACAGCCCTCAGATTGGGAGAAGATAATAGCAAACGAAGCAACGGACAAAGGATTAATCTCAAAAATATACAAGCAACTCCTCCAGCTCAACTCCAGAAAAATAAATGACCCAATCAAAAAATGGGTCAAAGAACTAAACAGACATTTCTCCAAGGAAGACATACAGATGGCAAAAAAACACATGAAAAGATGCTCAACATCACTCATTATCAGAGAAATGCAAATCAAAACCACAATGAGGTACCATTACACGCCAGTCAGAATGGCTGCTATCCAAAAGTCTACAAGCAATAAATGCTGGAGAGGGTGTGGAGAAAAGGGAACCCTCTTACACTGTTGGTGGGAATGCAAATTAGTACAGCCACTATGGAAAACAGTGTGGAGATTTCTTAAAAAGCTGGAAATAGAACTGCCATATGACCCAGCAATCCCACTTCTAGGCATACACACTGAGGAAACCAGATCCGAAAGAGACATGTGCACCCCAATGTTCATCGCAGCACTGTTTATAATAGCCAGGACATGGAAGCAACCTAGATGCCCATCAGCAGACGAATGGATGAGGAAGCTGAGGAGCGTTCTCTTCTACTAGCGCCACCTGGGAAGCCCCCAAACGCGTAAATCAACTATTAGCCGTATGAAGTGGGTGTATTCAGTTCAGTTCAGTCCCTCAGTCGTGTCCGACTCTTTGCAACCCCATAGACTGCAGAATGCCAGGCCTCCCTGTCCATCACCAACTCCCCGGAGTTTACTCAAGCTCATGTCCAGTGGCTGTATTATTATCCCATTTTACAGATAGGCAAGCCATGGCACACAGAAGGTCAACGAACTCATCCCCACAGGTCACATAATAAAGATTCGGAAAAATATAAGTCACTGTCCAATGGCATGCGGTAGATGGATAGAGAAGTGGCCCAGGGGCTGAGAGGGACACGTCATGCTCACTCTGCCAAATGATGACAGGGTCCACCTTGGTGGAGAAGAGCACCCCTTCCTATCTTCCTAGGCTCCTGCCCGGCACTTGCAAAGTAACATCAAAACAAGGTGTTAAAACATTACAGCAGATGTAAACGTTTATGTTGAACAATTGAGCATTTCAAATAAAGATAGTAACAGTGACTGATGCCCGGAACTCTCCATGGAGGTGGCTGTTCCACCCCAGGGACATGGAGAGGGCTTGGGGGGTGGGGACAGGGGGAGACAAGACAGAGGGCAGGGGACACTTAGAGAGGTGCTTGTTGGGGAGGAGGCTGAGAAACACGCAGATTCTCTCCCAGCGGGAGTGTTGGCATCAGTGCCGTTATCATGGACTGCTTTTGTGTGATGTGTCTCATTAACCAAGGGATTCCCTGGTGGCTCAGTGGTAAAGAGTCTGTCTGCCAAGCAGGAGCCTCGAGAGATGCAGGTTTGATTCCTGGGTTGGGAAGATCCTCTGGAGAAGGAAACGGCAGCCCACTCTGGTATTCTTGCCTGGAGAATCCCATGGACAGAGGAGCCTGGTGGGCTACCGTCTATGGAATCGCAAAGAATTGGACACGACTGAAGTGACTTAGTAGCACATACACACACGTCTCATTAACAGCAATGTCAGCCTTCTGTGCTAGTTGTCACATCTTCAGGAGACTTTCTGGGTCCCCTGCAGGGCCTTCCACTGGGTGGGAAGGCAGAGTCACACAGAACTTTTCTTAAAAGGTAGTAGTAGTCACATTCATATATTTTAAGTATACCCTCTTCACACAAAATAATACACATACTCACTGTAGAAAAATCCAAGCCCACAAATAGACAGCAATAACGAATTGTAAATGACACCCACAGAGATGACTCTCATAGTATTTGGAATCTAACTTATTATCTGCCCCCATCTTCCCTGATAGACCTTTGAATCTGGATGTTTCATTATAATAGGACCTCGAATTTAGACTCTTTCATTATCACCAAGTGAAATTATGGATACAAAGATAAATGAACAGGATTGACTATTTCTCATAGTGATATCTTTGTGATACACAAAGTTCAGTAACTTCGATTTTGTGTAGTTAAAAGATATATACAAACATATTTTAAGCATACTCTCTATATATCCTTAAAAAAAAATATATATATATATATATATATATCCCAAAACCCTAAGAAATGGATGTGACTTACGCAACTTGGACTTCTTGTGACCTCTGAGGGCTTCTGTTCATAGTTCGGTGGCTGTCTGTTGTGCTGTATATACTCACACATGTTTAGCCCATTGCCTCCTGGCAAGATGTCCCTCTTCTATGCAGAAGCAGATTTTAGACTCACTTCAGAGGGTGCCCCTGTTTAATTCCTCCAAAGGGTGCTTGGAAATCCCCCAAGAGCTACGTCCGTTTCTGGTCTGTCTTTACAACCCGTGCCCCCTGCGCCGGCATTCTTCCCCTCCTTTTCTGGGTCTTCTCATTGTCATCACATGTTGAGAGTGCAAATATATTCCCTGCTGAGGATGCGGTTCCTGGACACTCACAGTTACTGCTCCTGGAGACCCCAGGATGGCATTGGATGTTGGGTCCTGGGCAGAGGTGGGCTCTCCCCAGCTCAGGTCTCACACCGTCACTCCCCTTCTGCTCATTAAGCCTGCAGGCTCGCAGAGACCCTTGGACAGTTTAACTGGATCCTTTATGGCAGTGGTCCTCAACCCCTGAGCCTGTTAGGGACCAGGCTGCACAGCAGGAGGTGAGCAGCGGGGTAGTGAGTGAATCTTCATCTGTATTTACAGCCGTTCCCCATCACTCACATGACTGCCTGAGCTCTGCCCCCTGTCAGATCAGTGACTGCATAATAAATGTAACTTGCTTGAATCATCCCATAACCAGCCCCCTCACCACATCTGTGGAAAAAATTGTCTTCTATGAAACCAGTCCCTGGTGCCAAAAAGGTTAGGGACCACTGCTTTATGGAGTCAAAACTTGTCTCTGCTCTTAGTTAAAAATTATTTGGATGGAGACAAATAGATACTGGTCGTGAGGAAAGAGGGGTGTCTAGACCAGCAGCATCTAGTTCAAGATGCTGTTCTAATAGCTAAACATGTGTTGTTTCTTGAAATAACAAAATGGAATCATACTGTCCAGATCACTTAATAACTTGCTTGCATTTTTATGCAGTAATTTTTAGAAATTGCAAAGTTATGTAGTAATCTAAAAGTTGCTCAGTATTAAGTCATGAATAGTTCCAGCAAGTATTACTGGAAGATGTTCTCTTAAAAATTTATATAATGTAGAACTTAGAAGCACAGAAAGTAAAAGAGAATTCTTCACTGCTCCCATTCCTGTGTTGTTGCCGTTTAGTTGCTCAGTCATGTCTGACTCTTTGCGATCCTATGGACTGTAGCCTGCCAGGCTCCGCTGTCCATGGGATTTCCTAGGTAAGAATACTGGAGTGGGTTGCCGTTTTCTTCTCCGGGGGATCTCCCAACCCAGAGACCAGACCCACATCTCCTGTTTGGCAGGTGGATTCTTTACCACTGAGCCACCTGGGAAGCGCATCCCATTCCTCTGGGTAACCATTATTGGTAGTTTTCTGTACATCCTGCCAGATCTTTTCTGAAATCAATTTATCTATCTATATTCAACATTGTTATCATCTTTATCTTTATATATAATGGTATGTATATAATGATAAGGCTTCCTTGGTAGCTCAGCTGGTAGGGAATCCACCTGCCATATAGGGGGCCCTGGTTCAATTCCTGGGTCATGAAGATCCGCTGGAGAAGGGACAGGCTCCCCACTCCAATATTCTTGGGTTTCCCTGGTGGCTCAGCTGGTAAAGAATCGGCCTGCAATTCAGGAGACCTGGGTCTGATCCCTGGGTTGGGAAGATCCCCTGGAGCAATGATAACATATATTGTATAGAGAGAGCTCCCAAAATCATAAATAAGGTCATACTATATATAGTATTTTGTGACTTATCCTCCATCAAAGATACATTGGAGAATTTTTCATGTCCATACCTATAGATCTATGTAACTTCAGAGTTGTACCGTATTTTATTTACCTATCCCCTAATGAATGGACATTTATCCTGCCACAGTATTTTATTTTACACACAATGACACAATGTGTCCTTTTGTACACTTTGTACACTTTCTTTATTAGAACTGGAGATGTGGTGGGTGTGTGAATTTGTGGTTTGAACGGGTCCTGCCACACTGCTCTGCAGAAGGGCCCTGCCAGTCCACACCCAGCAACGGTGATGGGGTGCCTGTTTGCCAACATCCTCGCCAACACTGAGTATTATCGTGAAAATTTTGACCAGTCCCCTAGATAAAAGGGGATTGGATGCACGTCCTCATCCTAATGTACATTTGTGTGATAATTAGAGGGGTCGAGCCTCTTTTTGGGTGCGTGTTGGTCACTTACATTTCTTCTGGGCTGTTTATAACGGTGTGATCATCCCGTGTAAGCTTCACCTCCTGGAGAATCTGCACAGGCCTCCCTTTGGTGTCCCTTAGGGGTGTCTCCAGTAACTGGGATATTTCTATGGGATTGTGTGTTGGTTTGCAAACCTCCCCCATATACAGAGGGCGGAGAGAGACCAGAGAAAGAGGCAGCCACTCTGATCAATAGGTGACGGTCTTGGGCGTGGCTGGGTGAGTTTACTGCCTGCTCACCAGCACGTAAGAGTTTATAGAGAGACCTTCCTGGGGTTTAGGCACCCACAGCACCTTGAGGTTCCCACCACAGCTGATCTATCCAGGTGCATCCTTGAAGTGGCTCCCAGAGTGGGCATCCCCCGGACAGGGCAGGGGCAAACAGCTCCTGATTGCCTGAGGACAGCACTCAGGTTGAGCAGTGGTCCCTCCTCTCGGTGACCTCCTTCAACAGACCATAATAGGGTATGGTCTTCAAGAGATTCTATGGCCTTCAACAGACTCTCCCGGGGCCACAGTCCAACTCTCAGCACCAAGGAGAGTGGTGATTCTCCGGGGCTGGCACAGTGAAACAATTGCATTTTATTTTTCTTCTTTCACTGTATGTGGCTGTAAAGATGATGACCTTCCTGGCCTGTTTGAAGAGGAAGAAGAGGAAGAAGAGACTGAGTTTCAAAAAGCGGAGTCGATAGATAGAGCATCAGGTATGGAACTGGGAGTGAGGGGAACTGGGGGGCATTCACCCGGAGGGAGGGGTCCGCTTGCCTAGACTAAAATCAGTCTCTGCTTTTTACTTATGTGCAGCTGATACTTAGTAAGAAGTTTTATACAAGGAGAAAGTGTTGAGTGTTAATAGGTTCATTATTAGTTACCCGGGGCTGCCGTAACTAAGGACCACAGACTGGATCGCTTACAACAACAGCACAGCCTTCTTTCCCAGTTCTGGGGGCTAAAAGTTCAAGATCAAGGTGTGGCAGGACTGTGCTTCCTTGACACAGGAGGACCCAGCCCCAAGTGCTAGTAGAGCCTGGATTGAAATCCTGCTCCAGACCATCATGTTACCAGCAGAGCCAGACAACCCATTTCCTCCCCGTTTCTCCCGTAACTCACCTTCCCTTACAATAGCAGAAGTTATAGGTTAGACGTGGCACTTTACCAAGATACTGAGTGTTTGAAAGTCAGAGGGGAAGGACTTCCCTGGTTGTCCAGGGGCTAAGACTCTGAGCTTCCAATGCAGGGGACCTGAGTTTGATCCCTGGTCGAGGAACTAGATCCCACACGCTGCAACTAAAGTGCCTGCATGACACTTAATGAAGATTGAGGATCCCGCCTGCCACAACTGAGGCCAGGTGCAGCCAAACAAATACATGCAAATAAATATTAAAAAAGAAAACATCTTGGACTTTCCTGGTGGTCCAGTGTTTAAGAATCTGCCTTGCAATGTAGGGAATATGGGTTTGATCCCTGGCCCAGGAAGATTCCACACGCTGTGGAACAACTAAGCCCATGTGCCACGACTACGAAGCCCACAGTCTGGAGTCCGTGCTCGTCAACAAGAGAAGCCGCCCCAGCGAGAAGTCTGCACACTAAAGAGTAGCCCCTTCTCACTGCAACTAGAGAAAGTGGTAGCAACAAAGGCCCACACAGTCAAAAGGAAAAACATCATTAAAAAAAACCCTCAAAAATTAAAAATAAAATCAGAGGAGAAAAAGGATTGGGGTGATGTGCAGTGTTTCCTATTGTCATCTTAATTTTTTCAGAACAATTTATTTTTAACCAAAACATAACCCCCTCTCTAGTGAAAATTAGGGGTGTTAGAGGAGAGGAATACAAGTTTAGAAATACAGGCCCTCCGTTCTTACTAAGATTTGTGTAGGTTGGGTTTTGATAAGACAGACGGTGGCCGTGAGGGACACAGTCGTGTTTACTAACGGACTCCTGCTTTAGTACCAATAAATCTGTGATCAGGAAAGAATTGGGAGGGAAGAGGCTGCTTCGAGAGAAGGGTTAGGACAGTCTCCAACAGAGCAAATTAATATTCCTTCCAAGTGTATTTTTTTCTTTTCTTTTTATCGTGGTAAAACATATGCAACTTCAAGCAGCATTTTATCCACTTCAAAGCATATAGCTCTGTGTCATTGAGTGCACTTGGCAGTGTATTTTTTTTTAATCTTTTTTTTTTCTTTTGGCTGCATTGCATGGCATGTAGAAGCTTAGTTCCCCGACCAGAGATTGAACCCTCACCCCCTGCAATGGAAGCATGGAGTCTTATCCACTGCCTGGATCACCGGGGAAGCCCCTCGACAGTGTATTTTTGTCTGTGGGTGGTTGCTTTTGCTCTGATAATGCTAGTTCTCCCAGCTGTAGACTGTTTCCTCTGCTAGCCAGCATGCTCAACTCTTAGCCAACCTATAATCTAATCCTCCCAAATCTCACCCCAATAGATATTATTGTCCCTTTTTATGGATGAGAAAACCCACTGCAGAGAGGGTTCAGACCACACATGTTGATTTGTTCCAAAGCCTGGACTTTGTCAAGTGTCTTTTGGAGGAAGAGCCAAACAGTTTGAGAAAGCTTTCCTTTCTCTGTGGGCTTCATCAGAAACTCAGGGTTGTGACTGGTAGGCTGTGAGGTTTTCAGACCCCATCAATAACAGTAGACTTGGGAGACATACATTCATTCTGTTTACTTTTCTTTCCATCCCCCACCAGTTTCAAGTTTTATAGTGAAAAAGGAGTAGATGCTAACATGTTACCTATAATCTCATCCCAAGGATAAAGCCCCCCCTTTAAGTAAAAATCTCAGAGAAGTCACTCATTGGACACTGTAGCTGAAACAAGCTCGTACACTCACACACACAGATTAAAATTCCAACTGAGGACCAATCAAAACCACAACACAGTTCTCCTAAGTAAGTGTGAGTCAAGGCTACAGTAGGATTCATTTGTAAAAAAGTACATCCAGCTATTTTTTAAATATAATTTTATTTTTTTATTTAGTAGTAGGGGTTGCTCTCTAGTTGTGGTGATCAGGCTTCTCATTGCAGTGGCTTCTCTTGGGAAAACAGGCACTAGGGCGCATGAGCTTCAATAGCTGTGGCACTTAGGCTTAGTAACTGTGGCTCCTAGGCTCTGAGGCACAGGTTCAGTAGTTACGGGGCACAGGCTTGCTCCGTGGCTTGTGGGGTCTTCCTGGATCAGGTACCAAACCTGTGTCTCCTGCGTTGGCAGGCAGATTCTTTACTACTGAACCACCAGCGGGGCCCAACACCCAGCTTTTTGATAGCATGCCCAGAGTGAAATATACTAACATCCAAGATGCAGGTCTGGTCTAGGTGACCAGAAACCTCATTTTCCAAGTATTTCATCTTGTGCATTGCATCATGTTTTGCAGCTAAGAATCTGCAGCTGAGAATGTATTCTATACATCGTCCTCCCACCAGCCTTGAGGAGGAAGAGATGGACCTTGAGATTATAGAGAACCTCCCCGTCAAAGTACGTGTGGCTCTTTCTTCTCTTGGGTAGGGTAATGGGAATTTCATGTCCTCGGATGAGTCTGGGTAACTGACACAGCTCATACAAGAAATGTGTTCTATTGGACTTCCTTGATGGTCCAGGGGTTAAGACTCTGTGCTTCCAATGCAGGGATCTCAGGTTCGATCCCTGCTTGGGGAACTAAGATCCCACGTGCCACACAGTGTGGCCAAAACAGAAAAAATGTTAAGGAACATATCGTGTTGGCATAGAGATGACGGAATCCTGTGTTGGGGTTCCCCAAGGTCCCCCTCAGATTAAAGGATCTGCCACAACGACTCACAGGACCCAGAAAATATTTTGTACTCATCAGTTCAGTTCAGTTCAGTTTGTACTCATGGTTATAGTTTATTTCAGTGAAAGGATGCAGATTAGAGTGAACAGAGAACAAGGCATACAGGGCAGAGTCCAGGAGAAAAAAAGAACAAGTTGTCCTTTCCAAATGGGGCTGCCAGGGCAGCATTCATTCTTCTTCTTTTTTAAAAAATATTTTACTTTATTTGGCTGTGACAGGTCTTAGCTGTGGCACATGGGATCTTTAGTTGTGGCATGTGAGATCTAGTTTCCTGAACAGGGATTGAACCTGGGCGCTCCTGAGATGGGTGTATGGAGTCGTAGACACTGGACCACCGGGGAAGTTCCCAGTATTCATTCCTGCAGCAACCATGTGAGACAACATATAGGAGGTTGTGCCAATCAGAGGAGTTCACCCAAGCCTCGGTATCCAGGGTTTTTAGTGGGGATCAGTCATGTCTGCATGAAGTCTGCACAGTTATTCAGCAGCCCATTCCACTTTGCAGAGGTCAAACTGAGGCAATATGACTCAGTTCCCCAGGCAAACAAAATCAGTTCACCATAAATCACGTTTTTAGCGTAAACTCCCCAGCATGACCCAAGGGCCCAGGTCTACAGAGATGCTCAGATCAGCCAGGATGTTCCAAAAGCTTAAAGGTCATCACCTGGGAACTGGTTCAGGGCTAGCCTTTTTGTTTTTTTAAAGATTAAAAAAAAATTTTTTTATGCCGACCATTTTTAAAGTCTATTGAATTTGTTACAGTATTGCTTCTGTTTTATGTTTTGGTTATCTGGCTGCAAGACATGTGGGATCTTAGCTCTCCAATCAGGGATCAAACCAACACCAACCACATTGGAAGGTGAAGTCTTAAGCACTGGACCACCAGGGAAGTCCCAGGGCTAGTCTTGAGTGCCTTTGGAATGTGTAGGGTTTGGACAGCCCAGGCCTGCTGGGTCAACACTTCACTGCACAAACCCAGGGAGAGTTCATAAAGTTAGGATGGAAGCATATGGCCTGAGCTGTGCTAATTGAAATTATGCTCAATTGCCCCATGAATATGCCTCCCTGCAAAAAACCTGAATTCAAGACGGACTTGTTGCAATTTGTGGTCCAGAGAAGCTTGATTAGGACATTGCCCAATTCAGTTTATTCAAGTGCTGTAGTGGCCATTTGGTGGAAGAGTCGGGGTTAGAGTTCAGCCTCTGAGTGAATTTTATTTTATTTTTAAAGTAATTTTTAAATTTGGCTGCTCCAGGTCTTAGTTGCCGCATGTGGGCTTGAGTTTCCTGACCAGGGATTGAACCTGGGCCCCCTGCATTGGGAGCATGGAGTCTTAGCCACTGGACCATCAGGAAAGTCCCCCTGGATGAATTTTAGCTCTTGTCTGTGGTCCACTGGGAAGTAAGTTCAGCCTGTGCATGGGGAGAGAGCTCAGGTGAACACAAATATTAGGTGATTTGGGTGCACGGATATATCAGTGTGACTTTTTTGGTCCCTATATTTCAGAAAACTGTTAAGCAAATGATGGAAAAGACATATCTCCAAGTGCGTCGTACTCCTGTTCCTGAGGAGTTTCTGGACCAGAATGTGGTGTTTTTTCTCAGAAATACAAAAGGTATGCTTCCAGCGGGAGTGTGTGCGAGTGTGGGTGTGCATGCACGTGCATGTGCGTATGTCTGAGACTCTTAATTTTTACATGTTCTTGAGAAGATAGCTTTTTATCAGTGCAGTCAATCCTCATTATTCATGGCTTCTATATTTGTAAATTTACCGATTCACTCAAAATTTTTGTAACTCCAAATCAGTACTTTCACTGCTTTCATGGTCTTTGAAATACACGTATGGAGTGGGGAAAATCTGAGTCATTAGCATGCATGGACCCAGCTGAGGTCAGGCAAGGCCATGCTCTGCCTTCTTATTGCATCAAACACTATAGATGAGTGTCTTTATCGTGATCTATTTAGTACCAGGGTTTTTGAGTTTTTATGGGGCTTTGGTGTGATTTCACTGTTTAAAATGTCCCCAAGGTTGGGTGCTGAAGCACTGACTAGTGCTCAGAGTGCAGGAAGGCTGGGATGTGCCTGATGGAGAAAACTCGTGTGTGATGTAAGCTTCGTTCACACGTGAGCAGTGGTGCTGTTGACCGTGAGTCCAATGTTAGTGAGTCAGCAATTATGTTCAATAAGGTGTCTGAACAGAAACACACATAAGGTTGTACAGTAAGTTCCCTGTGTACAAACGAGTTCTATTTCAAGAGCATGTTCGTAAGACCAATTTGTTCGTAAGTCCAACAAAGTTAGCCTAGGTACCCAACTGACACAATCAGCTATGTAGCACTGGGCTGAAATAGATTTATAATACTTTTCACACAAATAAGACATAAAAAGACAAACAAAAAATTTAAAAAATTTAATCTTATAGTATAGGACCTTGACAAGTATAGTACTAGAGCTGGCATACAGGGGCTGGCATCGAGTGAAGAGGCAAGAAGAGTTACTGATGGAGGAGGGAGAGGAGGTGGGAGACGGCAGAGCTGAAGGATCGTCAGCAATAGGAGATGGAGGGCAAGCTGCCAATTTTACTCACACCTGACATTGATGGGACAGGTTCTTGTTTCTTGCTGGATTCCATTCTATCTATCCTCTTGGAAAAAGGATCCAGTGATGTTTGGGTAGTACTGTATCAGCTATATCACTGATGCTTTTTTTCATGCTTGCTTCTGGACATCCTGGGCTTGAAATAAAGATATGGTTCGACTGTCCACTGTACAGTACTCTATAGTAAAGTACACAACACACGTGATGTTGCTTTTCTTTTCTTTTTTTGAACATTGATGGCCCTTTGGATCATGACCTCACCACTAAGTTCTGAGTTTCTGTACTTTGTTCTTCCCAAATGAGAGGAAACATAACAAGAAGGAGGAAAGATGACTGGCAGAGGCTTAGCATTAAACAGTTCTTGTTTGAGGAGGGGTCAATCTCAGCTCAGTGCTTTCCTATTTAACAGTAATCACAAGCCAGGAGCAATAATAATCAGCCTTGGCCAGAGGGTGTGGCATTTACCCCGATTTATTACTATTTACTCTCATCATATATATATATATATATATATATATATATATATATATATATATATATTTTACAGGTATTTTTCACTGATGTTAAACTTTCTTTTTCACACTTGGTTTTTACATAATTTCCCTTTAAAATAAATTTATTTCAGTAAAGAAGCATTTGACAGAAAGAAACCTATTAGGCAAAGAATAGTGTGCACATCTACACAGATGCAGGGAAAGGCATGCAGACTGAAGCTTGTGGTGTGTCCCAGTAAGACTCATAAAAGTGTCCCAGGGCCATTTGAAGTGTTTACAGAGCTGATTGGTGGTGATCAATGTTTTGGTGGGGTGGGGTGGAGCTGAGGGAGAGGGTGGGAGTGAATACACATCAGAGAAAGCCTGGCCAATTCCGTGGTGACTCAGTGGTAAGGCATCTGTCTGCCAATGCAAGAGGCACGAGTTCGATCCCTGGCCTGGGAAGATCCCACGTGCCACGGAGCAATTAAGCCTGTGCGCCACAACTCCTGAGCCTGTGCTCTAGAGCCCAGGAGCCCCAAGTATTGAGCCCACGTGCCTCAACTACTGAAACCTGCATGCCCTAGAGCCCATACTCCGTATAAGAGAAGCCCCCGCAATGAGAAGCACCAAAGCTAGAGAGGAGCCCCCTGCTCGTTGCAACTAGAGAAAAGCCTGTGTAGCAACAAAGACCCAGCACAGCCAAAAATAAGTAAATAAATAAAAGAAAAACTGGTCAAGAGAGAGACTGTTTCCAATATGTCTTTAAAAAACCCATGACTTGGAAATTCCCTGGCAATCCAGTGGTCAGGACGTGACGTTCTCATTTCTGGGGCCCAGGTTCAATCCCTTTTCGGGGAACTAAGATCCCACAAACTGTGCAGTGGGGCCAAAAAAACAAAAACAAAAACAACAATGCCCCCCCTCCCCACTGCCGAATGCTGTGACTTGAAAGGTACCTTGGTGATGAACTGGGGAGGGTTACTGGGAGTGGAGAGACAGACCAAGCAAAGAATTCATCAAATGTTTCTAGAAAACCCAAAGTGTTTCTCTCCTTGTCAGGCTGTACCCACTCCAACCAGATCAGTTCATCCACGTGGCCCTCAGGTGCCGCTTGTGTGAACCTCTGGACCACAGTGCGACCCTCAGCGTTTGTTTGTTTCTCAATGCGAAATGTGTCTGGAACATTCCTTTGTATTATTAGAGGAGGAGCTGGTTCCCACATGCTTGGAAATGTTAGCTGTGTCCACCTCCCTCCCCATCTCACTCCCCAAATCTTTTCCTGTCTAGAGACCATCTCTGAGGCGACTGACATGAAGGAAGCTATGGAAATTATGCCCGAAACACTGGAGTATGGGATTATAAACTCGCATGTGCTTGCTCTCCTGAGGGATGTTATATCTCAGGTAAATATGGATGGAAAAAGGAATCTCAGCACTTTTAACAAATAAGACCATCTGGGAATTCCCTGGTGGTCCAGTGGTTGGGACTTGGCACTTTGACTGCCAAGGGTGCAAGTTCAGTCCCTGGTCAAGGAACTAAGATCCCACAAGCCGAGCAGCTCAGCCAAAAAAAAGAAAAGAAAAGAAAAAAGAGTAAGGCCATTTGATTCATCATTTCCATAAAGAGGTAGTTGGCAACTTTTAGGTTCCAGACACTGTCATGAGGTTTGTTGGTGGAGCTGTGAGCAGGACAGATGACATCCTTGTGTTCTGGCTTATACTGGTGGAAAGACGCCAAACATCAACACAAAAACAGGAAACTCTCAGGTAGTGATGGCTGGCTTGAAAAAACAAAACCCTAGTAATGAGATAGAGAGGGCTTCCTTGGTGACTCAGTGGTAGACTCTGCCTGCCAATGCAGGAGATGTGGGTTTGATCCCTGGGTCAGGAAGATCTCTTGGAGGAGGTCATGGCAGACCTCCATACTCCAGTATTCTTGAGTGGAGAATTCCACAGACAGAGGAGCCTGGTGGGCTACAGCCCATGAAGTTAGAGAGTCAGACACGACTTATAGACTAAACACCAGCAGCAACGTGTGGTGTATGAGTGTGAGTATGTGTGTATTCAGGGGGTGGTGGTTAGGGACACCTTGTTGGAGAGGTGACATCTGACCTTTAGACAACCAGTAAAAAAGCCCATAAGCAGGCTAATTTACTAAAGATAAATTATTAGGAAAATGTAATAGGGTGGGAGTGAGTTGATCAGGAAAGACCCCCTCTGAGGAAGTGACACTGAACTGAGAGGTGGATGAAGTGAAGGCATCAAACAAGTGAGGATCTCGAGGAAGAGGATCCTGGGCAGAGAAAACAGCAAGTGCAAAGGTCCTGAGGCAGGAGCAGACTCTATTTAGTCTATAAACAGAAGGATGACCAGTGCAGCTGGAGCATAGTGAGTGGAGTTTGGAAAGGAAAGTAGGTTTGAAGCATATGAATAAAATGATCTGGTTTGCATTTTTCTTCTCATCATTGTGTGTATAACATATTGCAGAGGGAAGAGCTTAAAGGACCAGTAGACCTAATAGCAGGCTATGGAAGGGTCTGAATGATGGATGATCGTTGTTTAGGCTCCAGAGTTCAATCAGGAGAGGGACTGGGAAGCAGACAGCATCAAGAATACATTAGGGATGGAGCCAACAGGACTTACTGATTATTTGGATATGGAGGTTTAGGAAAAGAGCATCAAGAATGACTCCTAGGATTTGAATTTGAGCAACCAGGGGGATATTAGGGTCATTACTGAGATGGAGGGCATGGAAGGATCTATAGGAAAAACCCCCCAAACTCTATTTTGCACATATTAATATTGAGATCCCTCCTAAACATCCAAGATGAGGTGTGAGGCAGGATAAGTAAGTCTAGAGATCAAGGGAGAACTCAAGTGATTCCAAATATATATATTTTTATTCTATCTTTTTTTTTTTTTTGGCCATGTCAAAGCACCTTAGTTCCCTGAGCAGGGATTGAATCCATGCCCCCTGCTTTGGGAATGTGGAGTCTCCACCACTGGACCATCAGGGAAGTCCCTCCAGCAAGTTTTTACTGAGCACCTATTGTATACTGATTGTATCCCATAGCAGTGATCACCATACTCAAGGTCTGTATCTCACGGAGCTTACATCCCAGTCAGGAAGATTCACATTAAGTGAGATAATTGAGAAAATATACAGTCTAACATAGACGATGATAGGAGTTAAAGAGAAAAACGAAGCTGGGATGGAGGTTAGGACATGTTGGCAGGTGGTAAAGAGGGCTTTTGAAATACTGGATAGGGTAACCAGGAAGACTTCAGTGTTGTCTTTTGCTGGGACTCTTGCAGTTGCCTCCTGATAGATTTCTCAGCTTCTGCTCATGACCCTATACTATATTCTTCACATGTCAACCAGAGAGATTCTTTAAAAGATGGGAGTCACTGCTGTTATTTGTACTATCTCAGTTCAGTCGCTCAGTTGTGTCTGACTCTTTGTGACCCCATGGATTGCTGCACGCCAGGCTTCCCTGTCCATCACCAACTCCCGGAGCTTACTCAAACTCAGGTCCATTGAGTCAGTGATGCCATCCAACCATCTCATCCTCTGTCATTCCCTTCTCCTCCTGCCTTCAATCTTTCCAAGCATCAGGGTCTTTTCCAATGAGTCAGTTCTTTGCATCAGGTGGCCAAAGTATTGGAGTTTCAGCTTCAGCATCAGTCCTTCCAATAAATGTTCAGGACTGATCTCCTTTAGGATGGACTGGTTTGATCTCCTTGCAGTCCAAGGGACTCTCAAGAGTCTTCTCCAACACCGCAGTTCAAAAGCATAAATTCTTTGCCACTCAGCTTTCTTTACGGTTCAACTCTCACATCCATACATGACTACTGGAAAAACCATAGCCTTGACTAGACGGACCTTTGTTTGCAAAGTAATGTCTCTGCTTTTTAATATGCTGTCTAGGTTGGTCATAGCTTTTCTTCCAAGGATTAAGTGTCTTTTCTTGCTTTGTGATTTTGGAGCCCAAAAACATACTTTCTCACTGTTTCCCCATCTGTTTGCCATGAAGTGATGGGATCAGATGCTATGATCTTAGTTTTCTGAATGTTGAGTTTTAAGCCAGGTTTTTCACTCTCCTCTTTCACTTTCATCAAGAGGCTCTTTGGTTCTTCTTCACTTTCTGCCATAAGAGTGGTGTCATCTGTGTATCTGAGGTTACTGATATTTCTCCCGGCATTCTTGATTCCAGCTTGTGCTTCATCCAGCCTGGCATTTCTCATGTTATACTCTGCATATAAGTTAAATAAGCAAGGTGACAATATGCAGCATTGATATACTCCTTTCCCAATTTGGAACCAGTCTGTAGTTCCATGTCCAGTTCTAACTGTTGCTTCCTGACCTGCATACAGATTTCTCAGGAGGCAGGTCAGGTGGTCTGGTATTAATCTCTTGAAGAATTTTCCACAGTTTGTTGTGATCCACACAGTCAAAGGCTTTGGTGTTGACAATAAAGCAGAAGTAGATGTTTTTCTGGAATTCTCTTGCTTTTCTATGATCCAGTGGATATTGGCAATTTGATCTCTGGTTCCCCTGCCTTTTCTAAACCCAACTTGAACATCTGGAAGTTCATGGTTCACGTATTGCTGAAGCCTGGCTTGGAGAATTTTGAGCATTTCTTTACTCACGTGTGAGATGAGTGCAATTGTGTGGTAGATTGAGAATTCTTTGGCATTGCCTTTCTTTGGGATTGGAATGAAAACTGACCTTTTCCAGTCCTGTGGCCACTGCTGAGTTTTCCAAATTTGCTGGCATATTGAGTACAGCACTTTCACAGCATCATCTTTTAGGCTTTGAAATAGCTCAACTGGAATTTCATCACTTTCACTAGCTTTGTTTGTAGTAATGCTTCCTAAGGCCCACTTGACTTCCCATTCCAGGATGTCTGGCTCTAGGTGAGTGATCACACCATCATGGTTATCTGGGTCATGAACCTCTTTTTTGTATAATTCTTCTATGTATTCTTGCCACCTCTTCTTAATATCTTCTGCTTCTCTTAGGTCCCTACCATTTCTGTCCTTTATTGTGCTCATCTTTGCATGCAATGTTCCCTTGGTATCTCTAATCTTCTTGAAGAGATCTCTAGTCTTTCCCATTCTATTGTTTTCCTCTATTTCTTTGCACTGATCACTGAGGAAGGCTTTCTTATCTCTCCGTGCTACTCTTTGGAACTCTGCATTCACTTGGGTATATCTTTCCTTTTTTTCTTTGCCATTAGCTTCTCTTCTTTTCTCAGCTATTTGTAAGGCCTCCTCAGACAACCATTTTGCCTTTTTGCATTTCTTTTTTTGGGGATGGTCTTGATCACTGCCTCCCGTACAATGTCATGAACCTCCCTCCATAGTTCTTCAGGCACTCTGTCTATCAGATCTAATCCCTTGAATCTATTTGTCACTTCCACTGTATAATCGTAAGGGATTTGATTTAGGTCATACTTGAATGGTCTAATGGTTCCCCTCCTTTCTTCAATTTAAGTTTGAATTTGGCAATAAGGAGTTCATGATCTGAGCCACAGTCAACTCCCAGTCCTGTTTTTGCGGACTGTATAGATCTTCTCCATCTTTGGCTGCAAAGAACATAATCAATCTGATTTCGGTGTTGACCATCTGGTGATGTCCATGTGTAGAATCTTCTCTTGTTTTGTTGGAAGAGGGTGTTTGCTATGAGCAGTGTATTCTCTTGGCAAAACTCTATTAGCCTTTGCCCTGCTTCATTCTGTACCAAGGCCAAATTTGCCTGTTACTTCAGGTATCTCTTGACTTCCTACTTTTGTATTCCAGTCCCCTATGATGAAGAGGACATCTTTTTTGGGTGTTAGTTCTAGAAGGTCTTGTAGGTCTTCATAAAACCACCCAACTTCATCTTCTTCAGCATTACTGGTTGGGGCATAGACTTGGATTACTGTGATATTGAATAGTTTGCCTTGAAAATGGACAGAGATCATTCTGTCATTTTTGAGATTGCGCCCAAGTACTGCATTTCAGACTCCTTTGTTGACTATGAGGGCTACTCCATTTCTTATAAGGGATTCTTGCCGGTAGTAATCTAAATAATGGTCATCTGAATTAAATTCACCCATTCCAGTCCATTTTAGTTCACTGATCCCTAAAATGTCTATGTTCACTCTTGCCATCTCCTATTTGATCACTTCTAATTTACCTTTATTCATGGACCTAACATTCCAGATTTCTATGCAATATTGTTCTTTACAGCATCGGACTTTACTTCCATCACCAGTCACATCCACAACTGGACATTGTTTTCGATTTGGCTCTGATTCTTCATTCTTTCTGGAGATATTTCTCCACTCCTCTCCAGTAGCATATTGGGCACCTACCGACCTGGGGAGTTCATCTTTCAGTGTCATATCTTTTTGCCTTTTCATATTGTTCATGGGGTTCTCAAGGCAAGACTACTGAAGTGGCTTGCCATTCCTTTTTCCAGTGGACTGTGTTTTGTCTCTCTTATGCTACAAATACATTCAAAGCCAGAGGCAACTTAAGTGCATGAATTATTGAATATGGTGTTGTGTGAGTTGTTTCTTTTTAAAGCATTTTTTATTGGATTACAGTTGATTTGTAACATTATATTAGTTTCTGCTGTATAGCAAAGTGACTCAGTTATATATATATTTACACGTATATCCACTCTTTTTCTATATTCTTTCCCCATAGAACTCACTACAGAGCTCTGAGTAGATTGACCTGTGCTATGCAGCAGGTCCTTATTAGTTATCTGTTTTATATGCAGTGATGTATACATGTCCATCCCAGTCCCCCAGTTTTTAAATTTCTCCATCCCCTGCTCCCTGCTTTCCTCCCTGGTAACCATAAATTTGTTTTCTACATCTGTGACTTTTCTTCCGTTTTCAAGGTCATTTGTACTCAGCCATAAAAAAGAACAAAATAAGGCCATTTGCAGCAACTTGAAATGGACCTAGAAATTGTCATACTGAGTGAAGTAAATCAGACAGAGAAAGGCAACTATCATATGATATCGCATATATGTGGAATCTAAAAAAGTGGTACAAATGATTTGATTCTTAAACTTGGCTTTTCAGGTTTTCTTGCCAGCCTTGTCCTTCAGTCAGCACAAGGATGCCAACTTGGGACTCACGTCTGGAGAAGGCGTAGACACTTTTGATTATGACATAGACCTACCTAGCATGCCTGGGGAAGCAATAGAATATCACAGCATTCAGTTAATACGAGATGAATTTTTAATGAACATCCAGAAATTTGCAAGTAGTATTCAAAGAACAATGCAGCAACTTGAAGGTAAGGCTTCAGTTTTTCTCCTTGATTAAGCAGGATGTTTCCATTAAGAAGAATTTACTTTTGGTCACAGTTGGGGATGGAGAGGGGGTTGATCTGAGAGAATATCATTGACACATATACGTGACCATATGTAAAATAGAGAGCCAGTGGAAATGTATGATGCAGGAAACCCCAAACTGGTGCTCTGTGACAACCTAGAGGTATGGGATGAGGAGGGAGGAGAGGAGGAGTTCAAGAGAAGGAGACATATATATATATATATATACCTATGGCTGATTCATGTTGATGTATGACAGAGGCGATCACTATATTGTAATTACCCTGCAATTTAAAAAAATTCCTAAGAAGAAAAAGAATTTAAGAATTCAGGAGATTTTTTTGGTTTTAATTTATGATCGTTCTTTTTACCAGCTCCTGATATGAAAGACACAGAGCTGGTCTTTGTAAGAAACATAAAGAAGAATGAAGAATGACAAATCCTTGTCTTCAAGGATTTTATAATCTAGGGCCCAAGGAACTATGGCAGAAAAAATAACTTGAGATAGATATTAGGGTCCTTAGGGCTTAGGAAAGTGAGACCATCTGGGAGAAGTGGTGAGGGAATCAAAGAGGACTTCCTGAAGGAGGCAGCATTTGACCTCATCTGAAATGATGAGCAGTGCATTGGTAGGTGGAATTGGGGCGCAAGGGCATTTCAGTCAGGGAGAATGTGGGAGGGAACCTTTGTGAGGTTCTTTCTGCATTCATATTGCTAAGCACTCTATGAGATTGTTTGCTAAGCACTCTCTATTTTCAGTCTGAAGATCTAGCCTTTTAGTATGAAAAACTCTCTTGATAATTTCCTCCACTATTTGTCTGTTTTCTTTTGCTAATATTCCTGTTGGATGTGTGCTGCTGATTCTGTTACTTATCTTTTCACTTGTGTTTTCCATCTCTTTGTCTGTGAGTTCCTAAAGAGTGCCTAAAGAGTTCCTCAGCTCTTACCTTCACAACTTTTGATCAGACTCACTTATTCTGTGGCTGTACCTTTTCCATAGCATTCTGTTCTTGTTTGATGGATGCTATATTATCTCAAATCTCTAATAGTTGGAATTAACCCCCCCATCTTTTCTTTTATCTCAATGTCCTCTGAAGTCATTGTTGCTGACTTATCTTGGATTGTCTGTTTCATGCTGGAGATGTTCTTGAATATCTGTTGAGATCTGGTTGTTCAGTTTTTAAATTGACATTAGGTTGTAAACTCAGGACTTCTTATTAATAAATAGCTAAGTCATTTTGATGGAGCTTGATGCTGCTACGGTGATCTAATTATCTAAAATGTTTTAGGGACTTCCCTGGTGGTCCAGTGGTTAAAAATCTTCCTCCCAATGGAGGGGATGAAGGTTTGATCCCAGGTTGGGGAAATAAGACCCCACATGCCAGGCTGGGGCGGCAACTAAGCTTGCATGCTGCAATTACTCAGCCTACACCCTGGAGCCTGTGAGCCACAGGGAAGATTCCACATGCTGCAACTATAAGACCTGATGCAGTCAAATAATAAATAAAATGTTTCAGTACATTCTAATGAAAGAGAGTGATATATAGAAATATGAGCATCATGATGTACCAGGCTATATACTAATGTGTGGAGAGAAGATCCAGAATTACCTTGAAGATTATTATCTGTAATCATTTCCCCCAAACTACTGGCTGACTGACCATTTTTATCCTACTAGGTGAGATCAAGTTAGAAATGCCAAGCATCAGCGTAGAGGGAGGGGTATCTGCACTGGCAGCTGACCCAGAAACAGTTGAAATTTTGGAGCAATGCGTGATAAACTGGTTGAATCAGATATCTACAGCCCTTGAGGGCCAGATGAAAAAGACACCACAGGTATCATTTGCAATGCTTTTGCAGATCCCTAATCCAGTTCTTGCTTGCCATCCTGAGAAAGAGCCAAGAGTCTGGGAATCTGTGTGATCTAGCCTCTTTTCTTACTGTTTTGTGGCCTTCTTAAACATATTAAAGTAAACATACCTGAGATGTCATTCTTGTGCTTTCTAAGGTTAGTGTGTTACCAGATGACTCCCTGATATTGATAAAGATAATACTATATATCAGTCAGGATTTTTGAGCTGAAAAGAAAAAAACAATAACCAGAAAATCTAACTCAGCTAGCTTAAGCAAGAAAGAGGATTTGTTGGCTCACTGAAAAGTCCAGAGGGCAATGCTGGTTTCAGGTACAGTTTGATCAGGACTCTGGCAATCTAGCTGGGTTTCTCTGTAAATTGCTTGGTTCCAATCTACTCTCTGAGAGGGCTTCCTTCTTGGGCTGGTCTCCTTCATGGTGACAACTTGTAGCAGTTTCTGACTCCACATCCTCACACCACTTTGTCCAGAGAAAGATGGAGTGTCTAGCGTTCCCAACTGGAGTACTGAGATTCCCTCTGAGTGGACCATCCTAGGTCAGGTGTGCACGCCTGAAGTCCTTGCATGGATTAGCTCCTAACTATAGAGGCTTTGGGAAGAGGGGCGTGGATGTTGGAAGAGCAACCGCAGAGTCCATTCCCCACTAATGATGATGATGCTTGTGTGCTCATTGCAGGGTAACGGTCCTCTGGCTGAAATTGAATTCTGGCGGGAAAGGAATGCCACCCTAAGTGCTCTGCACGAACAAACAAAGCTTCCAATAGTCAGAAAAGTCTTGGATGTGATCAAGGAATCAGATTCGTTGCTTGTGGCCAACTTGCAGCCCGTCTTAACTGAATTGTTCAAGTTACACATGGAGGCCTCCGATAACGTGAGGTTTCTTTCCACAGTGGAACGTCATTTCAAGGTAGGCTGGGTGCACTGCACTGTGGAAAGTCAGCCACACAGATTTAACTTCTGTTTATTTATTCAGCATTTAAAAAAATTGCAGTAAAATATATATAACATGATATTTATTATTGGAACCACTCGTGAGAGTAAGTTCGATAACATTCAATACACACACAGTGCTGGGTACCCATCATCACCTCCTATATGCAAAACTTTTTCGCTGTCCCCAACATAAACTCAACATCCCTTAAACCACAGCTCTGATTTCCCCCTAGCCCCTGGTAACCTCTCTTCTAATTTCCGACTCTATGAATTTTCCTGTTCTAGGAATTTCATAGAAATGGAACCATACCCTATTTGTCCTACTGTGTATGGTTTATTTCACTCAACACAACGTTTTATTTCCTTTCCTTTTTTTGTATTTGACTGCACTGGGTCTTAGTTGCAGAATGTGGGATCTAGTTTCTTGATCAGGGATCGAACCCGGGTCCCCTGCATTGGGAGCTTGGAGTCTTAGCCACTGGACCACCAGTGAAGTCCCAACATGATGTTTTCATGATTCATCCATGATACAGTATATGTCCGAATCTCATTCCTTTTTAAGGCTCAATAGCTTTCCACTGTATACACCACATTTTGCTTATCCATTCTTCTGTTGATGGGCTTTTGGTTTGTTTCCCACCTTTTGGCTATTGTGCATAATGCTGCTATGAATCTGGGTGTACAGATATTTGTTTGAGTCTCAGCTTTCAATATGTTTGAGCATATACCCAGGAGTAGAATTGTTGGGTCGTATGATATTTCTGTGTTTTCAAGAAAACATTTCTTTATCTATGGCTATGTTGGGTCTTAGTTGCAGGACACAGGAGGGGTCTTCACTGTGGCTTTTTGGCTCCCTAGTTATGGTGCAGTGGCTAAGTTGCCCCAGGGCATGTGGGATCTTACTTCCCTGACCAGGAATGGAACCCATGTCCCCTGCATTGAAAAGCAGATTCTTAACCACTGGGCCACTAGGGAAGTCCCAATATTTCTATATTTAACTGTCCATGAACATTTTTTATTTAACTCTTTTCCACAGTGAGTGCACCATTTTATTACATTCCCACCACAAGTGTAATCCCGCTTTTCACGGTTCCTCTCCCCTCTGATTTATCATGCACACAGTACAGTATTCCAAGGCCAGGAGTCATTATTATACAGACCTACCTATTTCAAACTTCTTTTGTTTGTTAAACACTTTCTTCCATGATAGGAACTTTTTTTTTTTTTTAATTAAGAAGACAGTCCTACACTATTGGTGGGAATGTAAGCTGGTGCAGCCACTGTGGAAAATAGTATAGAGGTTCCTCAGAAAACCAAAAATAGAATTACCATATGATCCAGCTATCTCACTCCTGGGCATATAGCCAGACAAGACTCTAATTCAAAAATATACATACATCCCTTTGTTTGTAGCAGCACTGTGTACAGTAGCCAAGACAGATGAATGGATAAAGATGTCCATCAACAGATGAATGGATAAAGATGTCCATCAACAGATGAATGGATAAAGATGTCCATCAACAGATGAATGGATAAAGATGTCCATCAACAGATGAATGGATAAAGATGTGTTACATGTATACAATGAAATATTACTTAGACATAAAAAGATGAAATAATGCCATTTGCAACAAAATGGATGCAACTAGAGGTTATCACACTAAGTGAAGTCAGTCAGAAAGAGAAAGACAAATACCGTTTATATCACTTACATGTGGAATCCAAAATATGACCCAAATGAACCCATCTATGGAACAGAAACAAGCATCAGGGACATAGAGAACAGACTGTGGCTGCCAAGAGGGGGGAGGTTGGGAGAAGGTAGGAGTGGGAGGTTGGGGTTAGCAGATGCAAACTTCTATATGTGCTATAGATGGGAGAAACAACAAGGTCCTACCATACTGTACAGGGAATAATATTCAATATCCTGTGATCAGCCATCACGGAAGAGAATATGAAAAAGAATGTAAAAATTTTTTTAAAACTTGAGAGACCTGCAACAGGAGCATATTTTTTTTTCCCCCAAAGTAATAAAATCCAGAAATACTTTTAATAATTGAGTTGGCCAGAAAGTTCATTTGAGTATTTCTGTACCATCTTAAAATATCTTTTAAATTTAAAAAAAAAGAAGAAACTTCCTGCACATTACTTGTTCTCTTACACCGTTCGCCCTGAGACTGAGCCAGCTTGCTTTGCTCTTTCATTTGGACCCACCTCTCCGTTTAGAACATAACACATGGATCTAGCTTTCACGTTGTCTTGGAAACAATCCCCTCCATGATGAGTGCCCTGAGGATGGTGTGGATCATCTCCCGCCACTACAACAAAGACGAGAGGATGATTCCGCTCATGGAGCGCATTGCCTGGGAGATTGCCGAGAGAGTCTGCAAAGTGGTGAATCTGCGGACTTTGTTCAAGTAAGACCCGGCGGTGCTATGTGTTACTTAAGCTCTTGTTTAAGAGCTTTGTGTGTGTGCTAAGTACTTCAGTTGTGTCCCATTCTTTGCGACCCCATGGGCTGTAGCCCGTCAGGCTCCTCTGTCTGTGGAATTCTCCAGGCGAGAATACTGGAGTGGGTTGCCATGCCCTCCTCCAGGGGATCTTTCCAACCCAGGGATCAAACCCCCATCTATTTATGTCTCCAGGAGTGGCAGGAGGGTTCTTTGCCACTAGCACCACCTGGGAAGCCCTAAACAGCTTTATCAAAACATAATTCATACACTGTACAAATCACCCTTTTAAAACATACAATTGAATGCTTTTAGTACAAAGTTGGTGAAAAAGTTTGTTCAGGTTTTTCCAGCAGATGCAATGACCTTTTTGGCCAGCCCAATAGATTCAGAATTGTGCATTCATAGTCGTCAGTGATTTTTGAAAGTTTCCTTTATCCCAGAAAGAAACCCTGGGCCCCTTAGCTGCCTGTCCCCCTCCCCACTCCCCTCCTAACCCTGGGCAACCACTGATCTACTTTCTGTGGATTTGCTTCTTCTGAACATTCATGCAAATGGAGTCAGACCACTTGTGGTCTTTTATGACTGGCTCCTCCCACTCAGCATCGTGTTTTCACGGTTCCTCCATCCCTTTTTTGGCCAAATAATGCTCCACTTGTGTGGATTAATCAGGACTCTTCCTTAATTAGGGGCTTCCCTGACAGTAAAGAATCTGCCTGCAGTGCAGGAGACCTGGGTTCAATCCCTGGGTTGGGAAGATCCCCTGGAGGAGGAAATGGCAATCCACTGCAGTATTCTTGCCTGGACAATCCCATGGACAGAGGAGCCTGGCGGATACAGTCCATGGAGTCACAAATTATCCTTGGAGAGACCGAGGCACGTGGTCTGAGGGAACCTCACACCTGGACCGTGGATCCCTTCAGGTGGAACAGACTCTGAGGATCAAATCTGGAAGGGGACACTGATCTTTTTTTTTTTTAAACTCTCTCTTTTATTTTGGCTGAGCTGCATGCAGGATCTTAGTTCCCTGACCAGGGATTGAACCTGTGCCCCCTGCAGAAGTGCAGAGTCCTAACCAGCAGACGGCCAGAGAATTCGCTCTCTCTCTCTTTTTTACTTTCTTTTTAAAAAATAATCTATATAAGTGAAATAGGTATCAAAATCTCAGTACCATCATTTTGCTCTAGTATTACAGCCCCGTCCCCCCTCCCCCCATGGATCCAA
This sequence comes from Odocoileus virginianus, assembly GCF_023699985.2. Taxonomy (NCBI): domain Eukaryota; kingdom Metazoa; phylum Chordata; class Mammalia; order Artiodactyla; family Cervidae; genus Odocoileus; species Odocoileus virginianus. The sequence continues at coordinate 48,441,709 of NC_069685.1, read as the reverse complement.
GGCCACCAGCTTCCCTTCAAGCTCAAACAGGTAAACCACAGCTTTGCCCATTGAGGGGCAGCTGCGGTGAAGGTCTACCTGGGCCGTGGCTTGGAATCCTGCCCACACCGCTGCAAATTGCTTTCCTGCAAATTTCTTGGCGGAACAGTCTCTTGCCTGGGAAGCTGTTTGCGATGAGGCTGTGTCATCAGAGAGGCTCAGCTCCTTGCTTAGGATTGTCCCCTTAGAACCTGCCCCTCCCCACCAGGGAGCAGCGTGGCTTCAACTCCCTGCCTCCCCGCAGCTCTGCCCTCCTGCCCATCACAGCATCTCTTTGCTTCCCAGAGAAAACCGAGCGAGCGCACAGCACAAGACCTTGGAGGCCAGGAATACCCTCAACATGTGGAAAAAGGCCTATTTCGACACCCGGGCCAAGATCGAGTCTTCGGGGAGAGAAGCTCGGTGGGAGTTTGATCGGAAACGGCTGTTCGAGAGAACGGATTACATGGCCACCATCTGCCAGGACCTCTATGACATCCTGCAGGTAGGGAGGCTGGGTCTTCAATGCACGTGAAGGCGGTCATATCTGGGATTTGCTCCATGGAAGGCAATTTGGCTTTTTGATGGTGGATCTCTCCGTGTCAGTTGGGAGCAGGGAGGCCGGGAAGGTCTAGCCAGGAGAGATGCCTGCAGAGCAAACAGAATGTTCCAGAATGTCCCAAAGCACACCTGACCTTTGCAGCTTTCCCTTCAGTGACATCCCCCTTCTTCCCTCCCCCTCCTCTTCTTCTTTTTTTTTTTCCCTTAGTGCTCAGTTTGTGGGATCTTATTTTCCAAACCAGGGGTTAAACCCTGGCTCTCAGCAGTGAAATCACAGTCTTAACCTCTGGACTGCCAGGGACTTTCCTTGATTTTCTTGTTTTAAACATCTGTTTTAGAAAATTGAAATGTAGTTGATGTACATTATATAGGTTACAGTTGTACAGTAGGATTCACAGTATTAAAGGTTATACTCCATTTATGATTATTATGAAATATTGGAAGCCAGCTCTGCTTCAAAGGGAGAAGGTGGCCTCTCTGAGATGTCACTGTCCTTGTTTACTCATCGCAGCTGCAACACGTAACGGGTACTGACTCTGAGTCTCCCTGAACTCCTGCGCACCGTGGCTCCGCTGGGAGTCTCAGCTCACGGGCCTCACATGCTGCCTCTCGAAGGGGTTTTGTGGACAGCCCACAGCCAGCTTTTGCCTATCTCCTCCGCTCACATGCGTGCATGATTGCCTCCCGCCTCCCTGACTTGATTTACAAAACACAAGCTCAGAGATAAAGTGATCGAGAATTTCAGAATCTTAATAGCAGAGACTTCAATCCAGCCCAGAGCCCTTTGGAGCCTGGGGCCCTGTGTGCCTGCCTGAGTCCCACACCTAAGAAGCCTGACCTGTATGTACATCATCTCTGCCTCATGGAGCTCACAGTCTAGTGGAAGAGAAAGAAGGTGGACATGCTAATCACACGGAGGGCCTTCTCTGGTGGTCCAGTGGTTAAGACTTCGTGTTCCGATGCAAGGGGTGTGGGTTCCATCCCTGGGCGGGGAACTAAGATCCCACATGGTTCTCGTCCGAAAGAAACTAAAAACGTAAAACAGAAGCAGTAATGTAACAAATTCAATAAAGACTTTAAAAATGGTCTACCTCAAAAAATTCTCATGAGAGAAAAAAATCACTCAGATCCATAGCTACAGCTGAGATGAGTGCTAAGAAAGGGGAATAGAGGGGGCTCTGGAAGTGTGTGTAGGGGCCTGAAAGTGAAAGTGTTAGTCACACAGTTGTGTCCAACTCTTTTTGACCCCATGGACTGTAGCCCTCCAGGCTCCTCTGTCCGCGGGATTCTCCAGGCAAGAATACTGGAGTGGGTCGCTGTGCCCTTCTCCAGGGGATTTTCCCAACCCAGGGATTGAACCCAGGTCTCTCGCTTTGCAGGCAGATTCTTTACTGTTTGAGTTACCCATGTAGGGGTCTACCCTGTTCTTAAAGGTCAGAAAAGATGAAGGCATATTTAATGATGAGTAGTAGGTACCTGGGCCTTCCCACGTGGCAGTAGTGATATAAAACCTGCCTGTCCATGCAGGAGACATAAGTGATGTGGATTTGATCCCTGGATAGGGAAGATCCCCTGGAGAAGGGAATGGCAACCCACTCCAGTATTCTTGCCTGGAGAATCCCGCGGACAGAGGAGCCTGGTGGGCTACAGTCCACGGGATCACAAAGAGTCGGACACGACTGAAGTGACTTAACACACATGCACACACAGTAGGCACCTAGACATTTTACACTGTGTGTGCAAAAGCCCTGAGACAGAAAGGAACATGGATCTGAAAGAGGCCTGGGGGGACTATGAGGCAGCAGGGGACGAGCAGGATGGGAAGAGACAGAAAGAGGGGGTAGGGTCCTGAGCCTGCAAAGTTTGAAAACTCTGTCAGGGCATCTGGGACTGGTCCTTTGTGCAGTGGGTAACCCAGGGGCTTAGATTGAGAGGAAGTTACCTCTGTGACACAATCCATTTATTAATAACATCAGAAGCATCATGAGAAAACCAAATGGTCACTTCCCTCATTTTGTTTGATTGGACAGGTCGTGGAGGAATTCTACAACATATTTGGTCCAGAGCTGAAAGCAGTGACTGGGGACCCCAAGCGCATCGATGATGTCCTGTGCAGGGTGGATGGCCTGGTCACCCCCATGGAAAACCTGACCTTTGACCCTTTTAGCATCAAGTGCTCCCAGTACTGGAAATACGTGATGGATGACTTCAAGATCGAAGTCCTGGCAAGTAACACATCCTTTGATTTGACCTTGGAAGTGGATACTGTGATTCTGTTGGGTTATTTAGTTATGTTTAGGGTTCCCCCCCACCAAATCATAAAAAGGGATCCCTGCGTTTTTAGTGAAAAATGAAAACAGTGCAGAAGAGCATAAGGTAAAAATGAACATTTCTCAATGTCCTCTGTCCGCACTCCTACTCCCCAGGCAGAATGAGTTTACCTGAACTATCTCTGCTGTTGTGTCCTCTCCCATTTCTTTGTCTATATGAGTTAGTATTTTATTTTATTTTTTTTTATGAGTTAGTATTTTAAAAATTTCCTTTTCCATCATTTTGACTAGTGGAAGGGAGAGAGCAGAAAACTGATGCAGCAGCTGGTCTGCTATTTTTATTTGGACCCTAGCTTCCGCTAAAGGAAGTCCTGGTGGCTCAGATAGTAAAGAATCCTGCAATGCAGGAGGCCCAGGTTCAATCCCTGGGTCGGGAAGATCCTCAGGAGAAGGGAATGGCACCCACTCCAGTATTCTTGTCTGAAGAATTCCATGAACAGAGGAGCCTGGTTGGTTACAGTCCCTGGGGTTGCAAAGAGTTGTACCTACCTGTACTATAGCTAACACAGTATAGCTTCCACTGAAGTACAATGGAAATCCTTCTCAAGGTACCGATTTGGTTCGTTTTGCTTCTTTCTTGACATTTTGCTTTTTGTGGGATAATTACAGGGTCCTGAGGGTTTTTTTTCTTGGCTTTGTTTGTTTGTTTGTTTTTGGCAGGTTATTGAAAAAGAAGCAAAAAATTTTATTGACGAATCTTTTAAGACACTTCGATCAGCTGAAGCAGCATTTGATATGCTTTTAAAATTTAAACATATTCGTTCACGGGAGGCCATTAATCGACAAATGATGATGAAATTTAATGATATCCTTGCGCAGTATTGTAAAGAGGTAACTGAAAAAAAATCTGTGGCTGTCATAGCAGTGAAAATACACGTGGCAAAATGTAAGCAATTGGACCACACTGTTGTCTTTCTCATCTAAATTCAGAGAAACTGTGGAATTTTCCCAAAATAGCATGTTGTATAATCAAAACAGGTAACCAAAAGGAAGTGGGTTTGTTTGTTTGGTGGAGAAATTCAGTAAGAACTTATGAAGTACAATATTATATGCCATCAATCTTATATGCCATTACATTGTGATGGGCCATGAGTGAATTAGTCATAGTAGTAATCATAGTAACAAGAGTCAAGTAGTGTGAAGGTCATGTGTGTGTTCATATACACATTCCTGTTGTAAGGATACTCATTATACATCGGACTCACCTAGATAATTCAGGATCATCTCTTTATTTTAAGGTCAGCTAATTGGCAGCCTTAAATCCATATGCTACCTAATTCCTCCTTATCATATAATGTATTCATAAATTCTGGAGATCAGGACCATTATTGGGGCAGATCCTATTTTGCCTCTGACACCTAATTATTCCCATGAGAGTGTGACATGCTTATTTTATTTTTTAATTTATTATTTTTATTGGAGTATAATTGCTTTACAATGTTCTGTTAGCTTCTGCTGTACAACAATGTGAGTCACCTATAGGTACACATATTAATATAGCCCTTCCCTCTTGATCCTTCCCACCCTTCTCCCATCCCACCCCTCTCGGTCATCGCAGAGCCCCAGACTGAGCCACCTACACTATACAGCAGCTTCCCACTAGCTCTCTGTTTCATACATGGTAGGGGTCAGTGCTACTCCCCTAATTCATCCCACCCTCCGCTCTCCTTGCTGTGCTCACATGACCTCTACATCTGCGCCTCTATTCCTGCCCTGCAAACAGATTCATTCTGTGCCCTTTTTCTAGATTCCATATATATGCATTAATATACGGTATTTGTTTTTCTCTTCCTAACTTACTTCATGCATGAGAGACTCTAGGTCCATCCACATGACTACAAATGACACAATTTCATTCCTTTTCATGGCTGAGTAATATTCCACTGTATATATGTACCACAACTTCATTATGCATTCATCCGTTGATGGATATTTAGGTTGCTTCCATGTCCTGGCTGTTGTAAACAACACTGCAATGAATGTTGGGGTACATGTGTCTTTTTGAATTATGGTTGCAAAATTTATTTTAAAGTGTAAGCCCAGGCCACATAGCAAAGAGTTGGACTGAGTGACTTTACTTTCGCTTTTCACTTTCATGCATTGGAGAAGGAAATGGCAACCCATTCCAATGTTCTTGCCTGGAGAATCCCAGGGACGGCGGAGCCTGGTGGGCTGCCGTCTATGGGGTCGCACAGAATCGGACATGACTGAAGCAACTTAGCAGCAGCAGCAGGCCATATGATTCAGCAGTTCCATTTTGTGCATATACACATATAATGGAAAGCAGAGTCTCGAAGAGATATTTGAACATTGATGTTCATAGCAGCACTATCCACAACTACCAAAAGCTGGAAATAACTCAAGGGTCCATTGATAGATGAGTGGGTAAACAAAGTGTGTTATATCTGTACAATGGAAGATTATTCAGCTTTAAAAAGGAAGGAAATTCTGCCATATGCCATTAATACAACATGAATGAACCTTAAGGGCTTTGTGTTAATTAAAATAAGCCAGTCATAAAAAGACAAATACTCTATGAGTCTCTTTACATGAGGTGCTTGGAGTAGTCAAAGTCATAAAGACAAAGTAGAAAGGTGGTTCCTAGGAGCTGGGGGAGAGACAAGTGGGGAGTTACTGTGTTTCATGGGTACCCAGAGTTTCAACTTTTCAAAATGAAAGAAGTTCTGGAGATGGATGTTGATGATGGATGCACAACAGCATTTTGTTGTTGTTCAGTCGCTAAGTTGTATCAGCATGAATGTACTTAATTCCACTGAAATGCACCCTGAAAAATGGTTAAGATGGTGAATTTTGTCATGCATATTGTACCACATTTAGAAAAATATTACATGACAAACAGTTATAAAACCTCAGTAGCATGTACACACTTATACACACACGATGCAGGAGGCCTGGCCCCCTGTCATGTCTAGAGCAGATTTCAGAATTTCCATGGGGAATTCCCTGGCAATCTGGTGGTTAAGATTCTGTGCTTTCATTGCCGAGGGCCTGGGTTTGATTCCTGGCTGGGGAACTAATATCCCACGAGCCACATGGCAAGGCCAAAAAATGGTCCCCCAAATGATTGTACACAGTCTGTAAGTACAAGACAGTCTATAAGTACAAGGCAGTCTGGATCATCGCATATGTTAAACCAAACAAAAAATTCCTGCACAGTATAAGAAAAAGCAGTAGAGACTAAGTAGTAAAAGCACTATTCTGTACCTTTAAGTATTTCTTGACATCCCATGTTCATTTCTTTAAAGATACAAACTTCAAGTTCAATCTTGTCTTGGCTCGCATGCTGATACTGCTTGCTTATGGAATTTGTCTGATTGCTTTGCAGATTGACATAGTTAACAAAATCTTTGTTCAGAACCTCGACAACCCCCCGTTGTATAAGAACCATCCCCCGGTAGCAGGTGCAATCTACTGGGAACGGTCTCTGTTCTTCCGGATTAAGCACACCATCCTCAGATTTCAAGAAGTAGAGGAGATCCTGGATAGTGACGGAGGAAGAGAAGTACGTTATGTCTGCTGCAACGGTCCAGTTTTGAGTTTCACGTTTTAAAAATTATTCATTTATTCAGGCTGCTCTGAGTCTTGAGTGAGTGCTGCGTGTGGGCTTTCTCTAGTTGTGGCGAGCAGGGGCTACTCTCTAGTTGCGGTGCACAGATTTATTGCGGTGGTGCCTCTTGTTGCGGAACACGGGCTCCAGGGCATGCAGGCTTCAGTAGCTGTGGCGTGCAGGCTCAGCAGTTGTGGCTTAGTGGCCCCCAAGGTATGTGAGATCTTAGTTCCCTGTCCAAGGATCAAACCCATGTGCCCTGCATTGGACGGTGGATTCTTAACCACTGGACCGCCAGGGAAGTCCTGTATTTCATGGTTTAATTGTAGATGGGTAGCTTTGAGCGTGCCCAGGTGGTGCCTTCAATCCAGGCGACCCCTGAGCACGAGCTGGCTGTGCAGAGCTGCCTGCATGAGAAGCAGTTCAATTTCAAATCCATGCCTGCAACTTAGACAGTCTTTCCTGTGGTCCCTGGGGACCACATCTCCATATGTATGACATGATATGTCTATGACAGCTTCCAGGTGACAAGCACATGACTTCCCCCTGCTCTTGATCTCAGCCTCTCCAGAGGGTGACCACGCTCTCTTTGATAATACTGTCCCTCCTCTTCATGCATTTTTGTCTGTTATATCACAAGGGCTGGGAAACTTTTTCTTTAACCATTCAGAGAATAAGTATTTTAGGCATTCGTGGGTCAAATGGCCCCTGTTGCAACTATTTATCTCTGCCTTTCTAGAAAGAAAGTGGTAGATAACATGTGAATGAACAGGTGTATTCCAATAAAACTTCATTCATGGATGCTGAAATTTGAATTTCATATGGTCTTCACAAGTCATGAATCACTGTCATTCTTTTTGAGCTCCCAGCCATGGGCTGAGGTTTGTGAGTCCTACTAATCAGCCTAGATTTTAAGCCGTACTGTGGCAGGCAAACCATCCAAATTTGTGCAAATCTGCCTGCTTCCTCTTGCATAAAGTGTTAAGTGATTTTTTTTTTCAGGAGAGAGAAAAAATTGTTATTTTCAAGGACAAAGTGACATTTGCCTGACTTCTCTGATAGGTCAAACAAAAATATTTGGAAGTGGGTAGGATGATGAAAGACTATGAAGATAGAAAGTATGAGCAGTGGAGAGAGACGACAGAACTGATCCTGCCAACTCTCATGAAGAAGAGTCTGCTTACTAAGGTGCATCTTTTCAGATCTGAAACAGTGGTCTTACCTGGAGAATCCCATGGACAGAGAAGCCTGGTGGGCTACAGTCCATGGGGTCGCAAAGAGTTAGACGTGACTGAGCACTGACATGCACACACACACACGCGCACACACACACACCCCAGACTATGGTAGCCGTGTAAGATGATGGTAACTCCCATTTCCTTGAGGTCTGATGTGTTCACTCTCACGAAGTTGAGAGGTATTTCCAAAATCAAAGGCAAAGAAGGGCAGAGGTGGCAGGGGTTGATCAGGGAGAAGAAGAGAGGCAGGAAGGGAAAACATGGAGGTAGTGAAAAGTCATGGTCAGGGAACAGGTGGGGATCAGGCAACCCTTCTGACTCCTTGGCTTAATTCTGGGCTTCAGGGACCCAATTTGTAAAATGACCTGGATCAGATGACCATGAACATGCAAAGTATTAGTTGAACTGTGTATGAAACAGGTTCAAACTGCTGATGGTTGATTATTTTTAACTTACAGGAAATTGTCATTTTGATAGCAACCAGGATTCTTGGCCTTCCCCAATCAATAGAAACTGACTAGAGGCCAGATAAGCAATTCGAAGCAAGGCTTTATTGGGGGCCCCTGCTGCAGCAATGGAGAGTCAGAAGTAACCCGCTCCCTTGCTCGTTCACTCCCCTAGTATCGGGTGCTGAGCTTGTTCATTATATGAGGTGAGGGTAGGGGTGTGTCCAGGGGGTCTGGCCAGAGGGGTGGCTTAAGTAATTTTCCCATCCCTTTGGTGGTGTTGAGTTCAGGGAGCTTTTGCTCCGGACACCCTGTTTTTGCTATGGCTCTTCAGAAGTGGCAATAAGGATTTTTCAGTCTTTTTGTGTCTTTTGTCTAGAATTTTCTCCAACTGTGAGTGTATGCAGTTATTTTTTAGTCCCATGTAATTTCTTTGTATTTTGTTACTGGGGGAGAAATGTGTCCAGGTGCAAGCATTGCAGCAAAGGGCCCCAGGTCGCAGCCTGTCTCAGCTTCACATGCTTCATCCCCATCTTTAGCACGGGGCCCAGCATATAGCAAGTGCTCAAGTGGGGAAGAAAAGACCTCGGCCTGGCAGTTTCAGGTCTTTGGTCTCCTAAGTTCCAAAGTAGGTACTAAAATGAGCGAAGAGGCCAGGTAGAGCTAATCAGGAACTGGATGGCTTGTGTCCTATTCAAAAGCGACAGCCACTCCCCAGCTTCAGTCTGTTTTTGTCATTTATCATCAGCTTTTCCAATTTTTTGAGGGAAGCCAGAGTTTTGGATTTTTTCATGCAATTGCCCAATTTTCAAACATGAGTGCTAAATAAAATTATTTAAAAATTCTGTGCACCCAAGTATGTCTTCTAGCTTAGTTCTGGTCAGCTCCCCGCTCTGTCAGGGCAGCAAAACCCCTCCACTGATTTTTTTTTTTTTTTTTAGTTCTACCAGTTTATTGCTACCAACCCATCTCCCTCCACCCTCATGCACACATGCTCAGTCATGTAACCCCATGGACTTCAGCCCACCAGACTCCTCTGTCCATGGATTTTTCCAGGCAAGAATACTGGAGTGGGATGCCATTTCCTTTTCCTGACTTTTTTTCAAATTCACATTTATAACTTGGGTTGCGTTGATCTGATTGCTTTGTGGACAGCCCTTCCCACGCTTATGAAACATCATCTCCCCCACAGACTTCTGCCGCTGGTGATGACGCCATAAACCCTGACAGAGTGACTGCTTTCTCAATCAACTTTTCACCTGCTCTCAGGGAGATTATTAATGAAACAAAGTACTTGGAACAGCTGGGCTTCCCTGTCCCCGAATTAGCAAGGAACATTGCCCTCCAGGAGGACAAATTTCTTAGGTAAAAGGATTCTTCTTTTAAATCAATGTTCAACACTTCTTATCTTGGGACCCCTTTACACTCTTTTAAATTATTGAGAACCACCCCCCTGCCCATGCCAAGGTTTTCATTTTTGTGGATTTTATCACTATCAATGTTTGTCGCATTAGAAATGAGAGCTAAGAAATGTTTAAAATTTGTATTAATACATTTGTCTAAAATAGTAAAGATAAACTTATTTCATGTAAACTTAAATAACACTTTTATTCTTTTTTAATTAATTTTCATTGGAGTATAGTTGATTTTGGGGCTTCCCTGGTGGCTCAGATTTTAAAGAATCTGCCTGCAATGCAGGAGACCTGGGTTTGATCCCTGGGTTGGGAAGACCCCCTGGAGAAGGGAATGGCAAACCCACTCCAGTATTCTTGCTGGAGAATTCCATGAACAGGGGAGCCTGGTGGGCTACAGTCCATGGGGTCGCCAAGAGTCAGACTTGACTGAGTAACTGTCAGTATCACGGTAGTTGATTTATAATGTGGTGTTAATTTCTGCTGTAGGGCCGAGTGAATCAGTTATACATGATTATACTATCAGTTACACATACATGCTTCCCAGGTGGTGCTAGTGGTAAAGAACCCACCTACCAATGAAGGTAGACGTAAGAGACATGGGTTTGATCCCTGGGTTGGGAAGATCCGCTGGAGGAGGGCTTGGCAACCCACTCCAGTATTCTTGCCTGGAGAATCCCATGGACAGAGGAGCCTGGCGGGCTACAGTCCATGCGGTCACAAAGGGTTGGACATGACAGAAGCAACTTAGCATGCACACATACATACATACTCTCTTTTTGATATTATTTTCCTGTATAGGTCATTATAGGGTATTGAGTAGAGTTCCCTATAAATAACATTTTGAAATTAAAAAGTAACCAATATCTTCCACAAAGGAAAGTTATTGGGAAGAGTGACATTCTTTTAAATTTGTAGTGTGGTCTTTGGTCTTTTGTAACGTATTGTAAGGTTATTAAGCTTTTTGTGAAATCCATTTTTCTAGTGTCAGTGACTTTCCTGTAATTTCCAGGTACACGGATGGGATACAACGTATGCTGGATCATTATCACATGCTCACAGGAACGTTAAATGAGGCAGAGTCTCTTCTTCTTGATGACCATTCCCAGGAATTATTAAGAGTGTTTAGATCTGGATACAAGAGGTTGAACTGGAACTCACTAGGTAATAAATTTGTCTATCTATTGCCTTTTAGACTATGGGATGCAATCATTCTTTTAGATTGTCTTAGTCAAATTAACAACTTTTATATGTATGTGAAAGTGAAAGTCGTCAGTCATGTCTGATTCTTCGTGACCCCATGGACTGTACAGTCCATGGAATCCTCCAGGTTGGAATACTGCAGTGGATAGCCTTTCCCTTCTCCAGGGAATCTTCCCAACCCAGGGATTGAACCCTGGTCTACCACATTGCAGGCGGATTCTTTACCAGCTGAGCCACAAGGGAAGCTCGCATATGCATAGATATGGTTAACAAACCATGCTTTTAAAAATTTTTATTACTTTTATTTGATTATGTTGGGTCTTAACTGCAGCACGCAGGAACTCCATTGCCTCATATGGGACCTTTTGTCGTGGCGCATGGACTCTCCGGTTGCGGCTTATGGGCTCAGTAGTTGTGGCTGGTGCCCTGGTTTCTCTAGTTGTGACGTGTGGGCTAAGTTGCTCCACAGTATGTGGGGATCTTAGTTCCTTGACCAGGGATCGAACCCATGTCCCCTGCATTGCAAGGCAGATTCTTAACCACTGGCTCACCAGGGAAGTCCGTAACAAATATGTTTTGAGCATGACATGCAGGGTTTTGTGTATGCGTAGTCGCTCAGTCGGAGAAGGCAATGGCATCCCACCCCAGTACTCTTGCCTGGAAAATCCCGTGGATGGAGAAGCCTGGTAGGCTGCAGTCCATGGGGTTGTTGGTAGTCGGACAGGACTGAGCGACTTCACTTTCGCTTTTCACTTTCACGCATTGGAGAAGGAAATGGCAACCCACTCCAGTGTTCTTGCCTGGAGACTCCCAGGGACGGGGGAGCCTGGTGGGCTGCCGTCCATGGGGTCGCAGCAATCCCTTAGTCGTGTCCGGCTCTTGGCGACCCCGAGGACTGTAGCCCACCAGGCTCCTCTGTCCATGCTGCTCTCCAGGCAAGAATACTGGAGTGGATTGCCCTTTCCTTCTCCGGGGTTTTGTGTTGTGATTGCTTTTATTTGTTCTTTTTTTGCAGTTTTAAAATTACAGATTCTGTTTCATTAATAGTTATAGGACGGTTCAAGTGATTAATATCCTATTGGGGGAGTCGTGTAGTTTGTCCTTTTCAGATAAGTGGTCCATATCATCCAACTTGTCAGATTCAATGTGAGTTTTTCTTATTGTACCCTTATTATCTTTACAATACCTGTCTTTAGTGATCCCTCCTATTTAATTCTGGATATTGTTAATTTGTGTCTTCTCTTTCTTTTCAGTCCTGCTAGAGATTAGTTTTATGGAAGCCCTTTGTTTCATTGATTTTATCTGTTGTTTTCCTGTGTTCAATTTTATTAATTTCTGCTCATCTGTATTATTTCCTTCTGCTTGATTTGGAATTTATTTCACTCTTCTTTTTAAAGGTTCTTGAGGTGGGAACTTTAATTGATTTGATATTTTTCCTCTTTTCTAATGTATGCATTTGGTACTATTTCCCTTTTAGCACTGCTTTAGTTATGCCCCACAGATTTTGATAGTTGTATTTTAATTTTTATTCAATTCAATGTATTTTTAAAACTTCCTAAAAAAAAAAAACCAACTTCCTTTATGTCTTCCTCCTTGACCCATGGATTATTTAGAAGTGTATTCTTTAGTTTCTAAGTGTTTGGAGATTTCCCTGTTATCTTCCTATCACTGATTTGTAATTTGAGTCCATTGTGGTTGGAGAACATACTGAGTATAATTTCAGTTCTTTTAAATCTGTTGAGGTTTGTTTTATGGCTCAGGGGATAGTCTATTTTAGTTGGCTGTCTCTCCCCCTTTCAGAGTCTTATGCTTGTTTTATGGATAATGTTCATGGTCTTATCTGTATTTAGCAGGAAGAATAAGGAAAAGTACATTCTTCTTTACTTTTAAAAAAATAAACAAGGCATTTTTTCTTTTCTTTTTTTTTTCTTGTTTTCACTTTCTCCCCCTTCCTCCTACTTCTCTTCTATTGCTCCAAATCTTCTTTTTCTTTGTCATTTTGTTTTCTCCTCTTTATCCCTTTCCCTTTGTACAGAGAATATGTGTGTTTGGACTATGGACTCTAGAGCAAAACCCCTGGGTTAAATATCTAGTTTCCACCCACGTGACTCAACCTCTCAGGGGCTCTGCTTTCTCATCTGTAAAATGGGCATAATTTTTGTACCCTATTCATAGGTTGTTGTAAACATCACAGGCTTAGGCTGTTGCCTGATTAATCATAAATTCTTAATTCAGGTTTACTATGCATGTTCTTGCTGTTTACTTTTCTAAGCAACAGGTCAGAGGAGACTGTCAGCAAAGTGGCATGGGGTGGAGGATTTAGGTTGCCATGGCAATGAGAGGACAAGAGGGTTGGACTTCTTCTTTATCCTCATGGTGCTTCAGATACAATTATGCTAAAATGTGAACAGAAGAAATGTATTGTTTGGTTGATTCTGAGCACCAGCTCTTTGTTCCAGTCCCCAGGGACCCAGTGGATTTTTGTCACTTCAAAGACCTGAGGGGATGGAAGGAGCAGGGTCCTTCCTGTGAAGGGATGTGGTATTAACATTACCGTTGTTGGTGGGGGGGATGTGGAAAGGAAGTGTTGAAAGCCAAGTATCTTTCTTTTGTTCTTTCTCTTTCTCTCCAAAGGTATTGCTGACTACATAACTCGGTGCAAACAGGCCATTGGGAAATTTGAGTCCCTTGTCCACCAGATTCATAAGAATGCAGAAGACATTTCTTCCAGACTTACTTTAATAGAGTCCATAAATCTCTTTAAATATCCAGCACCTAAAAGTGAGGACGAACTCCCAGGTAGATCTGGCTTCTTTTTTCTCTTGATTATGGGAGGAAAAGTCTCTTGGTCATGATTGTGCACACACACACACACATTTTATTCCACAAATGGAATAAAACCATGCCTCACGATCTCAGGCAGTTATTTGAAAAGATAATGGATAATGCTTACTCTTTGTCATGTTTTATGTATTGCTTAGTTTTACAGATTCCTGAGTCTGTGAAGATTAATGGTTCTTTTGTCAATAACTCTGTAACAGTAAGGTGAACTGTGTTTTTATGGACTCACATTAACTTATTCAAACGATGTTTTAAACGTTCTTGGACTTAGTCAACAAGGAATTCAGGACTAGTTAACAAGCAGTTGGAGGCAAGCAAGATTGCCCAAAGACATAGCATGCGCAATCCGCATTCAATCCCATGTTGTCGTGTATTTTTTGCTTTGGATGTGTCTTGCTTTGGATGGTGTTGACTTGTTTTCTGCTTTTGGTCAAGATTAGAGGCTACTTTCGTATGTGCGAGACATACAGCTTATGTTTGCATTGCTTTTTGAGTAATGTCCTTTTCCATGTCCATGAAGAGCTTTAACAGATGTCTTCTGCCGCAGGCGTCAAGGAGTTCTTTGAGCACATTGAACGAGAAAGGGCCAAAGATGTGGACCACATGGTCAGGTGGTATCTTGCCATTGGGCCTCTGCTGACCAAAGTCGAGGGGCTGGTCATCCATACCAACACAGGCAGGGCCCCCAGGCTGGCCTCCTACTACGAATACTGGGAAAATAGAATCTACGAGGTCCTGACAAAGCTCATCCTGAAGTGAGTTAATCTTCGTATTACATGTTGTAAAGACAGTGTGTGTGTGGGGGGGAGGAATTCCTTGGCAGTCCAGTGGTTAGGACTCTGTGCTGTCGGATCTATTTCACTCTGTTGAGTCCTGAGTCTGTTTTATTAACCCCTCCTAGGAATCTGCAGTCTTTTAATTCTTTAGTCCTTGGAAACGTCCCTTTGTTCCAAACGGAAACCATCTTGACGGCGCCAGAGATCATCCTGCATCCCAATGCAAATGAGATTGACAAGATGTGTGTCCACTGTGCCCGAAACTGTGTCGAGATGACCAAGGTGAGGGCGGAAGTGTGTGTTATTTCCTGGGTGGTCCCTGGTTGCAGAGAGTTAGGCCCACCAGCTGTGGACAGCATGTGACCCAGAGTTACTGAACTTAGGTTTGACTGCTCGATTCTCAAGATCTAAAGAGGCCAGGTTGGTGAAAAGCAAAGTTTGTTTTATTTTGGATGCTGGTAATGGGAATGAGGAGTGAGTGGTGGAGGGTGGACGCCTGTCCAAAGGCCTAACCCCCCCTCCCCACTGACAACCAGTGGGCAAGAGCTTTTATGGACAGAGGGAGGGGGCTACATGCAGAAACAGCACAGTCAGCTCTGACAGTCATTTTGAAATTGTCATCGGTGGTCTGGCTAGTGTCATCTTGATTGTTTTAAGTATAGTTAATCTTCAGTTCCATGGTCAGTTTGCTCCCATTTCCTTGAGGCCAGTCCTCAGAATTGTGGCAGCTCGTGTCACAGCTACAGTCTGGTCATCATGCGGTTAACTTCTTCCACCTGGTGGGGGTTTCAGTATTTCTAAGACAGCTCACAGAATTGTTCAGTCACACAGTCGTGTCCAACTCTTTGTGACCCCATGGACTGCAGCTCGCCAGGCTTCCCTGTCCTTCACTATCTTCAGGAGTTTGCTCGGACTCATGTCTGTTGAGTTGATGATGCCATCCAACCATCTCATTCTCTGTCACCCCCTTCTCCTTCTGCCTTCAATCTTTCCCAGCATCGGAGGCTTTCCCAATGAGTCGGCTGTTTCCATCAGGTGGCCAAACTATTGGCACTTCAGCTTCAGCATCCAGTGAGTACTCAGGGTTGATTTCCTTTAGGATTGACTAGTTTGATCTCCTTGCAGTCTGAGGGACTCTCAAGAGTCTTCTCCAGCACCACAGTTCAAAAGCATCAGTTCTTTGATGCTCAGCCTTCTTTATGGTCCAACTCTCACATCTGTACAAGGCTACTGGAAAAACCAGTTTTTACCAATTGGACCTTTTTTGGCAAAGTGATGTCTTTGCTTTTTAATACTCTGTCTAGGTTTGCATCTTTTAATTTCATGGCTGCAGTGATTTTGGAGCCCAAGAAAAGAAAATTTGTCACTGCTTCTACTTTTTCCCCATCTGTTTGCCATGAAGTGATGGGACCGGATGCCATGATATTAGTCTGAATGTTGAGTTTCAAGCCAGCTTTGTCCCTCTCCTCTTTCACCTTCATCAAGAGGCTCTTTAGTTCTCTTTACTTTCTATCATTAGAGAGGTATTGTCTGCATAACTGAGGTTGTTGATATTTCTCCCAAGAATCTTGATTCCAGCTTGTGATTCACCCAGTCCAACATTTCACATGATGTACTCTGCATATACATTAAATAAGCAGGGGGACGGTATATAGCCTTGACATACTCCTTTCCCAATTTTGAACCAATATGGTTCTAATTGTTGCTTCTTGACCCACATACTGGTTTCTTAGAAGACAAGTAAGGTGATCTGGTACTCTCATCTCTTTAAGAATTTTCCAGTTTGTTGTGATCTGCAGAGTCAAAGGCTTTAGTGGTCAATGAAGCAGAGGTAGGTGTTTTTCTGAAATTCCCTTGCTTTCTTTATGATCCAACAAATGTTGGCAATTTGGTCTCTGGTTCCTCTGCCTTTTCTAAACCCACCTTGTACATCTGGAACTTCTCGGTTCACTTACTACTGAAGCCTAGCTTGAAGGATTTTGAGCATAACCTTACTAGCATGTGAAATGAGCGCAGTTGTACAGTTCAGTCAGTTCAGTTCAGTTGCTCAGTCGTGTTTGACTCTTTGCGACCCCATGGACTGCGGCACGCCAGGCTTCCCTGTCCATAACCAACCCCCCGAGCTTGCTAAAACTCATGTCCACCGAGTGAGTGATGCCATCCAACCATCTCATCCTCTATTGTCCCCTTCTCCCCCTGCCTTCAATCTTTCCCAGCATCAGGTCTTTCCCAATGAGTCAGTTCTTCACATCAGGTGGCCAAAGTATTGGAGTTTAAGCTTTAGCTTCAGTCCTTCCAATGAATATTCAGGACTGATTTCCTTTAGGATTGACTGGTTGGATCTCCTTGCAGTCCAAGGGACTCTCAAGAGTCTTCTCCAACACCACAGTTCAAAAGCATCAATTCTTTGGTGCTCAGCTTTCTTCATGGTCCAACTCTCACATCCATACATGACTACTGGAAAAACCACAGCTTTGACTAGACAGACCTTTGTTGGCAAAGTGATGTCTCTGCTTTTTAATATGCTGTCTAAGTTGGTCATAACTTTTCTTCCAAGGAGCAAGTGTCTTTTCTTGCTTCATGGCTGCAGTCACCATTTGCAGTGATTTTGGAGCCCCCCAAAATAAAATCTCTCACTGTATCCATTGTTTCCCCATCTATTTGCCATGAAGTAGTGGAACTGGATGCCATGATCTTAGTTTTCTGAATGTTGAATTTTAAGCCTGCTTTTTCACTCTCTTTCACTTTCATCAAGAGGCTCTTTAGTTCTCCTTAGCTTTCTGCCATAAGGGTGGTGTCATCTGCGTATCTGGGGTTATTGATATTCCTCTGGGCAATCTTGATTCCAGCTTGTACTTCACCCAGCCCGACATTTTGGATGATGTATTCTGCATATAAGTTAAATAAGCAGGGTGACAATATACAGCCTTGATGTACTCCTTTCCCAATTTGGAACCAGTCTGTTGTTCCATGTCCAGTTAACTGTTGCTTCTTTCGACACTTTCTCACCTGGGAGGCTCATCTTCCGGTGTCATATCATTTTAACTGTTCATACTGTCCATGGTTCCTTACTAGCAAGACTGAATGTGATATGTACTGTTTGGTGTGCTGTGCTGAGTCACTCAGTCGTGTCTAACTCTTTTCAACCCCATGGATTGTAGCCCACCAGGCTCCTTTGTCCATGGTGATTCTCCAGGCAAGAATACTTGAGTGGGTTGCCATGCCCTCCTCCAGGGGATCTTCCCAACCCAGGGATCAAACGCAGGTCTCCCACATTGTGGGATTCTTTACCAGCTGAGCCACGAGGGAAGCCCATGAATACTGGAGTGGGTAGCCTATCCCTTCTCCAGGGGATCTTCCCTACCTGGGAATCAAACTGGAGTCTCCTGAATTGTAGTCAGAGTCTTTACCAGCTGAGCTACCAGAGAAGGCTATGACATGTACAAAGGGAGCAAAATAGATACTAAAGGACTGTCTTTCCCCCCCCACCCCGCCCTGATTCTTATTTCCCTGATTCTTATTTTGTCAGCATTTTGTTCGCTGGATGAAAGGCAGCTGCATAGAATGCCCCCCACAGAAGGGAGAGGAGGAAGAACTTGTTACCATCAGCTTTTACAATGATATCTCTCAGAACCCTCAGATAATTGAGCAGGCTGTTATGATCCCCCAAAACGTCCACAGGATTCTGGTTAATCTTATGAAGTACCTGCAGAAATGGAAGCGCTACCGACCTCTCTGGAAACTGGACAAAGCCATTGTGATGGAGAAATTTGCTGCTAAGAAGCCTCCCTGTGTTTCGTATGATGAGAAGTTGCATTTCTATGCCAGGATCGCCTCTGAAGTGATGCACCACGTCTTGATCAAGGATGAGCATTGCATCCGCCTGCAGCTCGGACCCCTGGCTAACACCGTGCAGGAAAACGCCAAGTCCTGGGTGGTTTCGCTCGGGAGACTCCTCAATGACTCAGCCAGAGAGGAACTCAATAACCTGCACGAGGAGATAGAGGTAGTGGATCCCAGGTCTTCTCTGAAAATCCAGTGCACTGTCTATTGTGGGACAGAGCCCCAGGGTTTCTCTAAAACTGCTTTCATTTCGAGGAAGTCAGGGCTTCATTTGTCACTGTATTTTTCCCCCTATGCTTATTTAGTGTCCCTTTGAACTGTCTTTTATAGTCCTTGAACAAAAACCTGAAGAAGAGCCCCAGCACCCTTGAGGATCTCAAGTTTGTGCTTGCAACCATTGCAGAAATCCGAAGTAAATCTTTAGTCATGGAACTCAGATACCGGGACGTGCAGGAGAGGTACCGCACCATGGCGATGTATGGGCTCTTTGTAAGTGAACCCTTTTCTTTATTTCTTTCCCTTTTTCTTTATTCACTTTTCTCTTTATTTGTTTATTTTTTGGCTCCGCTGGGTCTTCACTGCTGCAAGGGCTTTTCCTAGCGGTGGCGAGCAGGGGCTACTTTCTAGTTGCGGTGCTTGAGATTCTCATTGAAGTGGCTTCTCTTGTTGCAGAGCGCAGGTTCTAGGGCTTGCAGGCTTCAATAGCCGTGGCATGTGGGCTCAGCAGCTGCGGCTCCCAGGCTCACTAGTTGTGGTGCGTGGGCTTAGTTGCCCCGTGGCATGTGGGATCTTCCCAGACCAGGGATCGAACTGTTGTCTCTGGCTTTGGCAGGTGGATTCTTTACCACCGAGTCACCAAGGAAGCCCCGAAGCCCCTTTCTTTTTTCTTGATGCTAATTTTCTTTAATAAATAAAGGGCTGTTGCAAAAATGAAAAAAGTGGAGGAGAGAGATAAGATAAGAGAAACTGGCAGGAGTTTGAGGTGTGCAGGGCTGGAGATGCCGCAGATCTGGGACCAGGAGCAGCTCAGAGGTGGTGAATAATAGCTCTTCAAGTCTGCAATAAAAAATGGCCTCCAATAAAACTACATTGCAAAAAATGGGAAAGAAACAAAATGGAAAGAGTAAAAAAGTTGAAGAGGCAGAACCTGAAGAATTTGTAGTAGAAAAAGTACTAGACTGCTGTGTAGTGAACGGGAAGGTGGAGTATTTTTTGAAGTGGAAGGGATTTACAGATGCAGACAATACTTGGGAACCTGAAGAAAATTTAGATTGTCCAGAGTTAATTGAAGCATTTCTTAATTCTCAAAAAGCTGGTAAAGAAAAAGATGGAGCAAAAAGAAAATCTTTGTCTGACAGTGAATCTGATGATAGCAAATCAAAGAAGAAAAGAGATTCTGCTGATAAACCGAGAGGTTTTGCCAGAGGTCTTGATCCAGAACGAATAATTGGTGCCACAGACAGCAGTGGAGAATTAATGTTCCTCATGAAATGGAAAGATTCCGATGAGGCGGACTTGGTACTGGCAAAAGAGGCAAATATGAAGTGTCCTCAAATTGTAATTGCTTTTTATGAAGAGAGACTAACTTGGCATTCTTGTCCAAAAGATGAGGCTCAATAATTGTTTGCATTTCCTTTTATATATATATATATATATATATATATAAATAAAATGTGGATCTTGGTTTTTTGATTTATTAGTGTGAAGAAATAACTACATTCTAATGAAAATCATTGAAATGTTTGTTTTCAAGTAATACTGGGGAAGTTACATCGGGTTTTTTGCTTTTTTTTTCCATCTGTAGCACTGGTTACTTTGAACAAATAAAAGCTTTCTGTAGTTGCTTCCTTCAGTAGGAAAGAATTTGATACCATGGTATATTATTTCCTCAGCATTAGAGAACAGTTTTTCTAAATGTTTGAGGAAATCTCCATAGTCATTACTCAATCAGAATTTAGCATTTAATTCATATATGCCTGAGGACCATTCTAAGTTTTTTGTATGTGTATACATAAAAGACATATGTAAATGGTTGGGAGTTAATTTTTTGTTGTGGTTTTTGTTTTGGTAAATATATTTAAACAACAGCCTTTCATAACGATGGATAAGCCCATGTTCTGAAATTACATCATTTTGAGCAATATAAGAAATAACTTCAACTTAGATTGAAAATTTAAGTCTTAACCTTTCAAATTAAATAATTTTTTAATTAATTAGACAAATTAAGCGGTTTAACTTGGGTAATTTTTTAAAGCATCCCTATCAGAATCCTCATCCATATCTGCATGTAAATGCAGTTTTATATGCAGAAACCCTGGAAGGAAAATTTTTATCACCATCAACAACCTTCCCAACCAAATGAAAAAAGTAGAAAAATTCTGGTATGTTTTGATATAGCAAAGCAAAACTTAGTTAAACGGACACTTGATGGTTCTTTTTAGTGAACCATTGTTTTACAAGAAACTGAAGTCTTTGTGCTATATTTAGGAAAGGTTGTGATACATGGGATGTCTCAGATTTGTTCATGGAAACCTAATCAGAAAGTTTTAAAATATTGGCAATTTACGATCTATAGGAATAAATGAGTGAACAAACTTTTTTTCATCTATGCTTGACCTGCATGTTTTTTCAGACTTGACTCCAATCCATTCCTTGCATGAAGGCTCAATTTTCTCAGTATTTTGGGTTACTAGTTCAGCAGAAGCCAAGAAAAACAATAACTTTGTAGTAATCAGAATGTTATTCAACTGTATATTGTTTACTTTATTGTAAATACTGGTGAACAGTGGTCAATAAATAGTTTTATATTCCTTTAAAAAAAAAGAGAGAGAGAAACTCGTAGAAGATGATAGTTCAGTTGTCTTTACGTTTGTTAAACACGGGTTTCAAAGACCTTCAGAAAGCCCATGGATGAGTTTGAGGGATGAGGGTTTCAATCTCCTTGAAATTATATGTGAAATTTTGCATGCCACACATCACATGATACACAAAAAGAGTCCACTGGAAAAACAAAGCAGAAGGGAGAAACAAATAGCTGTTATAAGCCAGCATTTGCATACAATCTGTATTTCAACATTTACATCACTTGAGTGCTTTCATCACCCAACTGCACCTTGGCCTTGCCTGCAAGCTAGAGATTCTCTCATCAGAAAATGCACAGTGGGGACTTCCCTGGTGGTCCAGTGGTTAAGAATTTGCCTTTCAATGCAGGGGACACAGATTTGATCACTGGTCAGGGAACTAAGATCCCACATGCCCTGGGGCAACTAAGCCCATGCCCCATAACTACTGAGGCTGGACACAGCAAGGAAGATCCCCCATGCCTCAACCAAGACCCAGTACAGCCAAAAATAAACAAATGAGTTAAAAAAAAAAGAAAATGCACAGTAGTGGTGATCACTTTGTAATGTATAGAAATAATGAATCCCTATGGTGTGCACCTGAAACTAACATAATATTGTAGGTCAATTATACGTCAATAAAAAATAATAAAAACATGGTGGGAGGGGGGACCGGGATGGGGAATACATGTAAATCCATGACTAATTCATTTCAATGTATGACAAAAACCACTGCAATGTTGTAAAGTAATTAGCCTCCAACTAATAAAAATAAATGGAAAAAAAAATAATAAAAACAAAAAGAGGAAATTTTCCTTAAAAACTATGTTTATCCTAAGATACAGTTTATAGAAAAAGGGTAGGTTAAATCCTTGATTTTTGACCTGTATTTACATGTTTTCAGAATAATAATTTGGTTCCCTAGCACCCTCCAAAGGAAAGAGAAAATTTCAGAGTGTGCAAAATTTATATTTTTATAATTAAAGTCAAAATTTTCAATTATGTCTTTTGTTCTCTTTATTAAGTAAAATCATTTAACATTCTATATCTTAGAGCTCCATTATTATCTGCTTATATTTTCTGTGTGTCTCTTGATTTCCTCCAAGTCATTCATATCCTTATCATCCTATTATTTCTGATTGAGTTCTGGACATCTTTTATGAAAAGTTGTAAAGAGAATCAGAAGCCTCACATGATGCTATGTTTCATCAGAGGAGATTTATTTTTGCTTCTGACAGCACAGCTGGGTGTGTTAATGGGTCAAGATAACCTTATTCAAATCAAATGAAGTTGATTTGAAGCTCAGTTTTACATTATGAATGACTTATCTCTCTAGGTTATCTCTCTCTCTACCTACCTATGCTATCTATCTCTTTTAAAAATTACATTCTTCTGATTTTTATTTGGATTATAAATATCTAATTGGTATAATTCAACCAACATCTGTTCAAATGACCTATTCTACTGTTACCCAGATGCAGAAATCCCAGGACAGCAGCTTTGACCAGAAATTTCAGCTCTCCAAGCCTGGTTGTCACTTATTATCTGTTCTTTTTTTTTTTTTTTTTAAAGCCTTCTGATGCAGAGAAAGAACTGGTTGACAAGATTGAGAGCATGTGGTCAAACCTTTTCAATGATTCATTGAATGTGGAGCATGCTCTGGGAGGAATAAAGAGAATGTTCACAGAGGTACCTTTAAATGCTTCAACTTCTGAATAAAGATGTTGAAAAATACCCATGGGCTCAAGTAACGCAACCCTGCTTTTCTCAGATTACTCGAGGTGAAATACTAAACTACAGACAGCAGATAGAGGATTTTGCAAAACGGTTTTATCGTGAAGGCCCTGGTTCTGTAGGTGAAGATCTCGATAGAGGTAAGGATATCTACATTAGTCTTACTGAGGCATTTGAAGACATTCTGCTTAAAAATTTTATGGGAAGATTGGATGGAGTGGTGGTTTGTAAGCTTGCCTGTACACTGGGTTCCTCTGGGGATCTCTAAAGATCGCTGCTCCGTGGGGACCAGGTTCACATAGTCTGATTCCACTGATCTCAAGGGTGGTTTAGACATCAAGGTTTAAAAAATTTTTTTAATTTATATATTATTATTTTTTAAATTTTTATCTGCACGTGAGTTTTCCCTAGCGAGTGAGGTCTACTCTTGATTGTGGTGCTTGGGCTTCTCATTGTGGTGGCTTCTCATTGTGGTAGCTTCTCTTGTTGAGGCGCACAGGTTCTAGGTGCTGAAGCACCAGCTTCAGTAGTTGCAGTAGCTCAGTAGTTGTAGCCTATGGGCTTAGCTGCTCTGGAGCATGGGGGATCTTCCTGGACCAGGGATCGAACCTGTGTCCCCTCCATTAGCAGGTGGATTTTCAACCACTGGACCACCAGGGAGCCCCTGGACATCAAAGTTTTTAAAAGCTCCCATGGGGATTCTAATCTGCAGCCCAAGTTGAGACCACTTAGAGCAAGAATGCTTAGGAGACAGAAGTTTCTAACTGGAGAAGCTTGGAGCCCTCTGGTTTTAGTTAGAATGATGGAGAGATAAAGTCTGGTCATTCTATATTTGTCTTCCCAATTAGCTTTTATGGCTAACGTGATAGTTTTGCATATTGTTCATGATTTCTTATTCAATTTTGTATATCTTAAGATTGTATGTATTCCAACACTTGCCTGCCTGCTTGTGAGTTTTATACAAGCATCCTATGCTAATAAATCACTTCATATCTATCAAAAAAAAGTATGTATTCACAATGAACTTATTTACAAAACAGAGTCACAGACTTCGAAAACAAACTTATGGTTACCAAAAGGGAAAGGCGGTCAGGGGAGGGAGCAATTAGGAGTCTGGGGTTGTAGTCACTACTATACATACAATGAATAATCAACAAGGACCTACTGTGTAGCACAGGGGCCTCTCCACTATATTCTGTAATAACTTATTAGGGAAAAGAATCTGAAAAAGAATAGATATATGTGTAAATGAATCATTCTGCTACGCACTGAGGGTTACACAACATTGTAAATCAGCTATGTTGTTGTTAGTCACTAAGTCGTGTCCGACTCTCCTGCGACCCCATGGACTGTAACCCACCAGGCTCCTCTGTCCTTGGGATTCTCCAGGCAAGAATGCTGGCGTAAGTTGCCATTTTCTTCTCCAGGGCATCTTCCTAACTCAGGGACTGAACTCGAGTCTCCTGCATTAGCAGGTGAATTCTTCACTGCTGAGTATGAATTTATTTATTTACTTATTTATTAGGAATAGAACTTTTAGCCACTTTCGATAGAGAGCTGGTGATACATGAGAAGAACCGTCAGGAGCTGGCTAATGCTGAGAAGCTTTTTGATCTTCCAATCACGATGTACCCAGAGCTGCTCAAAGTGCAGAAGGAAATGAGCGGTCTGAAGGCGATTTACGAGCTCTATGAAGGACTGAAGGTAAGCGTCCTCCCACAGCTTTGGTCTCCATGGAGGGAATGCGGCTCAGCGGACTTTGAGGTCATAGTCATCAAGAGCCTGGGGCAGATTTCAGAGAAACTCGCACTTTAGATCTTGGGAGGTGATCGGAGCCAGGGGTGACTGCTAATGGGTACGAGGTTTCCATCCTGGGTGTGGAGAGAGTTCTGGAACCTGATGGGCGTGTGATGGCTGCCTAACGCTATGTATGTCCTGCTTTCCACTGTACATATTCCTGGCAGAAAGCAGGTCAGTGGTTACCTAGGGGTGGGGTAGAAGGAGAGGGGTGGGAGGGGGTGATTACAGAGCGGCAGGAGGAGACCACTGAGGGGGATGGTGTTGGATACGTTCATTACCCAGATGGAGCTGATGGTGTCACAGGTGTGCATGCACACATGTCAGCTGTACACTTGAAATACGTGCAGCTTTATCATACATCCGCAAAGTCTCCATAAAGCTCCAGAAAAACAGAGAGAATAGGGAGAAAGGCATTAGGAACGCCAAGTATAAACAATGTTTCTGGTGAGTCTTGTTACAAAGAGAAGCAGGATGAGGACTGGTGGGTGGAGGGGACGTGAGGTCAGAATAATGATAACACTTTTCTCCTTTATTTACTTTTTGGCTGCCCTGAGTCTTTGTTGCTGCCCACAGGCTTTCTCTAGTGTCTCTGGAGAAGGAACACATGGACTCAAGAGGGAGAGGAGGAGGGTGGGAGGAATTGGGAGACTGGGATTGACATGTATACACTGGTGATACTGTGTGTAAATCAGAAAACTAATGAGAACGTACAGTGTAGCACAGGGAACCCTGCTCAGTGCTCTGCGGTGACCTAAATGGGAAAGAAATCTGTAAAAGAGGGGACATATGTATACAGGTAGCTGATTCACTTTACTGCGCAGTGGAAACTGGTACAACTAAACAACACAGCTCACACACAAATAGAACACGACATATGCATCATAAAGTAACTATACGCCAATAAAAATTAGAAAAAGAAATCAACGTGCACGTATTACATGAATTAACATAATTCCCTGTCAAATATGTTTCATGATTCAAACAACTCTGTCAAGCCTGGATGTCACAGGTTGCAAATGCCAACTACCCAAGATGGTGAATTTTATGTAAGACAGTACTTTTTACATTCAATCTCAAGGAGCTACAACACAAAGTCTTTTCTTTATGATAGCTAAGCAGGAGTATCTAAGTTGCTGGTATTTTGTAACCTTACTTTCTTTTGTCAGAAAAGGACAGAGCTTGAATGAAGTGCATATTTTAAGACCCCCATGATTCCCTGAGTTAAAAACACTGGTTTCTCACATCCTGCTTTTCTGTTCTCCTTGAAAGAAAGAAAGGCATATTTTTGGATCCCACACATTCTCAGAAACAGCCTTATTTTTGTGTAAGCCTTTTTTAATTTTGTGTAAGCCTTTTTAAATTTTGTGTAAGCCTTATTTTTAAGACTTTTGTGAAGGATTAAAAAAGTTGGAATGCTTTTGTTTGTGTTTGAGCGCCTTAGAATTAATCTTTCCTTGGTGAATTTGAGGTTGTTGTGGGATCAGCGTTGTTTAGCTGCTCAGTCATGTCTGACTCTTTGCGACCCCGTGGACTGTAGCCCATCAGGTTCCTCTGTCCATGGGATTCTCCAGGCAAGAATACTGGAGAGGGTTGCCATTTCCTTCTCCAGGGGAGCTTCCCCACCCAGGGATCAAACCTGCGTCTCCTGCATTGCCAGGTGGATTCTTTACCACTGAGCCACCAGGCAAGCCTCCTGTTGTGGGGAAATGGATGTTAATATTTGGAGAGAAGCGAGCATGCCCAAAGGTTAAGAATGTGCTCTCCCTTCTAACCACTTTCGAATTTCCAGACCGGTCTTGTTGATGCAACTATTTCTTATTCATTTCCAGGTTGCGAAGGAAGAATGGTCTCAGACACTCTGGATCAACCTGAATGTTCAGTTTCTCCAGGAAGGAATTGAAAGTTTTCTCAGGTCCCTCAGAAAGCTGCCCCGTCAGGTCCGAAATTTATCGGTGGCCTACCACTTGGAATCGAAAATGAAGGCATTCAAAGACTCAATTCCTTTACTTCTAGACTTGAAGCACGAGGCTCTAAGAGACAGGTTGGTGGAGGAGCTTTTACTTCGAGATAGGTCTTTGCTCAGATCTGATGACAAAGAACAAGATTCCAGCAGCAACGCAGGGCTAGAAATATACAAGTAATATCTCTCTATATAATATTGCTTCCTTGTAAAGTTCCCATCAAATTATCAACCACAGGAATTCTTCTATATCAATTCCCATGCTAGACCTGGGACGAGAGACAGAAAAACTGGATTCTCCTTCCTGACCATCTCTTTGTATGACAAAACCCAGTGATTCTATGCTTACTGCTTATATGCTGGGTACCTGGCATTCTACCAGTCCAGTGCCACGTTTAACCTCCTTATTACATTCATGCCATATACACTGGACCATAAACGTGGGCAAATGTGAACCTTCAGAGGAGGCCAGATTGGGCTAAGAGCAGCACTGCTTGGTGCTGTGTCTGTCTTGCTCCTTCTGTTTGAAGTAGCCACTTGCCTTTATTGTGCTGTGTTTTTTTCATAATGCTCGAAACATTTGGCGGTTATTTAATTTGTAGATTTGTTGTATCAATCACTGCCTGTCTCCCCAAGTTGGTAGCAGTGTTCCCAAGGGCAGGGGCCTTACCTTTGAGCCACTCTGAACCCCCAGTTGCCAGCCCACTGCCTGAACAGAGTTAGTAATTGCTGAATATTTATCAAACACATGCATGCTCGTAAATTACACCAGGGTATCAAATAGGCTGAGTGATCCTCAGAGGCCGGGATCACCTGTCTAGAGACCATGCAGAAACAGTTACCAATAAATGAAAAGTGTGTTTTCATAGGTGGTAGTTAAGATGAGGCATCTAAGAAAGTATCTTCTAGATTAGGGGTCTCCCAAGCCCTGGTCCATGGACAAGTACTGGTCCCGGTCCAGATAGAAATCAGGCTGCACCGCAGTAGGTGAGCAGTGGGCGAGCGAGCAAAGCTTCATCTGTATTTACAGTCGCTCCCCATCGCTCTCATGACTGAGCGACTTTCACATGGACTGTAGTCTGCCAGGCTCCTCTGTCCATGGACTTCTCCAGGCAAGAATCCTGGAGTGGGTTTCCATGTCCTTCTCCCAGGGATCTTGCTGACCCTGGGATCAAATCCGGGACTTACTGCATTGCAGGCAGATTCTTTACTGTCTGTGCCATCTGGGAAGCCCTTGGTTGAAGGGGGAATAATTAAACCCATCACTAAACTCAGTAGACATAAAGGTTTCTGATGTGGATGCACCTTCAGGCATTGGAAAGAGCTTATGGAGAAAACAGGCGTGATTTTTGAAATGACTGAAACATTCACCTTGGAAAACATGTTTGCTATGGAACTTCACAAACACACAGATGTTCTCAATGAGATTGTGACATCGGCCATTAAAGAGATAGCCATTGAAAAGGTAGGACTATTTTTAGTTATAAAACAGCCTAGAAAAAAAAAGAATTTTTTTTTATTCAAACAGAAAACCTGTTTGTTCTGGTACCTGTTATGTTTGAATAAGAAAGTATTATTTGTTCTAGAAATAGAATTTCTGCTTCAGTTAAATGTTTTAATTGTTCTTATAGTTTCACTATCAGCTTATTTACTAAAGAAATAATGTGTTCAAGGTAGAAAACTGAGAAAATAAATAAATCACTCATAAATTCTACCACCTGAAGATAAATTATTAACATTTTAGTGTACATTCTTTAATGCTTTGAAATGCCTATGCAGGGAATTCCCTGATGGTCCAGTGGTTAGGGCTCTGAGCTTCCACTGCAGGGGGCATGTGTTTCATCCCTGGTTGGGAAACTAAGATCCCGCATGCTGCATAGCATGGCCAAAAAAATGCATATACACATATGTACACATATAAACATATATCCACACACACACACTACAGAGATGTAAAAATACACATAGACACACCCACATGTACATGAATACTATGCCCATATACATACATGCTCTCACACATGCACACATAGAGGTGTACATAAATACTAATGTATCACTCATACATGCACACACACATGCATGTACATATATGCACGCACATATCCACATAATGTACACAGATACATGCACCCACATGCACATATATACACACATCTGTGTATATATACACATACACATAATTATTGACAGGTAGTTTTTGAACATGCCATGAAAAATAGACATTTTTTGTAATTTTATCTTCTTGCTAAATGGTAAACACAGAGGCAGGATCTCATGAGCATGCAGATTGGAGGCCAGTTACAGAATTTAGACCCTGGCTCTGGCACTCAGCTGAGTGAACGTGGCAAGCCCCAGTTCCCACCTCTGCTAATGTGTGGATAATAATTATCCCACCCTTGCTGGGGTGCTTTGAGGACTAGAGGAGATGGTGTATATAGCATGTGCTTACCTGGCACAGAGCAAGTACTGGGTAACTGACAGCTAGAATTGCCAGCTTATTTGGAACACTGACCCAGAACTCTGGGTTGAGGAGCTGATCCATGGCAAACTCAGGAAGCTGCTGTTGGGTTGGGGTTGTTTTTTTCAGCCCATGTGCCTGAACCATACTTTTCATATTCCTGCCTAGGCTGTGAAGGAAATCCTGGACACATGGGAAAATATGAAATTTAATGTGGTCAAGTATTACAAAGGCACCCAGGAGCGAGGCTACGTCTTGGGGTCTGTTGACGATATCATCCAGTGCCTGGATGACAACACTTTCAACCTGCAAAGCATCTCAGGAAGCAGATTTGTGGGGCCTTTCCTGCAGACAGTTCACAAATGGGAAAAAACTCTTTCTCTCATAGGGGAAGTTATTGAGGTAAGAAAAAAGACACATAAGAGATGGAAAGGAGCTGATTCATAGAAAGAAATATGAGGCAATTTTGTGCTCAGAAACTAATGATCCTATTTGATTTATTTTGAGGGGAGGGATGCATAATTAGAGGAGTGAATCTGAGTTTTTATTTCAATGAATGCATTTTTAACCAACAGGATTCCTCACTGGTGCTTTTTCATGTGCCCTTGTTCTTGTTTAATACTGTCCTGTTCTTGTTGCAAGAATATTTCATCTCCTATATCACATTGAAGAATTTAAATATATTTAAAACCATTTTCTGATTTCCTTCTACTTTTTATTTTCTCAAACTAGAATTTCCCTCTTTTTAGGGGAGACACTCTTTCACGGGGTAGTGAGTTTTTCTCTGTGTGATTTTGATTTTTTTAAAGTCCATCTTGCATACTTTTTTTTTTTTTTGGCCTGTGCTCATTTCACGTTGATGTGTGTTTTTGCAGTTTTCCCAGCCTAGTCCATCATGTTGGGAAGCACCCAACCAAGTCTTATGTTAGTTGGTTTGGAGCTTCCCTGCTTTGTGTCCAGACCTCTGTAAGCAACCTAGGCTCATTTCACCAGTTTTGTGTGACAGCCTTGTTTTTGTCCTGAGATCACAGGCAGGCACCTTGTATTATTATGTCTTCTCTGTATCGTTCCAATTTTAGTATATGTGCTGCCGAAGTGAGCACAGCACCTTGTATTAATACAGCTACATTCTAAAGCTTGGGGTGGGATGAACCCAGGCCTGGTTCACTAGCTAAGAGTGTGGTCATGCATGGGCTTCCTTCATTTGCTTTCTTTTTTAAAAATAATTTATTTGTGGTTGTGCTGGGTCTTTTTTGCTGCACACACACAACTTGGCAACTAAACCACCATATGCACTTACTCTGCCCTCTTGCATGGAAATTCTTTTGACCTGAATTGATTTAAATCTGTCCCGTGTTAGGGTGGGATTTTGCCATTCACACCTTGAGGCACCTGGGAACCTGTGTTGATGATAATGTTGTGCATTTACAGATTTGGATGTTGGTTCAGAGAAAATGGATGTATCTGGAAAGCATCTTTATTGGTGGAGATATCAGATCACAACTTCCAGATGAAGCAAAGAAGTTTGATAACATCGACAGAGTATTTAAAAGGGCAAGTGACTGGCTTCTATTTCAGTCTTGAAAAGATGGACAGTAATCGGAGATACTTTTACTTGTGTATTTACGTGTAGTATTTGGTCTATTTGTAGCTTCTGAATTTTTTCTGTCATTGTATGTGAATTTAATGTCTTCAGTAAAAATTTCTGTTTGATCTTAAGCCACCAGCATACAGCACTACAACTTTTTTATTTTTACTTTCTATTATAAAAGTAGTAGTAATTTAAAAACCTTGGGGAAATGTAGAAGAGAAGGAAAAGATGTGTCTTCCATAGTTTCATTATCTTTAATGTGTAATATTTTTCTATGTATATGGGTTTAAGAACACAATTGTAATGATATTTTATATGTGTATGTGTGCATACTCAGTCTGTTAGTTGTGTCTGACTCTTTGTGACCCCGTGGACTGTAGCCCGCCAGGCTCCTCTGTCCATGGGATAACCCTGGCAAGAATACCTGGAATGGGTTGCCTTTTCCTCCTCTAGGGGATCTTCCTGAACCAGGGATCGAACCCATGTCTCCTCTGGCTTCTGCACTGGTAGGTGGAGTCTTTACCACTGAACCACCTCAGAAGCCCAATATTTTGTATAATTTCATCTTATAATTTTCTCTTCATATTGTGAGAAACATAGTTCATATTATGAAGTTATCTGATAAAACATTTCAATGACTTTATATAATGTCTCAGTGAGTGGACTGACATTAGTTTAGTTGATTTATTGTCTAGTAACTGGACATCTTGTTTGAAGTGAAACTCTTTGCATTCAAAAATAATTTGCCTGAAGTTTTTTTTTCCGTTTTTAGGATTAATATCTTATTATTGTTTATGAGTAAATCACCCCTGAAAGACTATGGTCATCTTAAAGTCCTTTCCAGAAAGGGTGGTACAGTGGGCACCGCTGCCAGCAGCCAGTGGGGTGAGGATTGCCACCCAGCCCAGCTGACCTCAAAGCCCAGGTGCCTTGCTGCTCAGTGATGCTGTTGTATTCTCCAGTTATGAGCAGCCAGCTCCTGTTTAAGGCTTCCCAGGTGGTAAAGAACCCACCTGTCAATGCAGGAAACATAAGAGACCCGAGTTCGATCCCTGGATCGGGAAGATTCCCCTGGAGAAGGAAATGGCAACCCACTCAGGTATTCTTGCCTGGAGAATCCCCAAGGAAAGAGGAGCCTGGTGGAGCCTACAGTCCATGGGGTCGCAGAGTTCAGACATGGCTGAGGCGACTTTGCATGCACGCATAATACATCTGTATCATTTCTGTTTAGATTCCACATATAAGGGATGTCATATGACATTTCCCCTTCTCTGTCTGACTTATTTCACTCAGTATGACACTCTCTAGATCCATCCATCTTGACAGTTGTCCTCTTGACTTTATCAGATCATGGGCGAGACTTTGAAAGACCCTGTGATCAAGAGATGCTGTGAGGCCCCCAACCGCCTCAGCGACCTGCAGAACATCAGCGAGGGCCTGGAGAAGTGCCAGAAGAGCCTGAACGACTACTTAGATTCCAAGAGGAACGCCTTCCCCAGGTTCTTCTTCATTTCCGATGATGAGCTGCTCAGTATCCTGGGCAACAGCGACCCGCTCTGTGTCCAGGAGCACATGATCAAGGTCAGCTCCGGGGGCTCCCGTGGGAGTGTCCCCATAAGCTCATAATTGCAGCTCATCGGAGTCCACCGCACAGCTGGATTCAACTCGGAACTCCAAGACTGTGGAATACTGCTGGGGTTTTTATTTGAAACATAAATCTGATGAAATCCACTGTACTCTGAAGTCACACCAGCACTGAGCTGCTATTTGTTGTTCTTTCTCCACAGTCCCCCAAGCAACATTTTTTGAGAAACTGAAACAATGCAGAAATATACAGGGATGAATATAATAACCAGAGAGACCATACAGGATAGTAGTTCAGCACATCCAGCCAGATTGTCTGGGTTCAAACCCTGGCTCTACACGGATTTGCTGTGTGGCCTTTGGCAAGTGACTTAACCTCTCTGGTCATCAGTTTTCTTACCTGTAAATTCAGATAACTCCAATTCTATACATTTATAAAGATAAAGATTAAATGAGTTAATGTGGGGCTTCCCTGGTTGTCCAGTGGTTAAGACTCCATGCTCTCAATGCAGGAGACACGGGTTCAAACCCTGGTCGGGGAACTAAGATCCCACATGCCATAGAGCATGGCCAAAACAAAATAAATGAGTTAATGTTTGTAAAGTGCTTTGAACAGTGCCTGCCTGATGATGTTGGCTAAAGAACCTTATCTACCACCCAGAATTGACACCCTTGTTACTGGTTAGTCATTTTGTTTTGTCTCTTTTTTTGGAAGATAAAATTATGGAGATAAAGTTGACATACTCTTAGTTTCATCCCCACTCACAATTCTTCTTCCACTTTCAAA
Organism: Odocoileus virginianus; assembly: GCF_023699985.2. Taxonomy (NCBI): domain Eukaryota; kingdom Metazoa; phylum Chordata; class Mammalia; order Artiodactyla; family Cervidae; genus Odocoileus; species Odocoileus virginianus. The sequence continues at coordinate 48,408,716 of NC_069685.1, read as the reverse complement.
AGGCAGCCATTATCCTGGCTTGGATTTAATTCTTTCCAGGATGTGTTTTCATACTTTTACATAACGTACGTGTATCCGTGAGTGATACTGAAGGGCAGGAAACACAACAGACAAAACTGTCTCTTATGAGAGAGTCAGAGCAGCGCCAGGAATAATCTTTGGTCAGCTCATCAAAGCTCTATGTTTAGTATCAGCCTAGAGGTTTCTCAGCCTTGACACTATTGGCATCGTGGTTGAGATATTTATTTTTTTACTGGGATGTAGCTAATTCACAATGTTGTGTTCATTTCAGGTGTACCACAGAGAGTCAGTTATGATATACATTTAATGACTCTTTTTAATTGATTAATTAATTTTTGGTTATGCAGGGTCTTCATTGCTGCTTGCAGGCTTTCTCTAGTTGCAGCAAGCAGGGGCTACTCTTTGTTATGGTGTGCAGGCTTCTCATTGCAGTGGCTCCTCTTGTTGTGGAGCACAGGCTCTAGGCACATGAGCTTCAGTAGTTGTGGCTCGCAGGCTCAGTAGTTGCAGCTTGGAAGTTCTAGAGTGTGGGCTCCGTAGCTGTTGCACACAGGCTTAGTTGCCCCGTGGCATGTGGAATCTTTCTGGATTCTTATCCACTGTGCCACCAGGGAAGTCCATCCATTGTTTTTTAGATTATTTTTTGGGCCAGCTTTTTCTCTCTGTGTGTGTATGTGTTTATGTCAGGGGTGGGCGCTGTCTTGTGCATTGTAGGTTGTTTAGAAGCATTTCTGGCCTCTACCCAGTAGACGCCAGAAGCATCCCTCTCCAGCTGTGAAAACTGAAAACGTCTCCCGACAGCGCTGAGTGTCCCTGGGGGCAAAATCATCCATGATGGAGAGCATTGTAGGGCAATTACTTTATTTCAAATAAAGAAAGTACTGAGGATCAATTGCTTAATACACTGCATACATGCCTGTGTGCTAAGTTGCTTCAGTCGTGTCTGACTTTGCAACCCCATGGCCTGTGGCCACCAGGCTCCTCTGTCCATGGGGATTCTCCGGGAAAGAGTACTTGAAGTAGCCCTGCTCTCCTACAGGGGATTATTCCCCACCCAGGGATCGAACCAGGGTCTCTTAATGTCTCTTGCTTTGGCAGGTGCGTTCTTTACCACTAGTGTCACCTGGGAAGCAGGATTAATAAACTGTGTTTTCTTTAATTAATGCTGATTTCCTTCTCAAAGTATGAGTTATAATTTGACTGCATGTTTTCCGTTCTCAAAGGGAGAAGGCTTATATTCTGTTTCTGCTTTCATAAACACATATTTTACTGTTGTAGAAAAATGTGTTGTTAGAAGTACTTTGGCTATTGGTAGCTCCTTTTGTAAACCTCTGGTTTTATTTTTTAAAGCTTGCTGCCTTTCTGTCCTCCTGTCTGATTTGCAGAGTGCCTTGTCTTATCTAGTGGGCCCTAAAAGGCTCATTTTCCTGAATATTACTCTGATTAGTAACAATGAGGATAGCCAGCAAATGCCAAGCATATGAGGAGCTGACATTTCATGCATGTTATTTAATTTGATCCTTTGACTTCATTTTGTAGGTGCTGTAATTATATTTATTTCAGGCTGAGAGAGGAGAAGCAACTTGGTCAAACACACCTGATTGGACAGTGGGAGTCTTCATTCCTCATTCCTGGGAGGTCTCTAATTCCTCAGCCCTAGAGTGTTTAATCACCATGCTGTTCTGCTCATCCTGTGTTCAGCTGGCCCATGTGTCCAGATACCTCTCCATCCCAATGTACACCCTAGAATCTCAAGTGTGGGGAGAGAACCTATCTTCTCTTTTTTTTTTATTTTTGTTCAACCCACCTCAGACCTTTTCACACTGCAGATAAAAGGAAGTACCCAATGAACATTTGTCACTGGGTAAAGAGATACTTATTTGGTGTGTGGTCTCTGATGCTGTTGCTGGCATCCTGGCAGCCCTGATGTGTGATGAGGCACTGCAGGCTGTTCTTTGATTCCAGAACCCTGTGAAGGTATTACAGGGTGGACTCTCCCACTGTATTGCAGATGTATGACAACATAGCACTGCTGAGATTTCATGATGGGGACAGTGGAGAAAAACTGGTATCTGCCATGATATCAGCAGAAGGAGAAGTCATGGAGTTCCGGAAGATCATCAGGGCTGAGGGGCGTGTGGAGGATTGGATGACAGCAGTTTTGAATGAAATGCGAAGAACTAACAGGCTAATTACCAAAGAGGCCATTTTTAGATACTGTGAAGACAAATCCAGGTAGGACTGTAAATGTGATTGTGTGTTACTTTTTTATATTAATAGTAATAAGGGGTCAATTTTCAGGGTGTGGAGTAGATTGACTGACATTTCAAATGGTTTTCTTTCCCTGCCATAGCTAAATTAGCTGATGTATACCTGTGTTCTTTAAGGATTACTGTGTACAGCACTTCTCAAATTGTGGCCCATGGACTGGGAGCATCAGGGCCCCTGGGAGCCTGGTCAAAATGCAATTTCCTGGTCCCCACCCCAAACCTGCTGCATCACAAACTCTCAGGGTGGGGCCCCAGGAACTGGGTTTTCACAAGATCCCAGGCGGTTCTGAGCTCAAATGTGAGAACCTAGTGCATGCATTGGAGAAGGAAATAGCAACCCACTCCAATATTCTTGCCTGGAGAATCCCAGGGACAGAGGAGCCTGGTGGGCTGCCGTCTATGGGGTCGCTCAGAGTCAGACACGACTGAAGTGACTTAGCTTCAGCAGTGACTCACCAGAAACCAGGTGTTCATTAAGATGGGCTCTATGTGTAGGTTAATGGCAAAGTTCTTTCTAGAATAGTTGATGAATTTCAATCATTCTTTGATTTTGTGGCCTCAGAGCTTCCAGGCACCGAGCTGAACCATGCCTAGCTCTAGTCACTAAGAGGGCTGGCTTTACTATGTGGCTGAACCCAAAGCACACAGAACATCTTTGGATAGCTTCCCAGGAGAGTTGTAGTACATTTGGCAGGGCCTTTATGATGGTACAAAGTCTTTATTATTATGGGAACACTGTCCTCTTGGTTTTGCATGCTGCCGTTTTGATGTTGCAAACTGAAAATGTCTATTTAAATGAATTGTTAGGACAGAGCATAGTATTTGTCTGACTAGGATCCTGCTTTTTCTTGGTTCTGTGCCATATAGAAAATGGGTTTACCTCTTTATGTAATTGGGTGCATATAGGTACATTCAGTGGTGTATTGGTAAACTAGCTCTCTGAGAAGAAAAGCTTTGATTTAGAGTATATGTCAATTCCCATGGTGTAAATGCTCTGCATGTCTAACTGAGACGCAAGCCCATTGGAACTAGTAATGAGAGAAGCAAGGTGCAGCGTAGCTTGTGTTGCCTGATGCCAGTTTTGGAGAAACAGCCCTCACACCCCCTTCTCTCCATTTATGTGTCTTTATACAGGTTTGTATGAGAATAGAAAAGAGTGCCCAGTGACACTCAGGAAATTATAGCAAGGAAGCTTGGGAGGTGTGGTCAGAGATAATCAATCTTTTTTGTTGGAATTTAAAAATTTTTTTAATTTCTTATAATATGCCTATCATACTAAATAACTTTTAAACATCTGTAAAAACACATCTTTCAAGTGATCTGAATTCTTTTACACAGCCATGCCCCTGTAACTGTTCATGTGCATGTCTCCATTGGCCTGGTGCTTTATGATCTAACCAGAAGAGGTTTATCTCCTTTCTTTATTGGCTTCTCTTACTTTGTCTTCCCTATTCCAGATCAAAGAAAGTTAAAGAAAAAATTGAAGTGTAGTTGATTTACAATATTTTATTAGTTTCAGGTGTACAACAAAGTGATTCTGTTATGTTAATATATACCTAAATATGTATATTTCTGATTATTTTTCTTTATAGGTTATTGCATGGTATTGAATATAATCCCCTGTGCTGTACAGTTAGTCTTTGTGGCTTATTTATGTGTAGTAGTTTGAATCTGTTCATCCTACGCTCCTGATTTATTCTCCCCTACCTAAGTCCCTTCCCCCTTTGGTGAGCATAAGTTTGCTTTCTGTGTCTGTGACTCTATTTCTGTCTTACTTCACTCCGTGTGATAATCTCTAGGTCTATCCATGTTGCTGCAAATAGCAATATTTCATTCTTTTTTATGGCTGAGTAATATTCCATTGCATTAGATTGTTTCCATGTCTTGGCTATTGTAAATTGTGCTGCGATGATCATTAGGGTGCATGTATCTTTTTGAATTATCGTTTTCTCTGGATATATGCCCAGGAGTGGAATTGTTGGGTCATAGGGTAATTCTATTTTTAGTTTTCTGAGGAACCGCCATACTATTCTCTATAGTGGCTGCACCTACTTACATTCCCACCAACAGTGTAGGAGCGTTCCCTTTTCTCCACATTCTTTCCAGCATTTATTATTTGTAGACTTTGTAATGCTGGCCATTCTGACTGGTGTGAGGTGATACCTCATTGTAGTTTTAATTTGCAATTCTCTAGTAATTATTGATGTTGAGCATCTTTTCATGTGCCTGTTGGCCATCTGTGTGAAACAAATATTCTTTTGTTTTGTTTTCGGCCATGCTTGTGGGATCCTAGTTCCCTGACCAGGGAATGAACCCATGCCTGCTTCCGTGGAAGTGTGGAGTCCTAACCACGGGACTGCAAGGAAAGTCCCAGAAGAAATTGATTCTTAACAAGACCATTTTTAGATCCAAGCCTGGGAAAATCTCATAAAGGCACACTTTTCCTTTAGGGTCGACTGGATGCTCATGTACCAAGGGATGGTGGTGCTGGCCGCCAGCCAGGTGTGGTGGACCTGGGAGGTGGAAGATGTCTTCCGCAAAGTGAAGCAGGGGGAGAAGCAGGCCATGAAGAACTTCGGCCAGAAGATGCACCGGCAGATCGACGAGCTGGTCACCCGGATCACCTTGAACTTAAGCAAGAACGACAGAAAGAAATACAACACTGTGCTCATCATAGACGTGCATGCTCGGGACATAGTCGACTCTTTCATCCGGGGCAGGTGGGGACCTCCCAGGGCACTGGTGTCTTGAAACCTCTCCTGTGTCATCCTCTGGCCTCTCTCAGCATCTCTCCATCCTGCCCGACCCCCCCCCCCCCCCCCCCCCCGGCCACCTTCTCTTCCATCTCAGCTCTCTCCCTCTCCACTTATCCCCCGTTGCTCACCTTCCAGCATTCTCGAGGCCCGGGAGTTTGAATGGGAAAGTCAGCTGCGTTTTTACTGGGACCGGGAACCAGACGAGCTGAACATCCGCCAGTGCACGGGGACCTTCGGCTACGGCTACGAGTACATGGGTTTGAACGGGCGGCTGGTTATCACGCCCCTGACGGACCGGATCTACCTGACGCTCACTCAGGTGACTGGCGGCCTGGCTCTTGTGTGGATCATTCACCTGGAGTCATGTGTTTTTTCTCTGGGTGTGACGATAGTAATTGTGATGGTGTACTGTGTTGAATGGACTTCCCAAGTGGCTCAGTGGTAAAGAACCTGCTTGCCAGGATAGGAGATGTGGGCTCGATCTCTTGGTTAGGAAGATCCTCTGGAGGGGGAAATGGCACCTGCTCTAGTGTTCTTGCCTGGGAAATCCCGTGGACAGAGGAGCCTGGTGGGCTACAGCCCAGGAGTCGCAAAGCATCAGTCAGGATTGAGCATGCAGGCACTGGTTTGAACAGTATCCTCCCCACCCCAAGTTCATGTCCGCTCAGAACCTCGGATGTGACCCTATTTAGAAATAGGGTCTTGGCAGATTGAATTAGTTAAGGGTTGGGATTAGAGCCCTAGTACCAATGCCTGGTGTCCGTGTGAGAAGAGGAGAGGACGCAGAGACACAGGGAAGAGATGTGAAGACGGAGGCAGAGACTGGAGAGATGCAGCCACACGCCAGGGAATGGCTGGGGCCACCAGGAGCTGGGAGAAGCCAGGAAGGAGCCTCCCTTAAGGTCTTTGGAGGCAGCGTGGCCCCGCTCACACCTTAATTTCAGACTTTCAGCCTCCAGAACTGTAAGAGAACACATTTATGTTGTTGTAAGCCAGACAATTTGGGGTACTTTGTTATGGCAGCCCCGGGAAACTAACGCTGATAGTAAAGGATGTCATTCTTTAAAAATCTGTAAAGGAGGTTCCATTTGGAATATGACATACTTGCTACCTTTTGTGATTGGGTTGTTTCAAGTTCTGGTGGCCCCTGAAACCACCCTCAGTTTCAATAGTTTGCTAAGAGGAATTACCGAGTTCAGTAAAGCCATTGTGGTCATGGTTATGGTTTTTATAGGGCTCCCCAGGTGGCTCAGTGGTTAAAAAAAACACAAACAATCTGCCTGCAATGTGGGAGACGTGGGTTCAATCCCTGGGTCAAGAAGATCTCCTGGAGAAGGAGATGGCAACCCACTCCAGTATTCTTGCCTGGAAAATCTCATGGATAGAGGAGCCTGGTGGGCTATGGGGGTGGCAAATAGTTGGACATGACTTGGCTTAACAGCAGCAGCAACAACAGCAACATGGTTTTTATAGCAAATGGATACAGATAAAAATCAGTGATGGGAGAAGGGAGACCTAGGTCTAGCAATGGGACAGGGTCTAGGAGAGACCAGATCTAAGCTTCAGTTTCCTGTTCAATTCAGTGGTCCAGAGAGCATCATTTCCTCCAGCAAGTATGTGTGAAGTTCTGCTGCCCAGGGAAGCCCACCGAGCCTTGGGTTTTAACTAGGGGCTTGTCATGCATACAGGACTGACCCCTCTAAATGACTGACCTTAGTCTCCAGACCCTCTCGAAGTTGACCTGCTGATGCCATGTGATCCAGGGCTTTCACCATAAATCACATTGTTAGACTGTCTGGCATGGCCGGAGGTCCCCAGATAAACAAGGACTCTCTTCTGAGGCAGAACATTCCAGGGCCTTAGAGGTCAGCTCCTAGGACCTAAAGACGAAGGGTCAAACCTTTCTTTGGGCAAAATGAATCCTTCCCTGCACATATGTCCATGTTCCTATGAGCCTCAGCTCTGGGAACTGCTAGGCATTGTCCTCAGGGTGGGTACAGTGTCCAGCATGTCCTGGAGTCATTGGTTTACTGGTCCCTGTATAACAGGGGGTGGGGATGGAGTGGTCGCTGGGGGTCAGTGGACGTCAGTGGTCACTGTCAGAAAAGGTGAGTGTGAGCTGGTCCATTACCACTTATATATTGCACATAGATTGTCACAGACTGGTCACTGACAGCCTCTTTCCTTCCGTGGCAGACAGCACATGTTTTGCATTTGACCTCTGACAGGCACTGTCCATGTATCTGGGTGGGGCTCCTGCTGGCCCAGCGGGCACGGGGAAGACCGAGACCACCAAGGACCTGGCCAAAGCCCTGGGCTTGCTCTGTGTGGTGACCAACTGCGGCGAAGGCATGGATTACAAAGTAAGGGCCTGGTGTCGCTTCTTCCACCCAAGTACTAACCGAGCCCAACCCTGCTTAACCTCCGAGGTCAGGTGAGATGCGATGCTTTCAGGATGGTACAGCCGTCGATACCCTGGCATCACTTCTGGTGCCATCTTCCTAGGCCAAGAGCTCAAAGGAGGACGTGGGGGAAGGCATTTTATCTCGTATGCTTCCAAGAGATGACATAGCGACAGCTGGAGGAATATAGTGGGGAACCTCTCACCATCACAGTCTGGGGACTTGGATGTATTTCTCTGTTAGCAGCATGTAGAGCAAGCGTCTCAGACTAAATGCCCGCTGGAGTCAGGTGGATAATGTAAGTGAGTAAACAGCAGACAGACGGCAGAGAGTGGTGGTGACTGTGGCCGACTGCAAAGCAAAGCTCCATCTGAAGGAGGTGCTGCTGTTCAGGTTAGGTCAATTGTTGCCAAGAAGAGAGGACCCAGTATTGCTGGGTTTTTCAACATCTCAAGAGAAGCCAGAAATCTGAGTTTTTTTACATTAAAATCCTTAATTTTTGAAATCTTTGAACTTCTTTAAAAAAACAGAAGTATTAGAATCACAGATGTAGAAAACAAAGTTGTGGTTACCAGGGATTATGGAGAGGGAAGGATACATTGGAGATCAGAGTTGAAGCATAGATCACATACCACTGTATATAAAATAGATCAGTGATAAGGGCCTGGTGTATAGCACAGAGAGCTCTATTTAGCCCTCTGTAATGGCCTATAGGAGAAATAATCTAAAAGACAGTGGAGATGTGTGTGTGTGTGTGTGTAACTGACTCACTTTGCTGTACAACAAAAGCTAACACAACATTATCAATCAACCCTACTCAGATAAAAATTTTTTAAAATTAAAAAAATCCTTAATTTGTGAAATTCTGCAATTGGGAGCTGGCCCACAAGAGGCTTTGGAAATCTTGCCAGGAAGATGCTTTAGTAGCGTGGTTGGCCGAACTCGTCTCTGCCAATCTGATAATCATCGTTTGCTTTTAATTTAGAAAATTGTATCCATACGTGGATTACTTGCGATTTTAAAGATGAAAAGTGCCCTTGTCCTGACATTCCTTTCATCCTAGGCCGTCGGGAAGATCTTCTCGGGCCTTGCTCAGTGTGGGGCTTGGGGCTGCTTCGACGAGTTTAATCGCATCGATGCCTCCGTGCTGTCAGTCATCTCATCCCAGATTCAGACAATAAGAAATGCTCTGATCCATCAGTTAACTACGTTCCAGGTGAGGATAAGTGTGAAGCTGGCCCAGATCCTCCCCAGGATGGGAACGTGTGATGGTGGACAGTCATCTTTGTAGACCAGGCGCCCCCTAGATGTAGATTTGCCTGACTTCTGCTTTCATGTGGAGATAATTGGGTTTCCCCAGTTGATCAGCATCTTTGATAATTAAGTACTGTAATAATCTAAGAACTTCAAACACGGGGGCTCCCTGATGGTCCCGTCATTAAAACTCAGAGCTCCCAATGCACGGGTCACTGGTCCAGTCTCTGGTTGGGGAACTAGGATCTTGCATGCTTCATGGGGTGGCCAAAAAATAAATGAAAAAAAATTACAGACATATGACAGATAGAGACAGGTAGGGCCATATTCTCAAATAAATGAAGTGTAAGGTCCCCTTTCAAGGTCAAAAGATGTTCTTAATGACTTCCCAAATTTGAGAAAAAGTGACTTAAGAGAAATCAACATTCCACTGAATCAGAATGTCTTCAGTATAAATTATTGCAATGAACAAGAAATTTTGCCTTCAGACCCAGTAAAATTAGGGCATTATAATGACCAAGCTTTTTTTAATGTCATCTTGGATCAATAAGAACCATTTCTGTGGACATTTATTTTTTGGCCACACTGAAGCATGTGAGATCTTAGTTCCCCGACCAGGGATTGAACCCACACCGTCTGCATTGGAAGCATAGAGTCTTAACCACTGGACCCCCAGAGAAGTTCCATGACCAAGATTTTTAGGGTTGTTATTAAAGTGAAAAGGCAATTTTAATTTTTTTTTTTTGAGATTATACTAATCTCTCCCTGTCCAACAATACATTTGTTGGCTCAAGTTTGGGACATCTGCTTTAAGTTACATCAGATGAAAATGGATCAGAGTTTGGAGAAATGTGATCCTATGTAATTTAGGTGGCCCAGGGTGCATTCTCCTAACAACAGGGACTAGAATGGCTGAACCGTTTCCCTACCCTGAGGCCCTCTGTGGTCCCAACTGGCTGTACCGTCCCTCTGGCCTCTATCCTTGCTCCTGGGCGCCCCTGCAGCCTTGTCACTTTATGACATATCTACAGACATATCAGACCCTGGGACACCAAATGCATCCCTATCTGCCTGAAATTGTCCTTTTTTTCTCCTTCACCTGAAAACTCCTATACATCCTTCAAGGCCCCACAGAGCCTCATTGGGAGATCCAGGAATCAAATTAAACTTGGGCTGTGAGGACTTGTTGCAGGCCCCTCTGCGACCACCCCAACTGCTTTTTCCCTGGACCTCAGTGTTGCTGGTGGTCAGAGGATTATGTAAAGTGGGTTGTAATATTTGAGGATTCTAGTGAAGGCTCTAGATGAATTTCTATTCATTAGTTCTGAAACATTTTAGGACTGAGCTCACTACTGCCATGGGAGACACATTGAACCTGCAATGCATTTGGGTTTCTAGAAGCTGTGTTTTTAAGAGCAGGCCTGTCATCATCTCCAGGGATTGCTCTGGGACTCATGTGAGACACTGAGATATGGATGATGGTGGTCTCAGTGCAGACTTGGGAGATAAGACTGCGGCCTCCATCCTTCAGGGAGCATCCTGTCAGAGGCAGCCTGGGCCTCATAAAAATAAGAATTCTGTTTTCTGTCTGTCTGATGGGCCATTAAAAGAGACAAAACAGTAAACTCTTAGTAGAGAGGAAAGTTGAGACAGTTGAAATTCACTGAGGCTAAAGAGACTCAAAATATAGAGATTTCTGTACTTTGTCAGTCCTTGGAGCCCCTGGAGGACAAAGGCTGGTTTCTTGAAAAAATATATATATGTACACATTTATTTATTTATTTGGCCATGCCAGGTCTTAGTTGTGGCACGCAGGATCTTTAGTTGTGGCATATGAACTCTTAGTTGTAGCTTGCTGGATCTAGTTCCCTGACCAGGGATCGAACCCTGGGCTCCCTCCATTGGGAGCTCAAAGTCTTAGCCACTGGACCACCAGGGAAGTTCCAAGTCTGGTTTCTCAAAGGTTGCTGAGGTGGGATTCTGGTGGGAAAGGTCTGGGTGACACCCAGGCAGCCAGATGGGGATAAAGGTGGGAATGGGAAGAGAAGTGAAAACATGAATGAAAATCCACATTGTGCTAAGTGATGGGCTGGGTGCTCTAGACTATGTTGTCTTATTTAATCACTACAACCTTGTAGAGAAAGAGATGGAGACTCAGAGGGAGTAAGTGACCAATTGGCGGTCATACAGCGCCTCAAATCAACCCCAGGCTGCACACTTTCCCAACATCAACTACTTCTTAAGTCAACAGACCTGGATTCAGATCAGAGTTTGGGGGTCGACTGAGACTTGCCCCCCAGAACATTGAGGTCATAAGCATGAGGACTCTGCATTTATCACTGGGAAGGGGCAAGATACAGATGGTGATGTCTGCTTTGTATCCACGAAAACGAGTAGCCACATGGCTCCCCAGGCCTCCTTTCCCCTGGCAGGCTGGCCGGCAGCATAACCCTTCCTTCCTTTGCTCTTGTCCGCTAGTTTGAAGGGCAGGAGATCTCCCTGGACTCCAGAATGGGCATCTTCATCACCATGAACCCTGGCTACGCGGGCCGCACAGAGCTGCCCGAGTCGGTGAAGGCGCTCTTCCGGCCGGTGGTGGTGATCGTGCCGGACCTGCAGCAGATCTGCGAGATCATGCTGTTCTCCGAGGGCTTCCTCTGGGCCAAGGTGAGGCCCTCCCCCCCCCCCCCAGTGCCCTGTGGCCCTGAACCCCCTGAGTCTGCGCTCAGACTGGGGCCTGGGCCATTTTCGTTCTGTGTGACTCTTCAAATGATTTTGCTTGATCTCTCTCCCTCCCTTTTTATTTATTGATTAAGCAATGAATGATGGATACTTTGGGAACAATTAATTTTTTATATTCATTTTGTTTATTAGGCTGCACTGGGTTTTAGTTGTGGCATATGGGATTCCAGTTCCCTGGTCAGGGATTGAACGCGGGCCCCCTGCGTTGGGAGTGTGGAGTCAGCCACTGGACCACTGAGGAAGTCCTCTCTCTCCCTATTTAAAATGACAGCTTTCATTTTGGGAACCATTTGACTCACAAGAGGTGGGAGCAGGAGTCCAGAGAGTTTCAGGGACCCCTCATCCAGCTTCTTGCATGATACCCTCACATCTGGGAAACTTATGTGGACACAGTGCTATTAACTCACATGTAGGCTTTATTTGGATTTCACCAGGTTTCACCTTCTCTTTGTCTCTCTAGTGTGTGTGTCTAGTTCTGTGACATTTAATCCTATGCACAGAACAACTGGAGTCACAATCTGGACACAGAACTGTCCCATTATCACAGAGAAACTCCCTATGTCTCCCCTTAATGGTGGCACCCTGCCCCCAATTCTAACTCACGACTGCCCGTTATTCTCTATCACTACAATTGCATCACTTCTAGAATGTTCTATGCATAAAATTATACAGCGTGTAACCCTTTGAGGTGGGCTTTTTCACTAAGCCTCATGCCCTATGTGGCTTTAAAAATATATTGCTCTATTTAAAATGGATAACCAACAAGGACCCACTGTATAGCACAGGGAACTCTGCTCAATGTGAAGTGGCAGCCTGGATGGGAGGGGAGTTTGGGGGGGAATGGAGACATGTGTATGTATATCTGAGTTCCTTTGCCTTCTACCTGAAACTATCACAATGTTGTTAGTTGGCTATACTCCAATATAAAAATTAAAAGTTCAAAAAATAAAGGCTTATGAGCAAAAAAAACCCCAAACTTTTCTTAACGAAAACAAAAATATACAGGGTTAATGCCTTTATCATGTCTTAAAATGTATATAAAAAGATTGTACACATACATTTCCACAGAAGGTTTTGGAAAAGGTGCAAAATAGCAAATATTTTTTAAAATAAAGGATTGTTAGGTTGCTTCTCTGCAATTTTTTGGTGAAGGCTCTTATTGACAATCCTTTTGTCTAGGTTTTGAACCAGAGAGGAGCGATCTCTGGTTCTCGGTTTTCATGTGCAAACTCTCCATACCATCCCTAGGGACAAGCAGGTTTTGAATCCTTGATGTAGACCAGGTGAATGACTCATCCTCAAAAATGGTTACAAGAAAACTTTAGTAACACATTTAGTTCAAAGGAAGCCAGTCTCTGAGTGTAATCGCCATGATCTGAAACATTGAATGAATTCTATTCTTCAAGGTGGTTAAGATTTTCCTTGGCACTCAAGGACTGTCATCCAACTTTGCTAAGGCTGGTATACTTTTCAACTACTTCCTAGTTTGTCACTGTGAAAAATGAAGGTCCCATCCTGGTATTTGTTACAGGCAAGAGCATCTTGCTTGTATCTGTTTGTAGAGCAGCTTCATCTGAACATCTTTATGTCAGTTTTCTTTCTGTCATGATGTTCCAGTGTTTTCAGGGCATTTCCTTCATGTATTTTTTCAATATCTCTTATCACAAAAGACTCTGGCCAAAAAGATGACTGTCCTGTATAAGCTGGCCCGGGAGCAGCTCTCCAAGCAACATCATTATGATTTTGGACTCAGAGCCCTGAAATCGGTATTGGTGATGGCTGGTGAGCTGAAGAGAGGTTCTCCTGAGCTTCGGGAGGTAGGGGCCACGTGCACTAAGTTCTCTGGGTTTTTATTTGGTTCACGAGTATTGAACGAATGCTGGGATGGAAGTGCCAGGAGCACAGGTCAATCAAGAAAAAGCTTTCCTTTTTTAAAATATGGTTTTATTTGTTTAAGTCTTTCTTTTCTTTTTTTTAAACTTTAGTTTTGGCTGTGCTGGGCTTCATTGCTGTATGGGCTTTTTCTCTAGTTACAGCAAGTGGGGGCTGCTCTCTAGTTACGGTGTTGGGATTCTCATTGCAGTGGCTTCTTTTCTTGTGGAGCACGCGCCCTAGGGCATGCAGGCTTCAGTAGCTGTGGCTCCCAGGCTCTAGAGCACAGGCCCAATAGTTGTGGCAGATAGATCTAACTGCTCCATGTCAGGTGGGATCCTGGACCAGGAATTGAACCCGTGTCTCCTGCATTGGCAGGTGGATTCTTTACCACTGAGCTACCAGGGAAGCCCCAGAAAAAGCTTCATGCTTAGCTGTCACTTCATTTACCTGTCTGGCTTTCATTTGGTCTCTCCTTCATTATATTGTTCTCTTCTAATTTGACTTATTATTGTCAAGTTCAGTATCTTCAAGCACCAATGTTTGTCACACGCCAATGATAATAATCGATCTACAATTGCAGGGTGGTGAGATGGAGGGGTGGGGATGAACAAAATTCTCAAGAAAGCATGAACATGAGTTTTTTTTCCTCTTTGCAATAAAAGCCAGAGGAACAGTCATGTTTCTTTCACATGGGGCTTCCTCCAAAACAGAGCTCAATGGATGCTCCTCTGTGGGCAACAGACTCATATGTTTCTCCAGAAACTCTACCTGCAGTGCTGTTTTATATTTCGTATAAGATTTCATTGTCTATTTCATAAGACTATTTCTAGACTAGTCTTGGGGTCTTCTGGAAACATCTCTGAAGACATGTGTTTCATTCCATGCAGGATGTGGTGTTGATGAGGGCCCTTCGAGACATGAACCTGCCCAAATTCGTGTTTGAAGATGTGCCTCTCTTCCTTGGTTTGATCTCTGATCTGTTCCCTGGACTAGATTGCCCTCGGGTTCGCTACCCTGATTTCAATGATGCCGTGGAACAGGTGCTTCAGGAAAATGGCTACGTCATCTTACCTGTCCAGGTAAAGTGGTGCTGAAGATGAGAGTTCACAGACTTTCCCTGGGTCCTTTCCATTTTTTTTTTCATTTAAAAAAATCGTGAAATGCACATAAAATTTCCTGTCTTAACCATTCCCCACCCCTACCCCCATTTTTTATTGTGATAAAGTACATACAACATAAGATTTACCATCTTATCTTACATCTTATCCATTTTTAGTGATGTTAGGTATATTCGTGTTGTTGTAAAACAGATCTCCAGAACTTTTGCATTTTGCAAAAGAGAAACTCTGTTCCCATTAAATAATAACTCCTTATTTCCCTCCCTCAGCCCCTGGTAACCTCCACTCTATTTGACTCCTCTGGGAATCTTATATGAGTGGAATCATACAGTATTTGTCCTCTTGTGTTTGGCTGATTTCACTCAGCATCATGTTCTCAAGGTTCATCCATGTTGTAGCATGTGTCAGAATTCCCTTCCTTTTTAAGGCCTAGTAATATTCCATTGTATGTATATATCACCTTCCAACTGGTATAATGTGATCAGATAAGTATTTTTAGGGGGGGTTCAATCATCTAAGGTTTTCTTCCTTCCCTACCTTTTTTCCCCCAGAGTCATACTTACAAAAAAATTAAATTAGATATTACAAATAGAATTTTGATCACCTGAAACCTGTGAAGTTGTATATGTTGTCTGTAGGCCATAAATTATTGCCCAAGTGTTCTGCTGAAGGTGTCAACTCCGCAAGCTGCAGGCTCGGAGTGATTGCATCTGGATGGGCCACCTTGGGGCATCAGGCTGCCCGGAAGCCTCGGGCCGGGGCAGTGGGTGCCAACCATAGACGAGAGAGCCCTCTACAATTCTCCTGGCCTTGATGGTTTCCTCTACAGGGAGCTGTTCAAAGAGATGTGTATTTTGGTTGGGAATGTAAAATGGTGTAGCCACTTCAGAGAAGTCTGATGGTTCCTCAAAAAGTGAACCTTTCTGTGAAAAAGTTACCTTGCGTGCATGCATGCTAAGTCTCTTCCGTCATGGCTGACTCTTTGCAGCCCTGTGGACTGTAGGCCTCCAGGCTGCTCTGTCTGTGGGATTCTCCAGGCAAGATACTGGAGTGGGTTGTCATACCCTCCTCCGGGGGATCTTCCCAGCCCAGGGATCGAACCCAGGTCTTTTACATCTCCTACACTGGCAGGAAAGTTCTTTACCACGAGTGCCACCTGGGAAGCCCAGAGTTACCATATGATACAGCAATTTTATTCTTAGGTATAAACCCAAGAGAAATGAGAGCATATTTTTCTACGTGAAAACTTGTCCACAAATGTTCATAACAGTGTTATTTGTAATAGCCAAGTGGAAATAACACAACAGATGAAGAGATAAACATGTCATCCATCCATATAATGGAATATTATTTGGCCATAAAAAAGAATAAAGCACTGACACAGGCTGCACTGATGATAGTGTATAGCACGATACTAAGGGAAAGAAGCCAGACACCCGAGACTACATACTGCACGATTCCATTTCTATCATTCCATTTATATGTTGAGAATGGGCAAATCCATAGAAACAGAAAGTGGGTGCTTGGAGCTGGGGGCAATGGGCTTGGTAGACATGACTAATGAGCCCAGGGGTTTTATTGGGAGGGTGATGAAAATGTTCTAAAATTGAATGTCATAATAGTTTCACAAACTTTCAAACATATTAAAGCCATTACATTGTTGAAACCACTTTAAATAGGTGAATTGTACAGTATGCAAATTCTAGCTCAATAAACCTGTTTTTAACCAGGAGGTATGTTTTAACCCAGCTGCCAATGTTTGTCCCCCAGGTGGATAAGGTGGTTCAGATGTTCGAGACCATGTTGACTCGCCACACGACAATGGTGGTGGGGCCCACGGGAGGGGGCAAGTCCGTGGTCATTAACGCTCTGTGTCAGGCCCAGACCAAGTGAGTAATGGTGTCTGTGGGGAGGGCGTGGTTGCCAGGGTGATTTCATGGTGAGGTCGGTGGTGTATTACTTAGTCTCTCTTTGTTCTCTGTTTTCCTGGGAGATTACATTGGTCCCAAATAGCCCCCTTTAAGCCCAGAGCATCTTTTTTGGAGGGAGGGGCATGCCTCAGGGCTTGTGGGATCTTAGTTCCCTGACTAGAGATGGAATCCATGCCCCCTGCAGTGGAAACGTGGAGTCCTAACCACTGGACTACCAGTGATGTCTGAAAACCAGAGCATCTTAACTTGTTCCATTGCTGATTTAGTTGATATATTTTAGAAGGCAAAACAGTGAACCTTTTGTCCATCAGGTTGTAAATAGGTTTATTTATGAAATGAGTATTTCACCAGCTATCTTATAAGGATGTTTTGAAAATTAACTTAGGTTGTATTTTCTTGACGTTCAGATTCCTTTAAAATCAGTCAGGACCCACACCATTCTGCGACACTGTTATAGTATCAGAGTGGCCAAAAAGAAAGTCACCTCCCTAAATGCCTTGTCATCGCCAGCCTTGCAAGAGCTGTATCTCTTGAAGGAAAAAGTGACCTCACACTCCTAATATAGAATGTCACAAAGACCTGTGGTGAATCAATCAATACCCTTATACTGGAAATGAGTTTTCTGATTCTCACTTTTCTCCTAAGCAATCACTTCCCAGGTGGCGCTAGTGGTACAGAACCCATCTGTCAATGTAGGAGACATAAGAGACTTGGGTTTGTTCCCTGGGCCAGGAAGATCCCCTCGAGAAGGACGAAGCAGCTCACTCTAGTATTCTTGCCTGGAGAATCCCATGGACAGAGGAGCCTGGTGGGCTGTATAGTCCATAGGGTCGAAAAGAGTCAGACACGACCGAAGCGACTTAGCATTCATGCAATCACTACATTGCAGAAAGATTTCAATACATGCTGATATTCCAGCAAAAATCTAAATCAAGCATTATAATTGTGACTTTACCATTCTAGATAGTCTATAAAATCTTTTATAGTTTATAGAAGTTTATAAAATGTCATTTCTTCATGTTCCTTCTTATATTTTTCATGAGAAAACCATTGGACCGTGGCTTACTGATTGTAGGGATTTTATTCCATAGCCATCCTGTATTTATTCTTTAATTAATTCATTGTTAGATCACTTATGAAACTATTATATATAGATGTGAGTATCAGTATGCCACTATTATTTTTGTTTACTTACTTTGTTAATTATGAACTATGGTTCGTGTGAACTTTAGTTTTCTGTGGATGAATTAATCCCCCAGCACCATGGGAGTTTACAGGCATTGTAGTGGGAAATATCCCTATATACCCCTACATGTAAATATAAGCGATTTATAAAAAAAGCAACTCAGGGTCTTCCCTGGTGTTTCAAAGGCTAAGACTCCAAGCTACCAATGCAGGGGACCCAGGTTTGATCCCTGGCCAGGGAACTAGATCCTCCATGCCTCAACTAAAAGAACCCATGTGCTGCAACTAAGACCTGGCACAGCCAAATAAATAAATAAATATCTAAAATATAACAACGCTGAGTGGATGTCATTCTATTAACACAAGGGATTGAACATCATGAATTCAAAGGTTTTATGTTACCCTGATCACTATTACCTCTTATACACTAGTTGTGAAATATTTACATAAATATGCCATATGCATGAATATGTAAATACACAGAGATGAAATATACATGAAGGTTAGCATCTGTTGCCCCCCAAAATCAAAGCCGTGTTATCAGTTCATACGTTGCTTATATGGGGGCCACATGTCTGGTGAAAGGTGGTTCCCTTCCCTTTGTTAGTCGCTCAGTTGTGTCTGACTCTTTTCGACCCCATGGACTGTAGTCCACCAGGCTCCCCTGTCCTTGGAATTTTCCAGGCAAGAATACTGGAGTGGGTTGCCATTCCCTTCCCCAGGGGATCTTCCCCATCCAGGGACTGAACTCAGATCTCCTGCATTCACAGGCAGATTCTTTACCATCTGAGCCTCCAGGGAAGCCCTCCCTTGACCTTAGTAAAAACCATTAACAGAGAATGGGAAGCCTAGTGCAGGGCATGGTTTGGATGGTTTGCATGTTAAATTTTGGATCAGATCCCAAATCTAACCCCCTACATGAGTGGCCTGTGTTGTTCTAATGCGCTGAGTCTGCCTGAGTCCTGGCTGAGGCTTTTCCTTCTATGTAGGCTTGGGCTGGTGACAAAGCTGTATATCCTGAACCCCAAGGCTATGAGTGTCATAGAGCTGTATGGCATCCTGGATCCCACCACCCGAGACTGGACGGATGGGGTGCTGTCCAACATCTTCCGGGAGATCAACAAGCCCACGGATAAGAAGGAGCGAAAGTGAGTATCTGTGTAAGGAGGGGAGAGCCTGGGTGGATTTGTAATGAATTAGCCAGAACTTACAAGTGAACAAGTGATGTGTAGTATTGTAGTTTCATGATTGGAGGCAGGTAGACTCAGGAGGCTCTGCTCGTGAAGCTCTAGGTACCACTTCAGCACTGTTTCTGTCTTATCTAATTTCTTCTCCTTGACTGTGTTGGTCCCCAGCTTACCATGGAGGAAGCCGAGGTTCAGGGAAGGGGAGGGAAGTGCTTGCCTCAAGGCCAGGGATTTGAGCTTGGGAAATCATGGTTATTTTATTAGGTCAAATCTCTGGACCAAGTAGGGTGCTCTGTCTCACATTCTGGTTAGAAAACTCTGGGAAAAGATGTTCAACATGAATGGGGAGGTTACACCAAGTTGCCTAACGGGAAGTCTTCCAGGTGCCATGGCTCACTTTTTTCCGGTTGCCACAGGTATATTTTATTCGATGGTGATGTGGATGCTCTGTGGGTGGAGAACATGAATTCTGTGATGGACGACAACAAGCTGTTGACGCTGGCCAATGGCGAGCGTATTCGGCTTCAAGCACACTGTGCCCTGCTCTTCGAGGCAAGTGGTGATGAAAAATAATTTCAAATAGAAGTCTTTCTTTTAATTACAATTTAAAGTACTTATTTTTAAAAATTTATTTTATTGAAGTATAGTTGATTTGCAGTGTTGTATTGATTTCTGCTGTATAGCAGAGTGATTCAATTGTACATTTATATGCATTCTTTTTCATATTATCTTGCATTATGGTTTGAATATCGTTCCCCACACTATATGGTAAGACCTTGTTTATGCATTCTGTATATAATAGTTTGCATCTGCTAGTCCCCAACTCTCAGTCCTTCCTTCTCCCTACCCCCTCCTCCTTGGCACCCACCAGTCTATTCTCTCTGTAAGTCTGTTTCTGTTTTGTAAATAAATTCACCAGTGTCACATTTTAGATTCCACAGATAACTGATATCATATGGTATTTGTCTTTCTCTTTCTGACCTATTTCATTTAGTATGATAATCTTTAGGGCCATCCATGTTGCCGCAAATGGCATTATTTCATTCTTTTTTTTGGCTGAGTCATATTCTATTGTGTGTACGTACCACATCTTCTTTATCCATTCACCTGTTGATGGAAATTTGCATTGTTTCCATGTCTTGGCCATTGTAAATACTGTTGCAATGAACATTGGGGTGCATGTATCTTTTTGAATTGTAGTTTTGTCCAGATATATTCCCAGGGACTGGGACTGCTATAGATAACACTGATTTTGTTCATTTCTCCAGGTTGGGGATTTACAGTATGCCTCCCCTGCGACTGTGTCTCGATGTGGAATGGTTTATGTGGATCCTAAAAACTTGAAATATAAACCATACTGGAAAAAATGGGTTAATCAAATACAAAACAAGGTGAAAATTATTTCCAAAATGAACTAACAATCATTAGTATTGGTGGCTAATTGGATAAACATACTCAGAGGGATGTTTGTCACTGAAGGCCATGATCTTGACCTTGACCTTGACCTGCCCATGATCTTGAGCACTAAATGTTATCAGTAAGCTGGGTGACAGCATGGAAGACACCCTTATGAGATTTCCAGAAAATTCATGGCAGGTGGGATAGATAGTGATTTTGATAGTCTAGACCAGGGGGTGACAAATTTTTTCTGTGAAAGAGAGTAAATATTTTAGGCTTTGGGGGCCATATGGTTTCTTTTGCAACTGCTCAACCCCACCATTATGGTGTGAAAGCAGCCATAGTACGTGAATGGGCATTGCTATGTACCAATAAAACTTTATTTACAAAACAGGTGGCAGGCCAGATTTGGCTTATGGATTGTGGTTGGCAACCCCTCATCCAGCCAAGTCCAGTGGTTGAGAGACTTGTCTCTAGGAGGTGTCGGGCTCCTCCTGTCTTGCTCAGTTGGCTGAACACAGTGTGTGAAGGACCTAGTTTGTCACAGAATTGAGACTCAATGGTTTCAGTTGATCTCAAACACTGTGATAGGTCATAAACCTGCTCAGAAATGGGTACTGTCTTTTTTTTTTTGCTCCATTGGGTCTTCATTGCTGCTCATGGGCTTTCTCTAGTTGCAGTGAGGGAGGGCTACTCTCTAGTTGCAGTGCAAGGGCTGCTCATTGTGGTGGCTTCTCTTGTGTGGAGCATGGGCTCTAGGGCACATGGTTTTCATAGTTGCAGCTCGTGGGCTCTAGAGCACAGACTCAGGAGTTGTAGTGCACCGGCTTAGTTGCCCTGAGGCACGTGGGATCTTAGATCCCCAACCAGGGATTGAACCTGCATCCCCTGCACTGGCAGGCAGATTCTTAACCACTGGACCACCAGGGAAGTGCCATGTATTGCCTTAATGGTAGACTTCATTGAAAGATTCAGAGGTAAACATGACAGTCATGTGAAGGCTGTGGCTTGATCACACCCAGGACATCATGACCATACAGGATGCAGCTCTAGAAGGGCCACTAGGCTGATGGAAATTTGGAAACTACGATGCAATTACCCCAGAGAAGAGAGGAGCAAGGGGAACATGTTAGGACCATTTGAGGCACACTGTCATATGGGAGGGGCTTCCTAGGTGGCGCTAGTGGTAAAGAACCCACCTCCCAAGGCCGGAGACACTAAAGATCCCTGGGTCAGGAAGATCCCCTGGAGGAGGGCATGGTGACCCACTCCAGTATTCTTGCCTAGAGAATCCCTTGGACAAAGGAGTTAGTGGGCTACAGTCCATTAGGTTGCAAAGAGTCAGACATGACTGAAGAGACTTAGCATTGATGCATGTCGTATGGGAGATGATGCCCATACAGGCCCTTGTGATCATCAATGCCTCTATAGGGAGAGAGACCTTCCATTGCTTTATACTCTTTGTTCAATGGCTGTGGCCATGTCACTTAAATTCTTAGATAATCAGCTCTTTGTCAGGTGGGACCTTTTATAGCACCTCCCTCCCAGGTGGTGGGATAGATTCTGTGGCAGTGAAATTAAAGGTTTTGTGATAAAACAGAAGCGTATTATAAGGGACAAATTTTTCTACAAATATATAGGTGAGTTATCAGAGTTTACTCATCTGCTCAATTTCTCATTCATCAGAAAATGTTTCTCATCCCCTCTTTTTACAAGCACAGCTTCCCATGAGCTTCTGTTTGAATAAAGGAACCCTTGGAAGTTCCCCAGCAGTCCAGTGGTTATGACCCAGCACTTTCCCTTCTGAGAGCCCAGGTTGGCTCCTTGGTCAGTGAACTAAGATCCTGCAAGCAGCATGGCACAGTCAAAATAACAGCAATAATAATAAAAGAATCTGTGATAGAAGAAGCAGACTGAAAATTAAAGGAACCCTTGAGAATGCTTTGAAATTCTGCTCTTTTGTAGATGGAGCAATGTTACTTAGAGAGTCTGTTTGAGAAATACGTACCGTACCTCATTGATGTGATAGTGGAAGGAATAGTGGATGGAAGACAAGGAGAGAAGCTGAAGACGATAGTTCCACAGACAGACCTAAATATGGTAAGAAACTATCTTTGTTAGCAAAAAGAAATTCTTCCCTAAAGAGCTTTCAAAAGGAAAGCAAAGACATCAGATGGGTAAGATCTAACCTTGCCGGTTACTGACAAGGGAGACTCAATACTTCCTTTCGTGACCATGAACAAGACAAGGTGCTGGGCTCCATCTGCCCAAACCAGTATGGTGGGCCATATAATTCCCGTCGTTCTGAGATCTGGGGTCCCAGGATTTGTGACCAGAACTGACTCTCAGGGGGTTGTGTGGAATATATGGGCTGATCCAGGTATTTTCCTCTGAACCAGGTAACCCAGTTAGCCAAGATGCTGGATTCGTTACTAGAGGGAGAAATCGAGGAGCCCGATCTTCTGGAGTGCTGCTTCCTAGAGGCTCTGTACTGTTCTCTGGGCGCTTGCCTCCTCGAGGATGGAAGGGTTAAATTTGATGAATGTATTAAGCGCATTGCTTCTTTGCCTACTGCTGATACAGAAGGGATATGGGCCGGTCCTGGGGAACTGCCAGGTAGGAACCAAACGTAACCTGTTTTTTTGCTCAGAATGCCTTTGGTTAGGTTTTTAGAGGACATGACCTTGCTTTTCCATATGTATGCCTGTATGGGTTTCCTAGATTGTTTGCTTCTGTAGAAAATTGTGCAGAGCACCTAGTGGCACCCTCAGAAGTTCAAATACATAAGCTTCAATAGCAGAAGTCTGGATCTTAGTTGCAGCATGTGGGATCTTGAATTGAAATCTTGAAACTCTTAGTTGTGGCATGTGAGATCTAGTTTCCTGACCAGGGATTGAACCTGGGCCCCTTGTATTGGGAGTGCAGAGCCTTAGCCACTGGACCAGCAGGGAAGTCCTAAAGCCTAGCTCCTTTGGGTGGCCTTTCTTGATGAATCTAACCTTTCCCCACCTAGCTTAGGTGCTTGCTTCATTCACTCTGGTTAAGCTCTGTAAAATTTTCACATTGTATTAATTTCTTCTCCTTTTAGCTTCTCTGTTTTTTTTTTCCTCTAAAACTCCACGGCTAATTCATCTGCTATATTCCTGAGACTTTGCACAGCAGATAATCACATGTGGATCCACAGATCGCTTGTAGGAAATCATTATATTAAGGTTTAAGTGTTTGCATGAAAAAATGTGCATCCTCAAAGAACCATATATGGTGAAAATGTTGCATTCTCCAAGAACTATAGATAACACTAGGATCCTTATTCATCTGTCTCTTAATGACACTTGAATATGACTTGGCAGGGAGACCCAAGTTTTATTCTGTAATCATTACCTGGGCTGTTGTTCTTAAAGCTCAAAGTAAAATGATCATAGGTCTTTCTACTAGAGAGTCATTGAGCAAATAAAAGATGTTTTAAAAGTCTGTGGTCCTTGCTGGGCGTACACACCGAGGAAACCAAAATTGAAAGATACACATGTACCCCAGTGTTCATTGCAGCATTGTTTACAATAGCCAGGACATGGAAATGACCTAGATGTCCATCAGCAGACAAATGGATAAGAAAGTTGTGGTACATATACACAGTGGAATATTACCCAGCTATTAAAAAGAATCCAGTTGAATCAGTTCTAATGAGGTGGATGAAACTGGAGCCTATTATATAGACTGAAGTAAGTCAGAAAGAAAAACACCAATACAGTATATTAATGCATACATATGGAATTTAGAAAGATAGTAACAATGACCCTATACACGAGACAGTGAAAGAGACCCAGATATAAAGAACAGCCTTTTGGGCCTCTGTGGGAGAAGTTGAGGGTGGGATGATTTGAGAAAAATAGCACTGAAACATGTATATTACCATATGTGAAATAGATGACCAGTCCAAGTCAATGCATGAAACAGGGCACTCAAAGCCAGTATGCTGGGACAACCCAGAGGGATGGGATGGGGGACACATGTACCCCTGTGGATGATTCATGTCAATATATGGCAAAAACCACCACAATACTGTAAAGTAATTAGCCTCCAATTAAAATAAATAAATTAATTTAAAAAAAAGTCTGTGGTCTTGGGACTTCCCTGGTGGCTAAGATACTGTGCTTCCAGTGCAGGGGACCTGGGTTCAATCCCTGGTCAGGGAACTAGATCCCACGTACCGCAACTCAGAGTTCACATGCAGCAATTGAAGATTCTGCATGCTGCTACTAAGACCTGGAGAAAACAAGTAAATACATTAAAATATATATCTGCTTTCTCCCAAGAAGGCAGGTTGTGGTTTTAAAAAAAAGAAGTCTGAGGTCTTTTGGGGGCTGGTTTTCTTGCACTTTTTCAGAACCCTGAGTCTCTTTTCCGGGGGGAACTTCTCAGTTTTGCCCACCGTGCTGGCTACATGCTCCTGCCACCTGCAACCCTCATCCCTCACTCAGAGAAGATGCTGGTCCCGGTCTGGTCTTTCTCCCTTAGTTTGCCCTCAGCTTGAGGACTTGAATGGCCCTGTAGACAACCCACTTCCAAATGCCTTCTGCATTCAACTCCAGCATCTGGGTCCCTTGACCTCATCCTAGCCCATAACACTCAATACTGTTCTGTCTACATCATAGTTACACCTTCCACTCCCCACCCACCATCAGCTTCTGTGACTCCTGCCACATGTGTTCTCACTTGGCCTCATGGGGACTATCCCCTGCCCGTCCCTGTCTTCCTACCACCTTCTGAACCTTCTAAATCCTTTTCTGCTGCCCTGTTGCTTCAGTCTCCCTTGCCTAAATTTCCTGGCCCTCTTGCCTAATTTTGCCCTTCTGTCGAATCTGTTTGAGATAACCCAAGCCCGCCTTCTCTGCCTCCCCAGGGTTTGAATGGTACTGAGAAAATCACTATGAAGACTGAAAGTGAAAGTGTTAGTTGCTCGATCGTGTCTGACACTTTGTGATCCTGTATACTGTAGCCGGGCTCCTCTGTCCATGGGGTTCTCCAGGCAAGAATACTGGAGTGGGTTGCCATTCCCTTCTCCAAGGGTTCTTCCCAACCCAGGGATCAAACTCCTGGCACCTCCATAAATTCAATCTTGAACTTGAACTCCCTCTCCTATCCCCACAGGGGTAATTCATTTCCCTTTTCTCCAAATCTCCACTGGGCCCTCACCCCTATCTCTGCAGATGACCTTCCTCCTTCCTTGAAAAGGAAAAACCCACACTGTCAGATAGGAATTTTTCCAGCCCCCATCTTCTCCTGCCTCCTTTCTCAGGGGTGAGGAGACCCTCCTCTTGGCCAAGCTGAACCTGTCCTGAGCTTTGAGATCTGCTGCCTCCCACCTCCTCGGGCTCCTGGCTTCACCAGTTTTCTCCTGTCTTTTATATTTTCCATCTGTCCATCTCTACCAACCCCGTCCCACTGGCTCTTTGACATGTTCCAATAAAGCCTTCCTAATCCTAGCCCCTTCTAGAGATGTCTCTCTGCCTCTTCCTTTTTTTTTTTTTTTTTAAATTATTTGGCTGCACTGGGTCTTAATTGTAGCATGCAGGATCTTTAGTTACAGTGTGTAGGATCTAGTTCCCCAACCAGGGATCGAACCCAGACCGCCTGCATTGGGAGCTCAGATTCTTAGCCACTGAACCAACAGGGAAGTCCCTGCCACTTCTCTTTTAAAGCCATGTGTCCTGAAAGATTGTCCTCGAGCTACTTTCTCTTTCATCCCACCACTTCTCAACCATCTGCCTCCCACCTCCCTTCTGCACATCTCCACCCAGACTGCTCCCAGCCAGCACCTACACTGCCTTCTTGTTGCCGGATCTGATAGCCTCTTCTGATTTTTGCCTCCCTGACCTTGCCCCAGTATCAGGCGTAGTGCTACTTTCTGCCGTCTTAAAAATTATTCTTCCATCCTGCGCCGTTCTGGCCATGCCTGCCACGTTTCCTTTGTTGAGTCCCCTTAGCGCCCCCCCGCCCCCAATATCAGGACTCTGTCCTAGACCTTCTTTTCACTCTTTGTGTCCTCACTGAGCCCTTCTCACCTTGCTCACAGCTCTGACCTCCAGGCCCTTTCCTTTCTGAGCCTTCTTCTGGGTTCCCTAGTTTGGTTATATTTAAATCTATCTTTTCCTTCTTTCTTTCTTCTTTTTTCCATCCATCCATATTTATCTCTCTCTATTTACCTATTCCATTGACAGAGGAGTCTGGCAAGTCCATGGGGTCACAAAGAGTTGGAATGACTAACAGTTTGGGCTTCTCTGGTTACTTAGACTGTAAAGAATCCATCTGCAATGCTGGAGAGGTGGGTTCAATCCCTGGGTCAGGAAGGTCCCCTGGAGAAGGGTATGGTTACTGATTCCAGTTATTTTTGCCTGGATAATTCCACGGACAGAGGAGCCTGGTGGGCTACAGTCCGTGGGGTCACAAAGAATCAGACACGACTGAGTGACTAACACTTTCACTTTTCACCTATCCATCCATCCTTACATCCATTTGTGTCTGTGTATCTATGTTGGAGAAAACTCTTGAGAATCCCTTGGACTGCAAAGAGATCCAACCAGTCCATCCTAAAGGAGATCAGTCCTGGGTGTTCATTGGAAGGACTGATGCTGAAGCTGAGACTCCAATACTTTGGCCACCTCATGCGAAGAGTTGACTCATTGGAAAAAACCCTGATGCTGGGAGGGATTGGGGGCAGGAGGAGAAGGGGACGACAGAGGATGAGATGGCTGGATGGACATGAGTTTGAGTAAACTCCGGGAGTTGGTGATGGACAGGGAGGCCTGGCGTGCTGCGATTCATGGGGTCGCAAAGAGTTGGACACGACTGAGCAACTGAACTGAACTGAAATGATCTATGTCTTTATATTTATTCATTCATCCATCTTTATCAATCTCCATCCATCCATCTGTAGCTATCAGTTTATCCAATTAAGTTGCTATCCAGGGAACAAATAGCATTAGTTCATTTCAAGCATGAGCCAGAGCTGATTCTGTATTTCCATGTCCACGATCAAAACAAAACTGACCACTTTTTATTATAGGTCACCTTCCAACCTTGTATGACTTTCACTTTGATTCCACACAGAAGAAATGGATACCGTGGAATCAATTAGTTCCAGAGTATGTTCATTCCCGCGAGAGGAAATTTGTTGACATCCTGGGTACGTGAGAACCGAAGCCTCGGTTTAAGCATATATGGTTCTCATTCTGTGTGGAAGGGTAGAAGATCCCGAGGTCCCAGTGGAACTCTCAGTCCCACCCAGAGTGCTGGTGGGGAGAAGCTGAACGTGAGCCATGGGTTTTGCCAAGAGGGTGGTATTTGGATTCCTTTTCTGTGCCTCTGGACAACTGAAGGTGTCTATGCCCCTCAGCTCTTTCTCCTGGCAGGTGGACCCTCCCTGCCAGGGAGGGTGGCAGGGCTTGAGGTGGGTAGGATGCTCTCCTGCTTCTGCTCACTTTGCACAGGCTCCCTCCTGCCCCGCAGAGCTGGCTGGGCGTGGGGAGGGACGCAGGAAGAAGGGGAAGACAAATGACTAAGGCAGCGTTTTGTAAGAGATGCTGCCTTGAGAAGTAGTGTACTATGGATATTGTGTATTGAGCTGTATTTAACATGTACACCTCTGGCCATTTGGATACTGTGGAGGCTCAAGATATTCCACAAAACGGATATCTGATTTTGGTTGGTATAGAGTTCTTATAGAATGAAGCTTACATGTTTTCTCAGGAACCAATCAGGATTTAAAACTGCTAGTGTAGGAGCAAGCCAGACTTGGAGGCTTGATACTCTCTTGAGAGGAAGCTGAAAAAAGTGAAAGTCTGTCGCTAAGTCGTGTCGGACTCTTTGCGACCCCATGGACTGTAGCCCCCCAGGCTCCTCTGTCCATGGGACTTCCCAGGCACGAATACTGGAGTGGGCTGTCATTGCCTCCCCCAGGGGATCTACCTGACCCAGGGATTGAAGCCGCATCTCCTGCTTGGCAGGCGGACTCGTTACAACTGAGCCACCTGGGAAGGCCTCAGGGGAAGTTGTTGGTCAGGAAACACGTCTTGATAAGTGACTTATGCAGCAGAGAGCCTGGGAGTTTTCAGCATCCTGAGTATAAGTCAGAATTGGATATTGAAACAGTTTGGGTTTTCTACGCTTGTATGCGATGATGACACAGCTGTAGAAATGTATCAAACTCATCAAATTATACACTTAATATTGGAATGAATTTTATGGTCTGTGAATTATGCCTCCACAAGGCTATTAGAAATAATCATTAGGGGTAGTGAGCTTCTCCATTTATATGTTTTCAAGGTCACCTCTTGGGTTTTTGCTGATGCTTCTTGTGGGATTCATGGGATCCTGGGGAACTCCAGGCTGCCCAGTGTGCACCTTATTGGTGTTTCTGTGATGTTCTAATTCTTCATATGTTTTTTAGTTCATACAGTGGATACAACCCGTACTACCTGGACACTGGAACAAATGGTTAAGATTAGGCAACCTGTTCTATTGGTTGGTGAATCTGGTACATCCAAGACAGCCACTACCCACAACTTCCTGAAAAACCTGAATGAAGAGACGAATGTAAGTCATTATTTGTATCTGTTATCTGTGGGCAAAGAACAAATTACCCCAACACAAAGCAGTTCATACAACAAATACTATCTCACAGTTTCTGCAGATCTGGAATCTGGGGGTGGCTTAGCTGGTTGTTCTAGCCCAGGCTCTTTCATGAGATGGCAAGGTTGACCAGGGCTGAGGTCATCTGAAGGCTTGACCATGACTGGGGGAATCCTCTTTTGAGATGTTTGGTATCAATTCCCCACCATGCGAGCCTCTCCAAGCACTGCTGGTGTACTCCTTTATTTTTTCTTGAAGATCATTTATTTATTTATATATTTATTTTGAAGATCATTTATTCATTTATCTCTCTCATGGCTGCACTGGTTCTTTGTTGCTGCATGCGAGCTTTCTCTACTGGTGGCAAGCAGGGGCTACTTGCTAGTTCAGGTGCATGGGCGCCCTCATTGCAGTGGCTCCTCTTGTTGGGGAACACAGGTTTTAGGATGTGCGGGCTCAGCAGTTGTGGTGCATGGACTTAGTTGCCCCACAGCATGTGGAATCTTAGTTCCCCAACCAGGGATTGAGCCTGTGTCCTTTGCATTGGCAGGCAGATTCTTAAACCACTGCTGTTGTCCTCTTGACCTGGCAGCTGACTTCCCTCAGAGTGAATGTCTGAGGTAGAAGAGCAGATGCTACAAGGCTTTGTATGATCCAGGAAACCACACACCATCACTTTTGCCACATTTTGTGGATCACAGAGGCACTACTGTGGCCCACTCTGATGCAGCATAGGAGGGGGCTGCACAGGGTATGGGTACCTGGAGGTGAGGGTGATTGGGGGTCGTCTTGAAGGCTGGCAGTTACATTCCTCATTACCATTTTGTGGTTTTTCATTTCCTTCCTCCAGCCATGTGCCAGACTTGGGAGGGTTTGGGCACTCCAGTGCAAACAACAGTGAACAAAGCTATTAAGGTCCACCCTCATTAAGAGGGGAGCCAGACATGAAAATGAATCATGCATGGAACATGATCATGCAGAACATGCCAGGTGCAATGAGATGTTGAGAAGGAGGGCGGCGTTTCTCCTTTCTGTACACTCTGAATGGTCCTACATGGCTCACCTGCTCATCGTTGCAACTCTACTGGTTTTAAACAATTTTTACTTAACTTTTTAAAATTTGCAGCATGTGGGACCTTTAGTTGTGGCATGTGGGATCTAGTTCCCTGACCAGGGATCCAACCCAGACCCCCTGCATTGGGAGCTTAGAGTCTTAGCTAGTGGACCATCAGGGAGTGCTAGTGCTGAGTCGTGTCTGACTCTTTGCAATACTACAGACTGTAGCCCGCAGTGCTCCTCTATCCATGAGATTCTCCAGGCAAGAATACTGGAGTGGGTTGCCATTTCCTCCTCTAGAAGATCTTCCTGACCCAGGAATCAAACCCACATCTCTCACTATTGGCAGGCTGTTCTTTACCACTAGTGCTACCTGGGAGGCCCCATTCCCTACTTAATGTTTTATAACCAAGTGAAAACTCTTACCTCCTCCAAGAAGCTGCCCATGATTTTTGGGATGTCCAGCTGTTACATACTTGTCCCCAGTCCATGCACTTACTCAGTTCCTTGTTAACGTTGTCCGTCTTTGCGGTTCTTGATTCTGGCCTTCTGGAACCTCCAAGCGGAGAAAAGCTTCCCACTGCTTTCCTCTCTGACTCTTCCTTGGGCCTGTGCTTCGCGTGGCAGAGGGGCTCCGGGAAGTCTCATGGCCCTCCCGAGTGGGGAGTGGTCGGCCTGGCTTTGTGATGGGCACGTAAGGCACAAGGGAAGGATTGGGCCTTGCTGCCCCAAATGGATGGTCAAGCTCACTCATGTCCTGGCATGTGCAATGTGGTTGTTTAGCTTAAGAATGTCATTGTGGAGGGCACTCGAGAAATGTTTATAGCCAGAGGGACCTACAAGTTTATCAAGCTGGGCAAAGAAAACTTGATTTCAGTAGCCCCACCCCCGCCTGCCTCTGTGCTCCTCTCCACCGAGACACTGCAGCTGGTGCTCATAGGCCCAACAAGACAAATCCAGGAACTTTCTGTGCAGTTCAGTGGTTAGGACTCCACGCTTTCACCACAGAGGTTCAATTCCTGGCCAGGGAACTAAAATCTGGCAAGCCTCAAGGCGAGACAAAATAAGAAAGACACATCCAAACATGTTCACAACAAAGACGTGCGCGTTTGTTTTCCGATGTTCAGGTCAGGTGCACCTGCACTCGCAGGCACCTTGTAGAAGGGTGTTATCTAAGGCAGTGGTTCTTTTTTATTTAGTTATATTTTTGCTTGCCCTGGGTCTTTGTTGCTGCGTGCGCGCTTTCTCTAGTTGTGGCAAGCAGGGGCTACTCTCTAGTTGTGATACACAGGCTTCTCATTGTGGTGGCTCCTCTTGTTGCAGAGCATGGGCTCTAGGCACATGGGCTTAATTGCCCTGAGGCATGTGGGACCTTCGTTCCCTGACCAGGGATCGAACTCATGTCCCCTGCATTGGTAAATGGATTCTTAACCACTGGACCCTCAGGGAAGTCCCACAGGGATTCTTAGAGTGTGGCCCCCGGACCTGCAGCATAAGCATCGCCTGAAAACTTGCTTAAACTGGGACCTACTGGATCGGGAACTCTAAGGATGGGACCCCATTGGGCTGAGGGGCAAGATCCCTCCAGGTGGTTCTGATGCATAGTTAAGTATGGGAGCCACTGATCCGTGATCTGTCATTAATTGCTCCAAGAAGGGGTGAGGGAGAAACCCCAAGTTTACATGTGCATGAAAATGTCCACCCCACAGAGGGATCAGGGGCCCTCCCTCACCTTTCTCTCTGCAGTTACTTCCAAGGACTAATCAGTGGTTGTTTGTGTTCTCTTTAAAAAAATTTTTTTTATTGAAGTATAGCTGATTTACAATGTGGTGTTAGTTACTGCTATACGCAAAATGACTCAGTTTTATATACAATATAGTTTATATACACATATATATACATGTATAGTTTGTTTATATAGGCTTCTCTGGTGGCTCAGACGGTTAAGAATCTGCCAGCAATACAGGAAACTCGGGTTTGATCCCTGGGTCAGAAAGATCCCCTGGAGAAGGGAATGGCAACCCAATCCAGTATTCTTGCCTGGAGAATTCCATGGGCAGAGGAGCCTGGTGGGCTACAGTCCACGGGGTAGCAAAGAGTCAGACACGACTGAACAATTAACAGACAAACACATATATACATGTGCACTTTCTTTTTCAATACTTTTTTCCACTGTGGTTTAATCACAGGGTATTGAATATAGTTCCCTGTGCTGTATAGTAGGACTTTGTTGTTTATGCATTCAGTGTATGCCAGTTTGCATCTGCTAATCCCACATTTGTGCTCTCTTTGACTTATTTATCAAGATGTAGCAGGCATGATAGTAATTTATATTTGAATATTGTTTTGTCATTTTGAAAATACTTTGATATATTTCATCTCACATGATAAAAATCACTCTGTGAAGTAGTCCAAGTAAATGTCATTAAAATAATCTTTCAGATGAGAAAAAGGAGGCCCTGAAAGCTTAAGCAGTGGTTCTGAGGTCACCTGAGGTCACCTGGTTAGAACTGTGTAGACCCAGTAACCCTCCCACCAATCCACATTCCCCCCCAGTCCACACTGTTCACCTGGCAACTAGTTATTGCCTCCTACAACCTGCCATGAAGAAAGATGAATTCTTGCTTTAGCGTTAAAATATGTAATGAACTTCAGACTCATGTTGGGTTGCAAAAAAATTAGTTCAGATACCAGTGAATCTGTAAAATAGATGGTAGTTTACAATCAAATATTTCATGTAGGTACTGTGAGAAGAGACCGTGTTTTGGAATTATCTCTTTCTGTTTCAGATTGTGTTAATGGTCAGTTTCTCCTCCCGCACCACGTCCATGGATATCCAAAGAAATTTAGAAGCCAATGTGGAAAAACGAACCAAAGACACCTATGGCCCACCCATGGGAAAACGCCTCCTGGTGTTCATGGATGATATGAACATGCCGAAGGTTGGTGAGCCCGAGGGTGTGGGGTGGGGGGGCAGTGGCGGGACCATGTAGTGGGTCTGGCAGATGGGAAAGCATCTGTCTTTATTCTTCACAATATCTGTAGGGCCAGGTTATGGAGAGTCAGCTTAGGGGACCATACAACTGGAGGGACTCTTTCCTTAGATGCGTTCCTTTGTTTCTCCAAGTATTAAAGCAGGTAGCAGGCAGCCTCTGAACTGTATTCAGTGTACATAGTTCAGTGTATGTTTGAGTAAGTGGTTCCAGATGAGCTATACTTTAGATAATAATACTGTTCTCAGTCTTGTATACCTGGGTATGCTTCCCAGGTGGTGCAGTGGTAAAGAATCTGCCTGCCAGTGCAGTAGATGCAGGAGACGTGGGTTCAATCCCTGGGTCAGGAAGATCCCCTGGAGTAGGAAGTGGCAACCCACTCCAGTATTCTTGCTTGGGGAATCCCATGGAAAGAGGAGCCTTGCAGGCTACAGTCCATGGGGTCATAAAAGAGTCAGACGTGACTGAGTGACATACATGGGAAGTGTAAGGGCAGGCACTTCCTAAGAATTCCTCTAGATTTACCAAGGAAAGGGAATGTTCACAGGCACCATGAGTTTGTTTCTGGGGCCAGAGCCTAAGAGGTGCAAAGTTTTCTTAGTACTGGGGTTGAAATTTATTATCATGTCTGCAGAACTATTCCCCCCACGAAAAATGTATCTTCTAGATGGACTGTTTATAGCCAGGATCCATGTGTCCATGCATACATGCATGCAGGCATCCATCTATCCTATCCACGCATGTATCCATGCATCCATCCATCTCTCCATCCATCCATGCAGCTATCCATCTATCCATCCATCCATCCATTCATGCATTTATTCTCCCATGTTTATATCCATACATACACCCATCCATCTATGCATCTATCGATCTATGCATCCAGCCAGCTATCCATACACTTGTTTATCCATCCATCCATCCATCCATCCATCCATCCATCCATCCATCCAATTGACATATTTATTGAGCATCTCCTATGGGGACTGGTGCTGTGAAGTGATGAACAAAATATATGTAGTTCCTGTCTTCAGGCAGTTTACAATCTAGAGAGGGACACAGATTAAGAAAAAACAAAACAAAACTACAAATGAATATACAGAACTGCAAACTTTAAGAAGCCCAGTGAAACTCAAACCAGAGCATTCTGAGAGGGTGAAAGGTGAGATGGGATTTAGCTGAAATGAAAGTGTAAGTTGATCAGCCATGTCCGACTCTTTGTGACCCCATGGACTATACAGTCCATAGAATTCTCTAGGCTAGAATACTGGAGTGGGTAGCCTTTCCCTTCTCTAGAGGATTTAGTTGAGATGGTCAGCAAAGGTATTGCTGAGTTCTGCTTTACAATATCACTGTTCTTCCTTTCCTTTAAAACAATTGAGGTGGATGAGTATGGCACACAGCAGCCAATTGCCCTGCTGAAACTGCTGTTGGAAAAAGGCTACTTGTACGACCGGGGGAAGGAGCTGAACTGTAAAAGCATCCGAGACCTCGGCTTTATTGCTGCGATGGGGAAAGCCGGAGGAGGCCGCAATGAAGTTGATCCAAGATTTACTTCACTCTTCAGTGTCTTCAACATTCCCTTTCCTTCCGAGGAGTCTTTGCACTTAATTTATTCCTCCATCCTCAAAGGCCACACCTCGGTAACTTTTTTTTTTTTTCACATATACACGAATCTATTTTTTTTCCTTTTATTTATTTTTTATTTATTTTTTCCATTTATTTTTATTAGTTGGAGGCTAATTACTTAACAATATTGTAGTGGTTTTTGTCATACATTGACATGAATCAGCCATGGATTTACATGTATTCCCCATCCCGATCCCCCCTCCCACCTCCCTCTCCACCCGATCCCTCTGGGTCTTCCCAATGCACCAGGCCCGAGCACTTGTCTCATGCATCCAACCTGGGTTGGTTATCACCCTAGATAATATAAATGTTTCGATGCTGTTCTCTTGAAACATCCCACCCTCGCCTTCTCCCACAGAGTCTTTCTTTACTCATGTATTTTTTACTCATTTACTCTTTTACTCATGTATTTCTTTACTGATGTATTTTTGACTATGCTGGGTTTTTGTCACTGCGTGCAGACTTTCTCTAGCTGCAGTGAGTAGGGTCTTCTATTGTTGAGGAGCACAGGTCCTAGGGTGCATGGTCTTCATTAGCTGCTATGAGGCATGTGGGATATTCCTGGACCAGAGATCGAACCTATATTCCTGCATTGGCAAGCAGATTCTTTACCACTGGACCACCAGGGAAGTCCTATTCTTTTTTTCTCCTTCAAACTTTTAACTTTTTAGTTTATATTGGGTTATAGCTGATTAACAATGTTGTGGCAGTTTCAGATGACAGCGAAGGGACTCAGCCATACATATAACAGCGAAGGGACTCAGCCATACATATAACAGCGAAGGTTCTCAGCCATACATATACATGTATCCATTCTTCCCCAAATCCTCCTCCCATCCAGGCTGCCACATAAAATGGAGTAGAGTTCCATGTGCTATACAACAGGTCTTTGTTGGTTATCCATTTTGGACATAACAATGTGTGCATGACTTAGGAAAGTCCTATTCTTTTTCAAATTCTTCTCCCATTTAGGCTGTGGGTAACAACTTAATTAGAAGTCTAAACCAGAGGGCCTGGTGTTGGGTAGAAACTTGGTAGCAATGTATGCATTTGGCACAGCAAGCACAAGGCCTATAGCCCATGGGGCTTTTAGAGGCCCAAGAACGTGTTTTAATTTCTCTCAAAATCGGAAGAAAGGAATCAATCGAATCCAGCCTGTATTATATCCATCTTTATACCAAGTTAATGATAATATATATGATAATATACTTAATTATAATTAAGTAATAAAAGAATATATAAATATATATTTATATATAAGTAATATGTTTTTATGGAGGAAGGGGCCCATGAAGGCATAAGTGCCTAGGGTCCATGGAAATCGTGGTGTGGCCCTGAGTTACACAGGCCACCTTGAGTGACAGCAATGAACCAACTACAGGATGTGGGCTCTGGAGTCAGTACCTGTTCTGCTCCTTGGGCAAGTCCCTTGAGCTCTCTCCTATGCCCGTCCTCATCCAGAATAGGGAGGTAATGCTGGTACCGGCCTCCTGACGTTTCGGGAGAATGAAAGGAGAAAATGCATGTGACGTGTGTGACACGGTGCGCACACCGCTACTCACCAGGTACTAGTTACTGCTGTTATTTCACCAGGATTTACATGACCTCCACAAATGGGCTTCCCTGGTGGCTCAGACCCTGAAGAATCAGCCTGCAATCCAGGAGATCCTGGTCAGGAAGATCCCCTGGAGAAGGGAATGGCACCTCATTCCAGGATTCTTGCCTGGAGAATCCCATGGACAGAGGAGCCTGGCGGGCTACAGTCCATGGGGTCACAAAAAGTCGGACATGACTGAGCGACTAACATTTTCACACTTTACAAGTGGAACCCCTTAATTTAAATAATGACCTCTGATCCTGGCATTTCTCTTCTAAAGCAAGCTTGCTCACTCAAAGTCTTGAGGGACCAGGCAAGAAACATGAAGGTGTGGGAAGGCCAAATATGATGATCAGTGAGCACCTGGAGTGTTCATGCCCTACCACAAGCCATTCACTTCCAAAACTATGAGGTCTGTGCAAGTCACATTAGTCTCAGATGGAGGGTTGGTTCGGGGCTTTGGTTTTGTATCATGTTGACTTGTCAGTTAATGTGAAAATCTAGGGAAACAAAAGCAGATCAGATGATTAGTTTCTCTGATCCTTCCTTTTTATTTTTTTTCCTTACCTCCTCACAAAAAAATTATGATGGGTTTTCCCTGGTGGTTGGTCCAGTGATTAAGAATCTGCAGTGCAGGGGACACTGGTTCAATCCCTAGTCTGGGAGGATCCCATATGATGCGGAGCAGCTAACCCTGTCAGCCTCAACTGCTGGGCCTGCGTGCCTGGAGCCTGTGCTCAGCACTGGGGGCCCGGGGTGTGTGTGGGGGGAGCCACTGCAGTGGGACGCCTGAGCACCGCGGCTCAGTCGCCCCCACTTGCCAGAAACTAGGGAGAGCCCCGGTGCAGCAACAAAGACCTAGCACAGCCAATAAGTAAAATAATAAATAAAATATGTTTTAAAAATTATAGAAAAATTCATGCAATGTAAGACTAGCTATTAAAACCATTTTTAAAATACACAGTTCAGTGACACTTAGTACTTTCATAATGTTGTACAACTATCACCACTGTCTAGTTCCAGAATATTTTTATCACCCCCCAAAACAGTTATTCCATCCTGTCCTTCAGCCCCTGGCAACACTAAGCTGCATTCTGTCTCTATGGAGTGTCCTATTCTGGACACTTCCTGTCAGTGGAATCATACAATATGTGGTCTTCTGTGTTTGGCTTCTTTCACTTAGCATGATGTCTTCAAGGTTCATCTACCTTGTATCCTGTGTCAGTGTTCTGCTCCTCTTCCTGGCCAAATCATATTCCATGATAATGGATGGACCACATTTTACTTATCCATTCATCCATTGATAGACACTTGGTGTGTGGGAGGGTGAGTCTTTTCATTCTCTAAGTGTTTCTTCTTTTTTTTTTTTTTCTCTAGGTGTTTCATGAGAGCATCAGGGCTGTGAGTGACAAGCTGACATCCTGCACGTTGACTCTTTACAAAATCATTGTTCAGGATCTGCCGCCCACCCCATCCAAGTTCCATTACATCTTTAACCTTCGAGATCTCTCACGGGTTTATAACGGTCTTGTCCTCACTAACCCGGAACGGTGAGTTTAGTCTCATCTTACTAAAAGATGCCTCATCGGTATGATAGCTTCTCTTATTCTTTTAAGACAGAGGAGCTATCAGGAAATGCGATGTGAATCCATGTGTCAGTTAATCACCCAGTGTCTTTTTGTTTATGTTAAACAAAGAACAGAGACAGATGCTTGGTTAAGACTTGATGATGCCTCTTGAGCCCTTGAGTGGAAGGTTGGGGAAGCCAAGAGAGGCAGGTGTGTGGCCAAGTGGACAGGTGTGTTCAACCCAGAGGTGGGGATGCTGTGCTGACCATTTGTCCTCAGTTCTAAAGGTGGAATTTGCCCAGTGGAGCCTTTCATTCATACAACTGAATTGTTTCCAGTTGCCAACTGGGTATATTTTATGTGCCTTTGGGAGAAGTTAAGCACAGAGGACAGAGGGATTTAAGTCTTGGTGTAGAGATTTACTTGTGAAAACTAGATGAATTTGTGTATTTACATTAATATATATTTCATCTATGTAGGTTTTCAGGGATGTCCCAATTTTGTGGATTTACATTATGAATCCACAAACTATTGAAAAATGAATCAGGAACTTTCCACCTGCCCACAGTGACTCTCAGTGCCCTTGGAAGGTTCAGAATGGCAGTTCAGGAGGGGGCCAGTCTGCGTATTTAGGGGTGGAATGAGGCCTCTTTGCCAGAAACCAGAGAAAGACCCAGAATTGGGGTCAGGTGGAGCTGGTTCTTAGAGAAAGGAGCTGCCAGTGGCTCCACAGCTGATGTTAAATTCATAAATTCTGGTGAGGAGGAGTCCCATCAAGTTCTCATGTCATTTACATCACTTGTAGATAATGTTCTTTTTTTTCTCTGCAGCAGGAGGAACTATAAATGACAACATTATAGTCTTTACATTTAAATTGTTAGTGTCCATTAAGTTTCGGGCTTCCCTGATAGCTCAGCTGGTAAAGAATCCGCCTGCAATGCAGGACGCCCCAGTTCAATTCCTGGGTTGGGAAGATCCCCTGGAGAAGAGATAGGCTACCCACTCCAGCATTCTTGGGCTTCTCTTGTGGCTCAGCTGGTAAAGAATCTGCCTGCAATGCGGGAGACCTGGGTTCAATTCCTGAGTTGGGAAGATCCCCTGGAGAAGGGAAAGGCTACCCACTCCAGTATTCTAGCCTGAAGAATTCATGGACTATGAAGTCCATGGGATTGCAAAGAGTCAGACACTGAGCAACTTTCACTTCACTTTATTAAGTTTCAAGTTTCAATTAATATGAAACCGGGTTGGTGGCGGGGGGGGGGAGGAGGAGACTATAGATATGTCCTTTTCTGCACCTGTATAGTCATCTGAAAATAGTAGCATCCAGCCTGCTCTTCTCCAGATAACTTTGTTGCTAATTTTGCCCCTTCCATCCTGTAGATTCCAGACAGTGACCCAGATGGTGAGAGTCTGGAGGAACGAGTGTCTGAGAGTCTTCCATGACCGGTTGATCAATGAAACAGACAAGGAGCTGGTCAGTACATTGAAAATGTACCAGCAAATGCAACAAACAAACAAACAAACAAACAAAAAATACCCAGAACTCAAACAAACAAAAAGCAAAACTCTAACCACAAAATTTGTCTCTGGGTGAAATGAAAAAGTACAAAACAAAAACCCAATATTTTTTAATGTATTTTTTTATATGGGACTTTACAGAAAAATAGAGACCAACAATGGAAGTCAATAGATAAAGGAGGGTGGATTGTTAAGTACTTAGCAGCAAAGGGGAAAAAAATCAAATGCAAATGACTTCAGATAATTCTAGCCTATGCTCTTTTTCTGACAAGTCCTAACACATGTGTGGTGTGAGTTTGGGTCCTGAAGTGGTCTTGTGTTGTAAGGTTCAGGAACACATAGGAAACTTGGTCACGGAACATTTTAACAATGATGTGGAGGCGGTGATGCGGGACCCCATCCTGTTTGGAGACTTCCGGACAGCTCTGCATGAAGGAGAAGCACGCATTTACGAAGATATTCAGGATTATGAGGCAGCCAAGGCTTTGTTCCAGGTGCGGACGGGGCTCACCCCTCCCAGGATTACGTTACTTGAGTGCCCAGGAGGCGGAGCTGGGGAGAACGCCACGCCTGTCTGTAACTTGGGAATGTGGGCTGTGTCTGACCCACTGGTCCTGTGGTGCATGTGAATGACCTGATGAGTTTATTCATTCAGACCCCTGGGACCCATCCTCATGTGTTTCCCTTCATCAAGCCCACAGAGGGTGCCAGGGTTCTGGTGCACACCCAACATTGGGAACCCCTCATCTGACCCCCTAATGTTCATTTTCACCTTAATTCATAAGGCAAGCCTTGTGGTCATCTTTGGCTTACTGCTGGCCAATCACAGACCAGCAGATTGAAATCTTTTAAAAATTTATTTAATTTAATCAATTTATTTATTTTGGCCACGCTGTGCAGCGTGAGGGTTCTTAGTTCTCTGACCAGGGATCGAACTCATGACCCCTGCATTGGAAGCTCAGCGTCTTACCCACTGGATGCCTGGGGTGTCCCACAGATTGAAATCTTGATTGTGAAAGTTAGTCTTGTGAACCTGAATGATTTAACCATTTCAATCACTATTGACATTCAAAACAGTTTCTCTTCCATTTTGAATCTCTCCTGCACAGAAGAGAGAGTCTGTCTCTTAAAAGTCAGTGGTCCTTAAAAAAATTTTTTTTTGGTCTCAAATTCAGGAAATCCTTGAAGAGTATAATGAAAGCAATACCAAAATGAACTTGGTTCTCTTTGATGATGCTCTGGAGCACCTGACCCGCGTGCACCGCATCATTCGAATGGACCGAGGCCATGCCCTGCTGGTCGGGGTCGGGGGCTCCGGGAAGCAGTCTCTGGCCAGGCTGGCTGCCTTCACAGCTGGCTATGAGGTGAGCCAAACTCTCGGCTAGAAAATGGCTTTGCTATGCCAATTTCTGCGGTTAGTAGTTCCTGCAAAAATTCAAACAGTCTCTTATAGATCATAACATGATGCTTTCACAGAGTATCAGATAGTTTTTTTTTGGGGGGGGGATCGATATTATTTTCACTGAATATTCAAAGCATCTAACTATTGTATTGTTTTTGGAATGTAGACTATGTCAAATCAAGTTCGAGAGTCAAACATGAGCAAATCCTGTGATGTGTAATGTGTGATGTGTGCTCGTGTAGAGGGGGTCTTGGCCCAAACCTCCATGGACCCAGTGTTCAGGGTCGGTGATGTGCTGGCTGTTGTTTCAATACAACCGCCATGCAAAGTTCTGGGCCATTCTTAGAATCTTCAAAAAATAATTAAACAGAAACAAAAAAATATATTTTTATTGAGATACAATTCCCAGATCGTACAATTCATCCACTTAAGGTATACAATTCAATAGTTTTTTTTATGCTCAAAAGGTTGTGAAAGCATCACATTCAATTTCAGAACACTTTCTTCATCCAAAGAAGAAATCCCAAGCTCCATATCATCCTGTTCTTCCAGCCCCTGGGCCTTAAGACATCATTAATCTTTCTTTCTCTCTTGACTTTCCTACTCTGGGTTTTTCATACAATAGGACCTCAGAGTATGTGGTCTTTTGTGACGCCTTCTTGCACCTAGCATAATGTTTCCGACCTTCGTCCCTGTGTCAGTGTTTTATTCCTTTATGTGGCTGAATTATGTTCCATTGTACCGTAGACCATGTTTCAGTTATCCATTCATTCATTGACAGTCATTTGGATTATTCCCACCTTTTGACTACTATGAATTATGCTGTTATAAACATTCATGTACAGGATTCTGCAGGGACATATCTTTTCATTTGTCTTGGGTGGATGTTAGGAGTGAAGTTGCTGGGTCGTAGGGTAATTCTCTGTTGATCCATCTGAGAAACTGCCAGATTGTTTGCCCAAGGGGCTGCACCATTTGACATCCCCCCGGCACTGTGTGAGGGGGGCCTGTGTCTCTACACCATCCTTAGACTCATCTATAGATAGTCCTGCGGTGCCCACAGGTAACTTGCCAGCCTGGTCCATCACTGTGGAGACGTGCATCCTGCAATGAGACTCAGTTTTGAAGAAGAGTCAACTCCACTGCTCAGCCTCCCCACACACCCTCCTTAGTTCTTCGGTATCTGATTCTCTTCGTAACTCGGGACTTGCGTTATCCTCGATGCCTCTGTTTTTGCGTATTGTTTTGCTCTGTTTTTATGATCATTTTCTTTTGAAATTGAGAAGTTAGAGGGTTCAAGGGCATATGTTTTTAAAAGCTTTTTGACCCATGACACTAGAGTTCACGTTAGAAAGGTGAATTTGTGGTGGAGTGTGCCTCCTTGAAGTGGGAGTAAAAAGGGCCAGGGGACTTCCCTGGTGTTCCAGTGGTTAGGACTTGGCTCTTCTACTGCAGGGGCATGGGAGGAAACTGAGATCCCACTTGCCTTGAAGGAGGGCCAAAAAATGGGGGGGCCTGGGGATGGAGGACCAGGGGAGAAGCAAAGGACTTGTAATTTTATCCATAACTTTGTTAAAAATAGGTTTGAAGCAAATATATGAGTTTTGGGTTTTTAGCAAATGTTAAATATGGGTGGTGGGTGCAGTGGCATTCTATTTTTCATTGTATGTGGTTTATTACTCTTTAAAAGAATTGAGAGTCTTATTTATGGCTGCGCCGGGTCATCAGGCTTCCTCTAGTGTGGTGAGTGCGGGCTGCTCTCTGGTTGCAATGCGTGGGCTTCTCATTGTGGTGGAGTTGCTTGTTGCAGGGCCCAGGCCCTGGAGCACGTGCGCTTCAGGAGTTGCAGCTCGAGGGCTCTAGAGCCTGGGCCCAGTAGTTGTGGTGCATGGGCTTAGTTGCCCCACAGCGTGTGGAATCTTCCTAGACTAGGGATCTAACCCAGGTTCCCTGAAATTGACAGGCAGGTTCTTAACCACTGGACCACTGGGGAAATCCTGTATTTGGTTTATTTTTCAAAATGTCCTCTTTAACAACCAGTCAGTCTCACAACAAAGGATTGAACTGATTTATGCTACCAGCAATGTCCATTTCTCCCGACGCTGCCAACACTGTGTACTGTCATTCTGATATCTGCCAATATTATAGGTGAAATATATCACAGTTTAAATGAGACTTTGTTTCTTTGGCGAATAGTGAAGTTTGAATAGACTTTTATTTATTTTTTAAATTTATTTATTTTAATTGGAGGCTAATTACTTTATAATATTGTAGTGGTTTTTGCCATACATTGATATGAATAGCCTTTTAATACATTCATTAGACATTTGTCTTTTCCCTTTAGTGAGTTGTCTCTTTATGTGCTTATTGATTTGTGAGAACTCTTTACATAGAAGAGCAGTCACTATTAATTCAATGAATCTCATTTGTGGTATTTCACAACTATTAACCTTCTGTTGAAAGTATTTCTAAACTAACTTGTTGAAAGTATTTCTAAACTAAGTTAGAAATACAAGTTAGTATTTCTAACTAACTTGGGTAGTTTAGGAAGTATTTCTAAACTAACATAAAGGTTGGTGTACCTTTAAGATTAGATAAAACACGTAGTCAAAACCACCCATTATTCAAATGTAATTGCTTTCCTTTTATTTTCTACATTTTTCTATAGGCTAAGACATTAACCTCTGGGCAAGTTGACTTTTCTGTTGATTAATCCTGGTAAAACTGGGTCGTGGTTATGCATCTTGAGTTCAAGAAATGACAGAGAGGATGTTGGAGGGACAGAGGAGGAGCAACAGGATGTATTGGGTCATCACTGTGTCCTGGGAAGTGGAGGAGCAGTTGGGTAGGGGGACCAGAGAGCTGCTCATGCCAGGGGTGCCCGGAACTGTCGAGGCCGTGTGAAAGCTACACTTGGGGAGGGGGAAGGGGGTCTGCAGGTGGCGGGTGGAATTGGAGGCCAGATTACATTTGGCTGAAGGGCATTCAAGTTGCCCTGAGTTTGTGTGTGTGTGACTCTGTGTGAGAGTGTGCGGATGTGCAAGTTTTTTTGTGTGTAACTGTGTGTGAGAATGTGTATGAGTGACTATGACTGTGAAAGTGTGTGACAAACTACATGGGAGCCCATAACATAAAAGTGTGTTGAGTGTGGGAGTCGCCTTGTGAACATGTGTGGCTATGAATGTGCATGACTGGCTGAGTGAGTGTGAAAGAGGCTTTGTGTGTGTGTGTGTGTGTGTGTGTGTGTGTGTGTGTGTGTGTGTGTGTGTGCATAGAGGTGGAGAGGAGAGAGGAAATGAAGGATTTTTCTGCTGCCATAAATCTGAGCTGTTTTAAAACGACCGCCCACAGTTAAACTTCTACACATCTGAGCTGGAGGAAATGCTTGAACAGAAAAGACTTGGCTTATGCGTGTGTCCTTATTTCCATTTATGTCTATTTTGTGTGTCAGAGGATTTTTGAGTTTAATATTTTTAAAATTGCTTCTTGTTCAGTCTTTTTTCTTTACACATCTTCTCACAATTTGTCTCATTTTAAATGAGCTCATAGTGACTGTGGTGGTGGTTTAGTTGCTAGGTCATATCCGACTCTTGCAACCCCATGGACTGTAGCCTGCCAGGCTCCTCTGTCCATGAGGATTCTGTACCCACACCCATTTCCTCTGTTGCATGGCTCATCTCTGCCTTATCTCCTTCCCTATAATTCAAATGACTTTTTTTTTTGCCACATCTCATAGTTTGCGAGATCTTAGTTCCCTGACCAGGGATTGAACCTGCACCCCCTGAAGTGGAAGCACAGAGTCCTAACCACTGGACTGCCAGGAAAGTCCCATCCAATTACTCATTTTAATGACTGAGGCTGTCCTTTTCACCGCCCCCACTCCCTTTTTTTCCTGCCTTATTCATCATCCATCTGCAGGAGCCTTGTTCCCTGCACACACTCACCTCGCCCATGCGTGTGCCTGCACAGAACATCCACTGTGGCTTGTTCGACAAAAAGGAATGTCAGTTTTCTGTGTCCTGCCTTTCTCACTCCACTGTATTTTGTGAAAATGGCCCCGGTCAGCCGGTTCTGCGGTTGCTGGTCCCCCTTTGATGGTGGCTCAGCTGGAAGCCGTCCTCTCCCTCTGCCCTCACCTGGACGCCCTCCCTCGGGCCAGCGGTCTCACGGGGATGCTGTGCTCCGTGCCGGCAGGTGTTTGAGATCCTCCTAAGCCGGGGCTACTCTGAGAACAACTTCCGGGAAGACATGAAGAGCCTTTACCTGAAACTTGGCATTGAGAACAAGATGATGATCTTCCTGTTCACGGATGCCCACGTGGCTGAGGAGGGTTTCCTGGAGCTCATCAACAACATGCTCACCTCAGGTACTGGGACGCT
Source organism: Odocoileus virginianus (assembly GCF_023699985.2). Taxonomy (NCBI): domain Eukaryota; kingdom Metazoa; phylum Chordata; class Mammalia; order Artiodactyla; family Cervidae; genus Odocoileus; species Odocoileus virginianus. The sequence goes on along the minus strand of NC_069685.1, from coordinate 48,363,807 downwards.
GGTCTCACATGGGGTTTGCTGGTCTCTGTGGCTCGGCTTTCAGCGGAGGCTGTCTGATAAGCATTACCTTTTAAAAGCACTTCTTACCTGCCCAGGAGGTATTATTCAAGCTCTCACAGATGGGTAGGAGCCAGCAAGTGCATCCCAGGCTGAGGGTCCAGTGTCTATGGTGGGTGATGCAGGATGCTGATTGCTCATGCCTGGGGTAGTGTCAGAGCCCCCCTCAAACCACATCCAGACTTAGAATGAATGCAAAGTGATTCACCAACGGAAAAGAGGGACCTCTGACTAGAAAGAGGGGAATGGACAGGGGCCAGGGACACAAAGAGCAGAACTGCACTTTCCAGTCCGGCACCATGGAAACCTTTCCCCAGGTTTTAGCTGTAGTGCCTTGCTGCTCTCCCTCCTCCGGCGGTTTCCTGTCTCCTGAATGCCTGGGGCATCTTACCATCCAGGCTGTTTATGTGGCATTGAGCACACGTGTCCTTGGGTTGGCAGCGGACGTTCCATGTGTGGGTCACAAACTTGTAGTTGGGATGTGAATGTCAGACCTATTCTCTATCTGTAAACCCCATTGCAGGGCTCAGGGTTTATTTTCTTTGGAGACTGAGTGGGGTCCCTAGGGGTCTGTACCCCATATGATGCAGGTCAAATAGGTCTGAAGCCCTTGTGGTTTGCTGCATCATGAAGACATTGCATCTCATCCTTGACAAGAATGACATTAGGAGCGGGGATAATTCTCTTCTTTGTTGTGGAGGCTGTTCTGGGTATTATGGGATGTTAGCGGCATCCCTTGCCTCTACTCACTAGATGACACTAGTACCATCCCCAACACACACACACACACTGGACAACCAAAAATGTCTCTTGACATTGCCAGATATCTCTTCAGTTCAGTTCAGTAGCTCAGTCATTCAATCGTTCTTTGCAACTCCATGGACTGCAGCATACCAGGCTTTCCTGTCCATCACCAACTCCCAGAGCTTACCCAAACTCATATTCATTGAATTGGTGATGCCATCCAACCATCTCATCCTCTGTCATCCCCTTCTCCTTCCGCCTTCAATCCTTTCCAGCATCAGGGTCTTTTCCAGTGAGTCACTTCTTCATATCAGGTGGCCAAAGTATTGGAGTTTCAACTTCGACATCAGTCCTAATGAATATTCAGGACTGATTTCCTTTAGGATTGACTGGTTGGATTTCCTTGCAATATAAGGGACTCTCAAGAGTCTTCTCCAACACCACAGTTCAAAAGCATCAATTCTTCGGCACTCAGCTTTCTTTATAGTCCAACTCTCACATCCATACATGACCACTGGAAAAACCATAGCCTTGACTAGACAGACCTTTGTTGGCAAAGTAATGTCTCTGCTTTTTAATATGCTGCTTTTAATATAGATTGGTCATAGCTTTTCTTCCAAGGAGTAAGTATCTTTTAATTTCATGGCTGCAGTCACCATCTGCAGTGCTTTTGGAGCCCCCAAAAATAAAAGTCTGTCACTGTTTCCATTGTTTCCCCATCTATTTGCCATGAAGTGATAGGACCGGATGCCATGATCTTAGTTTTCTGAATGTTGAGTTTTAAGCCAACTTTTTCACTTTCATCAAGAGGCTCTTTAGTTCTTATTCACTTTCTTCCATAGGGTGGTATCATCTGCATATCTGAGGTTATTGACATTTCTCCCGGCAATCTTGATTCCAGCTTATGTTTTATCCAGCCCAGCATTTTGCATGATGTACTCTGCATATAAGTTAAATAGGGAGGGTGACAATATACAGCCTTGATGTACTGCTTTCCTGTTTTGGAACCAGTCTGTTGTTCCATCTCCAGTTCTAACTGTTGCTTCTTGATCTGCAAACAGATTTCTCAGGAGGCAGGTCAGGTGGCCTGGTATTCCCATCTTTTGAAGAATTTTCCAGTTTGTTGTGATCCACACAGTCAAAGGCTTTGGCATAGTCAATAAAATAAAAGTAGACGTTTTTCTGAAACTCTCTTGCTTTTTTGATGATCCAGCGGATGTTGGCAATTTGATCTCTGGTTCCTTTCCCTTTTCTAAATCCAGCTTGAACATCTGGAAGTTCACAGTTCACGTATTGTTGAAGCCTGGCTTGGAGAATTTTGAGCATTACTTTGCTAGCATGTGAGATGAGTGCAACTGTGCAGTAGTTTGAGCATCCTTTGGCATTACCTGTCTTTGGGGTTGAATGAAAACTGAACTTTTCCAGTCCTATGGCCCCTGCTGAGTTTTCCAAATTTGCTGGCATATTGAGTGCAGCACTTTCACAGCATCATCTTTTGTCTCTTGGAGATATCTTTTGGGGAGGGCAAAATTGTCCCCTTGAGAACTCCAGCTCTGATGCTCACGTTAACCCACCCAGGTAAGTAGCAGGCATTTGTTCTTTCCGTTTCATGGATGAGGAGACTGAGGTCCACAGGGATTTTCACGCACGGTGAGTGAGCCTTGGGGCTCAGAGCTGAGACCCCGGCCCTGCTCCTCAGACTCAGCAGCTACTGCTCTTTGGTGACACAGTGTGTGTTCAACTGCTCAGTCATGTCTGACTCTTTGCGACCCCGTGGACTGTGCTCCTGCCATTTCAGTGCCCCGAGAAATAACCTGAGACCAACAAAATGCTGGCCTTTGTTTTCCAGGCATCATACCCGCGCTTTTCCCAGACGAGGAAAAGGAGTCTATCCTCAGTCAGATTGGGCCAGAGGCTTTGAAGCAAGGGACAGGCCCGGCCAAGGAGTCCGTGTGGCAGTACTTCGTGAACAAGAGTGCCAACAACCTGCACATCGTCCTGGGCATGTCGCCGGTGGGGGACACCCTGAGGACCCGCTGCAGAAATTTCCCAGGTGCCCTGGAGGAGAGCCTGCAAATCCTTTCTTCCTCTTCAGTAGGGCACATGCTTTGGGTGAGGGAGTGACATGCATCTTGAGGTTCCACGGTTCCACCAACCAAGTGACCCATGACATGGTCATTAGGTTGAAAGTTGAGTCCTGCCATGAAGGATGAGCCTGGAGCCACCACTCAACAATCGCCAACCAGCTCTTGTGTTGTGGATGGATGGCTGGTGCCCTTCTTTTTTTTACTTTAAATTTTCAAAAAATTTTTATTATTGATTTATTTTGGCTGTGCTGTGTCTTTGTGGGCGTGCATGGGTTTCTTTAGTTGTGGTGCATGAGGGTTTAGTTGCCCTGAGGTATATGGGATCTTATTTCTCCTACCATGGATTGAACCCTCATCCCCGGCAGTGGCAGGTGGATTCTTAACCACTGAACCTCCAGGGAAGTCCTGGCTGATGTCCTCCTAAAACGAGGAAAAGCTCACAGGCCCAGCCTCAAGGCCCATAATGTATACAAAATAGCTCTCTGCTCCCTTCTATGTGAAAAATTCTGGCATCCTCATGGAAGTTGCAGAACCTGTCCCTAGAATGAGGGGGGGGGGCAGTTTTGCTCCCCAGGGGACACTTGTCAATGCCTGGAGACGTTTTTGGTTGTCCTAAGTTGGGTGGGGGGAGCTATGTATAATTGGTATCTAGCTGATAGAGACCGGGTGTTGTCAAATACCCCACAACGCAGAGACAGCCCCACCACTGAGGATTGTCCGGTCAAATGTCAGTAGTCCCGAGGCTGAGAAACCCTGTTTTTGATCGTTGTTTTTGGACACGTCCATCTCATTCACCAATTTGTTGGGTCCCAAAGACTGTATCCATGTTCCCGTGGGTCTCAGAGTGGCAGAGCCATCATCTCTTTTATCTCCCTTTCTTTTCAAGGTCTGGTAAATAACACTGGTATTGACTGGTTCATGCCCTGGCCTCCCCAAGCTCTGCATGCAGTTGCTAAGTCTTTTTTAGGTAAGTGGCAGCTAACACCAGAACCACATTAACAGTTTGTGTGCGTGCTCCCTCGCTAAGTCGTATCTGACTCTTTCTGACCCCAGGGACTGTAGCCCACCAGGCTCTTCTGGGATTCTCCAGGTAAAAATACTATGCATTAACATTACAACAGTTTGTTATCCTTTTTCAGGCTTTGAATTTTGGTCCAGTAGATTGCATGGTCACGAATAATGTTTGTTAGTGTGTTTTGGTTCATATTGTGTTTTAGTCCAAAGAGACTTTAGGGGAATTACAAAGATAATGAAGGATAAGAATTACTTAGGTATCATAGAAAGTAGGGGTCAGCAAACCATGGCCTGCCGGCCAAATTCAGCCCCTTGCTTGTCCGAGTAAATGACGTTTTATTGGAACATGTAATAAACATACTGTCTATGGCTGCTTTTATGCTACAACCACAAAGTTGAGTGATTGCCACAGAGGCTGGATGGCCCACACAGCCTAAATATTTACTATTTGGTTCTTTAAAAAAATTTTTTTTTATTGGAATATAGTTGCTTTACAATGTTGTGTTATTTTCTATGGTAGAGCAAAGTGAATCAGCTATACATATACACATAGCTTCTCTTTTTGGGATTTCCTTCCCATTTAGGACACCACAGACCACTGAGTACAGTTCCCTGAGCTATACAGTTAGTTCTCGTGGTTCTTTAGAGAACATGTGTGCTGACCCCCAGGATGTCTGAAAAACCTTTTGGTAAACTGATTATCCATCAGTGTGGAATTTGCTCTACAGATTCAAACCCCTAAGGCCTTGATTATTAATTTTAATCTTCAAAATAAGAAAGGGTTAGTCACTTAGCCATGTCTGACTCTTTGTGACCTCATGCACTGTAGCCCACCAGGCTCCTCTGGAGAATCCATGGGATTCTCCAGGCAAGAATACTGGAGTGGGTTGCCATTCTCTTCTCCAGGGGATCTTCCCAGCCCAGGAATCAAACCCACGTCTCCTGCATTGCAGGCAGATTCTTTACCATCTGAGCCACCAGGAAAGCCCTCAAGCCAATCAATTCATCCTCAGGGAAAAACTTTTTATCTGGACCTAAATTGAGCAGCTTTATGACACTGTAGATAGCTTTTTTTGTAAATAGCTTTAGGCTTATAACTACATATCCAATAAATAAATAACTAGTCCCACTTTACAGACAGATTGCAGTTTTTTGGAGAAGGGGGCTAAGAGAATGAATCTTTTTTGATGATATAACTCAGAGATCAGCAAACTTTTTCTGTAAATGACTAGACGATAAATATTTTCAGCATTGTGGGTCCTATGGTCTCTGTTGCAATTATTCAGTTTCACCATTGCATCATGAAAGCGGCCATAGACATTATGTAAGTCAATGGGCATGGCTGTGTGCCAATAAAACTTTATTTACAAAAATGGGCAGTGGGCCAGATTTGTGCTGGGGGCTGTAGTTGCCAGCTATGATATAGATGTGCCTTAGCTTTCATTGGACTTCCTTTGTGGCTCAGACAGTAAAGAATCTGCCTGCAATGCAGGAGACCTAGGTCCAACCCTGGGTTGGGAATATGCCCTGAAGGAGGGCATGGCAACCTACTCCAGTATTCTTGCCTGGAGAATCCCATGGACAGAGGAGCCTGGTAGACTACAGTCCATGGGTTTTCATAAAGAGTCGGACAGAACTGAGTGACTATCACTTTCTTTTCGCTTTAGCTTTCATAGGCTTTTTAGCCAACTCTGTGCATTAGTACTTAGCTGCTTTCAGTATTTAGTGGTTAAGCGTCATAAATAATGGTGCATGGAATTTACTTAGAATTTTTCTCTTAGGATGTATTCCTGGAGTTGGGATGACTGTGCCCAATAAGTATGGATATTTGTGAGGCAAAGCTTTTCATACATGCTGTAAAATTGGCCCATAGGCTGTGGTTTGTTGACCCCTGGTATAATTCAAGATCAAACGTGCAGAATCTGGATGAATGCCTATTTTTGGTCATACTTCCTTCCTTTATTTTTGAGGTGAAAGTATTTTGCAATCTGTGAGATAATTCGAGTGATATGGTTTTGGCACTGGAAGTGATTATTAATTTTTTTCAGCAGACATATAGGAAGGCCTGAGCTCAGATGTCTGACTCTTTGTGACCTGCTAGGCTCCCCTGTCCCCAGGATTCTCCTGGCAAGAATACTGGAGTGGGGTGCCATGCCCTCCTCCAGGGAATCTTTCCCACCCGGGGATCAAGCCTGCCTCTCTTATGTCTCTTGCATTGGCAGGTGGGTTCTTTGCCACTGGCACCGCCTGAGAGGCCCCATAGGCAGACCTGCCTCGTGCCAAATATGTGTTGGAATCAGGGAATATAGCAGGGGCACTGGGGAAATTTCTGGAATCTCAAGCCCCTCTCCCAACACTGTGTTAGCCTTTAGCGAGACAGACCTTCCTACACAGGGAAAGAAAATTGGCTTTCTGTGTTCCTAGAGAAATTGCCAGAGTATCAGTCATTTCAGTTCAGTCGCTCAGTCGTGTCCAACTCTTTGTGACCCCATGGACTGCAGCACACCAGGCTTCCCTGTCCATCACCAACTCCCAGAGCTTACCCAAACTCATCTCCATTGAGTCGGTGATGCCATCCAACCATCTCATCCTCTGTCGTCCCCTTCTCCTCCTGCCTTCAGTCTTTCCCAGCATCAGGGTCTTTTCCAATGAGTTAGTTTTTTGCATCAGGTGACCAAAGTACTGGATCTTCAGTTTCAGTATCAGTCCTTCCAATGAATATTCAGGACTGATCTTTTAGGATTGACTGGTTTGAAAAACCAGAAAAGCCACAGACAAGTGATAACTGCTTTTTTCTTTTTTTGTTAAAGCATTTTTCTAGTGTATTTTATTGTGGTAAAAAATATGCAAAATTTGCCGTATTAACTATTTTAAACCATTTTAAGTGTGCACTGCTATACTTTTTAATACTCACAATGTTGTGCAATTGGCATCACCGTCTATCTCCAGAACTTTTTCATCTTTAAAATGGAAACTCTGTCCCCATTAAACACTCTGTCCCTGTTCTCCCACCCCCAGCCCCGCCCTCCACCCCTGGGAACCTCTAATTTACTTTCTGTCACTAATCTGCCAATTCTAGATGTTTCCTGTGTCCTTTCATGGCTGGCTTTTACTTTGCATGTTTTCCAGGTTTTTCCATGTTGCTGCATGTATCAGAATTTCCTTCTTTAAGGCTGAGTAATACTCCATTTATGGACAGGCCATATTTTGTGTATCCACCCATCTGTTGGTAGACACCTCTGGCTACTGTGAATAGTGCTGCTATGAACATTGACATACAAAAATCTGCCCGTGTCTGTCTTTCACCTCTTTTGGGAATGTACTTAGGAGTGGGATTGTTGGGTCACATGGGAATTCCATGTTTAACTCTTTGAGGAACTGCTCGTCTCCTGTTTTTATGAACCACCCTTTTCCATTCCTTTCTCTTCAGGAACTAATCAGATGATCCCAGCAGAAAATATAGAAGATCTGGTAGAACATGTTGTTTTGGTCCACAAATCCGTGGGTGAATTCAGCAAACAATTCCTGCAGAAACTGAGGCGCTGCAACTATGTAACTCCGAAGAACTACCTGGATTTTATTAACACATATTCAAAATTACTGGATGAGAAAACTCAGTATAATATAGGTAAGACTTGGGAGGGGGATGATTCGTAGAAATTGTTATTCCTTACGAGTAAGGATCCAAGTGCTGATGTTTTCCTTAAGCAGATGTTTTCTTAGCAAGATTGAGCATGTTTGGGACTGAGGCAAAGCCGAAAACGCACATTTTGGATTTTGCACCTCAAAATGATATGTGTGGGTGGGCAGAGCCTGGCATGCATTTATTTTTGTTTTTCTGTGTTGGGTCGTGTACTCTAAGCTCTAAATTTGCATTCCATTAGAAATACTGTTTAATGAGAGCAAGCGTTTCTCTGTTGGAAAACTTTTTAAAAAAATTCTCTGGTTCTGGCTGTTGGTCAAATGAAGCACTGTTTTCAGAAATATAGTCATTTTGGAAGTCAAAGTGTTGTTAGTCACTCAGTCACATCTGACTGTTTTGCAACCCCATGGACTGTAGTCCGCCAGGCTCCTCTGTCCATGGCATTCTCCAGGCAAGAATATTGGAGTGGGTTGCCATTCAGAGATGCCACCCCCAAAATGGCAACGGAGGTGCTGAGAGATGCTTGACATCTCATGAAGATGATTTTATTTTATTTTATTTTCCTGTGAGCCCAGGTTGGGTGAATCTCACTGCGTTGTGTGTAGTCGGGTATGTTGAGAACAGAGCCCCCTCAAGGGTGAATACCTGTGTTCCCTGTCCTCAGCTCAGTGCAAGCGTCTGGAGGGAGGCCTAGACAAGCTGAAGGAGGCCACCATCCAGCTGGATGAGCTGAACCAGAAGCTGGCCGAGCAGAAGATCGTGCTGGCGGAGAAGTCGGCTGCCTGTGAGGCCCTACTGGAGGAGATCGCCACAAATACGGCCATAGGCAAGTGTGGGGCCAGTTCTGGGGATCTGGACTGCCCCCTTCCCACCAAAAAACCCCCAAATAGGACAGGGCTCCATTGCATGACAGCCCTGGGAAGCCACTTGTAGGAACTGGCATGTTTTGACCTACCCATTGCTAGTTTTTTTTGAAGATTTATTTTTTTAATTCTTATTTTTTGGCTGCACTGGGTCTTCACTATGGCACACTGGCTTTCTCTAGTTGTGGTTCATGGGCCTAACTGCCCTGCAACGTGTGGGATCTTAGTTCTCTGACCAGGGATCAAACCCACATCCCCTGCATTAGAAGGCAGACTCTGAACCACTGGACCACCATGGAAGTCTCAAACTGGGTGCTTTAAAACAGAGACATTTATTTATTCTCACTGTTTTGGAGGATAGAAGTCTGAAATGAAGATCTTGGCAGGACCCTGCTCCCTCTAAGGCTCCGGGGAGGACCCTTCCTGGCCTCTTGCAGCTTGTAGCGGTGGCCAGAAGTCCTGAGTGTTCTTTGGCTTGTGGACGCATTCCTCCAGTCTCTGCCTCCACCATCATGTGACATTTCCCCCACTGTGTCTCCGTGTCTTCACATGGCCTTCTTATAAGGACACAGTTGTTGGATTTAGGATCTACCCTAACCCAGTATGACCTTGTGTTAACTAATTATATCTGCAAAGACTCTGTTTCCAAATAAGGTGACATTCTGTGGTTCTGAGTGGCCATGGATTTTGGTGGGGGCACTATTCAAGCTGGTACACCTACTCCAAGCCAAGCTTTGTTCTAAATGGGGGGTCACAGCCCCTGGAAAGAAGCTTACATTCTAGTGAGTGGAGCCCACTCATGAGCCAAGAATCAGATGAAATTTCATATTGTGGTTAGTGTCACAAATAAACGAAGATAAAATAAAGCAAATAAACAGAGTGATGAAGTGAGAGTGACCTGGAGGGAGGGTGACTTTTGGGCTGGGCTGAATGAACGTATAGAGGAAAACAATAGAATGTGAAAGACTAGAGATTTCTTCAAGAAAATTAGAGATACCAAGGGAACACTTCATGCAAAGATGGGCTCAATAAAGGACAGAAATGGTATGGACATAACAGAAGCAGAAGATATTAAGAAGAGGAGGCAAGAATACACAGAAGAACCAAACAAAAAAGATGTTCATGACCCAGATAACCACGATGGTGTGATCACTCATCTAGAGCCAGACATCCTGGAATGGAAAGTCATGTGGGCCTTAGGAAGCATCACTACAAACAAGGCGGGTGGAGATGATGGAATTCCAGTTGAGCTATTTCAAATCCTAGAAGATGATGCTGTGAAAGTGCTGCACTCAATATGCCAGCAAATTTCGAAAACTCAGCAGTGGCCACAGGACTAGAAAAGGTCAATTTTCATTCCAATCCCTAAGAAAGGCAATGCCAAAGAATGCTCAAACTCCCGCACAATTGTACTCATCTCACACACTAGTAAAGTAATGCTCAAAATTCTCCAAGCCAGGCTTCAACAATGCGTGAACTGTGAACTTGCAGATGTTCCAGCTGGATTTAGAAAAGGCAGAGGAACCAGAGATAAAATTGCCAACATCTGCTGGATCATTGAAAAAGCAAGAGAGTTCCAGAAAAACATCTACTTCTGCTTTATTGACTATGCCGAAGCCTTTGACTGTGTAGATCACAACAAACTGTGGAAAATTCTGAAAGAGATGGGAATACCAGACCACCTCACCTGCCTCTTGAGAAACCTGTATGCAGGTCAGGAAGCAACAGTTAGAACTGGACATGGAGCAACAGACTGGTTCCAAATCAGAAAAGGAGTATGTCAAGGCTGTATATTGTCACCCTGTTTATTTAGCTTATATGCAGAGTACATCATGCGAAGTGCCGGGCTGGATGAAACACAAGCTGGAATCAAGATTGCTGGGAGAAGTATCAATAACCTCAGATATGCAGATGACACCACCCTTATGGCAGAAAGTGAAGAAGAACTAAAGAGCCTCTTGATGAAAGTGAAAGAGAAGTGTGAAAAACTTGTCTTAAAACTCAACATTCAGAAAACTAAGATCATGGCATCCGGTCCCATCACTTCATGGCAAATAGATGGGGAAAGAGTGGAAACGGTGGCAGGCTTTATTTCCTTGGGCTCCAAAAGCACTGCAGATGGTGACTGCAGCCATGAAATGAAAAGACACTTACACTTTGGAAGGAAAGTTATGACCAACCTAGACAGCATATTAAAAAGCAGAGACATTACTTTGCCAACAAAGGTCCGTCTAGTCAAGGCTATGGTTTTTCCAGTGGTCATGTATGGATGTGAGAGTTGGACTAGAAAGAAAGCTGCCACTGCTGCTGCTGCTAAGTCGCTTCAGTCATGTCCAACTCTGTGCAACCCCATAGATGATAGCCCACCAGGCTCCCTTGTCCCTGGGATTCTCCAGGCAAGAACACCGGAGTGAGTTGCCACTTCCTTCCCCAATGCATGAAAGTGAAAAGTGAAAGTGAAGTCGCTCAGTCATGTCTGACCCTTAGCGACCCCATGGACTGCAGCCTACCAGGCTCCTCCATCCATGGGATTTTCCAGGCAAGAGTACTGGAGTGGGGTGCCGTTTCCTTCTCCGAAAGAAAACTGAGCGCTGAACAATTGATGCTTTTGAACTGTGGTGTTGGAGAAGACTCCTGAGAGTCCCTTGGACTGCAAGGAGATCCAACCAGTCCATCCTAAAGGAGATCAGTCCTGAGTATTCATTGGAAGGACTGATGCTGAAGCTGAAACTCCAATATTTTGGCCACCTGATGCGAAGAACTGACTCATTGGAACAGACCCTGATGCTGGGAAAGATTAAAGGCAGGAGAAGGGGACAACAGAGAATGAGATGGTTGGATGGCATCACCGACTCAATGGACATGAGTTTGGGTGGACTCCGGGAGTTGCTGATGGACAGGGAGGCCTGGTCTGCTGCAATCCATGGGGTCTCAAAGAGTAGGACACAACTGAGCGACTGAACTGTCTGACTGAATGAATGTAGGAAAAGCTGACGAAGAGGCAGAGAGATCTCAGTAAGCCACAAAAACTTCAAGGGCAGCCCTGATGTCCTCAGCTTACAGTGGCCAAGCAGGGTTGAGGTTGTCTCATGGGATGGAGCGGGCGGGAGACATAGGTGGGCTAGTCAGGGAGGGTCAACACCAGCAGCTATCCTGGTGTTAGGGACCCCAGGGACCATGAAGACACTGGCCATATTGGCCAAAGCTCATTTGACCCCCTCATCCCAGTGCCCATTTTTTTAAAAATTATTTTTTAAATATATTTTTTGTTGCACTAGATCTTTGTTGCTGCTGGCGAGCTTTCTCTAGTTACAGCAGGTGGGGGCAACTCTAGTTGGTGTGCAGGCTTCTCATTGTGGTGGCGCCTCTTGTTGTGGAGCATGGGCTCTAGGCACGCGGGCTTCAGTAGTTGTAGTGCACAGGTTTAGTTGCTCTGTGGAGGCACATGGGATCTTAGTTCTGGACTAGGGACCGAACATGTGTCCCCTGCATTAGCAGGCCGATTCCTACCCACTGCGCCACCAAGGAAGTCCCAGTGCCCATCTTTGAGGGCTGTGCCGCTTTGGCTCAGGAGCAGTGGCCCATCCTCCCTGCCTTCGGTGGCTTCATTCCCCTCCCTCTCCCCCAACAGCGGAGGAAAAGAAGAAGCTGGCAGAGGAAAAAGCCATGGAGATTGAGGAGCAAAACAAGATTATCGCAGTGGAGAAGGCAGAGGCCGAGACCGCCCTAGCCGAGGTCATGCCCATCCTGGAGGCTGCCAAGCTGGAGCTGCAGAAGCTGGACAAGTCGGATGTGACCGAGATCAGGTAACAGGTGGCCATCCCCAAGTGTGCCTGGCCTCCAGCGTCACCCCTGACAGCAACGATGACATAGTCATGGCAGTTTGGCATTTCTGTGCCGCCCACTTTGCATGGTGGGGACTGTCGTCGTCTTCATTTGCAGATGAGGGTCCTCAAGCCCAGAGAGGTACGCTGACTTGCCCTAGTCAGTAGGTAGCCCAGCCCACTGGCCTTGAACCCTGGCCACTCACAGAAGTAGATTGGGTTCCAGAAGGGGCTGGTGGGAGAGGTGAAGCCTTATAAATAGTCCATGATTAGGTGTCTGTCCTGAAAGAGGCAGGGCCCTGGATGCAGGCCAGGTGTGCCAAAGGCTGAGAGCAGATGGGAGATGCCCTCATCCATTTCTAGACATATGATGGACTTTTAGAGATGGGAAGAGTGATTTGTTTGTTTGTTTGTTTGTTTTTCTGGGCTGCACTTGCGTGGCTTGTAGGATCTTAGCTCCCGGATCAGGGATTGAACCTCTCACTGCCCTGGCAGTGAAAGCGCCAAACCTTAATCACTGGACTGCCAGGGAATTGCCAGGAGAGTGAGTCTTAATTGTAGCTCCCAGCCATTCTGCAAATCAATGTGCCAAATGACTCCAACCCCTGCAGCCAGAGGGCTCATTTGCTGTCCAGAAGCGGGGTCTGGTATGGCATTTTCTTCCTTCCCACCATGGGGCACTGTTTCCTTAGGGTATCGTTAGTGAATCTCAGTGCTAAGTTTGGCAGCGCCTGTGAAGCCAGGAAGAAACAGCATCCTGCCTGCCCCACCCCATTCCCTGTCTTCGCGCTGCGTGGTCTTGCTCGTGTGTCCTTGTGTTAGGAGCCTCGGCTCTCTCCTCTCCTTACTCGCCATCACGTCCTCATTTTCAGAAGGGGCGTTGTCCTTCTGGCTGCACAATCAGTGAGAGAGACTGCTATTTCCAAGCTGGAAGCTGACCCGTGTTTCGTGTGCGTGGTGGGATGGCGCTGCTTCTCTGAGCTCCTCTCATTTCCTAAGGGCCACATGGCGGCCCTTGTCCAAGGCCGTGCTCTGGTTGTTGGCTCTTGCCTGGGAAATCCCATGGACAGAGAGAGGAGTCTGCCAGGCTACAGTCCATGTGAAACACGTGGATTCAAACAGAATATTCAGCTCATTCGAGAGCAGGAAACCCAAGTGACCCCTGGGCTGGGGGTGGGGGTGGGGTGGTCATCTGGAGGTGCTGCTGCTGTTAGCAAGAGGTCCTGATTTCAGAGGTTTGCAGTGTGATTGCAACGAAGGCATATGGATGGATGTTTTATAATTCTATTTATTTGGTTTTGGCTATGCTGGGTCTTTGTTGCTGCACGTGGGTTTTCTCTATTTTCGGCAAGTGGGGAGCACTCTCGAGCTGTGGTGTGCAGGCTTCTCGTTGCCCTGGCTTCTCTTGTTGAGGAGCGCGGGCTCTAGGGCACGCAGGCTTCAGTAGTTGTGACACATGGGCCCAGCAGTTGCAGCTCCTGGTCTCTGGAGCACAGGCTCAACAGTTGTGGTGCATGAGGCTTAGTTCCTCAGTGACATGTGGGATCTTCCTGGACCAGGGATTGAACCCACAACTCCTGTATTAGCAGGTGGATTCTTTAACCACTGAGCCACCTAGGAAGCTCCAGGATGGCTGTTTTAAAACTGCAATAGCATGTGTTGGAAGTTTAGGCTGAGTTGTGAGAGAGACCATGTATATGTGCATTTTCAAGGGAAACATCCAGCCACTGGTTATATGGATCTGGGGCTCTGCTCTGCCTGGTGGCTCAGATGGTAAAGAATCTGCCTCCCAATACAGGAGACAGGTTTGATGCCTGGGTTGGGGAGATCCCCTGGAGAAGAACATGGCAACCCACTCCAGTGTTCTTGCCTGGGAAATCTCATGGACAGAGGAGCCTGGCGGGCTATAGTCCATGGGGTCGCAAAGAGTTGGATACAACTTAGCGACTAAACATCAACAACAACATCTCTGGTCAGCAGCATAAAAACATTCTGAGAACAGAATTGGGAAGGATCTTTGAGGGGGATTTATCTGGAAGGAGGAGAAGGTTGTGAATCCCCTCAACAGTCCAAGGGGCTGGTGAGAGGGGCTTTCCATGGGACCACATGGAGAGCTTGATATGTGTCCCCTGTGGTTAGGCAGGGTGCCTGTATCACCCCTGAGATAGTAAAAATGGCCTATGGCCTAAAAGGTGTAATTTTTAAAAATGTAGTTATTGGAACAGGTGATACGTTCACACATGGCTTTGCTTCTTCCCAGCTGTGTGACCTTTGGCAAGTCACCTAACCTCTCTGTGCTAGGGTTTCCTTGTTTGTAACATGCAGATGATAATCACTGTCCCCACAGCCTCAGGGTGGTTGAAAGTGAAAGTGAAAGTTGCTCAGTCGTGTCCAACTCTGTGACTTCCAGGCCAGAATACTGGAGTGGGTAGCTTTTCCCTTCTCCAGGGGAACTTCCCAAACCAGGGGTCGAACCCAGGTCTCCCACATTGTGGGCAGATTCTTTACCAGCTAAGCCACAAGGGCAGCCCAAGAATACTGGAGCGCATAGCCAATCCCTTCTCTAGCGGATCTTCCCGACCCAGGAATCGAACTGGGGTCTCCTACACTGCAGGTGGATTCTTTACCAACTGAGCTATCAGGAAAGCCCTGAAGCTCAGGGAGGGTATGAGAGTCCAGTGAGCTATTATGTAAAGATCTCTCAGAACTGGGTTGAGCACTGGGTCAGTGCCATGTATATACATCAGCTAGGTCCTGGTTCCAACATCAAAATGACGTGCCATGAAAAGCCCCCTCTGACCTGCTCCTCTTCAGCCTAGTTCCCCTCCCCCTACAGGACAGAGAACCATGGTATGATTATGTGTATCTCATATACATTTCCCATATATTCATCCAGTGAGGTGTTTTTTTTGGGGGGGGGGCCACATCCCACGACATGCAGGATCTTAGTTCCCTGACCAGGGATTGAACCTATGCCCGCTGCAGTGGAAGCTTGGAACCCTAACCAACAGGACCGCTAGAGAAGTCCCATCCAGAAAGTTTTTGCGCATCCTCAAGGCAGTCAGATGTACCAGTGTCTCTTCAGTTCCTGACGTTGAGCTCTAAGGGTTGTAGAACAAGGGATACCCACATATTCTCTTTTCTTTTTTTTCTTTTTTATTATTTTTTTTCTTTTCTTTCCTTTTAAAATATAATTGGTAATACACATCATTTTCTGCATCTTGGCTTTTTCCATTAACAAGACACTTTGAAGATCTTTTGCATGTTGATGTATGAGAACCTCTTCATTACTTAACAATAACCCGTCACATACCTTTGGATGGCTGTACTATCATTTATTTAATCAGCCCCAATTTATGAATTTTTACCTTATTTCCATTTTTTTTTTTGCGTTTCCAAACAGTGTGGCAAAGAATAATGCTTACTGCATTATGCCCAAGTCCACTGGAAGGATACATATTCAGAAGTGGAATTGCTGGGTGCAAAGTTGTGTGTGTTTTTGTCTATGAGTGCATGCTCAGTTGCTCAGTCATATCCGGCTCTTTGCAACCCCATGAACTGTATGTAGCCCTCCAGGCTCCTGTGTCCATGGGATTATCCCAGACAAGAATACTGGAGACGGTTGCCATTTCCTCCTCCGGGTTTATGTCTGGTAACTGTTGCTTAATGCGCTCCGTAGCTGTGGAACCAATTTGTACTCCCACTGGCAGCACATATGAGTGCCTGCTTTTTCATGGCCTCACCAACAGAGGGCACTACCAAACACTTGGATTTTTGATTATTTATAGATGAACAACGATACTTGTGTAGTTCTAATGCGCATCTCCCTTATGATGGGAGAAGTTGCCTTTTTTGTTTATATGTGAAAGATGTGCGTAAGAGTCTGTGTAGTTCATTTTCTATGAACTCTTTATGTGCTTTGCCTGTTTGTTGAATTGTTTTTGTTGCTGTTGCTTTTTTTTTCTTTCCGCTTCCCTTACCCATTTCCAGGGACTTTTTGTATTAATAGTGAGATAAGCTTTTTATGTGTGATGTGAGTTGCAAATAATTTCCCCAGTTTGTCATCAGCCAGTTGAGTTTAAAAACAAAATTGTGTTTTTGATGTGGATCTTTTTTTTTTAATGTGGATCATTTTTAAAGTCTTTATTGAGTTTGTTACAATATTGCTTCTGTTTTCTGTTTTGGTTTCTTGGCCAAGAGGCATGTAGGCTCTAAGCTCCCTGACTAGGGGTCAAACTCCCACCTCCTGCATTGGAAGGGGAAGTCTTAACCACTGGACCACCAGGGACGTCTCAGCCATTTGACTTTATTTAGGTGGTTTGTGTTTGTGTTTGCTGTGTATAAATTTTTATTTTTATGAGGCAGATTTTGGTGATATTTTATTTTGTGGCTTTTTGCTATGACCTCATATTTAAAAGGCCTTGCAACTGGAAGACTGTAAAGTAATCTCCCCATGGTTTCATCCTATACTTTTATAGTTTAATTGTTTACCTTTAAACCTTTGATCTCTTTGGGATTTTTTCCTGGGATTTAATACGTTTGGATCCAGATGACTACAATCTGGCCTTGTTTAGGCCATTTGGATGTTAAGGGTGATGAGCCAGCACTTAGGTCTTGACGATTCCCTAATCCTTTAATTCTTATAATAGCACTTCCTCTCTATAATGCTCAATCCCCTTTGCAGAAATCATTAAATGTTAAGGCAGGGAGATTAGGAGTAATGAAGATTAGTAGTGGGTGTTTCTCCGGAGTATAAAAGGCTCCCTTTGTTACTGGCCTGCGACTTTGCTTTTCTTCCTTTTCTTCATTCAGTACCATCGGGTGCCTACTGCCTGCCCACCCTGTGCTGGCATGGGGGCTGAGAGACAGTGAGCCGGCCTGGGGGGTCTTTACCACATGGAACCCACAGTCCGGGGGAGGCACGAGTGTGCACATGGGAATCGCGAGAACAATAAAATTACCCAGGAAGAGGTCAGGGAGGCAGGGTTTGGGTTGCTATGACTTTGGATAATGGGGGACCCGATTCTAGCCTTGGGGGGTGAGTAGTCAGGGAAGCTGAACCCCAGGAAGTGCTATTTAAACGAGACATGGAATGGAGGCTAGAGGGGGCTGGAAGGAGTGTGGCTTGAGGGGAAAGCAAAGACTGTCTGGGGGAGAGTGAAGGGAGGTGGGGAATAAAGCTTGCAATTGGTGTTCTCCAGGGAAGGCAGCATGACTTCACCTCCATCTGTCTATCTGTCTGTCTCTCCCTGAGTTTCTTTCTTTTTTTTTTCAAGCTGGGTCTTCCTTGGTGCTCTCGGGCTTTCTCCAGTTGCGGTGAGCAGGGGCTACCCTTTGTTGTCATATGTGGGCTTCCCATTGCAGTGGCTTCTCTCGTTGTGGAGCACGGGCTCCAGGGCATTTAGGCCTCAGTAGTTATGGCTCTGGAGCTCAGTTGCTCTGAGGCATGTGGGATCTTCCCAGACCAGGGATCGAACTGGTGTCCCTTGCAATACAAGGCGGATTCTTAACCACTTGGACCATCAGGGAAGCCCACCCGGAGTTTCTGTCGTGGTAGAAGAAAGGAGTCAGATGAATCAGGAACACTTTCATTTCTCAGACTTGGGCTCTTACTTTTTTCCCTATTTTTATACCATTTTATATAACTCATAAAACAGTGTTTGGTAACCTTACTATTGCGAACTCCTTGGTTATCTGGCACCACAACACCGTGTTCTGGATAAACGAGGTTCCTGGGACCGGTTCATAAACTGATCCCAGAGAACTTCCCTTTCATAGACTCAAAGGCTTTGGGGGCTCCAAGTTTCTGGTTCCGCTTCCCCATTTTACAGATGAGAAAGCTGAGAACCTGGGACTGGTCCAGATGGCTCAGGACGCCGCCCCGAGGCTCTTTCCCACTAGTATCTGAAAACATCTCACTGACACCCCCCCCCCCTCAGATTATTCAGAGAGCAGTGGCCCAGGCCTGGTCTTCATCAGCCCCGAAGGGAACCTTTTAAAAACAGTTGACAGCATCACGGCTGTCGTAAGCGCCTAACGCCGCATAATTGAGCCTTTCCCTGGTGACTCAGGTCCATTACTTTAATGGTCGGGTTTTGTGCTGGAGCTTTGCTCTGGCTTGTCCCTGCGAGGGTGAGTGCGTGGGGGGCCAGGAGGGGTGGGGGGTGTGGTTGCCGGGTTCGGAGTCTCCACACTGCTGTGTGGCTCGGATTGTTCTTTCTCTGTGTCTTGGCCCTCCCTGCCCCCTTCCTCTGGGGCCTTCTGGCCTCTCCCGAGGCTGCTCCTTGCCCTTGGGGGGGCTCTTCATTTTCCAAATCCTTTCCTTTCCTTTCCTTTTTCTTCATCATTTTCCTCCTGCTTCTGTCTCTCTCCACGGCTTTGGTGCCTGCACACGACGTGGAGAGACATGGCCGGGCAGCAGGCAGCCGAGTGGGGCCCCCTGGGTACCAGCAATATGTCACTTGTTCCTTCTTGGGTCTTCGCGCTGCCGATGCCGCCTTGCATTCTCCCGATACTTTTAGATTTCCTGTTCGCTGGAGGGTCGAGGGTGCTGGACCTGTAAGTGTCACAGCAGCCGAGTGATGGTCTAGCTTTGTCAAAGCCAGAAAACAATTTCCACAGCCTGGAGGAGCCCAGGGTGCGGGGACCTCAGACTCCACGGGCTATGTAGACACAGGCAGGCCATCCAAGCACTGGAGCCCCATTTCTTCATCTGGTAAATAGAAAATAGGTTGATGATGATCATGACAATAATGACTCTACCACTTAGAGTCTGAGGAGTCACCCCAGGGTGTAATTAAAAACACAGATTCTCAGGCTCCACCCTGCCCTGCTGATTCAGGGGCAGACTGGGTTTGCATTGAATGATGCCCTGCTGTGTTCCTGGTGCCCAGTCTGAACCTAGGACCTTGAACTGGCACCTGATGGAGGAGACTGAGTCCTACTCTTGGAAAAGCTCATCCCCAGGAGGCCAAGTCGGTGTTGGGATGTGGTCCCCTTTGCCTCCACGCAGTATTGCCTCCAAGAGACGGTTCTGGGTTGAGCCATTTTTTTCTGGAACCTTCCTTTGGGCCAGATCCTGGCCACATCCTGTGCCCGATCCTCATGTTTCTGTGTTCCTCCCCCAGGTCCTTTGCTAAGCCCCCGAAGCAGGTGCAGACAGTCTGCGAATGCATCCTCATCATGAAAGGCTACAAAGAACTCAACTGGAAAACCGCCAAGGGCATGATGTCCGACCCCAACTTCCTGAGGTCTCTGATGGAAATTGACTTTGATTCCATTACCCAGAGCCAAGTTAAGAACATCAGAGGTGAGCACAGATGGATGGAGGGGACAGTCAGGCTGGTTCTCAACCTGGCGGTTCAGTCTTTGGGGCAGGGAGGGAGGGCGAGGAGGGGGCTTGTTGCAGGCACACCCTCCCGTGGGGTCCAAATGGTGTTGCCGTAGCTGTGCCAATGGAAGAACGGGAATGACTGTTCCTAGAGGAAGATGGTGGCATAGTTGCATGAAACAGAGGGTGGTGGCGGGATGGGCAGTAGCAGCAGATGCCACATGAACGTGTGGTCCAGCAACAGCTCTAGTTCCCCCTAGCAGGAACACAGCTGTCTTCTGGAGCCCACTCTAGCTTGTCTTCTGTGCATCTTATCTGATGGGGGGCATAGTGGTGCCAAGAATCAGTCTAATGGGCAAAGGACTGGAATAGACATTTCTCCAAAAAAGACAGACAGATGGCCAAAAAGCATATGAAACTATGCTTAATGCTGGTCACTAGGAAAATGCTCATCAAACCACAATGAGGTAGCATTCAGATCCACTCGGATGGTGTAATTTAAACAAAACCACACAAAACAACAAGTGTTAGGGAGGATGTGGAGAACTTGCAACCCTTTTACATTGTTGGCAGAAATGTAAAATCATGTGGAAAACAGTTTGGCAGTTCCTCAGAAGGTTAATCATAGAATTACCATGTGTCCCAACCATTTCACTCCTATGTATATACCCAAAAGAATAGAAAATACATATTCAAACAGAAGCTTATGTGCAATGTCCCTGACAGCATTACTGACAATAGCCAGTGATGGGTGGAGACAACCCACGTGCCTATCAGCAGATGAATGGATAACAAGAAAAAACATACCCACACAGTGGAATGTTATTCAGTCATAAAAAAGGAGTGAGCATCACTTATGTTTTAGCCACTGTACGCTACAACATAGATGAACCTCAAATATGTGATGCCGAGTGAAAGAAGTCAGGCACAAAAGGTCACATATTGTAACTCCATTTATATGAAATACCCATAGGTGAATCCATAGGGACAGAAAGCACATCAATGCTTGCCAGTGTCTGGGGAGGGGAAATGGGTTGATTGCTGAAAAGCTGTGAAGTTTCCTTTTGAGATGATGAGAATGTCTTGCAACTAGGTGGAGATGAGGCCTGCAGAATCTTGTGACTCTACTAGATGCCACTGACATGTATACACTTTCACATGGTTCATTTTACGTTATGTGAATTTCAGCTCAGTTAGGCATAATGGATATTCAGGGGAGAAAAAAAAGAACTGGTCTAACCTTGACTACTCTCCTTGTGCCTCTTGCCTGTATGAAGTCTTCCACGGGTCCCTGGGGGGTGGGCAAGGAGGAGGAGCCAGCACCACCCACCCCATTCCCTTCTTTTCAGTTACAGAAGCCACACAGTTCCTGCTAAGCCTGACTCCTGATCCGCCCCCAGAGCTTAGCCAGAGGGAATGATGTTAGTCTTCAGGCATATAAAAGTTCATTGTGTCACTGTTTATCATGATGGCTTATTCAGGACTTTATCATCAGTGCATTTTTTCAGCCACTTAAAAACAAAACTAATTAAAACCGGGAGGATAACAACAGCTACAGAAGTCCAAGGGGCTCTCTTTACCCGATCCTTGGATGGGTTTCCGTTTAGGTGAAGTTCCTTCCAGAGTGAGGGGGCAGGTGGAGGTGATGGAGCCCCCATAATGACAGTTAAATGAATCCCAGTTCACTGCCAGCTCTGAGCCACCTTGGTGCCCAGTTAGGAGTCCTCACTGATGCCTTGGGTCTCCAGGGCCTTCTGGGTGTCACATAGAAGTGCCTGTGTCATAGGATGTCCTGGAGGGCAGTAACCTGTGCCCCTTACTCACATCTTAAACAGCCACTCACAAAGAACTCATTTAAGGTTGGATCCACCTGTTATCTGGGGGAGAGCTGTCCAATCCCTCTCACAGGATTACCAGGGAGTAAGGAACTAGTTACACTTGCTTTGTTCATAGTTAGCTTCTTTCTCATTTTATTCTCCCGAGACAAAGCTCACTGCTCATTGAGATCATTGCGTCTTTGACCTCTAGGCCTCTTGAAGACCCTCAATACCACGACCGAGGAAATGGAAGCCGTGAGCAAGGCAGGCTTGGGGATGCTGAAGTTTGTTGAAGCTGTGATGGGCTACTGTGATGTTTTTAAAGAAATCAAGCCCAAGAGAGACAAGGTACTGCCCATCTGTAAGCCCTGCTCACTTCTGCCAAGAGATCATTTTGGAGTCAGAATGAATGTGTCCACAGCTTTACTGGAAAAATTCTGGCAAGATTCTGATTTCAAACCACATAAACATTTTTCCCCAAGTACATACAGCTCTCATTTAGATGTAATGTGAACTGACAGAGCCAAAGGCTGAAAGGTTTTTTTAAACTTTTAATTTTATATTGGAGTATAGCTGATTAACAATGTTGTGATAGTTTCAGGTGGGCAGCAAAGGGATTCAGCCATACATGTATCCATTCTCCCCCAGACTCCTCTCCCATATAACATTGTGAAAGATTTTTGAATAAAAGAGGGTAAAAATCATTCCCGAGGGAGGGCTAATGCAGGGTTTCTCATCCTTGGCACTATTGTCATTTTGGATTGGATCTTTTTTTATTTTGTGGAGCTATCCTGGGCATTGTAGGATGTTGAACAGCATCCCTGGCCTCTACCCACTAGATGCCCCCAAGTTTCAACAACCAGAAATGTCTCCAGACTTTGCCATGTGTCCCTTGGGGGAAGCAAAATAAGTCCCTGTTGAGAACCACTGGGTCAAAGTAACATACAGAAGACACAACACAAAGAGAATTGTACAAGGTTGATTCCATCATTTTGAGACGTGTTTTTATTTATTTATTTTTGGCTGTGTACGATCTTAGTCGTGGCATGCAGGCTTTTCTCTGATTGTGGCTCAGTAATGGCAGCACTCCAGCTTAGTTGCCCCAAGGCATGTGGGGTCTTAGTTACCTTACAAGTGATCAAACCTATGTCCCCTGCATTGAAAGGTGAATTCTTAACCACTGAACCACCAGGGAATGCCCAAGACATATTTTGACATTGCTTTTTAACTCAGGATTTTGTCACTCAGAAAACTTAGAACCCATAATAGGACTGGTAGTATCTTCAATGCAGGGCTTCACTGGTGCTTCAGTGGTAAAGAATTCGCCTGCAATGCAGGAGACGCTGGAGATGAAGCTTCGATCCCTGAGTCAGGAAGATCCCCTGGAGAAGGAAATGGCAACCCACTCCAGTATTCTTGACGGGAAAATCCCATAGACAGAGGAGCCTGGTGGGCTACAGTCCACTAGGGTCACAAAAGAGTTGGATATGATTGATGTTACTGAACACACACACACACAAACATGCACACAATCTTCAGTGCATTTTTTGAGTTTTGGACTTATACTCACAGGGTCCTCTTACTGGGACCTTAATTCACATGAAAGTTAAGTTGTCTGCTAACTCAGTACAGGACATCTTTTTTCGAATGGGATGTGTGATTTTGCATTAAAGCATTGAAAAGATTCCTAAGAGGAGAAGTCATGTGCCTTGCTATGGGTGGCCCCAGAGGAGAGGGACGATGATAGAAATGCAGGTGGAGGAATTCCCTGGCAGTTCAGTGGTTAAGACTCTGTGCTTTCACTGCCATGGGCCTGGGTTCAATTCCTGGTCGGGGAACTAAGAACCCACAAGCTGCATGGCATGGCCAAAAAAAAAAAAAAAAAAAATGCAGGTGGACATAAGCCAGATGTGAGACTGTCTTATTCCTACCTCACGACTGTCCTTTTGCCCACTGTTTTGGAAATTATCTTCACTTAGGTGGCCAGGCTGGAGCGGAATTTTTACCTTACCAAACGTGAGCTGGAGAAGATCCAGAATGAGCTGGCAGCGATCCAGAGGGAACTGGAAGCTCTGGGGGCCAAATATGAGGCGGCCATCCTGGAGAAGCAGAAGCTGCAAGAGGAAGCTGAGATCATGGAGAGGCGGCTGATCGCGGCCGACAAGCTCATCTCGGGGTTGGGGTCGGAGAACGTCAGGTCAGCCTGCGCAATGGGCCCTCGTGCTAAGTGGCTGTAAGCCACATTTTGAGGGGATTTTAAAAAAATTAATATTTATTTGTTTGTTTCTTTGTTGCACTGGGTCTTAGTCGTGGTCTGTGGGATCCAGTTCCCTGGCTGGGGATCGACCCAAGGCACCCTGCATTGCTAGCACAGAGTCTTAACCACTGGACCACCAGAGGAAGTCTGAAAACTCTGTGGTTTGTGAGTGAACATCAGCAACAGAATTTCTTGCCATATGGAATCTATTCCACACTGCATTTTGAGCTGAAAACCATGTGACAAAGTTCTGATTTTACTATTGTCATGTCTAAGGTGGATCATGCCTATTTTATAGATTCTTTTTTTTTAATTAAGATTTTTTGATGTTTAAGTCTTGATTGAATTTGTTACAATATTGCTTCTATTTTATGTTTTGGTATTTTGGCCGTGAGGCATGTGGGATCCTTGTTCCGTGACCGGGGATCGAACCCCCTTGAAAGGAAAAGTTTTAACCACAGCACCATCAGGGAAGTCTCATATATCTATATCTATATCTATGTATCTTCTTTTAAAATTAGGTCTCTAGTGTTATTTACTGAATGACTGTTAAGGAGAGGCAGTGCAGCAGTGGAGACTGGGAGAAACCAGTGCCCTGGAGCCTGGGAGTGTTTGTTTCTTTTTTTAAATTTTAATTGGAGGCTAATTACTTCACAATATTGTATTGGTTTTGCCATACATTGACATGAATCAGCCATGGGTGTACATGTGTCCCCCATCCTGAGCCCCCCTCCCACCTCCCTCCCCATCCCATCCCTCAGGGTCATCCCAGTGCACCAGTCCTGAGCACTTGTCTCATGCATCCAACCTGGACTGGCGATCTGTTTCACATATGATAATATACATGTTTCAATGCTATTCTCTCAGATCATCCCACCCTTGCCTTCTCCCACAGAGTCCAAAAGACTGTTCTGTACATCTGTGTCTCGTTTGCTGTCTCACGTATAGGGACATCGTTACCATCTTTCTAAATTCCATATATATGCATTAGTATACTGTATTGGTGTTTTTCTTTCTGACTTACTTCACTCTGTATAATAGGCTCCAGTTTCATCCACCTCAGTAGAACTGATTCAAATTTATTCTTTTTATTGGCTGAGTAATATTCCACTGTGTACATGTACCACAACTTTCTTATACATTTGTCTGCTGCTGGACATCCAGGTTGCTTCCATGTCCTGGCTATTATAAACAGTGCTGCAATGAACATTGGGGTACACGTGTCTCTTTCAATTCTGATTTCCTTGGTGTGTATGGCCAGTAGTGGGATTGCTGGGTTATATGGCAGTTCTATTTCCAGTTTTTTAAGGAATCTCCACACTGAACAGAATGTTTGTTTCTTGATGACCTTTAACCCCAAGTCCCTTCTGGACCCGTCTGAAGGAGGACCTTCTCTGTTGCTGGCGCTCCTTGTGGCTGGTTCACTCCTGACCTTCACTTTTAAGCAGGTTTGATGCTTATTGGCAAGAGGATCACTGCGCCATAGATGGTCTGCTGGATGTGACGCAGTTTCTAACCTGAAACCTGTAAAAAATGTATGGAAAACGCTGGAAAATATTGTTTGCTTGTGGGAAACAAACCATTTTCAATATGTCTAAAATCTAGTAGGGCTTCCCTGGTGGCCCAGTGGCTAAGGCTCCATGCTCCCAATGCAGGGGGCCCGGGTTCCATCCTACATAGCTTCACGTATAGCTCAGTCAGTAAAGCATCTTCTGGCAGTATGGGAGACCTGGGTTCAATTCCTGGGCCTGGAAGTTCCTCTAGAGAAGGAAATGACAACCCACTTCAGTATTCTTGCCTGGAGACTCCCATGGAGAGAAAAGCCTGGTGGGCTGCAGTCCACGGGGTCTCAAAGAGTCGGACAAGACTTAAGAGCTTTCTTTCTTTTGGGTTCCAGCCCTGGTCAGGGAACTAGATCCCACATGCCGCGAACTGAAGACTTCCCATGCCCCCCAAAATCCCATGGCCTGATGAAGATCGAGAAGACCCCACGTGCTGCAATGAACACCCAGCATAGCCCAATAGACACTAACAAATAAAATCCAGAAGACTTTGGCTGCTTGCCAGAAGAGCCCAAATGAAACACCTGCTTTCTTTTTTCTTGGTCAGAATTTTGTCACCCAGTAGGATAGGGCTCATGCTCTGCTGGGCGTGTTTATAAGTTATTGCTTAGGTGTTCGGAAACAGTTCAATTACAACTTAATGCATATCTTTGAGGCCAAATGTATCCCCCAAACATTTATCGAGGCCCCTGTTAGATGCTGGGTTCTGCTGGGCACCTGGGATTGAACAAAGCCTTTGAAAACACTGGGTTTGTTAGGTGGGGAACTGGCAAAGTAAGCCAGTGATCTCTGTTCTCAACAAGAAAAGAGTATCTTAGGAAATGTTTCCTTCTGGTGAGACCCTTCCTGACCATATGTCAGGCTAGTTCTTCTAGAAGGTTCCTTTGGGTTGTGCTGGAAGGTGATGACTCAGGGCAGCCCCTGTCTCCGGTCTCCTGTACCAGGTGGCTGAATGATTTGGACGAGCTGATGCACCGGCGGGTGAAGTTGCTGGGCGACTGCCTACTGTGCGCAGCCTTCCTGAGCTATGAGGGCGCCTTCACGTGGGAATTCCGGGACGAGATGGTCAACCAGGTGTGGCAGAACGACATCCTGGAGCGGGGGATACCCCTGAGCCAGCCCTTCCGACTGGAGAACCTGCTCACGGACGACGTGGAGATCAGCAGGTGAGGGTGACTGAGCTGGGAGGACCAGGGGAGCCTTGGGGCAGCGTGCAGAGCTGGCGGTGTGCCTGCCTGACCCACCTTCACAGAGACTGCAGGGAGTGCTGACCACCCAGCTCCCCCGATTTGGATGCTCCCGGTCAGTTCACAACTTGGCCAGAAAAGTCCCCATTTCCCCTGTTGCTGTCCCTTCCAGGTGGGGCTCCCAGGGGCTGCCCCCCGACGAGCTCTCGGTTCAGAATGGCATCCTCACCACCCGGGCCAGCCGCTTCCCCCTCTGCATCGACCCCCAGCAGCAGGCCCTCAACTGGATAAAGAGAAAAGAGGAGAAGAACAACCTGCGGGTACGGCCGCCCTCTCCCTCCATGTCCTCGCCCTCCTGCTGCCCTGGGGCCCAGCTCTCTTCTCCCCAGTATTCCCGAGCCTCCAGCAAGGCCAAGCTGAAATGCCACCATCCCGAGGCAGATTGTCCCCCTCCTGGGCCCTCCACCCCATTGAGTCTTGGAGGGTGGCTTGTGAACCACCTTGAATCTGACCCTGCCCTTTGCCCTGGTGAATCAGACAGTGAAGAATCTGCCTGCAATACAGGAGACCCAGCTTCAATCCCTGGGGCGGGAAATCCCCTGGAGGAGGGAATGGCAACCCGTTCCAGTATTCTTACCTGGGAAATCCCAGGGACAGAGGAGCCTGGTGGGCTACAGTCCCTGGGGTCACAAAGAGTCGGACACGACTGAGCGACTAACGTTTTTTTTGCCCTGTGTGTTGCCTCCCAGCCTGCAAGCACCTAAAGGCAATCAGTTCAGTCCATTCCGTCACTCAGTCGTGTCTGACTCTTCGCAACCCATGGGCTGCGAGCACGCCAGGCTTCCCTGTCTATCACCAGCTCCTGAAACTGGCTCAAACTCATGTCCATTGAGTTGGTGATGCCATCCAACCATCTCATCCTCTGTTGTCCCCTTCTCCTCCCACCTTCAGTCTTTCCCAGCATCAGGGTCTTTTCCAGTGAGTCAGTTCTTCATATCAGGTAGCCAAAGTATTGGAGTTTCAGCTTCAGCATCAGTCCTTCCAATGAATATTCAGGACTGATTTCCTTTAGGATTGACTGGTTTGATCTCCTTGCAGTCCAAGGGACTCTCAAGTCTTCTCCAACTCCATGGTTCAAAAGCATCAATTCTTCGGTGCTTAGCTTTCTTTATAGTCCAACCCTCACATCCATACATGACTACTGGAAAAACCATAGCTCTGACTAGACAGACCTTTGTTGACAAAGTGATGTCCCTGCTTTTTAATATGCTATCTAGGTTGGTTATAGCTTTTCTTCCAAGGAGCAAACATCTTTTAATTTCATGGCTACAGTCACCATCTACAGTGATTTTGGAGCCCAAGAAAATAAAGTCTGTCACTGTTTTCATTGTTTCCCCATCTATTTGCCATGAAGTGATGGGACCAGATGCCATGATCTTGGTTTTATGAATGTTGAGCTTTAAGCCGACTTTTTCACTCTCCTCTTTCACTTTCATCAAGAGGCTCTTTAGTTCTTCTTCTCTTTCTGCCATAAGGATGGTGTCATCTGAGTATGTGAGGTTATTGATATTTCTCCTGGCAATCTTGATTCCAGCTTGTGCTTCATCCAGCCCAGCATTTCCCATGATGTATTCTGCATTTAAGTTAAATAAGTAGGGTGACAGCCTTGATGTACTCCTTTCCCGATTTGGAACCAGTCTGTTGTTCCATGTCCAGGCAAAAGCAGTTCTTTATTCATCTTTGCATCCCGCCAATGCAGTGCAGGGCTGGGAGGCCTTAGCTGCTTGATCACTTTCTTTTTGGAGGGCAGGGGAGGGGCTTGATTGAGATAAAATTTGCCTACCATACAATTCCCCCATTGGAAGCATACAGTTCCGTGGGTTTTAGTATATTACACACCGAGTTGTGTAATAATTACCGGGACCAGTTTTTATCACTCCCCCCCAAAAGATACTGTGTCCTTTAGCTATCACCACCTCCCAAACTTTCATTTCCCCTCCTGCCCACTCACCCACCCCCAGCCTCTGACAACCACTGATATTTTATGCATCTCTATAGATTTGTGTATTCTGGACATTTCCAGTGAATGGGATCATACAGCCTGTGGCCTTTTGTGACTGTCTTCTTTCACTTAGCAGCATGTTTTTCAAAGTTAATTTTCCCTGCTTAGCAAATCCAACATTTTTAAAAGACTTTGTTCAAGCCCAGGGCTCAGCAGAACCCAGAATCTAACAGGGGACTCCATAAATGTTTGAGGGATGCATTTTGTCTCCAAGATATGTGTTAAGCAGTAACTACAGTGTTTCCAAACACTTAATCAACACATATTGTAGTGTGTAACAGTAATTCACTCCTTCTCAGGGCTTAATATTAGTCCATTGCATGGATGGACCACAAATTGTTTATCTATATATCAGCTGATGGACATTTGTGTTTTTTCTACTCTTTGGCTGTCCTAAATAGTGCTGCTGTGAACATTCATGTGCAAGTTTTTTGGGCGTGTGTTTTTAATTTTCTTGGGTGAAATTGCTGGGGCTCAATTACTGAAATAATTAACAAATTCATGATTTTTAAAAATCTTCTCCTTATTTTTTGTGGTCTTGCTTCCTGGTATGTACATGCATTTAGAAGAAGCATCCCAAGGTCAGGGGAACATCTGTCCCTAAACTTCACATATAGCTATTGTGGGATAAGTATCATTAATGCAGGAATATTTCTTGACATCCCTCTTCCCTGAGTCTGCCAGAGAGTTTTTGCAATTGCCAGCCCACTCCTAGCCCCCATTCCTACTCCTATTCCCATCCTATCTCTTTTTTAAAAAATAGATATTATAACTCTTATTTATTTATTTTTGGCTGCACTGAGTCTTTGTTGCTGCTTGAGGGCTTTCTCTAGATGCAGTGAGCAGGGGCTACTCTCTAGTTGCGGTAAGTAGGCTTCTCATTGCAGTGGCTTCTCTTGTTGTGGAGCACAGGCTAGAGGGCTTGTGGGCTTCAGCTGTTGCCACTTGTAGGCTCTAGAGCAAGGGCTTAGTAGTTGTGGCACATGGACCTAGTTGCCCTGCGTCATGGGGCATCTTTCCAGGCCAGGGATTAAACCCATGTCCCCTGGAATGGAAGGTGGATTCTTATGCACTGGATCACCAGGGACATCTCCCATCCTATGTCTTAAAGAGGGAGGGTTCAACTTATGGGGTGAGAGGCTAAGTACACCAATGTAATAAAATAGGGTAGAGAGGAAGGGAAGAGGAAGCCTCAGGGGCTGGAATAGAGGAAGAGTTTTTATAGATGTTTTGAGGAAAGAGATCAGGAAGCAGTTGCAAGGTTTGGAGGGAAGTGAATAAGAGAAGATTAATGCAAACATTTTTTGTGGGCTCAGTTTGGACTCTTTTCGAGGTTTTCTGAGAGATGTGATGAGATTCTCTCCTGATCACGTTTTTCCCTAAATTTTGGCTGTGCTGAGTCTGCATTGCAGCATTCAGACTTTTCTCTAGTCGCAGCTCATGGGCTTTGTTACCCCAGGGCATGTGGGATCTTTGTTCCCTGACTAGGGATCGAACTTGAGTCCCCTGCATTGGAAGGTGGAGGTATGTATATATGTAATTATTTATTGTTTTTGACTGTGCTGGGTCTTCACTGCTGCGTGGGCTTTCTCTAGTTGCGGCAAGTGGGGGCTACTCTCTAGCTGTGGTACTGGGGCGTCTCGTCGCGATGGCTTCTCTTATTGCACTGCACAAGCTCTAGGCTGTGGGGGCTTCAGTAGCTGTGGCACATGGGCTCAGTGGTTGTGGCTCCCGGGATCCAGACTGCAGGCTCAGTAGCTGTGGAGCACGGGCTTAGTTGCTCCATAGCTTGTGGGCTATTCCTGAAGCAGGGATTGAACCTGTGTCTCCTGCCTTGGCAAGTGGATTCTTTACTACTGAGCCACTGGGGAAGCCCAGAAGGTGGATTCTTAGTCACTGGACCACTGGGGAGGTCCTCTCCTGATTGCCTTTGGCTGCTGAACTGTGCTTTCCAATAAGGCTGCTCGGAGCCTGAACCTCATGGATTTCTGAATTTATACGGTTGCACACTCTGCTTCTGTCCCTGTTCTGTTTTCCCCTCTGCCTCCCTTCAAGGTGCTCACACATCCACTGCCACCTCCAGGGATTTTTGTTTCCCCTTGAATTTGGCAAGACAGCTGATTCTTAGCCATTGCCTCCCCTCCCTTGCAGGTGGCATCCTTTAATGACCCCGACTTCCTCAAGCAGCTGGAAATGTCCATAAAGTATGGGACCCCCTTCCTGTTCCACGACGTCGATGAGTACATCGATCCGGTGATTGACAACGTCTTAGAAAAAAACATCAAGGTCTCCCAAGGAAGGCAGTTTATCATTCTGGGAGACAAGGAAGTGGACTATGATTCGAATTTCAGACTGTATCTGAACACCAAGCTGGCCAACCCCAGATACAGCCCTTCCGTGTTTGGGAAAGCCATGGTGATCAATTATACTGGTAAGGATGTACAGAAGGTCAGTGTCAAATTTAGGTGGAGACACAATCGGAGCTGGAGGTTCTCATGGGACTTCATTTCATTGTGAATCATTCTCCGAGTCACATCTTTCATAGTCAGTCCATCAGTTCTTGGGTTTCCCTAGTAGCTCAGCAGGTAAAGAACCTGTCTGCAATGCAGGAGACCCAGGTTAGAGTCCTGGGTTGGGAAGATCCCTTGGAGAAGGAAATGGCAACCCACTGCAGTATTCTTGCCTGGGAAATCCCATGGACAGAGGAGCCTGGTGGGCTACAGTCCATGGAGTTGCAAAGAGCTGGACATGACTGAGCAACTGAGCACACATGCCTAGAAGTTCTTAATGAGGAAGGAACATCTAGAAAGTTCTGGGGTCCTGTAGAAGGCAACGAGTTATGTGTCTTGAGACATGATAAGTCTGGACCGTAGGACTCAGACATTCACACTTGGAGTCAGGTGAGACCCCTCTCTGCGGGGGCAGAAAGCTATTCTCTGTTTGTGTGTTTAAATATATGGCTTGGTTTTAGGTTTCCTTCTTCCTCTCAGTTGAATTCTGTTAGGAATCAAATGTCATCTTCCACATGTTCTAGATGGTCACACAGGTTCCTAGATGGGTTAATCAAGTACGTAGGCTTTAGGGGATTCCCTGGCAGCCCAGTGGTTAGGACTGGGCACTTTCACTGCCAAGGGCTTGGGTTTGATCCCTGATTGGGGAACTGAGTGCCCACAAGCCGTGAGGTATGGCCAAAAAAAAATTGGGTTATGCTTTCAGCAAGGAGTCCCCCCAAGTGTAGGAGCCCCGAATTTGATCTTAATGCATCATCTCTCTTGCTGTTCACCTCTCCATGTAACAGCATCTCTGTTTTATTCTGTCCAACAGTTTTCACCTGGGGCTTTGTAATGTTTCTTAATGAATTTATTTTTTAATTGAAGGATAATTGCATTGGTTTCTATCAAACATCAACATGAATCAGCCATAGGTGTACATATGCCCTCCCCTTTTGAACCTCCCTTAAAGATGGTTTTGATAGAAGAGTGAGTCCTCATGTTCCTGAGATGCTGGACCCACCCCCCTGTCATCCCAGGCACCACTGAGTTGGGGAGAACACACAGGGACCGGCTTGTTGGGGGGACGGCAATAAAGGGCCTCCTCTGCCCCCCAGTCACGCTGAAAGGCCTGGAGGACCAGCTGCTGAGCGTGCTGGTGGCCTACGAGAGGCGAGAGCTGGAGGAGCAGCGGGAGCACCTCATCCAGGAGACGAGTGAGAACAAGAACCTGCTGAAGGACCTGGAGGACTCCCTCCTCCGGGAACTGGCCACCTCCACGGGGAACATGCTGGACAACGTGGAGCTGGTGCAGACCCTAGAGGAGACCAAATCCAAAGCTACGGAGGTATGAACTGCAGTGGATGGAAAATACTTCCATCCTGGCCCTGGAGTCTCAGAGGTGTTCCCAGGGACCCCTGTGCCTCACGTCAACCTCTTTTAATCAAGAGTGATGGAAAACCCAGCCCCACTTGCCTTAAGTCCAAAGAGAATTTATCCTCTTAGAAATCAGGTAAGTCCAGAATGGCTTCAGGCAGGGCTGGATCCAGGACTCCAAACATCATTAAGACACAGTGTTTCTCCATTTCTGGGCTGGACTTCCTGCTGTGTTGGCTTCCTTCTCTGCCTCCCTGTGGAGCTGAGCTTCCCTCATGGTCACAGGTTGGATCCCTTTACTTTCCCCGAAGAGAAGCGTGAGAATCTTCTATGTCACATGCTCATCCCGAATCACTCCCATGGCCTTGGGATGCCACGTGTGGATTAGTGGGACCTGAGTCACACGCTGCTTTCCTAGAGATGGGGTTGAGCCCCACATATGAATGAAAGGAGGAACTCGTGTCTCGAAATCAAACTCAGGGATGGTTATTAGAAGAAGGGGGCACAAGGCCATGATAGTCAAGCCACAAATACCTACCTACACCTCGAAAGAGGGTGGGAGCCCTTCCTATGAGCACCTCCTGGGTTTCTTTGCTGCCACCCTCTCCCTCACTTCCGACTTCTTACATTTTGCCCCTAGTTCGTAAGTCTTCCTGGTTTTGGCCATAAGTGGCAACGTGCACCTCTTCTTTAGGTATCAGAAAAGCTCAAGCTGGCAGAGAAGACAGCCCTGGACATCGACCGACTGCGGGACGGCTACCGGCCGGCTGCCCGGAGGGGGGCCATCCTGTTTTTCGTGCTGTCGGAGATGGCACTTGTCAACTCCATGTACCAGTACTCCTTGATCGCCTTCCTGGAGGTCTTCGGGTTGTCACTTAAGAAGTCGCTGCCTGACTCCATTCTTATGAAGCGATTGAGGAACATTATGGACACGTTGACCTTCAACATCTATAACTATGGCTGTACAGGTAAGTACCTCTTTGCAATGATCAGGACCAATGTGCCCTGTGTATCTGTCTGTGTGTCCAAATGTTTTTTTCTTGTAAGAACACCAGTTAGATTGGGTGAGGACCCACCCTAAATGCCTCATTTTATTTTTTAAATTCATGTTTATTGGTGTACAGTTGCTGTACAATGCTGTGTTAGTTTCAGGTGTACGGCCAAGTGAATCAGTTGCATATATCCCCTTTTTATGGTTCTGTTTGCACATAGGTCATTGCAGAGTATTGAGTAGAGTTCCCTGAGCTAGACAGGAGGTCCTTATTAGTTATCTATTTTATACATACCTGCGTGCATGTTAAGTTTCTTCAGTCGTGTCCGACTCTTTGCGACCATATTGACTGTAGCCCTCCAGGCTCCTCTGTCCGCGGGGATCCTCCAGGCTCCTCTGTCCGCGGGGATCCTCCAGGCTCCTCTGTCCGCGGGGATCCTCCAGGCTCCTCTGTCCGCGGGGATCCTCCAGGCTCCTCTGTCCGCGGGGATCCTCCAGGCTCCTCTGTCCGTGGGGATCCTCCAGGCTCCTCTGTCCGTGGGGATTCTCCAGGCAAGAATACTGAAATTGGTTGCCATTGCCCCTTCCAGGGGATCTTCCTGACCCAGGGAGTGAACCCATGTCTCTTATGTCTCCTGCGTCAGCAGGTGGGTTCTTTGCCATTGGCGCCACCTGAGAAGCCCTGTTTTATAAATGTGTGTGTATGTTAACCCCAATCTCCCAATTTATCCCTCCCCACCTCCTTTCCCCCTCGGTAACCATAAGTTTGTCTTCTGTATCTGTGGCACTCGTCCTGATTGGTAAATAGTTTCATTGGTACCATTTTTTAGATTCCACATAGAAGTGCTATCATGTGATATTTGTCTTTCTCTGTTTAACTTACTTCATTCAGTGTGACAATTCCTAGGTCCATCCATGTCACTGCAAATAGTGTTCTTTTGTTCTTTTTTTTTTTAATGGCTGAGTAACCTAATCACCTCTTAGAAGTCCTGTCTCCAATTCTGAGGTTTGGGGGATTACAGCTTCAACTTATAGATTTTCAGGAGACACAATTCAGCTCATACCAGTTAGGCAGGAGAAATGTTGAGGACTATTGTTCCTATAGGTCAATCCTTCTAACACATATAAAGTAGAATTCAGATTTTGATTTACACTTTTTTTTTCCAGGACATATTTTTTCTGGTTTAAAAAAAAAAAAACTCTATTTGTTTTGCATCTTCCTATTCATAAAGAGTCTGTTGATGGAATGAGCCTGCTCTGTAATAGACTGGCCAAATCTGGCCCACTGTATGCTTTTGTAAATAAAGTTTTATTGGCACACAGCCATGCCCATTTCTATAGATATCCGTCCATGGTGGCTTTCACAGTAGAGAGGCAGAGTTGAGTAGTTATGACAGAGACTGTCTAGTCTGCAGAGCCAAGATAATTCACTCTCTGACCCTTTATAGAAAGTTTGCTAATAGCTTCTTTTCTACTGTAAGAACTTTTGCTTTGAGTTTTGGGTAACTGACTAGCACTTCATTCAGAAGGCGGCTCTGAACCTCCATCATACTGCCCTTCATCAGCTTGGGGACCCCCCTCCTCTTCCCAGGAGGGTGTGGTAAGTGCTGCCCAGAGACATGACCATTTCTGATACGTACAAGTGAGGGTCACTGCCCACTGCACTTTCGAGTATGACTGTCAGTTGAGTTCGTGTGTTTTTTGTTTTTGTTTTTTGACTGTGCTGGGTCTTAAATGCGATGCTAGGCCTCTTCACCGGGGTGTGCAGACCTCTCCAGTTGCAGTGCATGGACTTCTCTCTAGTTGTGATGGGTGGGCTAGGTTGCCCCATGGCATGTGGGACCCTGGTTTCCTGACCGAGGATTAAACCTGTATCCCCAGCATTGGAAGGCAGACTCCCAATCCCTGGACTACCAGGGAAGTCCCCAAGGTCAGTTTTTGCACTCAGATATTCACGGACACCAAATGCAAAGATGGTTAAATGCACCTAACTGTGCAGTTGAGGTGTTTCATTTCATTTCTCGGAAATTTAAGCAAGTTGTGCATAAGAAACCTAGTGTTTAAATGCATTTATTTTATCCAGACCCATCTGTTGTCTCCCTTCAGGGTTGTTTGAGAGGCACAAGTTACTTTTTTCTTTCAATATGACTATCAAGATAGAACAAGCAGAGGGGAGAGTCCCCCAGGAAGAATTAGATTTCTTCTTGAAAGGTAATGAGCTTGTCTTGTTTCATGCTTTCCAACTCCCTGGACCCACAGTGCACATGCATATGAGTTTGTTCGCTAAACAACAACAATAATTTTCCATCCTTAAAATCTTACTTCCAGTAGCACTGCTTTAGTAAATATCTCAGTTGACAGTTCCAGCCTCAGATATGGTTCGAGTTAATTTAGAGCAACCAGGCTCTGCCTTAAGGCTACCCTGAGACTGGAAGCCACTCAGAGCTTCCTGGCTGGAGTCACAGACAGTGACGAGGAAGCCAATGCCCCCTTCTCTTTCCAACCCATTTTGAGAAGTGAATTTCCCCCCAGAGTGAGAGAAGTCCCAGTACAGAGCTGCTTACACTTCCTGGTGTGTTGATGTCAGCTGTTTACATCTCTCCTGTTGTCATTAGGAAACATTTCCCTGGAGAAAAGCAAACGAATCAAGCCCTGTGCTTGGTTGTCTGACCAGGGATGGGAAGATATCATTCTTCTATCAGAGATATTTCCGGACAACTTTGGGAATCTTCCTGCTGATGTGGAGAAACATCTGACTGTCTGGCAGGAGGTGAGCTCATGTTCCCTTTCTGTTCCTTCCCTTCCTCACATGTCAGCAATCCCCACGCTTAATCTGTAGCCTAAGTCCTTACAAATGAGAAGATATGTCTCTGAGTGACTCATGCAAAGGGTAGCCAAGGCCCTCCACCTCCCTGATGGAATCCTCCTTTATCTGGTTCAGCTAGTTTTGTGGGAGAACCATCCATCTTTCTGTCCATATGTTTATCTCTCTGTCCATCCACCCCTTCATCTATCCATCCACCCATCTGTCCATCTGTCTACCCATCCATCCATCCATTTATCTATTAATATCTGTCCATCCATCCATCCATCCATTTGCCTATCTGTCCATCTATCCATCCATTCATCCGTCTATTTGTCCAGCCATCCATGTATCCAAGACACTTTCTGAGCCTCTGTGGATTGACTGTGTCCATTGATGGGCACTGGGGACTCAAAGACTCAACAGTGAATAAGACTCAGTTCCTTTCTTTCTAAAGTTCATAGTTTTGGTAAAAAAAATGACAGAGCTACCTAACATTGCCTGTAAATTTCATCCCTTTACAGAGGCTTTGGGGATCTTCACCTAAAAAAGGGGACCTATCTCATTTCTGAGTTGATGCCACCGTGCATATTCTTTGCTTTCCCCAGTGGTATGACCTGGATTCCCTGGAGCAGTTTCCATTCCCGCTGGGTTACGATGTGAACATCACCGCTTTCCAGAAGTTGCTTATTTTGCGCTGTTTCCGTGTGGACCGGGTGTATCGGGCCGTGACCGACTACGTGACTATAACAATGGGAGAGAAGTAAGTGAGCTTGTGTCTGCTTGGTCCTTTCTGTGGGGCAGGATACCTAATGTTACCTCCTCCTGGGCTTACGGATGGCAGGCATGGCCAGCTCCGGAGAGGACTGTCTAGGAGCACAATTTGGTAGCCAACTCAGGAACAGCGCCATTCAAGAGAAATACGATGTGAACCATTTTTGTAAGTTCAAGTCTTCTGGTGGCCACATTCAAAAAGGAACAGGTGAAATGGTTATCATAAGCACATAAGTATAGTACATCATATGTAACAATGTTGTAAATAAATAATAAGTATTAATAGTAAATAATTGTATGGACAGGGGAACCTGGCAGGCTATAGTCTATGGGATCCCAAAGAGTCGGACATGACTTAGCAACTCAGCAACAACAATTAATAGTATATAAGTGAATTTAATTATTAAATAATACAAATGGACTTATTTACAAAACAGAAACAGACTCACAGACATAGAAAGCTGACTTATGGTTAGCAAAGGGGAAAGGTGGGGAGGGGGGAGAGATAAACTAGGAATCTGAGATTAACATATACACACTATGATATATAAAATAAATAAACAACAAGGACCTACTATATAGCACAGGAAACTATTTAATATTTTGTAATAACCTAGGTGGGAGAAGAATCTGAAAAAGAATATATATATTATAACTGAATCACTTTGCTGTACATCTGAAATGAACACATTATAAATCAACTATGCTTCAATTAAAAATTTATAAAAAAGAAACAGGTGAAAATAAATAACAATTATAAGTATATAAAATCTAATATATTAATATATAACAATATAATATATATGTGTATTTAAATAATACATAATTGTATTTAACTCAAATATTAAAATCTTAACACATCATTAGTGGAGATATTTTGAATTTTTTTGGTATCAAGGCTTTAAACTCATACAGCACAATATACTACATCTCAGTTTGAACTAGCCACACTTCAAGGCCTCAGTAGCCACATGTACCTGATGGTTATCATATTGGAAGCTCTGGAATCAAGTGCAAAGCTGGATGGGTAATTTAGGGTGTGTGTGTACTCAGTCGGTTCAATTATGTCTGATTCTTTGCGACCTTATGGACTGTAGCCAGCCAGGCTCCTCTGTCCATGGAATTTTCCAGGCAAGAATATGGGAGTGGGTTGCCATTCCCTCCTCCAGGGGATCTTCCTGACCCAGGGATTGAACCCGAGGCTCTTAAGTCTCCTGCATTGCCAGGAGGGTTCTTTACCACTGGTGCCACCTGGGAAGCCTGTGACAAACTCAAATATGCTGGTAGGTGATGGAAATGCATGAACGAGACTGCATAGGGACAGGGGCAAACTGGAGTGGTCAAGTCCTGGCCAGTAGCCTGTTAACCTCTGCTGACTGATGCCAGGTGGTGGTGGGGACCCAGATCTCTGACTCTTCAAAGGAAACTAGAAATTTGGATTTCTACACAAAATCTCCCAATGTTTATGTGCTGGCAACTAATTTTTAAAAATCTTGATATATTGGCCATTCAGGACATGCCTGTGAAGCTGCTGGTGGGGGACTTCTGGGTTCAGTGCCCAGGGCACGTCCACCTGGAAGGCTGGCCTGTCAAAAGGCACCCAGCACAGAGCAGGTCTCCTGAACCCAGCCTGGATGTATCGGGCTATGCAGAGAGGTCCCTGTGATCCAGGAGCTGACCATCCAGGGAGTAAGATGTGTATGAACACTGGATACCTAACAAGAAAGGCTGAGCAAAGAACGACATCAGAGGAGTAGTCAGAGGTTCTAGATGCTGGCAGGCAGAGCACTGGTCACGCTGGCCGGTCCCTGCCCAGAGCTATCCTCCCAGGAGCATTTTCCAGTCGTGTTTCTTTCCCCAGGTACGTGCAGCCCCCGATGATCAGCTTTGAAGCCATCTTTGAGCAGAGCACTCCCAACTCGCCCATCGTGTTCATCCTGAGCCCCGGCTCGGACCCTGCCAGTGACCTTATGAAACTAGCCGAGCGCAGTGGTTTTGGAGGGAACCGCCTCAAATTCCTTGCCATGGGTCAAGGTCAAGAAAAGGTAAATCATTTTTGGAAGCAACAAGCCCTAAACGTGCTTGAGGTCCCGGAATGAATTCACGAATGCCTGGCTTTAAGCAAGAGTGCCACCCACACACCAGCACCATGCTTTTCCAGTCTAAGGAGCAGGAATCAAATGTCACAGCGATGATGACAATGTGAACAGTAGTTCTAGAGCTGACCTTCCGTGATCTCCCGGGCTTGCACCCTTATGTTGTCAACAGTATGTTCTGCTATTTCCAAAGCACTTTCTTTTTAAAAATAATTAATTAGGCTGTGCTGGGTCTTAGTTGCGGCATGCAGGATCTTTAGTTGTGGCATGTAGGATCTAGTTCCCTGACCAGGGCTCAGATCTGGGCCTCCTATATTGGGAGCTTGAGTCTTAGCCACTGGACCACCAGGAAGTCCCTCCAAATCTGGTCATCATCGCATCTGGTGATCACCTCCCTCGGTCCTTGCAACAACCCTGTTTTGGATCAGGCTGTCACTGTTGGCTGCCAGTGGCCAGGCCACCCCGTCAGGGGGCAGGTGCCAATGTGTCTGAGGTTGGAGCTCTGGGTGCCGAGGGAGGCCAGTGAGTGCAGCCCAGTGGGCCTGGGTGACCTGGAGGAATGCTCAAGGATTGTATCTTCAGAGGCTCCCTCTGCGGCTCCGGGACCGCCGGCTCCTTTGTGTCTTCTGCTGCAGTGGCCAGCAGGTTGTGGGGGCTTGGGGAGGGTCTGGGAGAGCACGGGGTGGTGCAGCCTTGGGACGCCGACACTTCCCTTCTGTCTCCGTCGGACCAGGTGGCCCTGCAGCTGCTGGAGACGGCGGTGGCTCGCGGGCAGTGGCTGATGCTGCAGAACTGCCATCTCTTGGTCAAGTGGCTGAAGGATCTGGAGAAGTCCCTGGAGAGGATCACCAAGCCCCACCCTGACTTCCGCCTGTGGCTCACCACAGACCCCACCAAGGGCTTCCCCATCGGGATCTTGCAGAAGTCCTTGAAGGTCTGGCTGTAGGATAAACAGATGCGCCCATGGCTCAGTTCCTCAGTTTGCCTCCCAGTTTTGCTACATCTGTGTGTGTGTGTGTGTGTGTGTGTGTGTAGGATAGAGTTGGGACCCCTTGCACCCCTCTTCCCCAATTCCATCTCTCTCTTCAGAGAGAAGCACTGTCCAGAATAAGGTGATGATCACTGGGTGACAGTGATGATTCCCAGGCCTGTCTTTATCCCTTCTGCATGTCCCCAAAGCACGTGTGGGTTAGGTTTCACGGACCTCACATTTATTAACCCTCCTTTTTATCTCTGATGATTGGCCCACCCACAGCCCACAGAACCTGAGTGCTCGTGTACAGAAGTTTCAAGGGATTTACAGGCCCTGTTTAACTTAGTCTCCGGGGACATTTTGGGGAAAGGTTTTGTCATCTCTCTCTGCCTCTGGGACAGGTAGAGGGAAAATGTACCTCCTTCTGTTTTACATTTCAGGATCCCATGAATCAGAAAGAGGTTTAAAGAGCCTTCCTGGGGTCATTTGATGAATTAGGGCAGAGCTGGAACAACATCTAGGTTGGGGTGTGTGTGTGTGTGTGTGTGTGTGTGTGTGTGTGGCTGGGCTGGGTCTTCACTGTCATGCATGGGCTTCGTTTGTGGCGTGCATGCTCAGTCACTTCAGTTGTGTCTGACTCTTTGCAGCCCCATGGACTGCCCGCCACTCTCCTCTGTCTGTGGGATTCTCCAGGCAAGAATACTGGAATGGGTTACCATTTCCGCACGGGGTTAATTGACCTGTGGCATGTGGGATCTTAGTTCCCCCAACAGGGATCAAACCCTTGTCCCCTGAGTTGGAAGGTGGATTCTTTTTTTTTTTTTTTGGAAGGTGAATTCTTAACCACTGGGCACCAGGAAAGTCCCCAATATCTAGGTTTGTTTTTTAAAACTCATTCGCCTGTGTCCTTGACTTTCGCTATTAGGGAAACAGGGAAGACGCCCCGTTAGGATGGCAAGAAGGCCATTCTTCAGAGCCTGGCTCCTGGGTCTGGGGTCTCCGTCTCCATCTGTCTCCCCTCCTGACAGGTTGTGACTGAGCCACCCAACGGCCTGAAACTCAACATGAGAGCCACGTACTTCAAGATCTCTCCTGAAATGCTGGACCAGTGCCCACACCCGGCTTTCAAGTCCTTGGTCTATGTGTTGGCATTCTTCCATGCAGTGGTGCAGGAGAGGAGAAAGTTCGGGAAGATCGGCTGGAACGTGTACTATGACTTCAACGAGTCTGACTTCCAGGTGAAGATGCGGCTGCTGCCTCTGCCCAGGGACACTCCTCTCTCAGTGGTTCCTGCCCACGTTTTCAGAAAACGATCAGAGCCTGGATGGCTGTGGGTTTGTGGATACCCAGGCCTGTTCCTCCTCTTTTAAGGTCTGCATGGAAATTCTGAACACATACTTGACAAAAGCCTTCCAGCAGCATGACCCTCGGATCCCATGGGGTAGCCTCAAGTACCTCATTGGAGAGGTAGGAGCATCCTGGGGACCCTCTGCACCTCTCCACCCCCCACCCACACTGGGGTGGGCCGGGCTATGGCCTGGCACCCCTGGTCCATGGCCTCTGAGCCCTCTGGGTCTCTCTTCTTTAAAAAAAAAAAAAAGATATTTCTTTTTGGCTGTGCTGAGTCTCTGTTGCTGCTTGGGCTTTCTCTAGTTGCGGAGAGTGGAGGCTCCTGTTCGGTGCAGTGCATGGGGTTCTCATTGTTGTGGGCTTCTCTTGTTGTGGAGCACAGGCTCTAGGTACATGGTTTTCAGTAGTTGCAGCTCCTGGGCTCTGGAGCACAAGCTCAATAGCTGCGGCACACGGGACTTGGTTGTTCCACAGCATGTGGGATCTTCCCAGACCAGGGATTGAACCTGTATCCCCTGCCTTGGCAGGCGGATCCTTTATCACTGAGCCACCAGGAAAGCCCTGGGACTATCCTCTTGCTCCTGCTGCCGGTCAGTCAAAGGCCCCTGGGTCCCTATGAATACCTCAGTTCATCACTCCATTATTCCTCATTCTAAGTGAGCAACCTTCACCGGGGGGGCCTGGACTTATTGTCCTGGGGACTCACGTTCCCCACCTAGGATGCTTCAGGCACATCACTGGAGCACTGCTCCTGTTTAGCTGGCCCGGAGGTCCACTCTGGAGGCCACGATCTTATACAGCGTTTGTGGAAAAGCTTCCCCGGTGGCCTGCACGTGGCTCAAACAGAGAAAACACCATTCCAGAGACAAAAGGGGCTGCTGGCTTCCTGCGTTGTTTTGTTGCTTATTTGCTGTGTTTTGGGGAGTTTGGCCAATTGCACACTGGCTCCCAGCATTTCACAAGAACTGCTGTCACCTCGGGCTCTATGAGTCTGCACACAAGCCCTCTCGTATATAGCAGCCCAAAGGCACCGTGGGTGAGTATGGTTTGAGCTGCACGGTGTCCAGACGGCAGGAATCTCACTGAGGGTGCATCTGGGCTTGACCCTGGGCTATCTGCTGGGACCTTAGGGTTCACCCTGGAGGTCTGGGTTCCCACCGGCTCTCACTCTTTTTACCGTCAGGTTATGTACGGAGGACGGGCCATCGACAGCTTTGACCGGCGTATCCTGACCATCTACATGGACGAGTACCTGGGAGACTTCCTCTTCGATACTTTCCAGCCATTCCACTTCTTCCGGAACAAGGAAGTGGACTACAAAATCCCCCCGGGGGATGTCAAGGAAAAATTTGTTGGTGAGATTTCTCAGTCATCAGAAAGTATGCTAAATGTTTTATCCTAAGGGAGCCCATACATTCCAGCTGTTCAGATTTCTGCGGTTGGCTTGATGGTTCTTCTGATCCCTCCACTGTTGGGGTTCCTTGTCAGGTCGGGGGTGTTTTCTTATGCTTTTTAGGGGGAGCCCAGCAGGCTCTTCCTAGCCTTAGACCTGATGGGGTTAGTTCAGACTTCCTGTCCTGGAATGATGGTACATATGTCAGATTCTCCACTGAAGGGCAGAGTGGTCCCTGGGAAACTCACAGAGCTATTTTCTTTTCTTTTTAATTTTTTAAAAATTTAATTTTATATTTGAAAGCAAAGCAGTTTATTATACTCAAATACAAACATATTTGTATATATCCCCTGGACATACTGATAAGGGAAGGAGATCAAAGATATATATGTGTGTTTGTTAGTCGCTCAGTACTGTCTGACTCTTTGCGACCCCATGGACTAGAGCCTGCCAGGCTCCTCTCTCCATGGAATTCTCCAGGCAAGAATACTGGAGGGGGTTGCCATTCCCTTTTCCAGGGGATCTTCCTGACTTAGGGATTGAACCCGGGTCTCCTGCACTGCAGGCAGATTCTTCACCATCTGAGCCACCAGGAAAGCTTAGAGTTTATAAAACTTTTGAAGAATACATCTGAATAACCCAGTTTATTATAAGTCATATATTTATTATTAGAATATATCTAATGATCCTAAATGTTCTTTTTAATATAGTTTATATATTTTTGTTTATTTAAAAAAATTTATTCATTTATTTGGCTGCATCAGGTCTTAGTCACAGAATGTAGTATATTCGTTGTTTCATGCAAGATCTTTTGTTGGGGTGCATAGGCTCAGTAGTTGAGGCACGTGGGCTTAGTCAGTCCATAGCATAGGGGATGTGAGTTCCCTAACCAGGGATTGAACCTGCATCCCCTGCTTTGCAAGGCAGATTCTTAACCACTGGATCACCAGGGAAGTCCCCTCACTGGGCCATTTTCATAAAAGCTGTGCATAGAGGGAGTTCCCTCGTAGTCCAGTGGTGAGGACTCTGGGCTTTCACTGATGTGGGCCTGGGTGTGATCCTTGATTGGAGAATTAGGATCCTGCAAGGCATGGCAAAAAAAAAAAAAAAAATAGATGCACCTAGAGCTGGCTTGGACATGGTAGTGTTGAATTCTTATTTTAAAAGCATGTACCCCTTTAAGAAGTGGAAAGTAATATAACGTGTCTTGGGAGGTTAAGGCTGTGGGTCTTCAGAAATCGGGGGTGGGGGGGTCAGCACAGAGGTATAACTGCTGTATGTTTTCTCCATTTATAGAAGCCATTGAGGCCCTTCCACTGGCCAACACGCCTGAAGTGTTTGGTCTTCACCCCAATGCTGAGATTGGATATTACACGCAGGCGGCTCGAGACATGTGGGCTCACCTGCTGGAGCTGCAGCCCCAGACAGGTAAAGTCCCCTGCAGACAACTGTGCTCCTGGGGGACCAAGGGCATTGGTCCAAAGCGTGCTGCTTTGGTTTCTGGTAGTTTCCACATTGCTGGTGCCTTCTATCGAAGGCACTGGATGCCCGGGTCCCATGCTCAGGTGCCTTGCTGTCTCTAAAAATGTGTCCTGGTTTCAGGGGAATCCAGCGCTGGCATCAGCCGAGACGATTACATCAGCCAGGTGGCCAAGGACATAGAAAACAAGATGCCCAAAGTCTTTGACTTGGACCTGGTCAGGAAGCACCTTGGACAGGGCATCTCCCCCACCTCGGTGGTCCTCCTGCAGGAGCTGGAGCGCTTCAACAAGCTCGTCATACGGATGGCCAGGTCCCTGGCTGAACTTCAGAGGGTAAGGCCCGGTCCTCAAGTGCAGATTCCTGCCCAGGTGGAGTGCCTGGTCTTCCCCTAGTCTTGTCTGATTGCTCTTGATTCTGTCAACAGGCCTTGGCCGGAGAAGTTGGGATGAGCAGTGAATTAGA
This sequence comes from Odocoileus virginianus, assembly GCF_023699985.2. Taxonomy (NCBI): domain Eukaryota; kingdom Metazoa; phylum Chordata; class Mammalia; order Artiodactyla; family Cervidae; genus Odocoileus; species Odocoileus virginianus. The sequence goes on along the minus strand of NC_069685.1, from coordinate 48,319,170 downwards.
TGACGTAGCCAGGTCTCTCTTTCTTGGGCAAATCCCTAACATCTGGAGAAAGCTTGCCCCTGACACCTTAAAGTCCCTCGGAAACTGGATGCTCTACTTTCTGCGGAGGTTCAACCAGTACACGACATGGGTGAGTGAGGGCAGTGGTCTGCTTGCTGGTTCAAGGCTTGGCCAGGACTCCCTCAAACCACCTCCCAACTTCTCCTCCCATCTCTGGCAGTACCTCTGTCCGGAGCTGACTAGGTGCTCTGGAAATGGTCCCTGACTCTGCAAGCATATCTGTAATTTTTTTCTCCTTTTGTTTCTTTCTTTTAAAGACTCTGAAGCATCCTATTCATGACTTATTCATCTAAGAGTCTGTCTTGGCAATTGTTCCATCTAAGTATTACACTGAGATCTCTCTAGGCAATTTCAGCTCACAGGTATCCTGTATCCTTTCCCCAGTGGATATTTAGGTGGTTATCATTGGAGTTTTTTTTTTAAAGTCAACTTCTAAAATTTGGCTGCACTGGGTCTTAGTTGCGGCATGTGGGATCTAGTTCCCTGACCAGCGATGGAACCTGGGCCCCTTGTGTTGGGAGCGTAGAGTCTTGGCCTCTGGGCCACCAGGGAAGTCCCTGTCTTTTTTTGTCTGTTTGCTTTCGGTTTTGCTAGTACAAACAACATTCTGTTGCATGTGCCTTTGGAGACTCATGTTAGTATATTCCTTGCGTACAATGGAAGGATTGGATCCGGGTGTGTGCGTTTTAAATTCTGACAGCTCTTGTCAGATAGTTTCCTAGAGAATTTGACACCACAGTGTACAAGAATGAACATTTCCTCTCCTCTCTGCCACATGGTGTGTTCTTAATATTTTGGACCTTTTTCTCCTTCATAGGTAAAAAATAATATCCAAGATTTTGAATGTGTATTCCTTTAATTATGGTGAGGCCGAATGTCCTTCACGTGTTTACAGGCCTTGCGTGTTTTTCTGTGACTTGACTTTTTGTATTTGGATTTCATTCTTAGCAAGTTTTCCACCTTTTAAAATAGATTTTTAAGAGCTCTTTGTACATCAAGGGGATTTACCCTTTTTCTCTGCTGGAGTTTCAGATACCTCCCCAGCTTGCCTCAAGCTTATTGATTTTGTGTATTTTTTTCCATAGGAGAGTTTTACATTTTAATGTAGTCAAAAAGACCAGTCTTTTCTTTCATGGCTTCTGAGTTTTGCATTCCCCACTCCATAATTCTGAAAACATTCGCTGGAGATCTCATTTGGTACTTTTGTGGTTTATTTATTTATTTATTCATTTTTGTTTTGTTTTTGGCTGTGCCATGGCATATAGGATCCTAGTTCCCTGACCAGGGATTGAACCCTCGACCCCTGCAGTTAGAATGCAAAGCCTCAGTGTGGTTTATTGTTTGTATTTAAGTCTTTGCTCCACCTGGAGTTTGGCCATCCAGCTTGTTTTTCCCAATGGGCCACCAGCTGCCCCAACACCCTCTTTCTTCCTCTAAGGTGAACTGCCTCTTTTGCCAGCTGTGACCCTGGCATTTGATGGCAGCCCCAGGCTCCCACCACCTGACCTCCTCCCTTTCCAGGCCACCGAGAGTGAGCCCAGTGTGATGTGGCTCTCTGGGCTGCACATCCCAGAGTCCTACCTCACGGCCCTGGTGCAGGCCACCTGCCGGAGGAACGGCTGGCCGCTGGACCGCTCCACTCTGTTCACCCAAGTGACCAAGTTTCAGGACGCAGACGAAGTGAATGAGCGGGCAGGACAAGGTATGGCCAGCTCCCTGTAGACTCACAGTCTCTCCTGTAAGGTCTCCCTCCTGGAGCCAAAGAGGTGAGCACAGTGTGGGCCTGAATGGGCCAGGAAGTGTTGGAAGGTCAGACTGCTGCAAACACTGGCTGTGTCTGTGCGCTGTCTGCGTGGGTCCTGGCATCTCTGAGGGTGTGTCTGGGTGCCTCTGGTCTGGTTTTTCATCTGAGATACAGGCTGATGTCAGGGGAGAGCTGAGCCACACTCGCCGGGCTCATCTATGGGAAATGGGCTCCTAGGGTTAGAATGTGAGCTTTCAAAGAACTGGATCACCAGGTGGCTTCCCAGAACCACGAGACCCCAGGGGCGTGGAAGCCAGAGAGTGGGATAGGTGAGGTGCGAACCATTTAATTGTACTGTAACTTCAAGTCCCTTAGACACTGGCCACAGTCTGCAAATTACAGCTGGAAACTGCTGTTTCTTGGGGGAGTCACGTCTTAGAACAGTGGTCTCCAACCTCTGGGGTCTGTTTCTGATGATCTGAGGCAGAGCTGATGTAGAAATAAAGTGCACAAGAAATGCAATATGTTTGAATCATCCTGAAACCATTGCTGCAAACATCGCCCCTGACTTCCAGTCCGTGGAAAAATTGTCTTCCACAAAACTGGTCCCTAGTGCCAAAAAGGTTGGGGCACAAAAGCCCTCTTGAGCTACTGATAGTTCAGGGAGTGGGGATTTACAGTGAACATTCAGGAATGCTCCATCCCCATTGTAGAAGACCCAGAGAGGTCTCAGAGGGACTGGCGGTGTTGGGGCCACCACCCTCTCTGGGCCAAGTGGCCGTCCTCTTCTCCACTCCTGGCAAGTATGCACTGTCCTCCTCCCCTGAGGCCACTTCCTCTGCGAGGCTTCAGCTCCCTGCTTTCCTGTCACTTCAGCTCGGGGGGACTCGGAATTGCTGTGGTGCCAGCTGACTCTGGGGGCCCCAGGCTGCTAAGTCTGGGGCACCAAATCGCTGGGGAGAGACGAACACCCCTCCTCCATGGCATGGTGGCCATAGGGAGGGTCATGGGGTCTCCGGGGCATTGCATCTGAGCTGTTCCTCTATGAAGAGAAAGTGGGCCAGGTAGAAGTGTCAGCCATGTCTTTTGGGAACAGGCATGGGCTGTGTCTGGGAAAGGAGAATCGGTTAGTTACCATTTTGTTCATTGATATGCACATCCCCTAAGAGCCATACAGCAGAATTATACATGCCCCTGCCTGAGTCCAGGGTTTCCAGCATGGCTCAGTGGTAAAGAATCCGCCTGCCAATGCAGGAGACGCGAGTTCGATCCCTGGGTTGGGAAGATCCCCTGGAGGAGGAAATGGCAACCCACTCCAGTATTCTTGCCTGGGAAATCCCATGCAAGAGGAGCCTGTGGGGTTGCAAAAGAGTCAGACACAACTGAGGGACTAAACAACAACTGCCTAAGCCTGGCTCTCTTCCTGTGCCTCTAGGATGCTTTGTGTCAGGACTCTATCTAGAAGGCGCTGACTGGGACATAGAAAGAGGATGTCTTATCAAGAGCAAACCCAAGGTGCTGGTGGTTGACCTGCCCATCCTGAAGATCATCCCCATCGAAGCCCATCGCCTCAAACTGCAGGTGAAATGCTGATGCCCATCCTGGTTCTCCTCTTCTGGTCTCTGACTAGAGTTAGACACCAGGTGGTTTCCAACAGTCTTGCCTTTTAGCACAGGAGCCCTTCACCTTTCAGGGCTGGGGGAAGCCCTTGAGCCCGTCCTCGGGAAATGCACTCGTGTGCATGCGTGCATGCAGAGTCTTCCTCAGAGGGGCACGGGTTCAAGGTTGGAGGCTGTGGTCCAGGCCTGCTTCAGGAGTGACTTCTCCCTTCTTGGGAAATTCTGTGGGCACTCCTTGGATCAGAATGGAGTTACCTTCAGTATGGATGGCAGGTGATCCTGCCCTGCCGCCTATCCTCTTTTCAAGGGTGTTTGCAGAGCCTGGGCGTGCCTCATGCACTTGGTGGGGAGCCCTCTGCATCCTTAGCTCTTTGATGCGCCTTTGCCCTCCCACCCACCCTCTGGGACTAGTGCTCCCTTCTGCCGGCTCAGCTGGTGAAGAATCCTCCTGCAATATGGGATACCTGGGTCCGATCCCTGGGTTGGGATGATCCCCTGGAGAAGGGAATGGCTATCCACTCCAGTATTCTGGCCTGGAGAATTTTATGGACTGTATAGTCCATGGGGTCGTAAAGAGTCGGACATGACTGAGCAGCTTTCAATTTCACTTTCGATTCTGCCCTCACACGCTTTTTCCTGTGCAGAACACCTTCCGGACGCCTGTCTACACCACCTCCACCAGAAGGAATGCCATGGGGGTCGGCTTGGTCTTCGAAGCTGATCTCTTTACCACGAAGCACATTTCTCACTGGGTCCTGCAAGGGGTGTGCCTCACCCTGAATTCTGATTAACCCTCTGGCTGAAGAAACAACAATGAATTCTAAGTCTGTGGTCAGCGGTGGATATGCTGGGAGTTAGGGAAGACTAGATCGTCCGCTGTCACTTCTTGGGACCGCTGGAGGAAGGAGGGAGATTGACACTGCTTTTTCCTTTCATTTGAAATCAGCCATTTTCATCTTTTTCTATATAAGTTAACCTGAATGGTTTTTTCAAAAAAACTATTTTTTAAGGATTCTGTGTATTCAAAAAGTAAAATCAAAAAGAGGCTTTTAAGATGTGTCGAATTCTCTTTCCCTTTTCAGACGGAAATCTCTTTCCCTTCTCAACAAAATTGCCTGGCATATCAATGGCACAAGTGAGAATTCTAATGTAAATTGTCAAAGGTGGTTTTTTTGTTTTTGTTTTTAGTATTTAGTCATTTGTTTGGCTGTGCCAGGTCTTAGTTGCAGCATGCAGGATGTTTAGTTTCAGTATGTGGGATTTAGTTCCCTGACCAAGGATCGAACCCCAGCCCCCTGCATTGGGAGCAGGGAGGTTTAGCCACTGAACCACCAGGAAGTCCCCCAAAGGTGGTTTTCTGATAATCCAGGTCTATTTCAGCAGCTGCCTCTTTGGAGGCAAGCACTGTGTGCTAGGGGGTGGGGTAGAAGGCCGGGGCTGCCCCGTGGGGTCAAAAGGGGCCCCTTCCCTGGGCTGATGATGCTGAGGAGGAGCAGGGGTGGACAGAACCACCCAGGACCTCGCCCTTCCCCAACCCTCCAGACCAGTTCTTGTGCTGCAGACCTCCAGTGGGCCTGATGTTTAAGCCCTGCCTGAGCTCCTGCCCCCAACTGCCTGGGTTTGTGAGGGTGCAGATTTAGAAATTTCCAGGACCAGCGGCTCCTGGGCGTCCCTTCCTTCTGTGCCCCTAGAGCCCTGGCCAGGCCGGTCTGGGGGTGAAGAGCAGCTTAACTTGGCATGGGAGGGACAGGTCTGAGCTGAGCGCTAGCAGGACACAAGGGCAGGGCCAGAAAAGCGACTTTTGCCAGAAACGCAGAACATTCTAGGGACTAGCTCTGGGTAGTGCGAGCTAACAGGGCCTCCTCTTTCCGGGAGTGAACCCCACCCCGGGACCTACCCTGGGTGAGCCCACTGTCTGGGCAGCAGTTACGGGTGGGGGTGTGGGTGGGGGTGCGCTATTTCTCCCCCTCCCACTGTCCCTCCCCTCCAGGCCCACCCTGGGGTGGTTTAATAAAAGACACAAAACAGAAAGAAGGCAGGTTTAGAAAATAAAGTTTGTTGGGATCTTGAACATTTTGGATAAAACTAACAACAAAAAATATGAACACACATTCAGGTGGTGGTGATATGAGGAGTAATGTCATCTTATTTAGTTCCTGTGACATAACATACAACTGCTCGGCTTATCTGTGCCGCCCCCGGGGAGGGTGTGTCAGGGGGGTCTCCAGGAGGGCGCAGAGCTTTTCCGGAAAGGCCGCCCCGGAAACCAAAGGCGTGAGGTCAAGGCCGAAATGCGTTGCTCGGACTTCAGAATTAGGCGTGTGACTATCGGATAATTTCGTTAACGTCGAGCAGGAACGCGGCCTGCGGCCCGGCTGTGCGCGCGCGCGTGCGCGGAGGTTCCGCGGAGCGGGGCTGGAAGCAAGCGAGTGGGCACACAGGTGTTTGGCCTCAGCGATTAGTAAATACGGATTCTGCTGCAGGGGCAAGATCGTGTCTCGGTGTCAAGTCAGAGGGCCAGAGGAGGAGCAGGAGGAGAATAATCTGTTGACAGTGTGAAATAAATTTGGCATGCATGGGGATTTTAAAAAAAAAAGCAAAAGAGGAGGTGCGGATGAAGTGTTTTCCTAGTGGGGATCACAGTGCCTCGACAGCGGGGTGGAGGGTCGCGGGGGGTGGGGTGGGGGGGCCGCGCTCACACAGTTCTGTCCGTCCCTGAGTGCTTCCTGACCACCTTGCCTCCGTTCACCTGGTCCACCGCCAGCGTCTCCACCTCGGGCGGGGCCTGCGCTGGGGCCACGTGGTGGATGCGGTGCGCCACGCCCACGTGCGCCTTGTGAGGCTTCTCGCGCGCGGGGCTGGGCTGCTCGCCAGCGCTGCGGTCCGAGGCGATGGGGGGGATGACGAGGGGCCGCTCCTTGATCAGGTGGACCTCGGCCGACTCCCTGGCCAGCAGAAACGGGGTGGGGTCTGGCATGGCGTCCACCGGCTCGCGCAGCAGCAGTTTCCGGCTCTCGGCCCCGAATCTGTAGGCCTCCTCGAACTCCGGGTGCAGCGGGGCCGAGAGGCTCTTCTTCATGCGGCGCCGGGGCGTCTCGGGCAGCCTGTCCTTGGGCGGCGCCGGCTTGTAGCTGGCCAGCGCGGGGCCGCCGTCCGAGGCGCCGCCCGAGCTCAGGAGCTTCCTCTTGGCGGCGTGCAGCTGCGAGGTCAGGTAGGCGACGGCGCCGGCGCGTTGCTCCAGCTCGCCGGTCAGCACTCCCAGCTTGTGGCTCTTGACCTTCAGCTCCTCCAGGTACTTGCGCTCGCGCTCCTTGACGGTGTTCTCCAGCACGGTGATCATCGCGTTCTTCTGCTCCAGCTCCTTCAGCAGCTCCGCGTTCTCTTCCTCCTTCAGTTTCAGCTGCGCCTCCAGGTCTTCACATCTTTTCTTGAGTTCACTGCTTCTGGAAGCTCCGTCCCCTGGATGGACAAGCCGAGGGGGCAGAGTGAGAACCCAAGGGCAGGGCGGCTAGGTGCTGGGGGTGGGGGTGGGGGCGGAACGGGGGCAGGGAGACTTCCCTGCAAGGATCAGAGGTCTAGGCCGGCCTCGCCTCCCCATGGGGGAGGGGTATGCCTGCCCAAGATGGGTGTGGTACCCACAGGCCACAAGGAAGGCGGGACCCCACACCCCTCATGCCGCTTCAGTGTCCTCTCCTCCCAGGAAAGGGTAGGTGATCAGGAGGTCTTTGAGGCCCTGTCCAGTTCAGTTCTGTGGCTTAGTGCATGAAAGGATGTCTCCAAATTAAAAAACGCTGATGTTAAAATGGGCAGCTTCAGAGTATTGGTTGGTTGTGGTTTAATCATTGAGTCCTGTCCAACTCTTTTTGCAACCCTGTGGACTGTAGCCCGCCCGGCTCCTCTCTTCATGGGATTTCCCAGGCAAGAATACTGGAGTGGGTTGCCATTTCCTCCTCCAGGGGACCTTGCCGACCCAGGGATCCTACCCATGTCTACTGCATTGGCAGGCGGATTCTTTATTGCGGAGCCACCTGGGACGCTTTAGACCTTTCCAAAGGCGTAGGATTACCCTGTTAGCACAGCCATCTGTCTGCTCCATTCAAAGCCCGTTTTGGAAAGACAGATGTAGACGTTCTCCATGTCTAAGGCACAAAAGCTCTCAAGTTTCGGGGAAGACCCAATGCGAGGCTGCCACTTTTCCCCTGCTTCGGGTCCCCTCTCTGCATCTCTCAGAGCCTGAACCATAACCCCTGGGGGAAGGCCTGTTTAGAAAAAGCCATCTTGACTCCAGTGTGGTTTTTGCACTTTTAAAATCGTCATCTGTTCTCTGGTGCAGCTATTTGGGACAGGCCATAGAGGCCCTGGCTTCTGTCCCCTCTGCCCCAGCTGCCAGCAGGCTGCTAGCTTTGCAAGTTCCTTAAGATTCTGGCTTTGGGGGAGTATTTCTGGGACAAGAGTCGAGAGAGAGGCGTTCAGGGCTGTTCTGGAGGCCACCCAGTAATGTGGCCCCTCCTTCAACCAGTCTGTAGAGAGCACACATGCTGTGCCAGGTCCTGTGCTAACTTGCTGGACACAGATGGAACCCTGCTCCACCTCTTCTTTCTGGTTTATATCACATCTCGTTCTTGGTTACAGAAGGAACGCATCCTCACTGTAAAAAAACCAGAGAACCCAGAAAAGCAGAGAAGTGAAGTGAAGGTCACTCAGTCATGCCCAACTCTTTGTGACCCCATGGACTGCAGCCTGCCAGGCTCTTCTGTCCATGAAATTCTCCAAGCAAGGATACTGGAGTGGGTTGCCATTTCCTTCGCCAGGGAATCTTCCTGACCGAGGGATCAAACACTGGTCTCCTGCACTGCAGGAAGATTCTTTACTGACTGAGCTACCAGGGAAGCCCAGAGAGAATGGGCATTCTAAATGAAGTATTGGTCGCTTCGGTTGTGTCTGACTCGTTGCAACCCCATGGACTGTAGCCCTCCAGGCTCCTCTGTTCATGGAATTCTCCAGACAAGAATATTGGCATGGATAGCCATTCCCTTCTCCAGGGGATCTTCCTAACCCAGGGATTGAACTTGGGTCTCCGGCATGGCAGGTGGATTCTTTAGCGTCTGAGCCACCAGGGAAGCCCATTCTAAATACATGTGTCAATCAAAAAAAAAAAAAAAGCGTGCACCCTTCTTGCCCCACTGACAGCCCCTTGTCACACCTAGGGAGTCCAGACTGCCCTTGCCCTCCTCTCGGAGAGCTCTGATCACACGCGCAACTCTTCACAGTAAATGTGTTTTCTTCTAAATGTGTCATTAGTGAAAACAGGTGGCACCAACATCTGCCACAATAGGAGACAACAGTGGCATCAAATTTGGGGAAGGGAGTTCTTACCTGTCTGATCCGAACTCTTGACTGTCAGCTCATACGTTAAATCTAAAAAGGAGATCATATACAATCATTGTGAATGATTACTGTACCTTCAAAACCTTCATCTGCTCTGAAAATGCAGAACTGATTCCCACGATCAGCCCGAGGGTCCTGCCCAGACAGGGCAGGGACTGCCAGCGTCAGAGGCAAAAGTGACACCAGAGACCATCAGTGGCCACTGTCCTTACTAGGGTTCAGAGGGGACCCTTCTTTCCCCTTATATGTACCCCAACATCCACAATTACCAAGCAGCTTGCTCTGTGTGTTATACTTTGGTCATTGGCTCCAAGATGCATTGTATTAATAAACTCTAACCATTGCACTTGGATCCTTCAAGCCTCAGTAAGCTGAGAACTGGCTTTCCAACTTTATGCTCAGTGCATGTGGCCTTGGCAAAGAGGATGAGGTAAGGCATTCAGAGGGGCTCCAGCGATGACAGGGTTGACCCCCCAGAGGAGGGAAGTGACCCCCTTCTCACTCCCCTGGCACAGCCCTGGAGGCAGCCAGTGTGAAACTGTCTTGATGACAGGTTCTGTTTGGCTCTGCAGCCCTGGCGGGCAGGCCTGGGACGGCCCCCCACCCCCACCGCCCTGCCCCGGCCCCTGAAGGGAGCTGGCTGCCCCCACCCCACACCTGTGCAGTGTTGCTGCAGCCGCCTGATCTCCGCGTGCAGCCCCTTGAGCGTGCTGGCGTGCTCCCGCTGAAGGAACAAGAGGTTCTTCTGTGCGCTGTGTAACTGGTTCTCCAGGTTTGTGGCTGCCATGCTGACATGCAGGGGACCTGCAGGGGACACAGGGCCTGGTGGCAGGAGGGCCACAGGGTGACAGGCAGGAAGAGGACACTGCCTGCCGCCTGTCCCCCCACCCCCCGCCCTGTGGCTTTGTGGGGTGGAGGGCAGTGTGAGGCCCGGCTCTGGATGCACAAGGTTCCCTGATTCCAAACCCTGGCCTCGCCACGGGCTCCCCGACTGCCGTGACTGAGGCCAGACTCACTCCTGAAAGACGTCCTTGAGCAGGTGAGGCACTGGCTGCCTCCTCCCAGGAGAGCCAGGTGCTGAGGAAGTGACCTCTAGAGCTGCCAGGCCAGGAGGAGGAGGGAGATGAAGGGGCATTTCAGAGGGAAGACCCCCAGGGCTTCACAGACTTAAGAGCCCCCCTGCAGACCCTTCTCTTTTCTTCTGATTTCCTGAGAACAATCCCACAGGGCCACGAGGAGGAGTCTAGAGTCCAGACTCAGACCCTGCCCTACTGCCCGCCCCTCAGCTTCCAGCCTCCATCATCCGCCACTCAGGGCTTAGACTCTTGGCCTGACTGTAACTAGAGAGATGCAGTGAAGTCAGCCGGCCTTTCTGGAAAGGCTACCAGAGTAATTCAAGACACCTTTGCATAGCACTGGAAAATGCTAAGGATGAAATGTGGATTATCTGTCTATAAATTATCCCTGTGAATACAGAGCCTCATGGTGCTTCTTTCCTAGTCTGCTGGGCCAGCAAGCACCCCCAGAGGAAACACCACCTCTCAGGGGGCATCCGGTGGGTGGGTGGGTGGTAGGGCAGCAGCGTGGCTTGAGGGTCCGCTCTAGAGGTGACAGTTCAATGGGTGACACCAAGCTCAATCTGTTATCTCTTAAGTCCCGTGGTGACATTTACACCCCAACTCTGGAGCTAAGAATGGGGTGTATTTAGAACCCCAGGACATGCATTTTTATTCACAAGAGGAGGCCCCTCCAAAGGCAAGTGAAGATGAGCAGGGAAGGGCAGAGCATGCACCAGAGCATGGGAGGAGCATGCTCACCCGCACATCCTAGAAAGACACGCCACTCAGGGGAGAAGCTGGCTAGAGAAAGCCGTAACTAAGAGGAAACTCAGGGGCTTCCCCGGGGGCCCAGTGGTCAAGAACCCACCTGCCAACGCAGGAGACGCGGGTTCAAACTCTAGGTAGGGAAGATCTCCTGGAGAAGGGAATGGCAACCCACTCCGGGATTCTTGCCTGGAGAATCCCACAGACAGACGAGCCTGGCGGGCTACAGTCCACAGGGTCGCGAAGAGTAGGCCGAATGCACACGCAGACACACAAGAGGAAACGGAACATGCAGCTCTGGGTGGGAGCGTTCACTGTGCCTTGTTACAGGGAGTGATCTGGCAAAGTGTTGCTTGGAGCCTTAGCATTTATCTTCCCTCTGACTTAGCAATTCCATTTCTAGGAATCCACCAGAGGGAAATAATAACCTCTGTGTGAGGAAGATGGAGCTGTAAGGACAGTCATTGCACTGCAGTTTACAGTCAGAACTGAGTCAGGAAACAAACTCAAAATCCAGCAAGAAGGAATGGGTTGAATAAATAAGAGAGTTATCTCTATGGAAGGAGGATCGGATCTCCCCAGAGGCCTTGAACTCTACCTAAGGTCTGGCCACAGGCCACGCCAGAGTGGAGTTTCCATCCACCAGAGCTGCCTCTGGAGGAGCCAACAGCAGCCTGCCTGTGGGAGCAAGGAAGGTTTCTGTCGCCCCTGGAATTATCTCCCTGCTGCAGCCACAAGCTTTTTGTACGGGACCGCCGGGCCAGACACTAGTTCTAACTCGAGCCCCATGGTGCCTGAGATCCCGATGGTGTGGTCAGGATGTGGCCTTGGGAGGAGGACGCGCCAGGTCCGAGCAAGGCAGGTCCAGGGTGTGAGCCACAAAGGGCTGCAGAGCGTCCCAAAGCTGAACAGCCTTGACGTCAAACGGACGCGAACGCAGGGCCACTCCTGGAGCTTTCGGTCAGAATGCCCAGGTTTACTTCTCAGCAGACCTGTGTCTGTCACCCTGGCATCAGCTCCATCATCTCACTGGGAACATCCACTCCTAGGATCTACAGTGGGCTTTGCACGTGGCAATTCCAGGGAAGATGCGTTGTTCTCCTCTTTAAAAGGACCGACCTGGGACTTGCCTGCTGGTCCAGTGGTTAAGGCACTGAGCTTCCAATGGAGGAAGGGCAGGTTCGATCCCTAGTTGGGGAACTAAAAGCCCACATGCAGCATAGCCAGAAATAATTTAGAAGGACAGACCTAAATCTGTGCTAATGTGGCTAATGGAAAAAGCAGAGCCTGTGTTTTAGGGGTTTGCCATTGACGATAAAGAACCGTTTACATTCTGTCCAGAACTTAGTGGGTCTAGGCGGGTAAAGAACAGACCGGGCGTCCAAAGCCCCCTTGCTGACCATCTGCTCTGCCACCTGGAGCAGCCACCACTGTATCTTGGTGACCCTACTTCGAAAACAGTTCTTGAATCCACTTGCTTCTCTCTGTCTCACGCCTGAGCCACATCACCCTCACCTGGATCGCTACAGAACCCCCGCTCTGTCCCCACAGAGGAGCAGAGTGATGTTAACAGAACCTTCCACGGCTCTGAGTGGGGTGGGTTCACGAAGCCCCGGGACCAGCCCTGTGGTCTCTGCGCCCAGCGGCTCAGTGAGCCTCCAGGGCCTTGGCCTCTGCACCCTGGGGGCCTGTCTTGGGTTCCTCTGCCCAAAAGCCTCCTCTTGTGTCCTCCCTTTAGCCCACTGTTCCCCATGAGCTGAGGCCTGCATGTCTTTACTTCTTGGCTCAAGTTCACTTCTGCCCTGGCCCCAGGCGGGGCGAGGTCACGCCTCCGGCCCTTCACCGCCAGCCCAAAACTAGCCAGCTATCTCCTGCCTCCAGGCACAGACTGCAGGTTGGGTCACCGCTGGATCCCAAGCCCTTGCTCGGAGCCTGGCAGCCAAGAGGCCAGCTGTCAGCACTTGCTAAACCAGCGGGCCCCAGCGCCAGCTGTCGAGCGTGGGTGCTGCACCAGGGGAGCTCGAGGCCTTTGGGGCTGAAGAGCCTCTGTTTCCATGAGCTTCTGACTTTGCGTGCCTTGGGAAAAGAAAGCATGATATACTAAAATTGCAAAACGGTTTTGCCCAGCGCTGATGGTACAAATGAGGTGCCCAGAAATAAATGTGTGCTTCTGTGACGTACCATCAGGAGCAGGGAGCGAAGTGGAAATGTGGGCTCTGCAGGCACCCCTTTTCCACATCACAGCCTGGGGTTCAGTTTTACTTGTGGGGATGTCGCCGGTGGTCCCAGTGGTTAAGAATCTGCTTTCCAATGCAGGGGACTCGGGTTCAATCTCGGGCTTCCCTGGTAGCTCAAGTGGTAAAGGATCTGCCTGCAATGCAGGAGACCCGGGTTTGATCCCTGGGCCAGGAAGATCCTCTGGAGGCGGGCATGGCTGCCCACTCCAGTATTCTTGCTTGAAGAACCCTATGGACAAGAGGCGCCTGCCGGGCTACAGTCCATGGGGTAGCAAAAGAGTCAGACACGACTGAAGCGACTGGTTCAGTCCCTGGTCTGGGAACTAAGAATCCCACATGCCACGGGGCAACTAAACCTGTGCCACAACTAGAGCAGCCCGAGCCACAACAAAGATCTGTGTGCCACAACTAAGACCTGAGGCAGTCAAGTAAATAAATATTAAAACACGTTCTACTTGTAACAAATTTAATGATTTAAATAAGCATTCGCATTCTAGCTGCCTTCGAGTCAGCGACTTGAACTGCACTAAATCTGATTCATTAATTCATCACCATAACTACAGAAATAAAAGTGTGGCCTCGAAGCTTCCCATTCACGTGGGCAGGCAGTCTGGAGAAGAAGGAACACAAGACACACAGGGGAGTGTGAGTATATGACGGGCAAAGCTGGCTCTGTTTGGAGCTCTGACAGTTGGAGGACAAGGGTTTTTCAGCCCTGTGATACTCCATCTGGATGCTGGTGTCTCTTCTTCCACAATCTACACTGACTTAAAAGGCCCAGAGGAGGAGATACCATCTGGGCAGGGTATCCTCTGGTTGTTGGATGTCCGTGAGAGAGACAGGTTCACTTGGGTCCAAGGAGACAAGTCTCATCTCCAAATGGGATCCGAATTACTGTCATTACATTATTTTCTCATCAGCGCAAAGAGGTAAACAGTATCACTGGCTTCCAGAGAATAGAGAGTTGCTGCTGCTTTAAAGAGGGTGATGGCTTGGGACTGCCCTGGTGGTACAGTGGCTAAGACTCTGAGCTCTCAGTGCAGAGGGTCTGGGTTCCATCCCTGGTCAGGGAAGTAGATCCTACATGCTGCAACTAAGAGTTCACATGGCGCAACTAAACATCTGACATGACGCAACTAAGACCTGGCACAGCCAAATAAATAATATAAAGTAAATATTTAAAAAGAGAGAAGGTAATGGTTTAATGTCATCTCCTTGGCTACTGATGACATGGAATCACCACAACGACTTAATCCTTCCAAGAAGCTGACATGAATGAAGCTACAGAAGCATCCTGTTTAGATCAAGGAGACGCAGCTGAGAGACGCAGACAGTCTGGAGGAAGGGATGGAATCGGTCTTGGGAGGGTGAATTCAGCATCTCTGAGGCACTATGGGATTCAGAGACATGAAGGAGCATTCGTGACCCCTCCTTGAAAGGGTCAGCGCGATGGATGAAGGGAAAAAAGCAGGCGTCTGCTGCAGATGAATAATGCATCCGGCTTGAGCAAAGGCACTCAGGCCCCCTCAGCTGTGTCAGCCAGTAATGGGAGGGTGATATCCATAAAGCGTGGTTGGCAAAACACTGCACTTTTTGGGTCAAAAGGGCACATACTACACGTTGTGGGCTCTTTGTACTGCAGCTTTGTGTCTCTAGGCAATCCCGTTTCTTCTCCCAGTGTTACCAGGAGCTGTCGGCAATTTTACAGTTATTTGCTTGGTCAAAGGCAGCGTGGCCTGCACATGGGCCCTCTTCTCCCCTGGGAGATGTGGTCCTTGCTGCGGAGGACTACGTTCTGGCCCGGGTAGCAGTCAGAGGGCAAGCCCACCCTCCGCCCACGTCTTCCCCCTTGGGCATCTCAGAGTGGGCCCACCTGTGGAACCAGTTACCTTCATTGTATTTGGAGGTTAGGCCACATCCATGTTTTTCCCCCCTTTGGCAAATTTACTAGGAATTGAATTTCTGTGAATTTACTGTTTGCTCTACATGTTCAAAAACTTAACACTTGAAAAGGGCCGAGTTCTATAAAGGTGGGCACCTGGCCGCGATGGCTCCCCACGGTGGGGAGGGACAGTAACATCATCTCCTGGTGATGACATGCTCTCCGTGACGGTTCTCAGACATGAGGACCCCGAGCTTGCTGGGTCTGCTCTGTCTTGGCCTGAGGACAAATGGCCTGTCAGTAGCTCACGTCCAGTTTTCAACTTAACTCAAAACTAATGTCCCTTCCTCCCTTTCAGGGCTTTACTGTATAAATGATGACATTAGGATCTTATTTATGGAACTGTCTCCGGTCACAGGAGCACAGAGTGCTTTCCCATCACTTATGTCACTTCGCACACACCCCTCTGGGGAAAACCAGGAACCTCCTACCCACAAGCGAAAGGGCAGTTCGAGAAATGCCGCACCTGAGCCTTACTACTCGCCCTCGGGGCCTGTGTGTGGATCTCAATTTCGTTCAGGGATTCAGATGCTCTCCACAAAGCACGTGTCTTGCAGTGCTCTGTGGCCGAGGGGGAAAGGAGCACTATCCTTCGCAGCAGCATCTTGGCTGGGAAGGGATGCAGTGTCCACCGCCTCCCCCCACCCCTGGCAGACCACCAGGATGGGCCTGGAGCACCACTGCTCATGCAGGCAGGATTCACCACTGTCTACACTCAGGTAAGACAGTCAACAACCGAGAAGGCTCTGCTGTCCAACCAACACAGCAGAAAAACTCACCAACAAATTCTGCTTTTTTTTTGTTTTGGCCACACTGCTTGATCCCTACCAGGGATTGAACCCCGTGCCCCCTGCTTTGGTAGTGAAGGGTCTTAACCACTGTCCCGCTGGGGAAGTCCTGAGTCTTGCTCTTAATACCAGCCACGGTTTCCAGGAAGCTGGGCAAGGGCGTTCTGGGCCTAGCCAGCCTTTCTTTGTAAACCAGCCAGGCAGCACAGGAAGAGAGGATGAGGTACTGTCATATGATGCATGCATCCTGATCCTTGGCCTGTACCCAGTCCAGGAGCCAGGGCCACATTCCCTGTCTCCTCGTCCAAGGCCAGGCTCACAGGAGCCCTCTGGGGGCCAAGTCAGCATGGAGCCTGTTCTGGGGCCACCAGCAGTGCCTCGGCTTGGCCACCAGCAGGCAGAACCGGCCTTGGGACTCTAGTGGCGGAGGCACTTGAACTAGATTCATCTTATCCCCCTTTAATCAGGTACCTTGCTTTTGCTTTGACGTCTCTCCTAGGCACTCAGATCTTGCCTACATTCTCCTCTCGAGGCACAGCCCCGATCGTGTCATATCCCTCTGACGTTCTTGGGGTCCAACTCCACGTTCCCAGAGGCCCTGCCTGCCAGCTGCCTCCCCTCAGCTTCCCCCGGCACACCTATGCTGCTGCCCTCTCACCCTCAGCGTCTGCCCCGCTCTCCACCCCAGCACGGGGCCTCTGCACACCAGTCCTGCAATCTACACTGCTCCTGGCAAACCACCGCCCACCCGTCTGCGCCCACTCTTCCATGTCTGCACTCCTTCCCGCATTACGAACGAGCTTCGGATACTTATCTACAGCTTCCCGAGGGTGCCAAGTGGGGAATCTCAACAAGAATTACAGAGCATTAATAAAAAAGTGCTGCCACGGTGCTGATTCAAACATGACCTCATCCCGTAATTTCTTCACATGCCAGAGCAGTATTTTAAAGTATCCCTGGACCACACTCCTTAGACTAAAAGAAATGGAGTATCTTTGTTAGGGAAGGGTCTTGCCATTTAAAAATGGGACATTTCTTAGTTCCTGGGTGATCGAAAGTAGACCTATCTTTTTTGCTCGACACAAAGCTTGTGGAAATAGGGTACTAATTTTAGAATCTGAAAAAAAAAATAGCACACCCAGTACTCACGTGGTGCTGTGAATTAGTTATAACAAGCTATTTTAGATTCTAGTCATGAATAAGTTATAACCTGTTCACATCTGGTTCTCAGGCCGTGAACCGTCAGAAAGACAGGAACCCGGCTGCCTCTGCAGGTGCTTGGCAGGGCCTGGGACCCAGCAGGAGCCGCCTGGCTCTGTCCAGACCCTCGGTGTCCAAGCCTTTTGTGCATAAGGACCTCTGCGGCTTTTCTTGTGGGAACTCTCTGTGCGGCTCTGGTGTCCTTTAGCTGAAGCACTGTCATGGTGAATATGAAGGTTGGCCAGAGGACAAAGGTGGTGAGTGTCATGATGAAGTGTAAGAGGAGAAGAGATGGTTTCCAGCCTTGAGGTGGTGCCCTAAGTAGATTCATGCCCTTAGGAAAGGCTGAGGGTGGAAGAGACCTTCAAAACCAACTATTCTGTATTTCAACACCTCTGTGTTTCAAGGTCAAGAACCTGCGGCCCAAAGAAGATTTGCTTAGCTCAGTGGGATTAAAAAAAGAGCAGAATGGCAAAAGTTGTGAGGTGCTGGAGTGTTTAGGGGTTAAATCTAACCCTATCTTGTCACCGAAACCATTGTAATATCTAACTTAAAGAGCCAGTCCCAGTGCTGGGATTTTGCTGGTAGTCTAGTGGCTAAGAGTCCAAGCTCCCAATGCAGGGGGCTCGGGTTCAATCCCTAGTCAGGGAACTAGATGCCACATGCCACAACTAAATATCCTGCATGCCTCCATGAAGACTGAAGATCCCATGTGCTGCAACAAAGACATGGCAAAGCCAAATAATACATAAAAAGGGTTAAGTGCTCAATGCAATCACATACGGTGTCTGGCACGTAGTAAGTCCTCCATAAACATTAGCTATATTATTTTGTGTAAATGTTGGTCAATATATAAATATTGTTTACTTGGTCCCACACTAGAATATGATGTTTCCTGAACATCATCTAAGTTTGAAAATGAGCTAGCAAAGGATTCCAGTTCCTTCCAAAGAGGAAAACATAAAAGCAGACGGGGCATTTTCTGATGGCCTTTTCCATTTTCACTGGAGAGAAGCCATTTAGGGAAGTGAATAGAGACAGGCAAGCAGAGCCAGGCACCCTAAGGGACAATAAAACCTACTTCCTACTTTGAATCAATCTATAGTACTCTACAAGAAGCTACAAGAAGGTCGAAGGCTAATTAGGCCATCAGCGCTCAATCCAGGATACCTGCTTGTAGGAAGGGAAACTTACCATCTCTGAGAAGTGAATCCTGATGTTATTCTGCATTCACAACCATCCTGGATAAAGACATTGCTGTGAGTTGCATGACCCTGTCGTTCCTACTTGCACGTATTATTTAAGAAATTCAACCGATAAGTTATCTGAGAGTCCTCAAGAGTTGGGGCACCAAGAAAAAAGACGGCATTTCAAGGAGACGAAAGCATTCAGCAGCCACTCCAAAAATAGTCTGATAAAAGGAAGGAACACCATTAAAAAGTGGAAGCAAAAAAGACACTGAAGATAAAAGGTGCAACTCTTTTTTAAAGTGACAAAAAATCTTGTTTGTTAATCGTTCTTAATGAATTGGGATATTTTTAAAAACTAATACAACAGGTAGGTCGAGAGCTTAGCACACCAATCAGAACCTTGGATTCCAATTCCACGTTCTAACTGTAGCCTCTGCCTGCCCCTACTGTGTCCTCCCGTGACACAGGGAACAGTAACAGTACTTACAAGACATAGCGACTGGGGGGTGTCTCCAATAAAGCACTTAACCTACGTCTGGGCTACTGTGATAAAGTGGTAACTGAACTAAATTTGCACTCATCCACATGAGTGGAAATTGGGTGGAGATATTTTGTGGGTGGCTGTCTAGGTGGCTAGTGCATATCATCTTTTAATAGATGGTCTGTAAGCTTCCCAGGTGGCACAGTGATAAAGAATCCACCTGCCAATGCAGCAGACGCAAGAGATGCAGGTTCAATCCCTGAGTTAGGGAGAGCCCCTGGAGTAGGAAATGGCAACCTGCTCCAGTTTCTTCTTGCCTTGGAAAATCCCATGGACAGAGGAACCTGGTGAGCTACAGTCCATGGGGATGCAAAGAGTCAGATGTGACTAAGCACACAAAGCTTCTTTAATGATGAAAATATATTACTTTATAGTCAGAGAAAAATATAAAGCAGTGTCTCTTAAAAAAACATAACCACTAACTATCCACTAGCAAAGTGGTGTCATATGTTTTAATTATGCTGTTTCAGGGTAGTCTTGGATTGCTTTACCAGAATGGAGAAAAATTGATGGGAGGGCAGTTTTTATAAAAGCAACAGTTTAGTGTCCCTGAGACATGCAGAAAATGATTGTGACAAGCCCTTGAGGACCTCCCCACCCCCGTGTATTATACCTTCCTGTAACTCTGACATTATCCATCATAAAATATAAGGCCCATCAATAGTTCTTGAGTCATTGACAGCCATTTCCTCCTTGAAAGAATGCACAGCCTAACATGAAAGCTGTAATAGATGTGATTAGAGGGATCTGCAATTAGGCGGGGAAATACGATACGTGGTCGTCTGGGGAGTCTGCAGTCACTGGAGGCCTACACGATGGATTTATGAACCATGTTTCTCTGCAGTCTGATTAGCTCATAGTTTTGGGGAGGGGGGCAGGTTGGCCATCTGTGTAAAAAATCATGTCAAGTGTCTGTACACTGGTAGGGGCTCGGCCCTTCTGTGTGAAAACATCTCAGGAAGAAAGTAGGTCTGTGTTTCAGGTTGTCTAAAAGGCCCTCCAAGTGGGCAGCACAGGCCGGGTAAAGACAAGCACATGCACTCCCATAGTCTGAAGCCATACAGTATCTTCCAGGGGTGCCTGGGGCCTCCTGGAAAACTGGGTGACTTCATCGCTGCAATCCTCACCCACTGCGGCAGACCCCATACCAGGAGGCAGGGGCATCAGCACCCCCCCAACACACCCCCCCAGCCAGGAGGGGCTGCCCTCAGGACATCATGTCAGCACACAGCTCAGTGCTTCTTGTCTCAGGGAAGGTACTTCTAAGGAAGGAGGTGGCCAAGGCTGGCCGAGCTGTGATGGCGCCACCCGGCCCTTCCTGTCCTCCTCCTGCTCTTTCTGGGCAGCCTCCAGCTGACTTCCCCTGAGGATGACCCAAATAGCTTCATTTCAGAAGCTAGAGCAGAAAACATTTGCAACTAAATAGAGATGCCATTCGTGAGCTTCTGACAATCTTGTGGTTGAGCCAACAATCTAGGGACATATAAAACCTCATGGCTCACCACACACCTAGTTCTACCTAGTGATATTTGCCTTTAAATGGAAAGGAAAATTAGCAGGTCATATCTGATGACTGGTTCCATTTCTACATCCGACTGTGATTACTGCAGATTTTAATTGTCTGCGGGTTGATAACTCTAAGCTATGGTGACCCAAATGCCAAACTGTCTTTTCATACTAATGAAATAGGAGATACTTCTTAAATCTTACTACTTGATGATCACTATCCTAAACTGTATCTCCGAGGCTGAGATGTGTTCAAGTGAACACTTGCTGTAAAAAAAAACTCTCTCTGTGTGTGGTTTGCCAAACAGATGAACCATTTTAGTGGATTTAGCTGATAGGGTTTTTCTTTTATCCATCTTGTGGGCCTGACTAGTAAGAGTATAGGTTTTAAGGAAAGAAAGGCATCATTAATCAAAGCTCTATAAACTTTAATTTAGCCATACTTTTCTTTTATTACTTACAATAAAGTAAACAAGTCAATTGTTTCAGTAGTGCTAATAGAACATATTTAGGCAAACTCTCACTGGGTGCCTAAGAAAATGACCACTGATATATAAAAGCACAAGCCTTTATCCTTGTGAATATCCTGAGATATGCAGATGATATCACTCCAATGGCAGAAAGCTCAGCAGTGGCCACAGGACTGGAAAAGGTCAGTTTTCATTCCAATCCCAAAGAAAGGCAATGCCAAAGAATGCTCAAACTACCGCACAATTGCACTCATCTCACACGCTAGTAAAGTAATGCTCAAAATTCTCCAAGCCAGGCTTCAGCAATACATGAACCGTGAACTTCCAGATGTTCAAGCTGGTTTTAGAAAAGGCAGAGGAACCAGAGATCAAATTGCCAACACCCGCTGGATCATTGAAAAAGCAAGAAAAACATCTACTTCTGCTTTATTGACTATGCCAAAGCCTTTGACTGTGTGGATCAAAATAAACTGTGGAAAACTCTTCAAGAGATGAGAATACCAGACCATCTGACCTGCCTCTTGAGAAACCTGTATGCAGGTCAGGAAGCAACAGTTAGAACTGGACATGGAACAACAGACTGGTTCCAAATAGGAAAAGGAATATATTGTCACCCTGCTTATTTAACTTGTATGCAGTGTACATCATGAGAAACACTGAGCTGATGAAGTGCTGAAGCACAAGCTGGAATCAGGATTGCCAAGAGAAATATCAATAACCTCAGATATGCAGATGACACCACTCTTATGGCAGAAAGTGAAAAAGAATTAAAGAGCCTCTTGATGAAAGTGAAAGAGAAGGGTGAACAAGTTGGCTTAAAGCTCAACGTTCAGAAAACTAAGATTATGGCATCTGGTCCCATCACTTCATGGCAAATAGATGGGGAAACAGTGGCTGATTTTATTTTTGGGGGTTCCAAAATCATTGCAGATGGTGACTGCAGCCATGAAATTAAAAGATGCTTACTCCTTGGAAGGAAAGTTATGACCAACCTAGATAGCATATTAATAAGCAGAGACATTACTTTGCCAACAAAGGTCTGTCTAGTCAAGGCTATGGTTTTTCCAGTAGTCATGGATGGATGTGAGAGTTTGACTATAAAGAAAGCTGAGCGTTGAAGAATTGATGCTTTTGAACTGTGGTGTTGGAGAAGACTCTTGAGAGTCCCTTGGACTGCAAGGAGATCCAACCAGTCCATCCTAAAGGAGATCAGTCCTGGGTGTTCATTGGAAGGACTGATGTTGAAGCTGAAACCCCAATACTTTGGCCACCTGAAGTGAAGAGCTGACTCATTGGAAAAGACCCTGATGCTGGGAAAGATTGAAGGTGGGAGGAGAAGGGGACGACAGAGGATGAGATGGTTGGATGGCATCACCGACTCAATGGACATGAGTTTGGGTAAACTCTGGGAGTTCATGATGGACAGGGAGGCCTGGCATGCTGTGGCCCATGGGGTCACAAAGAGTTGGACATGACTGAGTGACTGAACTGAACTGAAGAGGGTGAAGGAAGAGAATGAAAAAGCTGGCTTAAAACTCAATATTCAGAAAACTAAGGTCATGGCATCCAGCACCATCACTTCCTGTAAACAGATGGGGAAAAAGTGGAAACAGTGACAGATTTTATTTTTCTGGGCTCCAAAATCACTGTGGACAGTGACTGCAGCCATGAAATTAAAAGACACTTTCTCCTTGGAAGAAAAGCTATGACCAATCTAGACAGCGTATTAAAAAGCAGAGACATCACTTTGCCAGCACAGGTCTGTCTAGTCAAAGCTGTGTTTTTTCCAGTAGTCATGTATGGATGTGAGAGCTGGACCATAAAGAAGATAGAGCGCTGAAGAATTGATGCTTTTGAAATGTGGTACTGGGGAAGACTCTTGAGAGTCCCTTGGAAACTCTCAAAGAGATCAAACCAGTCAATCCTGAGGGGAATCAACCCTAATGTTCACTGGAAGGACTGTTGCTGTTGCTGAGGTTGAAGCTCTAATACTCTGGCCACCTGATGAGAAGTGCTGACTCACTGACAAATACCCTGATGCTGGGAAAGATTGAGGGAAAGAGGAAAGGGGATGACAGACAATGAGATGGTTGGATGGACATGAGTTTGAGCAAACTCAGGGAGATGGTGAAGGACAGGGAAGTCTGTTGTGCTGCAGTCCATGGGATTGCAGTGTTGGATGTGACTTAGCAACTCAACAACAACAATCCTTGTGCTGTTCTAGAAAGCTCTGCCCAGTCCCAGTCCTGTCGTCCTTTGTTGTTGTTCAGTCATGTCCAACTCTCTGCGACCCCATGGACTGCAGCATGCCAGGCTCCACTGTTCTCTGTGTCATTGTGGACAGCATTATAAGTGAGCTAGGCAATCAAGCAAAAACAAGTCACCTCCCAGCTTGCCCTTCTACAAAATGGGCCTACATGGGTTATTTCCAACAAGTTTAAAGGATAGTAGAGATCTCTGAAATCATTAAAACAGACCAACAATAGTCAAGTCAGTGACTAAAGGCACCAGGGCCAAGCATTCAGTTTCAGTAATTACATATCCTCTGGTGATCACTAATAAAATATTTTTATGGGACTTTTTTTCTTAAACACACTTTTTTTTTCTTTTTTTTAAATTATTTTTTATTGGAGTATAGTTGCTTTACAATGTTGTGTTAATTTCTACCACATGTGTGCAAAGTCACTTCAGACTCTTTTTGACCCTATATACCATAGCCCACCAGGCTCCTCTATCCATGGGATTCTTGAAGCAAGAACACTGGGGTAGGTTGCTGTGCTCCTCCTCCAGGGGAACTTGCTGACCAAGGGGTGGAACCCACGTCTCTTACGCATCTCCTGCACTGGCAGGCGGGTTCTTTACCACTGGTGCCACCGGGGAAGCCCAGTTTCTACCGTACAGCAAAATAAATCAGCCATTAATTTACATATATCCTCTCCCTTTTGGACTTTCTTTGCATTCAAGTGAGTTCAAATAGTTTTAAAAGAAGATAAACTTATTCTTTTAAAAAAGGCATTTACCTAGATCTTCATTCCCTAGAGCCTTTTTGACTGGTGCAGCATGTCCACCTAAGGTTGCTTGACCTCTTGACTGTCTATCTACTGAGCTGGCAGGTCTGATTACCCACGTCTTCAGAAGTGTCCTTTCTGTGAGTTTCCTGTGCTATGTAGAATAAACGAGGCACGTTTACTGATGACATTTAGGGCCTCTCTCATGGAGTTCTTTCTACTCACAATGATTCTTTATTGTGTCAGGGATCAGGAGAATTCTCAGAATCCCATATTCCAGTTCTTTAGTAGGTTGGTCATTGAGTTCCAGGGGGAGAAGAAAAACTCTGCACAAAACACTGATCTACTAAGTAGGTCTGGCATTTAAAACAAACAAGCAATGCTGAGATCCGGATGAAGCTGACGCATGTGAGAACGAGGCAAGGGAGGCAGGTGCTGTGCAGGTAATTTAGGGTTTGTCTTTGCAACAGAATTTGGCTCATTTTAGATAAATAAGCCATCGGTATGAGCCATTATCCAGGAGAAATAAATAAAAACAAAGAAAGGTAAAATAAGAGGAAGGGCCACTGTATTTCATAGATCATCTGTCAGCTGTGGGAGGAGAGGAGGAGGAATTGGGGAAAGAAAACAGTCACTGCATTGTATATTCATTTGAATTTTCCAGAGAAGGGGATGCAATTCAGTATTTTCTCATTCTTCCTCTCCTTGACCTTGATGCTATTTTCTTGTGTCCCTTTTTCTATTTGTACAACGACCTTTGTTTTGTTTTCCTTTCACATTTGACCTCATGCTTCCTCCGTGGGGTTAATAATAATCCTCCATTCATGGCACTCTTTCAGGGCTCACTTGACCACTTTTAATAATAAGCATAAGATGTAGCCACATGTTTGTGTTTTTAAAAATACTTATTTGGCTGTGCTAGCCAGGTCTTAGTTGTTGCACGTGGGATCTTCCATCTTAATGTTGCAGCATTAGGACTCTTGATTGTGACCTGTGGGAACTCGTTCCCTGACTAGGGATTGAAACTGGGCCCCCTGCATTGGGAGCATGGAGTCTTCATCACTGGACTGCCAGTGAAGTCCCTGTATCCACATTCTTGGAACTTGGCAATTCTGGTTTAGAGTGCCCAGATTTTCCATTTGAAGTCCAAAATTCTTGGGTGTTTCAGCTTCTTCTGGTTGGACCAAAATATGGTGGAGTCTATCGGTCATTTGGGAGCTGGTGGAATTTGTTTTTCCTCCCATTTTTTTTCGTAACTGGATGGTCGCCCTGGATCATGTGCGGCACTTCTTTTGCTGGTTGTGGGAGGGTGTGAAGCAGCTCCTGTTTCAGTGAAAACAGATGCCCAGAGATGCTTTTCCACTAGCTTTACTCTGCTTTTCTAGGGGGTGACCACTGCAGAATGAAGGGAGCTTGCAGACAGTGATGGTGTCGGTGACAGTCTGTTCCGTCTCCCCCAGCTCTGGCCCGACACAGCCTCTGGGTTGGTCTGAGGCACTTTGGGCGAGAAAATACTCAAAGGCATTTTTTAATCGTGTAAAGCTGAACATCATTCACAAAAAGTCATTACGGCTATTATTTACTGTTTATGTGCCAGGATCATAGATAACCACATAATTCTTTTTGAAAAAGATTTATCTGGCTGTGCCAGGTCTTAGTTGCAGCACACAGGATCTTCAGTTTTTGCTGCGGTATGTGGGATCCCTGTTCCTTGAGCAGGGATCAACCCCCCCACCCCCGCATTGGGAGCATGAAGTCTTAGCCACTGG
Source organism: Odocoileus virginianus (assembly GCF_023699985.2). Classification (NCBI taxonomy): domain Eukaryota; kingdom Metazoa; phylum Chordata; class Mammalia; order Artiodactyla; family Cervidae; genus Odocoileus; species Odocoileus virginianus. Next base: position 48,293,885 of record NC_069685.1, on the reverse strand, counting down.
ATCTCCAGGAAAGTCCCTTTTTCTTTTTAAGGAAGGGGAAACTCTGCTAACACTTTTAAAATCAGGAAAGATCTTACCCTTAGCTTAGAATTTTGTTGAGCTGAACTGTAAAGCACTCAAGGATAAGATTTTACCAAGATGTAAAATCCTGTTGATGGTGGTCTGCAGAGGGGAGCTGTACTTGAGGATGAGCTACAGTGATGCAGCAGGTAGGGATGAACCCCCGGGCTCTGGATCCAGAGCTTGTTGGCCTCGGCTTGAATCCTGGCCCTGCCACTTGTTAAGTCTGGGCCTTTGGATGAGTTATGTATAAACTCCCTGTGCCTCACTTTCCTTATCTGCAAGATGGGAAAACAGTATCTACTTTAGTCATGTGGTTGTGAAGATTAAATGAGTTAATCTAATGAGCCGCTATCCAAGAGAACTTCTTGCGGTGGTAGAAATCCTCTCTTCTCTGCTGCCCAACAATGCGGCCACCCGCCACATGAGCCCCAGGCACACAGGTAGCTGGTATGTCTGAGAAAAGGAAGAGGTTGTTTTATTTATTTGGTTTGAATTACTTCAAGTTTAAGTTGCCCTACATGGCTAGGGAGGGCTTCCCTGGTGGCTTAGTGGTAAAGAATCCACCTGCCGACGCAGGAGATGCATGTTCGATCCCTGGGTTGGGAAGATCTCCTGGAGGAAGAAATGGCAACCTACTCCAGTATTCTTGCTTGGAAATCCCCATGGACAGAGGAGCTTGGTGGCCTCAGTCAGTCCATGAGGTCACAAAGAATCAGACCTGAGTTAGTGACTAAACAACAACGTGACTTGGAGCAACCATACTAGGCTTTACAGATTTAAAGCATTTACAACTGTGCCTGGAACTATGTGCTGTCTGCCATCACCACCCTGACACGGAGCACCAGGCATGCGTGTTCCCCCCGGCTCCCAGATAACACCACTGCAGAGTCTGCCGTGGCCTGCTGTCACTGTGCACTGCAAGAACACTTTAACAATTTTTAATACAATTTTTTAGAAGTTGACAGGTTGTATTCTCATTTTGATTCAGTTCAAGAAAATTTCTTTTTTTGGTTGCCCAGCATGCAGGATCATATTTCCCCAACCAGGGATTGAACCTACACCCCCTGAAGTGGAAGCATGGAGTTTTAACCACTGGACTGACAGGGAAGTCCCAACTATTTTGTCAGTATCATCATCCCATCCCATCTTGAGTCTTTATAGCACTTACCACTATCTAAAATTAGGTCATTTATTGATCTTTCTTACGGGACTAGAATACAAGCTCCATGAGAACAGGGCTTTCTCTCTGTCCTCCATGATAATACTAGCATTCAGAGCATGGAATGCCTCCCTCTGGTAATCTGAGCTGGCCCTTTAATAAGAAAGTGTTCTCTCCAGTTGAGAATTAGTGGTAATCTCAATCTCTGGTCTGACTCCCTCCCACCCCCTGCCACATTAGGTAGTGTATATTGTATTGGTGACATGAGAGGACTTGGAAATATCAATATTACCTTGTCGGGCATGAGGATAAGGCAGAGGAGGAAGCAGTCCTAGTTCATGTAGGCCTCTGGGAAGTTTGCAAATAAAAATGCCAGAAAACTCTCAAGCCACATACAAAGGAAATATAGTTTAATTTCAGTGGGAGGGAAAGGGGGGCTTGTTGAGGACGCTCTGCAGAGCCTGTGACATACAGGATCCCACTGGGCACAGCTTACTGACACCTGGACAGTTAGTTCTGTTAGGGGCCGACTGTGTGTGTTCGCCAGCACTGACACGGGCACAGTGCCAAACCCGAAAGGTGGCTCTGCCCATGGGAACTGAGCTGGTTTCATGCTTTCTCACCTCTCCAGTGGAGGCAGAAACTCAGAAATTCAGGAAATGCTCATGCCGAGCTTTGATGATGGTTTTTCTGGTCCGTGATGGAACGAGAGAAAAAGGGCAATGTGGTGACTTTTCCATAAGGCTAAGTTTATTTGTTCAGAGGGTGTCTTTATTTTCATTTTAGAAATTCCCCATTCCATGAATTCTGCAGGCCTAGAAACCATTTGAGGAACCAAGAGGTTTATGGTGATGGCCAGGAGCTTAACATCATCATCGTCTTTTTTTTTTTTTTTAATAATTCAGTATTATGGAAGTTCACTTTATTTAACTGGGTGCCTTGGGTCTTAGTCGCAGCACCTGGGATGTTCGTTGCATCAGGTGGGGCTTTTTGTTGCTGCACGTGGACTTGCCAGTAGTGGCTCATGAGCTTAGTTGCTCCAAGGCATGTGGTATGACCTCCCTGACCAGAGATCAAACCCGCATCCCCTGCATTGCAAGGCAGATTCTTAACCAGTGGACCACCAGAGAAGTCCTCTCAATTCTGTCTTCTGATTTTTCTTTTGAAGTTTAGGAGGCCCATTACAACAGGTTGAGCAGCTATGCTTCCTTTTACATATGCGCTGAGGTTAAAGGTCAAGCCAGCATATGTTCTGAAGTGCTCACTGTGTACTCAGTTCTATGCCTACAGCTTACCAGGGATGTAAGGCTCAGCTGCCAGAGTACAAAGAAAACAAAGTATAGTTAAATCCTTGTGAGGATGCCAAGTCAGGGGCCAGGGGAAGGGTAACCCAGCACACAGCACCTGGAGCTCTTTCTTATTTACCTGCCTGTCTACCGTATGAGGCTTTGTGAATCCCAGACACAAAATGTGAGGGCCACATCCCAATCATTTTAGTGTTCCTGGTACCTTACAAATCACCGGGCACGTGGAGCTGCCTAAGAAACGTCGAGTGGCTGAGGCTGCAGTGACCTAGGTGGTCTCAAGAGGCCGGGACTGAAGCTAACCCTCAACGATAGGCAGGGTTTACACAGGATGAGGTGAGAACGAAGTTTTGAGAGTCACTGAGAGACCACTATACTATCCCACATGGAAAGAGCATTCCAGCGAGTGGTGGAAAATAAAGTCAGGTAGAAAAGTGAGGGCTGGATTGAGCTGCTTATTAAAAGTCGCTCAGAAAAGCTGAGCTGGAAGAGAAAGGAAATGGGGAGAAAGTTGAGTTTTTACCCATTAGAGCCAAAGTGCTACCAGAGGGAATTGAATCTGGCGGGGATGATGCAGCAGGGAAGGGAGGGGACGGGAAGGGCAGCAGCCATCCAGCCTGAGGCGCCAGGGACTCAGGGTGAACAAGGCCAACGGCAGAACCACCTTGTACCGAGGGCTCACATGCCAGGCGCTGAGCTACCCTGAGCTACAAACATTCTGAGGATTAGAGAGCCTCCTCATCTCTAACAGGGCTAGCAAACAAGCTGAAGGGGTAAAATGAGTTCCTTAAAGTCACTACTAGCCAGGGTCTGGGTTGGGTTTCATCCCTCTGACTCCACAGCCACACCCTTAGGTGAACTCCAAGGTTCTTGGCAGGTGAAGGTGAAAAGCATGCATGCCCTATGGGGGCAGAAGATCCTTTGCCCCATACTCCACTTGTTAAAACTCTTCTGCTCTTTCCTTTTCCTATGTTTTAAGCTTCTCTAGTCTACTCTTTTTTTTTTTTCTTTTTTACTCTTTTTTGGCTTGGGCTAACCAGGAGAATACTAGTTGTTTTTTTTTTTTTTTTAATGAGTCGAGTGGACCATTTTTTAAAAGTCTTTGTTGAATTTGTTACAATATTGCTTCAGTCTTACATTTTGGTTTTTCTGGCTGCTACAGTGTGGGGTCTTAGCTCTCTGACTAGGGATCAAACTCACATCCCTGCATTGGAAGGCGAAGTCTTAACCATGGACCACCAGAAAGTCCCCAGTGCTGCTTCTTGATGCTCATGAAAAAAGCATGTTTCTTTGCTCCTAAAGTTGCAGAAAATTCTGGACTATTCTGGACTAAGAAGCTAATTCTATTAAGGAACCACAAGCTTACTCTGCTCTTCAGTGTGGAAATGTGTGTAAAGGTGTATACTTCTTTGGTTTATTATCAAACAAGTGTTTTAAGACATCTGGACTTCTGAGACTGTTGCCGACTCACTTAAAATGTAACTCCTAATTTCTAAAAGTTTGCTTTTCTAATTGTTTGCCTTACTTGATAATTTATCATCTTAGTAATACAATTTAAATCATTATCTCTGTTTTACTGACATAGAAAATTTTAGGGTTTCCTCATTGGTTAGAGGAGGGGCTTGGGATTTCTCTCTTCATACAGAAGGTTGAATTAAGTGTAGATTCTAACACTTTCTTTACTCAGATGGAGATTGAATCTGCCTGTTCAGATCAACAATTGGATGGCTAACCAGCCTGGGGAGGGGAGAGAGAGGAGGACGGGGATTCCTTCTTGAGACAAATACAGTCCAGCCAAGAGCACTGAAAGTAACACCCCTTGGGTCCTGTTGAGGAGCTGCTCTGCTTCTGCAATCTGACTGACCTGCTTGGAACACCCTCTATGGAAGGTTTTCTTCCTCAGAGAAGCTACACAGTCACTATTTTACAGCTGAGGCAAGAGACTATTGGTCGTTTTCGTCCAAAAAATACACAGCATAGGCATGTAAAATTTATGACTTGAGACATGTGAGGGCAATCAGAATTAGAGGGGGAGCATCCTCCTGGTGAACCCTATTTTTGAGTCTTACCAAGTCAGGCAGTGGTGCTCCCGGGGGAGACTGGCCAGGTCTGGAGACCTTGTGGGCTGTCACGGCCAGGAAGGGGCACTTCCGGCATCTGGTGGGTAGAGGTTGGGGTACCACTAAACAGCCTATGACACACAGGATGTCCCCCCTCAAAGCAGAATGTTCTTACCCCGAAGGTCACAGCACTGGGGTGGAGGCAGTCTAATCCGAGGAGGGCCTTTACCCCCTTCTGACTTGAGGTTTATCCTGCTCTCCTTTGGAGTTCTGGGATTGCTAGTAAACTGTGGGTGACGGAGCGCTCAGGAGGGACAGGTCCTAGCCACGCAGCCTCCTTCCTATAACAGAGGGTTCCTGACCTGGGAAGAGAGGCAGCCGTCAGTGAGACTACCAGGCTGCTGAGAGGGTTTCTCCACGCCTTCAACTCTTGGGAGGCAGGTGTGCACAAAGGCACTGCTTTACATATCTCACTGTTCTGCGTCAGGATATATGCATTCCCTTTTTCTTCCCACTTTTGCTCAGGAGAAAGGAGCTGTATGTAAAATTTGTATAAGAATATAATCATTTTCTTCCCATTATTGGAACAGTTTGAGATTTTGTTTTTCCTGTTTGAATGCTTCAGTGAAGTGGGAAATGGGGAGGGTGAATGTAAGATAATTCTGGAGGCCCCCCCCCCAAAGGGGACTCCAAATTTACAGTGAAAAAGCTGCATATTTCTGCAGACATTAAATGGATATATCCAAATTGACCCAACATACATTTTCAACAGGGGTCCTTTGATCTAAACATTCAGGGCACCCCTAGGAAATGTTGATGTTTAGAGGCTTTAATGTTTCTTGAATGCAAAGGAATTCCTGTTTTAAAGGAGACCACTTTTTGTTACTGTTTTTAGTCACCAAGTTGGGTCTGACTCTTTGCAACCCCATGGACTGTAGCCCACCAGCCTCCTCTGTCCATGGGATTCTCCAGGCAAGAATACTGGAATGGCTTGCCATTTTCTTCTACAGGGGATTGTCCCACCCCAGGAATTGAAACCGCATCCCCAAGCCCAGGAGACCACTAAATACTTGCATATATCTTATGAGGGTTCTAAAGACTCCTAAGAAATTTATGAAACCATACCCAAACTCTTAATCTTTCACATGTGGTGGCACTTTTAGAAAACATTTCCAGGCTGGGAGAAATGAAACTACAGGCTCCATGGCCACCAGGAAACCCTGTTTACAAAAAAGGGCCATAATTTAAACTTTGTAATTTACACAAATATACTAGAGAAGTTAAAGAAATGTATTGAGCTCATCATTTAAAAAATGGTCTTCTACTTGAAAAAGGTCAATTCCAAAGTACAATTACTCTGGTTATAAAAATTCCAGTTTAGAAATAAGATACAGGTGCAAACTGAAAAGCTACTTATCTTCTTTAAAAAGCTTCTGTATTAAGTACAGAAAGGTATTCCAACAGAACACAGAAGATGCATGAAGAATTACTAAAATACTCTTGGGGCAAACCCTTTCATACATTGTTCAGTGACTTTGGGGATGTAAATGAAGGTTCTGTTTCCCTCTGTTGGGGGATATAAAGTATCGCTGTGCAGTCTTTCAGTGGAGAAACCACCTTTCTCTGAGCACCTCTCTGAGCGAGGCACCCCTCAGAGGACAGCTGGGAAACGCCAAGTAAAACAGATGCAAACCCGGCCACTACTGGAGCTTACATTCCTGAGGCGGGAGGGACAGATGAGCCTACACATTATCAATTCATACCAAAAAAGCGGGCTTTCTGCCAGCAGGCTACATTAAACTGAAGTTGCTAAATTCCTTACCGACCATTATTTAAGAGTAGATAAAAAAAAAAAAAAGAGTAGATAAATCTAAACATGAGCATACAAGTAAAATGAACTATAATGTACTGAACTGTTATCTCTATCATTTGCTCTTAAAAACTCTGAGACAATATTACATTGTGTTAACCCATAAAACTGCTCTACTTCCATTAGCTGAGTAATTTTTTTTTTGAGTAATGTTTTAAGATGCCATACTTATCTGACAAATTCTTAGTATCAACAATTGCATTATCCTTTAATGCAACTTATGGTAATATTTATTTTCTAAAATCCCTAATTCTCTTTGGACTGATAGTGAAGCAGTTAGCTAACTTTTCTCCTCAAGATTTGTAAAGAAATTAAAATAGGGAAAACACACCTTATCACCTCAGAATTCCTGCGAACCATCTGCTCCATATTTGTTGTTGTTACTGTTTGGTTTTTAAATTTTATTTTTCAAATTCGAGGATAATTGCTTTACAATGTTGCACTGGTTTCTGCCATACAACAACGTGAATCAGCTGTAAGTATACACATGCTAGGTATTTTTGAGCACTTATTTTTAAAGCCCAAATTAAGATGGTAAAATCAATTGACATATAACTGGCTTCTGATATGTCCGATAACATTTGAAAACTACAATGTAAAATATCTAAATAATATATTGTCATTTAAATATACTGTTTAAATGTACCTTTAACCACATGTTTGGATGTATGGGTGAATCAAGGTGTATTAAAGTAAATCAGTAAAAACTTGTGCATAATTGAGGAGAGAAAACTAGTAGCTCAAAGAAAAGAACATTAGTCCCTGGAAGGGAGACGGTGCTCAACAAAGACGGATCTGTCTTCATTCTGCCTCTGCATGGTCTGTCCACAGACAAGATACATTGCTCTCGCTGCAACTGCAACATGTGACTCTGCTTTCCTTCTTACTGCTTTTTTTTTTCCTGATTCTCCTTCTGACTGTGGTCAATTGTGAAAATGGTGAGGGTGCCTCACTCGAGGAGGAACTCACATTTCTAACGGTCTTCATGTTACCCTATGTTGGAGCCATTTTGGAAACATTCTCCCTTTGATGAATAACACGGTCAAGGCTGTCTTTGGCCAGGCATCCTTTATGGACTGATCAGTCCCTCAGTCCCTCCTTTGTTGCTGTTTTCTGGCTTCCCTGGGCTTTCGTTGTGGAGAGTGGGCTCAGTTGCCCTGCAGCATGTGGGATCTTAGTTCCCTGACCAGGGACCAACCTGAGTGCCCTGCGTTGGAAGGCGGATTCTTAACCCCTGGGCCCCCAGGGAAGTCCCCGACTGGTCCCTTCTGGCAGCTCTTCGTCATGCAGTACTTGTGCCCGATCAGGTAACCCACGGTGCAAGGGCCTTTGGAAGCTGTCAGGGATCCCTGTAACTAGATATTTTGGCCTTCCCCAGGCAGCACCTTGGTAGCTCCTAAGGATTTAATTTTCTCATCTTGCTCCTGTGCCCCTGGCCTTGTACATGCACATGTAAAGGGCTGCAGGGATAATTCAGCAGGAGTGGTATGCTCCCATTTCAGCAGTTCAACAGAACTGTGTGAGCTACAATATGTGTCAGGCTCACATAGGCAGGAGGGCAGGGGCATGTAGACCAAGAGAGTGGCTTAGTTATCTCCCCTTTAGAGGGGTGGGATTTGTAAATATACTCAAATTTGTCTGATTCAAACAAGGAAAACGATTTTCATGTCACCACTTAGTAATTTCGCCAGATGTAGAGGGTACCCATGTACAAAGGGCTGACTCAAGGACCATCAAAAAGACTTCTAAAATATTTTATTTCTGGATTTGGCACTTTAAATGTGTCTATACTTATAACAGGGGTCTATAACTTACAGGTTGCATTGTAAATAAAGCTGTAAGGCCCTACACATTCACTGTATCATTCAGAATCAGAAGAGGCAGTTAATTGTCACAATGGAATTGTAGGAAAAAAAAAGAATAAGAAAACCTGGCAGGATTTTTCAGAACTGGACGGAAGCAGCCAGGAGCTCTACTTACAGGTTGTGAACACGAGAGCTTTAACAGACAAAAAACTGGGACCTTCGTCTAGAAAACTCAGTAGGCTATGAGACTTCTAAGATTTTTCTCTTTTAATGTGGACCATTTTTTAAAATCTTTATTGAATTTGTTACAGTATTGCTTCTGTTTTGCATGTTGGTTTTCTGGCCCTGAGGCATGTAGGATCTTAGCTTCCTGACCAGGGATCGAACCAGCAGCCCCTGCATTGGAAGGCAAAGTCTTAACCACTGGACCACCAGCAAAGTCCCTTATGAGATTTTTAAAGGCAGAATTTTAATGTGCTAGATGAAGCTGTGCTCTCTCACTGGGCAGTCCTGATAAAGGGCATCGAAGCATTTCATTCACAGGCCTAAGCAGCCTGGGTGATGAGGTTCTTTAAGGTTCAACAGTTCGCACTGCTGAACAGGTCAACCTTCCCACAAGGATTTATACTTCTGTGGGCCACTAATACTAATGTACCAAGCCCTCACATCATGTCTGGTGGAAAGAAACTGGCTCCAACTGCTTAACAACTCCTAACTTCACTCCGTTTTCCTTTGAGGTTCAGAGATGGATAATCTGCTTCTCACTTAAGTTTCAAACTCAAGATGAAAAGCCACCCAGAAACGTCCTATGGGCCTCTGGGCCTACATGGGAAGGCCCCCTGCTGTGCCCATAGCCTGCTGGTGGGTAAAGTCAAGGTGCCGTTCCAGACTTAGTCAATGAGGATCAAACTGCTGAGTTCCATTCTACAACTGAATGAGCCACAAGAACACCGCTGAACACACAGCATGCTCAACCTGTCTTCGGGAACGTCTCACCTCTGGCCATATTTGTTCCAATTTAGATTCTACCCACCCACTCCCAACCCCCCACAAAAACCCCATGTCTTTGCCCTCAAACAGTAACGTTGCACTTTGCTCATCTCTGAACCAGGTCCTAAAACCACAGCCACTATACTGAGAAGTCTCTTTCTGTTGAAAACTGATTCCAGCACTTTCTTGATGGGAATGAATTCCCCACTTGTGTGTGAAACCCATCACACAATTCAGAGGCCTAGAAGGATGACCTATCTTTTCCCTCTGTTATCAAAGACTATGTCCTACCTGCCTCCCCCAGCCCTCCCCCTATCCAGTGCAATAGGACATGTCAGTGAGCAAGTATCTCAATGGCTGAAAGCTGCTGCTCTGTTCCCCAGGGATTTTCTAGTCCGCTCACCATGATTCAACCAAAAGATAAAGATGACTCACTATCAAAGACAAGGATTGACCCCTCCTTGAAAAGGACAGGCTCTGCCTAATAACTTCTGCTATATTCCCAGAACAGAAAATTTAAAAAATAGCAAAGCCTTTCTTCATCTTTCTCATCAATGTGCAAGACAGATATTTCTAAAAACTGGATCTATTCCCACATGCCACAGCCACTGAGGGAGACGTGACACCAGTGTCCTTTACCTGAGTTGATGCTTGTGATAGATGGAGAAACGGGGGCTCCTTCGATGTCTGGAGTGTGGCAGGAACCTCATCACATACACTCATCATTAAGAGAAATTACATTAGAAGCCATTAGAAAAATATGGCAGCCTCTGGATGATTAAGCCATGACAGGGATGGAACTGTACCTTGGGGAGCCAGTGTTTTCACAGTGAGGTTACACTAAAGGTGGCTCTTTCAGAGTGTGGGGCCACTCATTTCCAGGTGGACTGTGTGACTTTAAGAAAATCAGTACTGCAATAGTCCTGGGAATTAACATTAATATGTGGCAGCAATGTCACATAAGAAATGGCCTCAGATGGACTTTCCTGGTGGTCCAGTGGCCAAGACTCCCAATGTAGGGGGCCCAGGTTTGATCTCTGGTCAGGGAACTAGATCCCACGTGCAGAAACTAAGACGCAGTGCAGCCAAGCAAATAAAAAATAAATGCCTCATAAATCCTCTTACCTATGTAGTAAATAACAGGGGTTCAGCCTGTATTGAGAAACATGGTGGGAAGAACTCTGAAGAGCAAAGGATCATGGATCTTACATGGGTCTAAATGTAACATCTTAAGTGTTGTCAAAGAGGCAACAGAGAGAAAGATTGTAGCAGCAGAATATTGTATGCCTAGAATTCGATTATTAACAGCATTCTTCTATTTTGTTTTCTTTATTGTAGCTTTTAGCATCTCAGGCTTGTTCTTGTGTGCTAGCTGATTGAAGTGCACCGCTCACTCCTGAGATCAGCTAGTAGGAAGGATCTCGAAAAGAGGACAACACTTATTCCCTCTTCCATTACAGGCCCAGAGGAGTAGAGAATTCTTGCTTCACATGGTTATTTCTGATAAAGTGGTATACAGGGATAATCATAAAAGTATCCATTTGTCTGCTCCCCAGTGTAGAAACTCATGTAAAAACATAAACTCTGGTTTTCTGATTAACAAAAGCGTCTTTTAAGACATATGTGAGATGCCCTCAGAGATTATGGCGAGGTTCTGTAAAATATAACCTTTCACCTACAAAAAGGCTGCTTTCTAACTGGATGCCTTACTTGATTATTTGTTGTCCTGATCATAATATTTAAAACAGCATCTGCAATATTTTTTCCCCTCAAGGAATAAATCAATACTCGTAAGGTGTCCTTATTTGATTTTTTGGTTGGCCAGAAGAACTTGGTATTCTTCTCCTTTCCTTTCATGCATTAAGTATAAACAAACAGTGCATCTCTGGTTCAAGCAAATTTTAAAAATCTTTACATTATTTAAATAGTCATACCCAAATCCAGCTGGTGGATAACAGGCAGAAAAGCATGGGACAAACTCATCTGGTAAAGAACGAAAGAGAGGAACTATTTTTCTAAAGGTTTTTTTTAAATTAATTACACGTATACATTAATTCAGAGCTGTTTTTTTCCCCCTCTAACTTTTTCCTAAATTGGAGAGCTCAGAATCTGGTCTAACTCAATTGGCCTCATTACCATCATGTTCCACTTAAATCCTTGGGCACACAGTATTTATTGGGTTCTCTACTATTCACAGGAAGCTCTAGCTCTGTTCCTGGGGTACAGACAGTCCTAACCCCACTGATCCACTTAATACATGTACTGTGATTGACAGTCAATAGCCTCATCTTTGTTTTAATGGACAGAGCATCATTCTTATCGTTGACAAATTGTCATTCCCAGGTTTGGGCTTAGTACAAATGGGACACATCTTTTCCTTCTTCAAACATAAACTCTAATTCGCCTCATCTTTTTGAACCACTGTGATTCTGCTTCTTCTCAGCTGTGTTTTACCTGCCAACATGTATGAGGCAGACATATGGAAAAAAGTCCAGTGCAACTAACTGTCAGTGGATATGACTAGACTTTCGGCTGTGAAATTTGAGTCATGTTTGAGTAATGAAATAAACAAACTAAAATGCAGCGCAAGCACAAGAGTCAGCCCTTAACCAGTATCTTTCAAAAAATAATTTCAGCTAAGAAAAAAAAATTCTATTCACCTTCACAACCTGCTGACTCTTGAAAGAATGACTGACATCATTCCATTAAAAAAAAAAGCCTCTCCTGCTTGTCTTCCTAGAAACTGGTAATTTTCCTCTTGATTAAATGTTTATTATAGAAAATAAAGGACTTTCCTGGTGGCTCAGATGGTAAAGCATCTGCCTACAATGTGGGAGACCTGAGTTCAATCCCTGTGTCGGGAAGATACCCTGGAGAAGGAAATGGCAACCCACTCCAGTACTCTTGCCTGGAAAAATCCCATGAACAGAGGAGCCTGGTAGGCTATATAGTCCATGGGGTCGCAAAGAGTCGGACATGACTGAGTAACTTCACATTCACATTCATTCATTCATAGAAAATAAAAGCCAAGAGAAAAAATCATGCATAATTAAGAAGCGTCTTTTAAAATAAGACACGGGATGTGACAGTGCTTTATTACCTGTAAAGCCCGACACAAATGCAAAGAAAGTAGGCTTAGAATCATCTCTGGTATCAGGTAGGCCTCTGCCCTGGTAACAATCTTCCAAGGATGGAAGTAGGTGTCTGGGGTGTTGTTATGCCCAAACTGCAGAAGTCAGAGTAAGAAATAAAAAGACACCACGATGCCCTCCAGTCAGACCGCCACGGCAGTCCCTCAGCCCTCCTCGGAAGACCTCTCTCATGCCAATGGGGGTACCTCCTAACAGCCATTCCTGCTCATCGGGGGTCCAGATTATTCAGAAACTCTGCAGGGAAAGAGCAGCCCCTTCTTGCCACTGGATGTTCCAATCATAAACAACTTGTGCTTTTTATATCGAAATGAAGTCTGTCTGTCTGCAAGTACTACTTGCCTTTGTTGGAAGTCATGGAAATACTCTAAAACACACAAAACCCCTCTGCTGCCTGGCAGACCTTGAATATTTGAAGACAAATAGGACACGTTCACTCCCCTGCCCAACCTTTCTGCTGGTTTAAACATCAAAGCTGGAGATGTGAAAATTGGTGCCATTAAGCTAGCACCTACCTAACTAGTCTGGAACGGTTAATCTGAGTCAAACACTTATTGCACACTTGGTGAATGAAGCATATAAAGGCGCCTAGTTCTGCCCTTTAAGGATACCCAATCCAGTAGATAGAATTAATCTCAGTTAACAAACACAGTGTGTCCACTATGTCTTAAGGACTTTTTATGGCTGACCTTGTTCCAGATAAAAGAAAAAAGGCTTTTTCTTTTCTTGCTATTTGAGAAAATGATAAATAAATATAAAAATAAGTATGTCTTAAAAGTCTTGACGCTGTTAACATCAGTATTGCCACAAATGCACTCTGTCAATTAAGTAATGATGATGCTAAAATGAATTTATCCAATAAATGACACAAGAAAGTTATGCACCCACAAGAGTGATTTTCTGCCACAGGTAAAAGGATTCATTTGTTCTTTTTGAAAAGAATCAACAATAAAAATATCTAATTGCCAAGAAACCTGTTTGTTAGATTGTTAGTATCTACAAATGCTACAGGAAAAATCTCATACACATGAATTATTGTCGAGTACTTTAGGTATTAAATATACATAAACTAAATTTACTGAGTAATTACATCATGATGCAGAGGAATAAGAAAAATTATTTTATCTTAAGGTTTTCCAGTAGTGTCTATGCACATGTAAACATATGTATAAAGACACACATATAAATTTACCACAAACCTTAAAACCTTCTCCCAAAATGTATTTCACATAAAATGAACATTTAGCCAAAATAAATAAATTCAAAACATCTTTGGAGGTACAAGCCACTTTAAATGTTAGCATTATTTTCCTTGCAATTCAATGGCAAGACAATGCAGAGGAATTCTTGATTGTGCAAAACAAAACAAAACCCATTTAATAAAACAATAATAAGGCTCTTGAAATACATTTCAGACTCAAAAGTCTTAAAATGGCAATTCTAGCATTAACATTCTTACAGGTAGGTTTCTGGAAATGGGTAATACATTACAGTAGAACAGTCGGGCGGCTTGTATTTTGTTATTAAGACTGATTGCTGCAACTTAAATAACAGAGCGCGATTATACTTCCTCTTAAGGTCACTTCGTTTCATTACAGAAATAGATCATACTGCCTAATACCAAAGCTTGTAATTAATACAGGTCAGCAAGAAAACAGGTAAGTTAAATAAACTAGAGTAACTCGCTGTAGTAGACCGCGGCTCTGTAGCCGAGCCTGGAGCCCTGCATTCCGCTCAGTTTCATGATTCACAAACAAATCGTTATTTAGGGTAAACTAAAGCCCACACCAAAGCTTCAGAAAAGGGCTGTAAAGGTAGAGTACTTACGTAAAGGGTTATCAGGACAGGAGACAATGCAACTTATCTGGGAGGGTCTCTAACGTCCACGGGGTGGTAAAACGCATTTGAAAAGGCGATGTGGATTCGGATGGCCGCCTCCCCACGGCATCCCAGACAAAGCAGGGCCAGGCCCTCGGGCGCTCCTAGTGCACCTGCAATGCGGATCCCTCACCCTACAATCCCACCCCGGGGCTGGCAGGAACGCCCCTGGGCCGCCCTCTCCTCCCGCTTCAGGTTAGCTTGGGTGCGCAGTGGGTTGGCACCCCAGCCTGGACAGTAGCCCTGGCAAGGGCAACCCCTCCCTATAACGGGCTGGAAGACCCTCAGGCAGCCGGCGCGGGGTCGCCGCGCCTCACTTTTGCACTCCTTTCCACCTATTCGTTCCTCACCCCCCACCCCCTCCCCCGAGATGTCTCCGTAAGGGGACACCCTTCCCCACCCCGTGGGTCTGGAGGACCCCTCCCCTTGCAGTGAGGGCTTGAAAAATTATTTAAATGAGTTCCCGCTGCGACAGGTGCCGCCGGCCCCGCCGGCACCCTCAGAGCCTCCCTGCAGGTACCGCCAGGTGAGCGGGGCTGGACTCGATCACACCTCGGGCCCCGCCTCACCTGCGGGCGCAGCCGTCGCGTTCCTTCAGGCGTCTCCCCCCCTCGGCGCTATCCTCGCGGCGGGAGGCTGCGGGGGCCGGCGGCCCATGGGCGGGGCGGCGGGCGGGGCTGGCTCCTGGCTCCGGCCCTGCCCCGGCCGGGCCGCCGAGGGAGGTCAGTGGGCACCGCCCGCGAAGCGCATCTCGCCGGCTCCCACCCGAGCGCTCGCCGCGGTGCACGCTGGGAGCGGGGGGCCGGGGCGGCGAGAAGGCCTGGCCGCGCTGACCCGGCGGGCGGCCGAGGCGCCGGCGCGGCGGCGGCGGGTCTGTGTCTGCGGGGATGGGCGGGGGAGGCCGATCGATACTCACTTCGCAGGGACGGGGTGACGCCCCGCCCCCACTCTCCCGCAGCTGTGCGGGGCTGGGGAACCGACCAAGGGGAAGGGAGGGTCTGGCCGGTGGGACGCAGGCGCACAGCTCAGGTGCGGCCGCACTGCGGTTGCCCAGGGTAACGCGGGTCCGGGTGGGGCGGGAGGGGAGGAGGAGGAGCGAGGTGGGCGAGCGGGAGCGCGCGCGCTGGGCGGTGGGGGGTGGGGGGGGGGAGTACCCGTGACAGGCCTGGGATTGGGGAGGGCGGAGGGCGCGCGCGGGCCGCCGACAGGGGCGGGGGCAGAGGCGGTGGTGGGCGGGGGGTGGGGGGGGTGGGAAGGGGGCCAGGGCCGGGCGGCGCGCATGCGTGCGGCCCCCGCTCCCCCGGGGCTCGCCGGCCTCGTGCGTGCGCACGCGCGCTGTCCCCCGGAGGCGTCTGGGTGTGCGGAGCGCGCGCGCGCGGCTCGGAGGCGCACCTGTGAGGTGTCCCTTGAGGAGAGGGAGGGTGGGTGCGCGGAGTCCGCGGCCTGGGGCGCTTCAACCCCTCACTTGGAGTGAGTTCTGGGGTGGCCGGGCTGTAGTGTCTTTATTTCTTTTCGGGATCAAGGCGGGGGCGAGGGGGGTGGCTAGGGAGCGGGTTCTGGGTCGGAAGGAGGATGAGTGGATTAAAGAAAAGAAAAACAACCCATTACTTAGGATGGGCCTGGAGCCGGGGCGAGCGCCCGGGCATCGGGTGGGAAAGGTCAGAGTGGCCCCGGGCGGCCCGGCGGCCACCCGGGCCGGCCCGGGGGAGGGCAGCCTGGCTTTGGGCCTCGGCGAGCCGGCGTGGGCCCGCAGTGCTGGGGAGCGGGGGTCACAGATGGCGGCCAGGGCGCGCGGCGGCGGAGGGGCAGCGACCGGGGCGAGGCCGGGCGGAGGCCCCGCGGGAGCCGGACTCCCGAGCCGGGCTCCATTGTTGTTGGAGCCAAGGGAAGGGGGAGCAAAACAGCTTTAGAAACCCGTGAAGCCGCGCCTTGGAGCCTTTCCAGGCGGGTCCCCGGAGAGGCGGTAATGGCCGCGCCGTGGGATCAAGGGAGCCGGGCTGTGCCGCGGAGAAGCCTGGCTGCATGGTGTGATGTGTGTGTGTATGTGTGTTTTTTTAAGAGCGCCTTGCGTCCCAGCTGAGCCAGCCGAGCATCCTACTCAGGTGATGAGGAACCCTCCGGGCACCCAGCGCAGATCGCTGCTGCCGCTGGACGCCTCCATTGTTTGACCATAACAAGGGCCGGATTCTCACCCAGGTAAACTGGATGGCAGCGCAGTCGAGCTCCCTCCCACATCCAAAGGAATCCTCTTCTCCTCTTTGAGGACTTTACTCTAGTTTTCTTCCTGGGCCCTGCTTCTGATTAACTCAGTATATCCACTTCCCAGGCATTTCCCCATCTGGCTTAATCTTCCCGCATCTCTCTGCCCAGTCACCTCTCATTTCCCTCAAAACTCAGCTCCTTTGTGAAACCTTCCTTGCCCAACTCTTAACAACTAAATCTCTCCCAGAGGATCCTGTTCCGGACTCTCCTAGTTGATAGTTTATTGGTTGTCTTATTGCACAAAGGAGACTAGATATTTGTAAAAATTCTAAGCTGTTGCCTTTTTTTTTTTAAAGGAAAGTTTTGTGATAGTTTATTGTTTCAAGAGAATCGAACTGTTTTTGTTGCTATATATATATATATATATATATATTTAAGCGGGGGTTCCTCCTTCCTTTATAAGGTTTTCTCCTTCCTTTCCACAGTTTTTTAGACCTAGAAAAATGATCTTATTGTTCAACCCACAGATTGATTGAAATCTTAAGAATTACTTTAAAATCAGCAAAGTAAAACCGTTTCTTTGTAAAAATTAAAACATCACAGAGATGGCTAATGTCTTTGACTACAGCCCTCTGTTCCCAGAGATAACAACCATGTGTAACCTTCTAGATCTTTAAAAATGTTTTTAGGCCAATGTGTACTTGTATTATCTTCGGCTGTTTTAACAAGTATGCATTCACTCTAGCTTTCAGTTCTTAGCATAGGATGCATTCAATTATTTTGCAGAACTGCTGCATCATGTTCCATAGTTTGAGGACACCATAGTTTATTTAGCCATTTCCTGAATTGATGGCAATTTATTTACATTTAAAATAGCTTTTTTGGTTGTTCTCTACTGAGATTTTAGTGAAGAGAGCACAAATCTACACTTATTACAGAGACTAAGTGTTTATGATGGACGTTCTCTTTGGTTCAGAAATTTACATGTGGGGACAACCCCCCCACCTTGTAATTCTGATTCTGTTTTAAAGACTCTGTTTTAATTGTGACTCCTGTTTTAAAGTCCTGTGACCTTGAGGAAGACATTTAATCACTCTGAGCCTGAGTTTTCTTTTCTATAAGTAGTGATAATATCTGCTTTATTTACTTCATCAAGTTCAGTGATATGATGTGTGTGAAAGACTTTGTGTAGAGTATAAAGTAGTGTATAATGTTGATTTTGTGATCTGAAGGGATTTTTAAATTTGCACTACAATTTATATTTCCTTCTTTGGCTAGATATGTATGTAATAAAATACTACAGCTAGCCAACTTTGCTGTTTAGTTTCTGATTTTGTCATATTTTTATCAAGTACTCTTGAGACTTCTGAAAGAGTATTTTACAAAGCATATTTTTTATAGTATTTTACATGCTTTGAAAAATAAGGCATAAAAATTAGTTGACTGTGAATAAAGCATCAGCAAATTGAACACTACATAAAACACTCATGTAAACAGAACTTCCTAGTGATGTAAATTTATTTGTGTTTTTCTGTAGCAGCAACAGATTCAGGTTAGTTTTTATGTCCTTTGAGTACAATGGATTCTTACTGAATCTGCCAGAGGTATCAAGAGTTTTAACAGTTTATATACATATTCAGTAATGTGATGGTTATCATATTAAGATGCAGAAGGCACAATTAAGAGGTATGTAGGTATTTTCTTCTTTTATTCAGATGTACATGACTGTTTCTAGCTTGGCCACCAGAATCAGCTTGCCCCTGTCCTCTTCTAGTTTAAGTATGGGGGCAGAAGGGTTAGAAATTAAATGCTGCCCTGCAGCTGCTCCTGTAATCACAAACCAGTATCTGCTGTGAAAGTGAGGTAGTATTGGCTATGAGAAAGTATTAAAAAAGGGACCGACTTTTAGATTGCAGAGATCGGACCCAGGAAAGACTTTATTGCAAAAATAAGCTTTGAGCTGAGATCTGAAGGGTGAGTAGGCGTCAGTGTAGAATGAGATGGGGGGTAATTTTCCAGGCAGGGGAACGGCATGTGGGAAGGCCCAGAAGGGGGAAAGCTTTGCCCATTCTGGGAACTGAAAGAATGACTTGTGGATAGATTATGGTGGGTGAGGGGCAAGTGTGGCTAGGCAGGGGGCCAAATCATGTAGGGTCTTGTAGGTCAGGTTAAGGTTTATTTTATCCTGAGTGAAATGGGAAACCATTACAAAGGTTGGGTTTTAAACAGGGGAATGACTTAATCAGATTTGCATTTTTAAACAACCACTCCAGCTGCTGCTACCTGCAGAGTGTGGGAGTGGAGAGTGAAAGTGGGGAAGACCAGGTAGGCGATGTCAGAGGTCCTTCTAGAAGAGAGATGGTCTTTCACTTCTAGTTTGCATTAACTTCAAACTACCAGCTAAACTAAGGTCAAAATAGATATTTGTTTGTAAAAATAAATAATTTTTTATTTTCAAAAAGTAGGCATAAAGATGCACTTTTTAATGCAAAACACATGTATGTTAAACTGTTCATACTATGCTTAACAGAATAGGATCAGAGAGAGTAAAAATTTGGTATATTTAACATATTTTTGGTAAGTTTTGTCAAAGCAGGGATACATGAAATAAGAGTGAGGTGAGGTTCTAAAATGAAAAGAAGGGAAATATTTTAAATGCTATTGGCTAAAAAAAAATGAGAATAACAGAAAAAAAATACTAGATAAAAAAATTGAGAAAGCAACTGGGCACACAATGAGTATATAATATTTATAGCTTTCTGAATATTAATAATAACTTTTTCAGAAACTAAAATGGAAAAACAAACAAAAAAGCAGGCTCTGATCACAATGCAACAAAAACCATGAAACAGGTAAACACAGCTTCATCAAGACAAGTGCGACTGACGTGCCTGGAAGAGACCAAACAATAACCTGAAAGATGAGAAAGAATGTCTTAAACTGAAGGATAGGCCATATTCCTGGATGTGATGTTTAAATGCTATAGAGATACCCTTTTTCAGGTGAACTGGATGGAATAGCGAGTAATGAGCTAGAGCAAGCTAATTGTTTAAACATATCGTAGAACCAGTTGTGTTTAAACAGTGTCACACTAGCTTCAGAGTATCTGGACAGGTCACTGGAACCTATTCAACACCCCAAAGATAAACTGTATATGGAAGTGTAATAGTGACAAACCATCACGAATGCCCTCCAAATCAGAGAAGATATGGAAGTAAATATTAAACATCTGGGCTGGACTTCCCTGATGGTCCAGTGGTTAAAAGTTTTATCTTCTAATGTAGGAGGTATGGGTTTGATCCCTGGTCAGGGATCCCACATGCCTCAGGGCCTAAAACATAAAAACAGAACATAAAACAGAAGCAATACTGTAACAAATTCAATGAAGACTTTTAAAATAATTCCCACATTAAAAAAAAAATCTTTAAAAAAATAGGGGAACATCTGGAAAAGGGAGTTCTGTATGCCGAGGTGAACAGCACAGGCTTAGCGATTAGACAGGCTTGAACTGGAATTTAAGTAAGAAAAATGATACCCACTATACAGGTGTTGAGAGAGAAAGAGGTACAAGTCCTGGTACCCATGAGACATTCAGATCTGTTATTAGTTAAAATCTGTATTGGACTACATAAACATTGAAAACTTTAAGAAGAAAGGAAAAATGAAATCCTAGGATCAAAAGCCAAACCACAAAGTAGAAAAATAGTTGTGACAAATGTAAGTGAAGAGTTAATATCTACAACACGTAAAGAACTCATACAAATCAATGAGAAAATGAAAATCCACACACATGGTTGCAGGATGTGGCTCGATAGTTTAATGGATAGAGATACAATTTGTTTGACATTTAGAAAGATGTATAATCTCACTAATAAGTAATTTGTAATTGTTCCTGTAGAAAAATAAGACTGTATTCTCAATAGCAACAAAACCAGAAGACATTTAAGAGTAACACACAAATGTACAAAAGCTCTATGAAAAAAGTAGAAACCTTTACCTGAAGAATTGAAAAGCTAACCCAAATAAGTGGACAGACATTACATGCTTTGGAAAGGGATGGCATCTTTGTAAAGATTGCAGTACTCTACAAATTAAACTGTAACTTCAATGTAATTCTAGTTGAAATCCCAGTGAGACTTACTTTTGGACACTTGATAAATTGCTTCTAAAATTTGTCCAGAGGACTAAATGTGCTCGAGTGGCCAAGAAATTTTTCAAGTGGAAAATACTGATGAAGGATTTGCTATGCCAGATATCAAAACATACTGTAATGGTACAGTTATGTAAATGGTGAGTACAGGAATAGAGAGGTTGGTACATGGAACAAAGTAGAGTCCAGTAACCCATTTATATACAGAGGAATTTATTATATAATAAAGTTGGTATTTTGAAACAGTTGAGTTGGATACATTGGATATAATGTTGGATACATTGTAGAGGGGTAAATGACTATTTGGAAAGAAAGATTCTACTTCCCCATATTCAAAATGGCTTATTTGAGTTAAAGAATGAGCTTAAAGACAAAAACACCTCTAAAAGTATAAGAAGAAAATATAAGAGAATTTAGTATGTTGGAAAATAAGTTTCTAGGGTAAGCAGTTTATTAATACCTAAGACCAAGTCCCCAAATCATAAAGAAGAGACTGATAAGTTTGAACATCATCAAAGCTGATATTTCTGTGTGATGTAAAAACATTATAAGTTGACAGACTAGGGGAAAAGTTCTGGTATCATGTACAAACAAACAAACAAACAAAAAAAAGCCACTTCCCTGGTGGCTCAGATGGTAAAGCGTCTGCCTACAATGCGGGAGACTAGAGTTCAATTCCTGGGTCGGGAAGATCTCCTGGAGAAGGAAATAACAACCCACTCCAGTACTCTTGCCTGGAAAATCCCAGGTCAGAGGAGACAGAGGAGCCTGGTAGGCTGCAGTCCATGGGGTCCCAGAGAGTTGAACATGACTGAGTGACCTCGCAAACAAAGGAGAATAGAATTGACATAGTTAAGAAATGAATGGAGGATGTGAATAGTTCTCATTTAATAGTTCTTATAGAGAAATGAAAGTGTCAAAGCGATGGCAGGAAATTCAGCCTCACTTGTGATTAGGGAAATGGAAATTAAAACGGTGAGATTTTGTAGAGGAGGTAATGGCTTTCAGACAAATTAAAATGCTATCTAAGTATGTAGAAGAAAAGCTACCTGATACAGTCTTGTTGTTCAGTTGGTAAATTGTGTCTGACTGTGACTCTATGGGCTGCAGCACCCCAGGCTTCCCTGTCCTTCATCATCTCCCAGAGTTTGCTCAAGCTCGTGTCCACTGAGTTGGTGATGCCATCCAACCATCTCATCCTGTGTCACCCCTTCTCCTCCTTCCCTCAATCGTTCCCAACATCAGGGTCTTTTCCAGTGAGTTGGCTCTTCACATCATGTGGCCCAAAGTATTAGAGCTTCAGCATCAGTCCTTCCAGTGACTATTCAGGGTTGATTTCCTTCAGAATTGACTGAAATTAGTTTGCCCTTTCCCGATGACAATTTGGTTAAACCTATCAAAATTTTAAAAACACCCATATGCTTTCATCCAGCAGATACACTTCAGGGAATTGGGGATATTCTAATAAGATACAAGTTAAAGTTAGTGTGAATGAAATATGTTACAGTATCACTTATAAAGAGGAAAAGCTGAAGATGAATGCAGAAAAAGTTTGTTGCCTCTACACTATGGAATGTTAGGTAGCTTTTAAAAAGAAAGGCAGATTTGTATGTGTTGACATAGCCTGGATGGATATCTAGAATATATTTTTGAGCAAGTTTAATTCCATTTTTTGTAAGATAGAAAACAATAATGTGTGTGGTTGTGTGTGTGTGTTCTGAATGAAAATAGAGATAAGTCTAGAAAGATAAGTGGAAAAGGAGGAGGGGAGGAGAATAGGGAGATTGAATTTTTGTTTCTGGGACTGATTTTATATTTATTTTACATGCTTTTGGATTGTTGTAGGTTTTTTTTAAACAGTATTTACTTCTTTAATGAAGATGTTATGATTTCTCACTTAAAGGCCCAAATTTAGACAAAGTTTTAAGACCTAGTACTTAATGTGGGTGTAGCAAAAATGTCACACTTACGTTACATTGGCTATATGTATCAAGAGCCTTAAAAGTTATCATAGTCATTGATGTAGCAACCACCTAGAAACCATAAAAGGAATATTTTTAAATACAGAGAGGTTTTATGTATAAAAGATACATAATATAGAATTTTTAAGGGTGCATTTGCAGGCTGGTTAAGTTATCCACTGGGTAATATATTATTGGCTATTAAAATATTTATGAAGAAAATGTATTAAAGTGCTTATGACAGTGTTAAGTGAAGAAAATCAGGATACAAAATTGCATACATTGTATGATTAAAACTCTTATTACACAGAAGTCCCAATTGCCCTCCACAGAAGTCTATGATGGTAAAATATCTGGAGGAAATTAAATGAAAATCTTAAAAATTGTGGACTTGGGTAGTAGGATGTTGGAACATTTAAGTTTTTTTACTTTTTCATTTTTCAGGATTATATGTCATTGCATCTATCAATTTATCAATTTGTTATTTCATTTATAATGGAGCATTTACTTTTTTAAAGTATATAATATCTAGGACATTTGTTAGCTGCATGGTTAATAGATGTATACACTTTAAAAAGACATCTGTCATATATTAAAGTATCCTCTAAAGTGAATGTTTTTTGAGTGTTACATTTGTTGCTCCCAGCTTTTGGAGGAAGTTTTCTTCTTAGCAATATGCAGAATACAAGTAGTTCTCATTTCTCATAACTGTAGAACAAATGCAGAAACTTAAACGTGGGCTCTGGGATTTCCTAGTTTGACTCTTGTTAAGTCTTTGTGTTTCTAATACACACATCAGGTTGTAAAGCACACTGCCTTTCACCGAGTCAGGGCAAGTAGGATTTAGCCACGGGACCAGGGGCAGAAGCATGGGGAGCCTGATTATTATGCAGAGTCTGCAAGTGACTCAGCAGAGTGGAGCTCAAGGTCCCTTGGGCCATGAAGTGTGGGTGAACTGAAGGGGTTATGCCCAAGGGCAGGTAGATTTGCTCCCTTGCGAAGTGTTCCGTGGACCTGCAGGATTCTGTGGATGTGGTGTAGCGTGGGGCTTAGTGGAGGACAAAGCCAAAGAAGTGTGATAGTGGAGATGAGGTTGCGGACTTGGAAGGGCTCTGGGAGCACAAAAGAAAGGGTCATACAGAATCCAGAGGTGAGGGTAAGCTTTCTAGAGGCAGTGATGTCCGGTGGTGAGACCTGAAGGTAATTGGAGGGAACAGCAAGTGTGATGGGTCAGAGGTAAAAGGAACGTGGTCGGGGGATGGGGGTAGTGGTTCAGGCCTAGGAGCAGACTAGATCTGGGCAGCCTGAAGAAGTTTGGTTTGGTTGGAACTAGAATTGGAGTGAGCAATGGTGAGAGATGAACCAGAAGTAAATAGTAGCTCACACTGATCAGAGTTTAAAAGCCATATGAATAAATTTGAAAACTACACTGAGAATTAATGGAACCCATTGAAAAGCTTTAAGCAGGATAATGAACATCCCATTTTGCATTTTAGAAAGATTACATGACAGTGGATAAAGGATTAGAGGAAGTCAGGCATGGAGGCTTTGTAGTGTCCTGGGGGAGTATGGTGGCCTGAATGACAGCTGAGTGTAGGTGAGGTGGGTGGATAAATTCAGGAGCAGCTGGGAAGATAAGACTTTGTGAGCAGGAGGAAGGTTGATGGTAACCAGCTTCTGGCTTAGGCCGTTCAGTGACCAGTGGACCCATTTACTACAGCTGAGAACAGAGTTGACTTTGTTGAGATAACAGACTGAGTTTTGAGTGTGCTGACAGAACAGGGATGTAAAGAAACGACATGTCACTTGTAGGTTCTTCCTGAGAGAATTTGCAAAGAATGATTTTATGCTGCAAATACATACTTTGCTCTATGAATGAGTGCTTTATATAAACCCATTATTAAAAACTGTTTCTGTGGTAACTATTTTTTGGAATATAGTTACACATCTATATATTATTTAAGTTTGGGGAGTATCTGTCTAGCTTAGACTTGACTGTTGATGTCTTCCATGTGGAGTTATTTAAGTCTGCATGACCCTGACTTTGGGTAATACTGTGCCTTTTGCGCTAGACTGTCTCTGAGCAGGTGATGGTGCTGTAGTCAGTTATCCTGTTGTCAGTTACGGCTGAATAATTGGAGTGATTTCTACTGATGTTTCCACACTGGTCTGTTCCGCACAGAGGTAGGCCAGGACACAGTGCTGCTGAGTCTGTATCCATCTGCAAGTGCTCACGTGGCCACTGGAAGTTGTCCTAGTCCATTTAAACTGCTGTGACAAAATATCACAGACCAGGTGGCTGTGATAACAAATATTTACTTTTCATGGTTCTGGAGGCTGGGAAATCCAAGATCAATGAACTGGTAGATTTAGTGTTTGATGAGGTCCTGCCTGGTAGCACAGCTGTTAAAGAATCCACCTGCCATCCAGGAGACCCTGGTTTGATCCCTTGGTTGGGAAGATCTGCTGGAGAAGGGATAGGCTACCCACTCCAGTATTCTTGGCTTTCCCTGGTGGCTCAGCTGGTAAAGAAATCTGTTTGCAATGTGGGAGACCTGGGTTCAATCCCTGGGTTGGGAAGATCCTCTGGAGAAGGGAAAGGCTACCCACTCCAGTATTCTGGCCTGGAGAATTCCATGGACTGTATAGTCCGTGGGGACGCAAAGAGTTGGACACAACTGAGCGACTTTAGTATATATTTTGTGAGGTCCTGCCTCCTGGTCCATAGACGCCATCTTCTTGCTGTGTCCTCACGTGGAAAGGGGCGGGGGAGCTCTTGGGGTCTCTTTTATAAGGCCACGCATCCCATCGTGAGGGCTCCACCCTCATGAGCTAATCTCCTCCTAAGGGCCCCACCTCCTAACACCATTACACTGGGGTTGAGGTTTCGGTATCTGAATTTTGAGGGGACACAAAACATTCAGGGTCTCGCAGAAGTATAGATAGAGGTTGGAGAGTCATTCACAGTGTCCTCCCCTCATGGCTGGCATGGCAGCTGTGGCTGGGTGCCAATGTGTGGACCAGAGTGAGGTGAGGCCCAGAGCAGAGCTGGGGGGAGGTCCATCTAGGAAGAGGTAGGGGAGACAGGTTCTGTGGAAGAACTCATCAGAGAGGAGGAGGATGTCTTCACCAGAGAGCATTTGGTTAAAGGAGAAAAATGTGTTTGAAGTGGCAGGGGGCTCTCTGAGGAGGCTGCCATGGCACCCCACTCTGTATCTTGGCTGAGGCCTGCTAGTGTCTGGAGCGTCACAGGAGCCAGCGCAGCTCTCTCTGTGTCTCTCCTGAGTCACTGTCCCTTTCAGTTCACTTTGTAGACCCAGGCTTTCCACCTCCCAGTTCTGAACTCTCAGGGAAGAGCATCTGGTTCAGCTTAGCTGACCGGGTTCCTGTTGCAGGGCCCACAGGAGCAGATTCTCCAGGTGGTGAAGGCAGATGGGGGACCTCGGGGGAGGCCGGTGCCCTGGCAGTTGTGGAGAGAGTTCCCAGAACTGACGGGGACAGTAGGCTCTAATGGCTCAGCGATGTGATAAAGAGAGAAGGAGTCAACCTAGATTTGGCAAATGAAAGTCATTTAGCCTAGGTGTAAAGAATTACCACAGCTAACCCACAGCTATGGTAGATACTCATGCTATGGAAGAGGTTGGAAGAAGGGAGATTTTTAAAAAATGAAATGTAACTGAAGTTGTATCAGCAGAATTCAAAGTTTAATTTGAAAAAGCAGTAATTTGTGTTGTTGACACTAAAGCATTTCTACAGCTTTATTCTAACTTGAGAATATGCAGTGTCTCTGTGTCACCTGATACAAGAAATTCAATAAAGCTATTCTAGAGCTTATTTATTTTTTATAACCTGCAAGTTGATAAAATAGTCATAGCTTATTTCCACAGCTTATTTTTTGCAATGCCTTCCATAGTAATGTGCCAAATCTTCTGAGGAAGCCCTTGTTCCAGCTAGAGTAATCCTCTGTCCCAAAGGTTATAAATTCTGCCTCTTTAGGTAAATGATAAAGCAATTCATTAAAAAAATCTGAACACTCTTTCCTCAGAGTAAACCCCATTATGGCCCTCTGGCTTTCAAAATTATTTTTAGATGTGCATTTCAAACATGTAGGATTAAGCTTGATAGGATTTAAGAATGTTTCAGTGATTCAAAGTACTTGGCATCAGCCAGCAAACACAAGTCAGGTTTTTAGTTAACCAATATTCAGTAACATATCACTGTATCTCTCTGTCATGATAGAATTAGGACCTTGTGACAAGCCCCCAGACTCACAATTCGGATCGGGGAACCTGAAGAAAGCTGGCTGTACCAGTCTTCATGGTGCTTAGTAACTAGTTAGAGGTAGTAATCGACTGTGAAATTCGCTGCAAGTTCTAATGCTTTAGCCTAACTATCCGTGTAGATTTATGAGCAAGTGTTTGAGTGCCCTCTGGAGGCCTTATGAACAGTTAAAACACAGACTCCTACAAAAGCTTTTCTTTAACAGCTAGAATTAATAACCAGTGGACTAGATAGTTGAACTGGTCTGGGTATGAGTAGGGAGCAGAGGAGAGCCAGGATGGAACCCACAGGAATGCTAGTACTTGGGGAGGGGCAGGAGTCTCCATGCAGACTGACACCAGTGGGTGTCCTGAGAGTGGAGTTGTAGAAGGGAGTGTCCAGCATGAGCAGGAAGGTGCCAAGAGGAACTTCAGTGGTGTGGTGGTGGGTCGAGGAATGAATGGGAAATGAAAGGATAGAAATCAGGAGACTAAGCCTTTAAGAAGCCTGGATGGGGAAATGGAGAAAATATATGGCAGCTAGAGACGGCTAAGTATTGGTTTTCCTTAAGGTAGAAGAGAGTTTGCATGGGTTTAAATGCTGAGAGTAGAAAATAAGCAGAGATCAGATGCAGTGAAAGGGTGTGTGTGTGGGGGTGAGGGGCGGGGGAAGTTGACTTCAAAGTTCCTGGCTTAGAAGAGTTGTTGGGGAAGATGTTGCCTTTTACAGGGTCTTGGAAGATGGTGAATTAGTGATTTTCAGTTCACTGTGGGTTGATAGGGAAAGATTCCTGCTATGAGAGAGTGTGGAATTGTCATTATGGAAATGGCTCTTATTTAAGCCAAGCAGGAGGTTGAGCTTAAAAAAAAAAGATGGAGTGAGGACATAGCTTTAGCAGACACTCATTTAGAAAGAAGGAATAAAAGAAGAGGTCAGTGCACCAGCCCCGAGCACTTGTCTCATGCATCCAACCTGGGCTGGTGATCTGTTTCACCCTTGATAATATACATGTTTCGATGCTGTTCTCTCACAACATCCCACCCTCGCTTTCTCCCCCGGAAGACCCAGAGGGATCGGGTGGAGAGGGAGGTGGGAGGGGGGATCGGGATGGGGAATACATGTAAATCCATGGCTGATTCATGTCAATGTATGGCAAAAACCACTACAATATTGTAAAGTAATTAGCCTCCAACAAATAAAAATAAATGGAGAAAAAAAAAAGCCAGAAGAAAGAAAAAAAAAAAAGAAGAGGCCAAGGCCTGAGGAGAGGTGAGAAAGTGTAGGGAACTGGGGATCGAGGAGATGCGTGTAAATTAGAGTCAGAGTGCGACGTGAACGAGGGCCTGAGCTCTGAAGGGGAGGGGAACAGTTTTGTTTTGTTTTGTTTGGCTGCCCTTCGTGGTTTCTGGGATCTTAGTTCCCCAACTAGGGATGGAACCTGGGCCCTCGGCAGTGAAAGTACAGAGTCCTAACCACTGGACTGCCGGGGAGTTCCTAGGGAACAGTTCTGCAGTGGAGGCATTGTGGGGGTGGGATGTAGTGGGGCAGTGGGTGTGTTGGGGCAGGACCAGGAGGTGTAGAGTGTGCGGGGAGGCCGGCAGAGACAATGGGGAGGCAGAAGTGGTCACAGACCACAGTGGAACAGACGGAGAGCTTGTCTGTGCTCACCCAGTAAGGGTCCGAATAAGCAGTAACTACAGAAAGAGAATTATATTTGCCTTTGTGCTTTTCAGGTGTAAAATTTAAATCTTGTGTAACTTCTGTGCTCCCTTCTGTTTTTCTCAGAGTGAAAGCATTAGTTGCTTAGTCGTGTCCTGATTCTTCGCAACCCCATGGACTGTAGCCCTCCAGGCTCCTCTGTCCATGGGGTTTTCCAGGCAAGAATACTGGAGTGTGTTGCCATTTCCTTCTCCAGGGGATCTTCCCAAGCGGGATCGAACCTGGTTCTCCTGCATTGCAGGCAGATTTTTTTTTTTTTTTTTTAAACTGTCTGAGCCACCAGGGAAGCCCAGTGCGAGGGAGAATCTGGCCAAATGGAAGAGAATGTTCGGATCTGTTCACTGACGTTTGAGGGGACTCTTGCACAAGAAGAGAGTACCTGTGATCAATTTTTGATTTATTATTCTGACAGATGGCCTTTAAATGTACATGATCATTTGCAACCTGAATAACATTATTTCCCTTCTTTTTGGTAAAACTCATAGGACAGCTACTAGAAGTTGTTTGGTTTCCTTTTTGTAAAATATTTCATTAAGAAAAAATAATAGACTCCTAACTCAGGAGTGCTAAAATTACAGTCTGTTTAAACTTGGAAGGTGAGGGTTGATTTCTGACTTCAGACTGCTCAGTTTTGAATAGTAAGGCATAATATTTAACATATAAGCTTCTATAAAGGGTAGGGTGGGCAGGCTCCAGCTTACACCCAAACATGTTTGGTTCCACAGGACTGGTTTGCAGGCCTCTGAAGGCCTCAGCACTTTTGTCTTTGGCAACCTTTAGCATGTCACATGTCAAACAAAAACATGTTACCCATGTCCCATGCAAAAGTAGCTTATATAGAACTGAGAGTTAAGCTTCATTTGACTAGTTATAGGCATTAAAAATTTATTAACTTTGATTTTACTACATCCTTTTCATATTTTACATCCAATAACTATTTTTTCAGGTCTCAAAATATTTTCATGGGCCATTAAGATGCTCATAAGCTTTGGGGCCTATACTGAAGGTTCATAGAGAATGAGACACCCCTCTTCTGCTGAGATGTTGAGGCACGTCTGGCTGGGGTGGACTTGCCAGAAATCTGTTTGTTGGAGGCACTGAGCTACCTCCTGGGAAAACTCCATTCTCAAGGGAGCTGAAGTAACTGCTTTAGTTAGTGCTTTTTTTTTGTTGTTGTTGCAAAGAGCAGAGATCCATTCCATTTTAGGAAACGGGATATGACATTAAGGATGCGCCTGGACCAGGAAGCTGTTGTTCTCTAAGGCAGCTCGGAGGAGCAGTCTTTCCCATCGACAGTAGGGTCTCAGGGCTGCTCTCTTTCCTCTGTGTCTTTTTCCTCTTGCTGCCATCTGGCTTATCCTTTTCCCTTATCCCGTCAGTCTTTTTTCTACCTCACTTAGAGTTTCTCTACCCTCATGACTTCGGTTTGCTGTGGTTGCACATGGCCACTCCAGCTCCTTTGTATATCCTAACCTTTCAGCTTCATCTCTCATGGCTCATTACCTGGTTCTCAGTATTGTTTAGATTCCTGAGGGAGAGATTGGGAATGTGACTTTGTTGCAGCTTTTACTTGTAGTCCAGGCCACAGCAGATGCTCCGTTAAGCTCGTGGGTCAGGTGTCTCCACCTGCTCTCAGAAGCTGTGGTGACGTGAGATGGAGCAGTCATGTGGTCCATGGCAGCTGGACCTACCCTTAAAGCTGAGGCAGTTGCTGTTAGTAGGATTTGCAGGCCAGCAGGCACCATGATTGGCATGTATAGTTCAGCAAGGAAGAGAAAACCTGGCCCTCTGTCAAAATCATTTGAAGTCTCTATCCTTTAGAGTATATTCTATTAACAACCTTCATTCCAAGGCAACGCTTTGTTCTTGTAGAGAAACTGAAATCCCTAAATATATTGAAAGCATTTTCGATTTCCCCTTTCTCCCCATTTTATTCAGTCTCAGATATTGCAGGGTCACTCAGGGCTACCTGTAGGATTCCATTTCTGTATTAGTGATTGCTGCTGAAATGATAGAGCTGCTTCAGATGGCTGTGAGCAGAGTTGGATAGCTCGAACCTTATGTCATTCACATGTTTCCTTCCTCTCAAAGTTCTGAGGAGCTATGTAGATATATAGTAACTTAGCACCAGCCCCAGAGTCTCCAAATGAAGTGTCCCATCTGAATGTTGCATGGCAGCGGTGATACCTGACTTCCTCAATATGCCATTAAACTTCCCAAGGAAAAGCAATTTCCCCAAACTTTAAAGTAGGTCTTGGAATCTACACCCAAAGTACTCTTGGCACTTCTAGAATATAGCAGAGGGGGGAGGGAGCAGATGGAATAAATAAGATAATGATAGCTAACCATGGTTCAGCCCTTAGCATTTCTATTTTAAATACTTGTCATACATTAACTTATTTAACCCTCAAACTACCTTATAATGGTCCCTTACAAGGTCAGGTGCTTTTTCTTATCTTCATTAACCCCATTCTTAACCTCTGAGGTGAAGGCTGCACAGCCAGCATGTGGTAAAACCAAGATACGAACCGACTCAACCCGCCTTCAGTCCCTACTTCTTCATTACCCTCTCACCTGGAAAATAAGTGAGAAAAACAGTATTGATCCACATACTGATTAAGACTCTCTAGGATTCCAGCCAGTCCCAGAGTCAGTTATTCGGTCTCTCATATGAACCTAGAACTCAAGTGTGGATAAATTCCTAACAAGAGGCTGTTTATGATAGTAGGATTCTTGTGTCTTGAAGTGAAGCTGTGTAGACATGCCTGGCTTTTCCTTTATAGAATTGCTCGGGTTTTCTCATCCTCTGTTTGGCCCTGCATGCCTTGAATTCGACATTTTGGTATAAGTCCTGATAGTATAAGTCCTGATTATAAGAGGGTCAGCTGGGACCCCATATTTAGAATATCCAGTTCTTTGAAAAGCCTGGTGATCCTCATTGGCCCCTGATACACACCTCCTTTTCTCTCCGCATGTTTCTGACCCCGCAGGATCCCGAGGCTGTTGTCGCCCTTCAGCCACAGTGGGCCCTGCCTCTTCCTCTGGAATGTCTTGGGGTTTTTGACTTCTGTCACTGTGGTAAGTGTTCCCCTTGTTCCACCATTTTTGTAGATGGAGAATCACTCTCAACTATTTCTGAACCAAAATGTCTTTGGTGTTCTTTCTAAGCATGTTCCCTTTGGGGCTCAATGAGGAAGCAAGTTTCCCTGACTCATGGTTTTTCTTACACTCTTGCCTGGATCTGGCTTTGACTTCTGTAGACCTTAGACACCCTTCCTTAACTCTGAAGTCAGCAGAAGCATCTTTGTCCCATCTGGGGTTCCTCTTTGTACCTCTGGAGTCTAATTTTCCAATTTCATGTGAGCCATTAGTTATTAAAGCTTTCCTTTGCCTGTTCCACTTCCCTCTGCTGTCCTGAAGGCCTCTGGATCAGAAATCTGTTTCTGGACTGATGGTCTCCTGTTGTCTTTCCCGTTGTTCCTGTCTTCATTGAGATGTCACAACTTGCTTTTGAACTGAGTTTGTTACTCTGTGTGTTCTGGTGTTTTCTTGTTTACAAAGCCTGAATATCAGCTTTCTCCTTAAATATGAGTTTCTGAAAGTCTTCTTACCTTGGGAAGGATGTTACATCAGTCTCTGTGCAGACATAATTCTGAGAGCATCACATTTCCAGCATTAGCATTTTTTCCTTCATTTTCTTTTGAACCTGTGGATTTGTGATCATTTTTAAATAATTTTTTTTCCTTCTTCAGCTCAACTCAAGAAGACAACATATATTTTACATAGGACAGATATTTGTTCCTCTTCATTTGGTCATTGTTGAAATCCAGTATGTTCCAGTTGAAACCACAGTCTGGATTGCTATGGTTCACATTCATGAGAAAACTTTATGTCCTTGCCATGCACAGCTGGACAGCAGGAGGAAGAACCCTGTCTTGGTAGCTGTTGGCCTGGGGCATGTGACTTCTTGTCTTCCTCCTGCACTGCCAGAGACTGAGTTCTCAGCTCTAGGCCCTCCCTGCCCCGACCTCGCTGCCCAGCCGCACGAGAAGCACTGACTGGGTGAGATAGAGGAGTTTCAGTGGCCTCTGTCCTAGTGGGTGTAGCTCCTGTACTGGCGAGAAGGTTAAGCCCAGGAGGAGGTGTGGTGTCTTCTCTTCTTGACTCTGCATGGCCCGGATGGGAAGGCAGGGGCTTCTCCTCACCAGCTTGCTCCCTTCCCTTTCCTCGGGTGCTGGATTGAGCGCCAGGCCCCGGCCCTGTTTGGAAAGCCTGGGCGAGTCTGCCTGGGCACGGCGGCAAAGGAGTTTTCTCTCTACTCAGTCCCTGTCTGTCTCCTTTCTTTCTTGTGCTGACTTGGGTGCCCCCAGCCAGCCTTTTTCATTGTGAGTGGTCAGACCAGAGATACAGGCCTCGGTTTATATGAATTCCTGTTCTGTCTATATTGACTTTGGTCTCAAGTTCAAGGTTTCCACTAACAGAGGGAAAAGAAGGTCTCCATGTGATGTAGCCCCACTGTGAAATGCTGCATCAGGAATGGGCTTCACAGGCCTAGCTGATGATGAAGTATTCATGTGTGTTGTATTTCCAGTTCAGTCCCATGCTCATTTCTGCCTAGAGTACGTGGGGTTGACGGGTGTTTGCTGAGACCACTGGCCACATTTGGTAGTCGTCTGCTAGCACATGTTTCTAAAATGACACTGATCCCCCCTCGGGTGTCAGTCTTCCCTGAATGTTGAAGTTCTGTGTTGTTTGTTGTAACTGTTCCTGGGCCCTTTTTGAGAGTCGGGTGGTGATGCATCTCTAGCCATGCTAATCCTGAATTCTGGCTGCCAGAGAGCGTCCAGCCTGGGTTTATGGCAACAGCTAAGCTGTGAGTCGCCTTCAAGGTTCGTGCTTCTGAGGGAGCCTGCTCCACAGATCTGTCTCCCCCAGTCACACTCATGTTGGTTTCCCAAATAAAACAAGTTACAAGTAGTGACCCAGCTGTAAACGTAGCCAGAATCTGAGATAGTTAAAGTAGGCAAATTCATAGAAACAGAGCAGAATGGAATGGGGAGTTGTTCAGCGGGCACAGTGTTTCAGTTTTACAAGATGGGAAGATTCTGGAGACGTTTCATGCTAACATGCACATACTTAACACTGCCATGGACTCTACATTGAAAAATGGTAATGATGGTATGTTTTATTATGTGTTTTTTTTTAACAATTAAAAATTAGAATCCCAAATCTGTAAACATTTTGACCTGCCAACTGCTATTGCACTCCCAATCCAAGTGTCACTCGAGACAGGCCTGATAAAAATCCACTTTTCATTTCTCTCGAAGTCCCCTGGGTCCAGGCCGTGTTTCTCTTTCCTTTCCTTATCTGGGCCCTTTCGGGTGCTGAGTATCCTCATTGTGTCCTGAGAAGGTTTTGTTTTCAGTCCCCCCCATCAGTACTGTTCCTTCTCGAGGGCTAAATGAGATTGAGGCCTCTAAGCTCCATGATGTGAGTGAGAGTGAGCCTAAGAATGACTAATGCCAGGTCTTACCATCCATTTCGTGGATGAGTGAGTTAAGGCTGCGTGAGCGACCTGTGGTCACACAGCTGTTTAGTGACGGATCAGGAATTTGAACTTAGGACCGCATGCAAGCCCAGTGTTCCACCCACCAAATTATTATGATTCCTAATGTATAGAGATGTTTACACATTTACCAGATAGATAAGATGAACTTGAGCCTTGTATGTGGTACTCAGGTGATACATCACCAAAGCAAGTCACACTCTGTCCCGTCCCGCGGGCATTTCTGTGTACAGTGTTCAAGAGCAGGAAAGAGGTGGGGGAGCTCAGAGTGTGAGGAGATGTCACTGCAGTCAGGTGTATTTTAAAATGACCCTTTGAATAGAGGGTCAAGAGGGAAAAGTGCTGGGAGACGCAGGAGACAGACGCGAGGGTATGAAAGCAACGTTGACTCTGAGCAGAGGAGGAACCCTAATTACAGGGAGAGGCACCGCTGGGGCTCGGGAAGCCTCAGCCTGTGAAATGACATTCTTGGCAAATGAATGCGTGTGTCATGCATTAATTGAAATAAGGGAAATAAGGAAACTCATATTTATTTGGCTTCAGCGAGGCTGCGGGCACCCTGATAAGTACTTTCACACTTATTATCTTCTTTAATTATCACAGCCAAGTGTTGTAGACATTATTATCCATATTTTTACAGATCAGTCTGAGATCAGCCAGGGTCACATAGCGAATGGCAGCACCAGGCCCACACCCTGCTGTGTCTCTTTGTGGGTCATTTTTGTGGGAGGACTTGGCTGGAGGGGAGCGGAGGAGTGCGTCCCTATGTCATGCTCTATCTCTGAAATCACACAGGCAGGCAGGCAGTTCTTTGCAGACTTAGAAGAAAACTTGGCATCAGTTGAGACTTCTTTCTCAGTCTCAGAAGAAAACTTGGCATCACTCACTCCATACTTGTTGCCCTTCTCCAGACCTCATTTCATAGTCTCTGAGATAATTTCTAGTTAAAGAAAAATCTGGCATGGTTTCTTTTGTCTTTTATCTTTTTTCCATTAGGAGTCATTAGGCCAAGTTACACAAAGAGCAGTCATCCCAAGGACAGAGGGAAAGCGGCTTTCTTCCCTACAGCTCAATAAAACCCAGAGCTCATGTCCTTGGCCACTGGACTTTTTTAAGGGCGAGGGCAGGGAATCTAGAACTTTTAGTGTGTAGGGCTTCGGGACGTGTGGGCAGGACTAGTGGGTGGGGACAGAGGAGCCCACGCACCTGGGGCCCCAAGTAGGAAAGGTGGGTAGGGTGGGGACAGAGTGGCCTCCCTGGGAGATCCTGGCCAAGTGACTGAAGGGCACCAGCGTCAGGGTTCTCCTCTAGTGCTCAGGACTCATGCTGGATCAGAGTCTTTTCTCACCAGCTGGAGGGAGCGGAGCAAGAGGAAGGCATCCAAAGTGTCCTGAAATCCACTGTTGTTGTTAAAGTTGAGTTGGAGGCTCCTGCTCAATCAGAACCTCCTTTGACCTATCTGAAAAGTTGAGCTCACTACCCTTGGGAAAATTGTCCTTCTAAATTACTCAGGCTACTGATGATCAGTGGTGTATTCAGGAAGTGCCGCTTGGGCGCCAGGTTGGGCGCCTGTGGGAATATAGGTGAGGGCGTGCTGCTGAGTAGATGTTGCACCAATGGCATCCAGTGGCCAGTGACTGACAGACTAGAGCCCTGCTCTGAGGTCATGGCACTCCAGTGACGGGATGCAGTGTGTAAGCACCTGCGTGGGCCCTTGGGTGGATAGAAGCCCGGCCCGCGTTCTGGGGCTGTAGAGAGATTGGACCACAGGACATTTAGGCCCAGGAGAGAGACGTGCGCTTGAATCGCTGTAAGTGAAGCTCCCCTCTCAGCTGAAGTTACCTGGAAAGACGAGGAAGCCTGCGTTCACCTGTGTGAGTGAGAGTACCATCTCAGAAGAGTGGCCTGGCAGTTGGGCCTTGGGCGGGGGGATTTGTCAGCAAGGGCAGGTGGAGACGTGTGGGGAGCAAACCAGGTGCAGGCCTCAGTGGCTTCTGTAGAGTGTTAGGGGAAGCCAGCCCCAAGGTGAGAGGTCTAGGACCTTACAAGGTGGGGCTTCCTGTGACCGTTGCCATTGAGGCGGCCCAGGGCATGTGCAGAGGGACCAGAAAGAGGAAAAGTGGCCTTGGTAGCTTAGGAGTGAGGTACTGGGAAAAGTGTGGGAAATTGGAAAGGATTTCTAGGGACATGAGCCTGCCCTGGGCAGCCAGCGTGGGTGTCTTCCAGGCTGCTGTGTCTTTCATTCGAGGACCGATGGTGACATCGAAGCAAAACAGAATGAGTGTGGCATTCACAGTCCTGATCAATGAGTGACGGGTGACTGCTCACTTAAGTTATTCTGAGGTAGATCGCTGAGCAGAGATGAGGTGGGTTGGGCCCATGGAACTTGAATATCTAGGTCGACACTACGTTGTGTGATGTGTAGTTTAGACTGGAATTTTCTGAAGGAGTAGTGGGGTCAGTGAGGAGATAGACGCCGCCTCTGCTGTCTGCCCAGATCTCTGTGGCATGCAGAGAGGGGTGGCCTTGAACTTCTTAGCCCTGTTCCTCAGCAGTATGCAGACACCAGGCATCCGAACTGCCTTTCCATTTATCTTTTGTTCCAAGACTTGTAGAAAAGGGTCAAGTAGAGGTACCTTGATGTAGTACTGTGGCCAGAGTAATGTCGGAGCTTGTTGACTTCTGGGACTTCCCGATGGCTGGGAGTTTCTAGCCATGCTGGGGACAGGTTCCATGTTTTCTCTTCATTAACAGCAGCATCTGGCATGTCCAAGGGGAACCGTGTAAGGTAATACAAAATCACAAGGCCCTTGGGCCAGAGATCAAAGTGTTACAGGAACACATCAGGGGTTGCTGCCTAATGGGATAATTTCTGAATCCTTTAAAAAGCGTCTCTCTGGGTAGAGAATTGTTTCTTGTAGTGTTCGTTTTTTCAGTCTTCTTATGGACAAAACTTGACTTTGGGGTTACTTTAGAGGAGTGTCGTTACATCTATAGTATCTTACATCCAGAATAATGATGACTGATGGTGGAAATGACTGACTGCAATTAATTGTTCATCTTACAGTTTGTTCCCATACTTTCAGCTTTAAAAAAATGTGAGCTTGAGATAGAATCTCAATCCCTTTTTGGGCTTTGGATCTTTTTACACTTCAAGAAGTATTATTAAGGACCTCAAAGGGCTTTCTATGTGGATTATAGGCATCGATACTTGCAATAGAAATGAAGACTAAAATTTTACAAAAGTATTAATTTACAAAAGCATAAATTTACAAAAGTATTTATTTAAAAGTATTAAATAATGACAACTCATTACACATTAACACAGATTGCATTTTTATGAGAATGATACATTTTCTAAAACCAGAAACATTTGGCATTTAGTAGGAAGAGTGGCATAAACACTTCTGTCCACTCCTGTGCTCAGTCTCTTGCAATATGTTGTTTTAGCTGAAGCAGGTGAAGACGTCCGGCTTCACAAAGGAACTGAAAAGGGGGTTTCAGTAGCCTTTTCAGATACTTGTGAGTTCCTTTGTGACCTGATATCACACTTGACAAGTGGTGGTTTCCTGCAGGTTATTTGCAGTATGCAGTCTGAAATCCTGGGTTAAAATTCCCGGTCTCTTCCTGCACTTTGAATAGATGTTTTACCCACGATGATGTATATTACCTGACACGTGGTCATTTGGACAACATCAGTTCACTTTTTGCAGAGCCTGAAAATGTTCATACATTTCATTATGTGTAATATCAGAAAACTCATGGTTAGTGTTGCTTTCAGTTTCATCAGGACAGTCTTCAAGTCTCAGGAAACTAGAGAGCCCATGGTGACAGACAGGAGTTTTCCCAGATCCCAGTTTTCATTTGAAAGCTCAGATTTGACAGTTGGCAATAAATGCCATCAGTTTCCTGTTATCTGAGATGTCTGCCCAGCACCCCAGTCTGCAGAGCAAGTGTGTAGTCACTCAAGTAAAAATGACGCTCTGTCAAGAGGAAGCTGGTTGAGTTTGCAGCTCAGACAGTTAGACAAGCATTCTTCCTTGAGACAGCCACTGCGCTTGGGTACGTGACCTGATATGGTTCCATTTTAACCAGGAATATGATGAATATACTTTAAAATATATGTGTGTGTATTTCATATCAATATAATGAACATGATACATTTAACATAAATGTTATAAATACAATAAAAGAGTCTAGATTTAAAGAATTATTTTTTATTGCTTCTTCAAGGATATTCTTAAGTGAAACTTTTTTTTTTTACTGTGAACCTTTGCCACTGGTGAAGAATCTTTCAACTACTGGTGCCTTTGCTACAGGGTTTTGTGTGAGGAGCCTAAGGAGTGGGCACCTTGGCCAGCCAGTGCGTTTGCATCCTCCAGCCAAATGTCAGCACAGTGAAAAAAGCAAGCAACCTTTTCATATTATCTTGAAAGTCATTTTGATCTTGTTTTGTAAGGGTTATGGAATGAATCCTCAAGAGTCTTGGTTTTTGAGAACTGCTGGTCTAGGACAGCAGCTGCAGAGAACTGAGCCTCCCAGGGTTGGGTGGTTGTTTGGGGTTCCATGCTCACGGGTTGGGTTTTTGCAAGAGACTCAGCTTGTGCACCCCCCGCCCCCGCTCTCACCTTCTGCCTCCCATGTGCTGAAGTGCGCTCCTAGGGCTGGTCATCCTGGCTGTCTCTAGACACTTGCCCTTCCCCAGGGTGAGTTTCTCCAAAAGGGTTCCTTCTTTTAGTTTCAGTTTAAAAGTAGAGTTTACTGGACATCTTCCTTGTGATGTGAAACTAGGCGGGATGCCCCTCAGTCGTGTAGCTGTGTCCCCAGGGCCCTGCTCAGCCACAGCACCACTCGCAGACCACTGGGTCCGTCACCTCCCCTGCTAGACTGTCAGCCACACAAAGGCAGAAGCCACGGCTGTGTTCATCACAGGATCTTCCAGAGGGCAGCCCACTGCCTGACAAGTACTGGGAGCTGAGTGTGGAACATGTGCCTGCGCTCTCGCACAGGCTGATCCTGCATCTGAGTTCAGTTTCCAGGACTGTTGGCATCAGGGACACCTTTCTTCTGGGCCTGCTTCTGGGTGGGCTGGATTATCATTTAGATATCAAACACTCAACAGCATGGCATGAACCAACACGTGTTAGGGCAACTGGGAACACTGGGATCTTTCTATAAAACACTTCCTAGTAATTAAGAGACTGGGAATTGATTGGGATTCTTTCACCCTGATTAGTCTGGGGCATCCTCATCTGAGCTACAGTGCTTTGATCATCTGAGAACCTTCTCCAGGCCCCGGGACACAATTGCCTGCTCTGCACATGGGGAGGAGATGAGTCACGTGGCCGGTGCAGCCCACTGCCATTGGTAGTAGGAGCTTTGGTTGATGCTGGAGGCATCGGGATGTCTTTCTTTCAATTCTTTTTTTATCCATTTTTATCTTTCTCAGGAAGGGTGCCCTTGTCCCTCTGAATGTCAGAACCATAAGCCACATGTTCTGATAGGTCTGGTTCTGGATAGGGAGTTAGTTTGATTTCTGTTGATGTAGCTTTGACTGGGGTATTAGAGTCGGCTACTGTAGAGTGGAATTATCTATACTTCATGCACCATCGGAACCACAGCACTGTAGACAGACCTGCAACACAGCGCACCACAGCAGCCGGCTTGACGCGGCGTCTGAGGGCAAGGTTTCTGTCTGCCAACTCCTTGACAGGTGTGCATGGCTTTCTCTCCTGCTGAATCGTGGGGTTGATCTTGATTTCACAGCCAGCCTGTGCTGAGTGTGTCTAGGTCCAAGTCAGCATTCTGAAGCATCCACTCGTCTCCTTTTCCAGCCTGTGCCTCTCTGTTGGGGAGCTGGCTGTCCTCTGAGCACGGCCGCGCTGGTGCCTCCTGCTGGCCCAGTACCGGGCCCTGTGGGGTGCTGACTCTCAGTGTCCCACTCATTCCCTCTCGTCTCCAGCCCCTGCCTTGTGGAGGCTGGGTCCTTCTGTCCTGTAACCACTGGACCGTTTTAACAAGAAATCCATGAAAAACGAGTTTGCTGTTTTCTCCTATGTAGAATCGTATTTTGGGGACAGCTGTGTAAAAGACAGTAATATATGAAAGGCACACACAGAAGTATGTTTAAATAATCTTGTTTCAAAGTCCACATCCAGTCTTCCCTCCCCAGCACAGCCTCATGAGCTTCTTCTCAGGGCAGAGGGACTATTACCTTTGAGTTCGTCAACAAATTCAGGCTGAAATTTGGAGAGAAAAGCAGTGTCCCCACTCTGTACCTGCCTCTTAACCTTTGCCCCTTGCAGGTAGGATCAGAGTGGGCTCCTCTACCACCCTGGAGCCCACTAACCATTGTCAGCAAAACTCCAAGAGAGATGAGCAGACGCTGTGCCTCCTCCCCCAGCCCAGGCCCGATTCCATAGGAAACAAGCGTGCTGCCTGCAAGGAAGGTCAGGGTCACTGCAATAGATGCCAGGCCTCACCCCACAGTCCAGCAGCAGTGCTGCCTTCTGGTCACAGCACCGGTTGAACTGTGTCTAGACTTGGGAGCATGTGGCCCGATCAGCCCTCCAAGGGCAACAGCCCCGTCCTCCTGGCCCGTTAATCCTGCATCTCCGTCTCCAAGTGACCCTTATCCTGTGCCAGGGCCCAGACCTTTTGTTCTTTCAGGATGTAGTTTCTTTGTATTTAGGGCTTACTTGTTTTTTAACTTCCTTGTGTTTCAGCCACGGTTGTTTATTCACCTAGATCCCTTACTTTTAAGTGACCTGGAGGACAGGTATTGATGAGGTGGTGTTGGTGTCACAAGGTTGACATGAGGCAAATCTCCTGATGGACAGACCGCAGGGAGGGAAGAAACTCCTTTTCATGAAAGGTGGGGTTCAGGGCAGTTGGGCTACTTAAAACCCTTTTCCTCTCAGTTCTTTGCCAGCCTGCACCTTTCTTATTTGAAAGGTCTTCTCACATGCAGGTTGAAGGCACGGACTTGCTGATGGTGCCCCAAGGTCTTGTGGAGAGACGGGACATGGCCTGTGGTGGTGCCTGACGTCCTCAGGTGCAAGCCCCCCTTCCTCCTCCAGTCTACCAGGTGGCCCCCAGTCATACACACTGTCCCCGTGAAAGCCCTTAATGGGACACTGGATAGGAAACATCCAGTTTCAAGGGAGAGATTCTTGGGAGCATCGTGCCCTTGCGGTGTGTAGAGTTCTGTGATTCCTCCCTGCTCTCTTGGTCTGCTGTTTCCTTTGTCTGTGAAGAAGCAGTGAGACAGGTGCTGTTTTAGGAAAGGCTGCAGTGGGGATCCTTGGTGCCTGTTTGTCCTTCTCTTGTTGGTCACATGGCAAGTCTGCTGGATGTTCTTTGCCTGGCCTTTTACCTGCAGAATATGGCTTGCGCTCAGTGCGTTGAGACTTACAGCTGTGCCCAGGTCTTTTACCTGGAAGGCACAGCAGTACCTGACTTCCCCGTCCAGAGGCGCTCTGGTGGAAGGTCGTGCACGATGACTGCAGGAGTTTCACGTCGCCAGCAGAGCCAGTCTCTCTGAGGCCTGTCTGGATCGATGCCCTGACCTTGGCCGCTGCCTCTCCAAGGGAGGGCACCAGGGGAACCACATGGCTCTCGGTTGAAGAGCTGGTGAGGGAAGGAGGAGCCTAGTGCAGCACGGCTCGCCGTGTCCCTAGCTCATCCCCAGCAGCCTCCCTCCACTCCCCAGAGATGTCTGCAGTGCGCACACACTCGTGTGCTCAGGATGGACTGCCGAGGTCACAGCCGTTGGAGGGTTGCATCTGCTTAGTTCACGTGCACCTCTGTGCAGTGTTCAGGTTCGTGGGTCAGTTTGTCCTTGCAGGAGAAGCAGGAAAAGAATGTTTCCCAGTATTAGCCAGTTTTCTTATCATGAAAAATGACAGACATACACAAAGGAAGAGATCAATTGTCTTATTCATTATTTATCCATCACCTAGATTCAACAGTTACAGCAGTCCTCCCTCATTTGCTTTGTCTGTTGTTTTTATTTAGCCCAAGCATTTTAAGACACATCTCAGACATCATTTTATTGTTACAGGCCTCAGTATCCATCTCTAAAAATACAAGCATTGGTTTACACAACTGCAAAGGCATCATCACACCTCATACAGTGAGCCCAGTTCCTTGTGTAATCTGATATCTAGTCCCTAACGGGCATCTCCCCAGTTGTCCTGTTTTAGCAGCTGGCTTATTTGAACCAAATTCCTAAGAAGGTAGATCCTCAAGTTACATTTGATTGTTATATCTCAGGTATCTTTAATCTAGAGCAGCCCCCACCCCCAACTTTTTTTTCTTTTTCTTTTTTCTTTTGGCCATGGCGTGTAGCATGTGGGATCTTAGTTCCCTGATCAGGGGTCAGACCCAAGCCCCCTGCATTGGAAGTGCAGAGTCTTAACCACTGGACCATCAGGGAAGTCCACCCCCCGCCCCCACCTTTTCCATACATACCATTTACTTGTTGCAGAAATGGGCAGTTGTCCTGTGGACTGGCTCACATTTTGATATTTTTCTGTTTGTGTCCTGGTAGTTCCCTAGCCCTCCTAGTTCCCTCAGATAAAGAACGAGTCCAGGAGATGTGTTTGGCAAGAATGTTTCAGGTGAAGCTGTGTGGTTCCTGTGGCATCAGACCAGGAGGTAGGGGGTATATTTGCTCCTTTTGGAGTATGCTGACATCAATCAGGGGGTCAGGGGTTGATAGCCAGATCCTCAAAAGTGTAAGAAGTTCTTGATCAGCCTTTCATCTGATGTTTTTACATTTCTTGCCATGGTCTGAATCATGCATTTCGTTATAGCTGCACACTTACTAGCTGGCTTGTTGCATTCTCTTGAAAGATAGTTCATAGAGGAAGAGTTCTTCATTCTTTCCTTTTAATTGCCAAGTTTCAAAAAAGGTAAAAGTTGGTATTCTGTAACTTTCAGTTTAGTCTAGTGCCTTGAGTCTGTCTCTCTGTCTGTCTGTACCTCTCTTTCTTTCTCAGTGCCTCCCCACCCCTTGTTGTCACTGTGAATTCAGGGGTTTTGTATATTTAGTGTGTTTCAATGGGTCACATTCATCATTCCTTCTGACCCTCAGTTGTCCCAGTTTTGGCCAATGGGAGCCTATTCGTAAGTTGGCATCTGTGTTCTTTGGCATGACTCCTTGCATTCTGGCATAACAAGGTGTCCCAAGGCTCACTGTGTAAAGTGCTGCTCTGGCCTTGAGACCAGCCACTCTGCAAAGATCCCTGTGCCATTTGGTGGAGAAGGTTCCATAAGAGAAGGGACCACTGCTGATATTTCTAAATCAAATTTTACATTATAAGAATTTTTTCCTTAATTTTGATTTTATGCCAGTATCTCACTTCTTTCACTTCGAATCTTGGTTCTTAACAACATTACCATAGTGAGTTATTTGCATTATCTTACTTTATGAAAATACATTGGTTATAAATCAGTTAAACCATGAAAGAAATTTAACTTCTTTGCAGCTTTATTTATCAACAGAATTTCCTTCTAAGAATGGACACTCAGTCTCTTGTACTTAAAAGTTTTTTGTGGATAACAGGAAAATTAAGGTTCATTTTCTTCATTTTGTTTTAAAATTTTAGGAATTGCTTTTTTTGTTTATTTAATTTTGCTTTTGAATATATAAACATATGTTTCCAAAGCCAAAACAACTTAATGTCACATTCAGAGAAATTTTACTTCATCCTTTTCTTCTTCCTCCTGTTTAAAAATTCATTTTGTAGTAAACAAAAATAGACTTTCAGACATAGAAAGCAAACTTAACTGTTATCAAAGAGGACAATAGGAGTGGGGGAGATAAAATAGGCATTTGGAATTAACATATGCACACTACTATATATAAAATAGAAAGCAACAAGGACCTACTGTATAGCACAAGGAACTATATTCGATATCTTGCAATATCCATAATCCCAAAAGGAGTATTTATCTAAATGTATAACAGAATCACTTGTTGTACAGCTGAAGCTAACAGAACATTGTAAATTATACTTTAAAAAAAATTCATTTCATATTATCCTTCTCCATGTTTACTTTTGTACATCATGTAAAGATGTATGTAAATAATTCACATTCCCCTCCTTTTTTGCATAAAAGATAGA
Source organism: Odocoileus virginianus (assembly GCF_023699985.2). NCBI lineage: Eukaryota > Metazoa > Chordata > Mammalia > Artiodactyla > Cervidae > Odocoileus > Odocoileus virginianus. Next base: position 48,249,619 of record NC_069685.1, on the reverse strand, counting down.
AGGTTGGATATACTATTCTATGCCTTGTTTTTTTTTTTTTAGACAGTATTACCTGGGATTGGAGAAGGAAATGGCAACCCACATTCCAGTATTCTTGCCTGTAGAATCCCATGGACAGAGGAGCCTGGCAGGCTACAGTCCATGGGGTCGCAAGAGTCGGACACGACTTAGCGACTAAACCACCACCACCAGCACCTGGGCTTACTCGTGTCAGTACATCGTGCTCGTCCGCATTCCCTTTTTTGATGGCTGAGCAATAGTTCACTGTAAGGAAGCCCCATAGTTGATTCAGCCCCTCCCCAGTGGGTGGGCCCTGGGCTGCCTGTAGTTTTGCTGTGACAGGTGCCGCATCAGTGAATAAACTGGTCATCTCCTATTTTGCCAGTATATCTTGGGATAGATCTCTAGAAATGTGATTACTAGATCAGAGGATAGATGCATATATAATTTTTCAGACACTGATTATATTTTGCTGAAACCTTGGTTGTTTAGATGAATTGAATTATCCTGACACTTCCATCTGGAAACAGTACTGTTTATTTTGCAATCTTTTTTTTTTTATCCATGTTCCTCAGCATGTAGGATCTTCGTTCCCTGACCAGGGATTGAACCTGTGTCCTCTGCATTGGAAGCTCAGAATCTTAACTGCTGGATCACTGGGGAGGTCCCCTTATTTTGTGATTTTAATGTTAAAGAAACCTCCTCAAGCCCTCGTGTATCCTGTCTTGGTATTGAGCATATTATTGAGAATGTCATTCTAAGATCTGTTTATTTCATTAAGCAACTGAAGTATCACTTGCTGAGCATAATACAGGACATAAAAATGTAGCTAAGGCATCCTAAACCTCAAAAGATTTCAGACTGAGTACTTGGGGATTTTCTTCTGGGTCTGTTTGGTGTATATTTTGTCCCATGTTGATTATCAAAAGTCTGGTAATAAGGCAGTGGAAATATACCTTTATCTGCTGTACCAGAATGAAGCAGGACATGTCTACAGGAGAGAGGAGGTGTTATTAAGTACCCTCTGGATGCATCCAGTAGGTATCCATTGAATACCCCTGCTTGGCCAGAATATAAGTGAGCAACGTACTAAGTTCCTCCCTCCTGGCGTTTACTTTCTAGCACAGGAGACAGAACAAAAAGCAAGGAACAATTAGATAATTACAAGTTTTCTGTACTTTGAAGGAATCAAATAAGAGATTTAAATAGAGTCTTAGCCAGGAACCTTCTTGAGGAAAAGGAGAAAGAGGCAGCTGACATATCCAGCCATGTGTGAGGTTGGGGTGGGTGGGGGCAGGGCCATGCAGGACCTTGGGTTTTAGGTTAAGGATTGGGATTTTAAGAACATCAGGAGACCATTGGGACAGTTAAGTGAGGGAACGACTCTTGATGCCAACATGTCATATATTTACTTTCTCTGGATTGGAGGGCCCTTCAGTATTGTGTTTCAGCTCCAGAAGCAGCAGCATTGTTCCTTCTGAAGTTCCAAGTGGAGCGAGTTTTCCTTCTTGCTCCTTTGTGTAGACAGCTGCTTCTGATACTCACATGTAGGTCTTCTGAGGATTTCTTCTCTTTTTCAATAATAGCCCTTGGTGTTGCTCAGATAATTACAGTCAGCAGTTGTAATTGGATTATGTACTTGGGCTGTGAACGGGAGCATGATATCTACAAATTCTCTTCTTCAGACCTGCAAATTTAAGAGACACATCTCTGTGGAAGATAGAGCTCCTTCCTCAAGATCACAGAAGGTCTGTGTCACTGCTGTCTTGCTTATTGAAAATTAATTATAGAATCCATGGCAATTTGCTGGATGAGAAAGGTGTTTTCAGTGTATGTGTTACGTTTCTATTACAGGAGACCGCTGGAGCGACAGCTGTGCAGGGAGGCCTCACGAGGAAGGACTGACATACCGGGACCTGAGGTGCTTGCTTCCTGGGAGGCTCCTGTCTGATGCGAAGGAGGCAGGATGTCATAGTGACTCTGCAAGGGGAGGCTCCCGAGGACCGAGGCCAGCACGCAGGATCACACCCTTGGCCACAGGGGACACTGGGCAGGCCTTTCCCTGCAAGTGAGACGAACGAGATTATTCTGCAAGAGGAAGATTCCAGGGGCTTAAAAGCACAAAGGTTTGCACCTTGGCAGCCTCTTGGAATGTTGACAGCTCAGGATCTAAAAGAAAGTGCTGTGTTAACGAGTTCCAGAGTTGATGTGGATGTACATGTCACTTTATAATCAATAATAATACTGAGTGAGGAACACTATGCAGGAAGAAACCTTCCATGGAAAGACAGGCAGGGAAAAGCTTAGGCCGACCTCAGATCTCCCGCATAGAGCCAGCTTGAGATAAATGCCAACATGGCCAAATGAGAGACTCTGAGACAGCCGCCTGTAACTGTAGTCATTGTAAGGAAATCTCTAAATCACGATACCAAATAGGAACCATGATCTACAAGTGCCCCATGTGCAGGGAGTTTTTCTCTGAGAGAGCAGATCTTTTTATGCATCAGAAAATTCACACTGCTGAGAAGCCCCATAAATGTGACAAGTGTGACAAGGGTTTCTTTCATATATCAGAACTTCATATTCATTGGCGAGACCACACAGGAGAGAAGGTCTATAAATGTGACGATTGTGGTAAGGATTTTAGTACTACAACCAAACTTAACAGACATAAGAAAATCCACACAGTGGAGAAGCCCTATAAGTGTTACGAGTGTGGCAAAGCCTTCAATTGGAGCTCACACCTGCAGATTCACATGAGAGTTCATACAGGTGAGAAACCCTATGTATGTAGTGAGTGTGGAAGGGGCTTTAGCAATAGTTCAAACCTCTGCATGCATCAGAGAGTGCACACCGGAGAGAAGCCCTTTAAATGTGAAGAGTGTGGGAAGGCCTTCAGGCACACTTCCAGCCTCTGCATGCATCAGAGAGTCCACACAGGAGAGAAGCCCTATAAATGCTATGAGTGTGGGAAGGCCTTCAGCCAGAGCTCCAGCCTCTGCATACATCAGAGAGTGCACACAGGGGAGAAGCCCTATAGGTGCTGTGGGTGTGGGAAGGCCTTCAGCCAGAGCTCCAGCCTCTGCATCCATCAGAGAGTGCACACAGGGGAGAAACCTTTCAAGTGCGATGAGTGTGGGAAGGCCTTCAGTCAGAGCACCAGCCTCTGCATCCACCAGAGAGTGCACACAAAGGAGAGAAACCATCTCAAAATATCAGTTATATAAAGCATTTTGCTAAGAGTTAAAAAAAAATTCTTAAAACCCATAAGTGCCACTAGGAAGGAAAAACCCTGTAAATACCTACATTGATCCAAGAAATTTTTACAGCAGGACCCAGAAGAACATTGTTTTCCAGGAGGCATGCATGAGGGTGAGTTTTTGGATTCATGCCAAGTGTGTTGCACAACTTGTGAATCTGAAACTCCTGTGAGTGTGTGCCCAGGGCAGGCTGTGAGGTCCCAGTCGTGGGTGTGAATTTCCTGGGATTCTGGTGGAATAACTACACAGGAAACCGTGGTCGTTGCACAGCCTCCCAAGTCACCTTCTGTCTACACTTTACCTAAAAGTTACCCCAGATACTGCCCCATTTCAGGAACTCGCCACCTTCCTTCTCTTGATCCCAGCATACCGGTGAATGCATTTGAAAACGGCCAGCTTCCACCAAGTAGTGTTCTGGTACTTCAGAGGTTACCACTTGGTTTAGCCTCTCCATATCTGTCCATGTATCCCATTACTTCTGCACTCACTCTACCCGTGTACCCTCCAAATGCCCATAAATATCCACCCCTTCCTAGATGGCATCAAATTTCATTTTAGGTTTTAGGTGACTCATGATGGCCACTTTACCTGTCAGAGAAAATCATTGGCAAGCATACACGCCCTTGAACTTTAATTTTGTGAATTCTGCTAATCACTGTCACTATGTTAGACTTAATTTTCTAGTGGCTACATCACATATTTTTAACTTGAATATTTTTTGTTTTTTTTTTTTGCGGGGGGAAATAGCTGAATGTAAATAGGGAGGAGGAAGTGAGTGGAGTTGGGACTTTTCTCCATCCAGAACTGCCCTCTGGGGCTCCTTTAGTAACAGGTGGAGCCACTTTCCCGTAGGAGAAGTGGATGATAGGAGGCGTCCCTAATAATAGTTTCTGTTAATGTAATTTTGGGCAATAATGTGTAGGATTACATATCCGTTCCTTTGTAGGCAGGAGTGTCTCTGTTAACCTCTCCTTTTCTTTCTTCATTCATTGGACAAGTATTTATTGAACACCTCCTATGTGCCAGGCACTGTGCCCCTTGCGGGGGATACCACTGAGTAAGACAGACAAGGGCCCTACTCTCGTGGAGTTGACTTCTGGTGGAGGAGACAGATGATAAGCAAGTAAACAAATAACGTAGTGTGAGATAGTGATTAAGTGCTATGGAGAAAATAACCTAGGGTGATGATTTAGAGCTGTGGGGGGGTGGGGGTGGGGGGCGGCGGTAGATAGCGGTCAGGGAGGCCTTTGTGCGGGCAAGGGCAGCGCGGGGGCTGCTGCGGAGCGCAGGTGCCCAGCTTTCGCAGGGGGGCGGCCCTGTGCGCAGTGGGCAGAGCAGAAGGCGCGGCCCGGCGGTGAGTGTAGTGAGCAGCGGGGCGGGGGAGATGCTGAAAGCTCAGTATCCTGACGTTTATAGGCCCTTTTTTTTTTTTTTTTGGCTAGATTGATATTAAAAACTCATGTGGAGGAACTCCAGGAATGTTTAGAAGACCAAAAGTCCCCAATGACAACAAAAAGCAACTAATTTTGAACTTTGTTTCTCTCCTCATTCCTGTTTTTGTTGATTTCCCACATGTAGTCCTTTTTGCTCAGGAAGTCTTTGGGGGAAATTAAGGCTTTTTGAAAGCTCTGAAGTTAGCAGTGTCTGTCCACTGTCTTGAGAGGTTGGAAAATGAACTGCCCGAGATAGTCACCGAAATATGAAACAAAGCTTGATTTTCTCTTCATATTTGAATTAATTTCTTCTATTTGACTGGAAGGGGTTTTTGTATAACTAAAACCTCAGTGCATAAAGGAGATTTAAAAGGGGCACTTAACTGAGTGGGTGAAAGTAGAAGATGGGATTTTTGGTGGCGGGGGTACATGTGTTACCATCTGAATTTTCATCTGGATAGCTCTGTTAATAAGCCTTTGGGAAGTCACTTCACGTAATTTTCCTCCTTTTTGCAAAGAGAGGGCTGGCTTAGTTATTTGATAAAGCCCCTTCCAGGCCTGAATTCCTCGACTACGATTTACTGTAGTGTCTTAACACTCTCTCATGTCACAGTAGTGTGGAGCATTAGAGAAAAGCCTAGACTTTTAGTTGATAGCGAGCCAGTTCAAATATCATTGATAGAATTTTAGTTTTAGGAAAAATGGGTTTGATTTCTAGCTTTATTACTATTAGGTATGTGAGCTTGGGCAAAATCGCTTAATCTTTGAGTCTAGTTTTCTCACGTACAGAATGAGGACATTAGGCTAAATGATTTCCGAGTTTCCAGCTAGTCCTAGAGTTCTATATTTCTACATAGTTGAATTATTTTATCATGCTGTTGCTGGGGAATATGACTAACACTTTTGAAGCTACTAATTTTATGTCGAGCTTTAAAGTCCATAATTGTTATCTTCGGAAAATATTATTTGACCTACAGTATGTCCAAATCAATTTAATAAAATCACTTTATAACAGGGTTCTGTGCTTGACATATGGTGGTATGAACTTGGTGGTCTGTGTGTGTGTGTGGTGGAGGTGGGCTTGTGCATTATGTCTAGGTGACCATATGATATAGTGAGGAGGTTGCTATTAATACTCAAACATGGACAACAAGCCTAAACTGGGACCATCCCAGCAAACCAAGATGTGAGGACACCCTGGCCCAGGGGACAAGCACTTGACCAAGGAGTCATGAGGTCTGCGGCAGACTGGAGAAAGCCCACCCTCCTGAGAGGATGGCCTGCTCAGTGGTAGCTGTTTGTTTCCATGGTGGAAACCAGGCCTCAGGGTCCCGTGTGGTCTGCTCTTTTAAGCAAAAACCAACAATCCAGATTTTTACTTAAAATTTAAAGGTTAGCAATGAATTCACATTTCCTGTGTGACCCATTTTGGTATTTGTATTAAGGAAATGGCAACCCACTCCAGTATTCTTGCCTGGGAACTCCCATGGCCAGAGGAGCCTCGCAGGCTATACGTCCACGGGGTTGCAAAGAGTTGGACATGACTGAGTGACTAAACAGTTATCTGCATGCTGCCCGTAGGCTTGTTTCACTTTGCGAACCCTGCTGTGGCCCCTGATGGCTGTCACCCACCCCTGCTAAGGCCTGACACCTCTCAGCTAAGCAGTGGTGGCCCAGACTTGAGCCACAGTCTCCGATAGTGGGTCTGGCATCCATCTGCTTCTTGGGGCGAGTCTATGCTCCACTTCTGGTTGAGGCGGGAGTAATCCAGACAGCCCTTTCGGTGTGAATGGGGTGTGGCAGAGAGGTCACACTTGCACTCACATTCACCTATAAAGTCACTCCTGTTTTTGCTGGCAGTTCAGGTATGAGAGTGAGAAGTCATGGCTCACTTCCTAGTTTCCTGATGGTTTCCCAGGGGCCTTCCAACTCTTGTTTCAGTTATTCCCCCAAATTTAAATTATTAAGCAGTGTTTTCTGTACAGCCTGCTGTTATCCTCAGCAATTTGAAAATAAGTGAAAACACATATCAGAAGATAGAAAAAATACTCAGTGGTGAAATCAAACCCTGAGGAAGAGGTGAGAAAGAGGTTGATACCATCACAGGATGGGAGGCAGATTATCAGGATAAGCAGTATTGCTGAGTTGGTCCATGGATTGAAGAGGGGTAGGGAACCTGAAGGTGGTGGAGCCCTTACTCTGTGACCTTAAGCTTAACTTCTCTGAACCTCAGATTTATCATTTGTAAAATGGTTTTGAAAATAACCTAACCTGGGAGATACTTGAGAAAATGAAATAAACACATATAAAGTACTTGTGTGCTAAGTCACTTTAGTCGTGTCCGATTCTTTGCAACTCTATGGACTGTAGCCCGCCAGGCTCCTCTGTCCATGGGCTTCTCCAGGCAAGAATACTGGAGTGGGTTGCCATGCCCTCCTCCAGGGGATCTTCCTGACTCATGGATAGAGGCTGCATCTCTTACGTCTCCTGTCTTGGCAGGCAGATTCTTCACCACTAGTGCCACCTGGAAAGCCCATGAAGTGTCTAACCTTTAGTAATATAACAGATAATATTATTAATACCATTTGCCTATTAAGGAAGATGAGTCATGTTATCAGGAGTCCTTTTGTCCTGTTGAGCACTGTGATGGGTCTGGACATCTGCATTTGGGGTGGGACCCAGAGAAGGCTGAGTGGCTCCACGTGGTGAGAAAGCAAAGAACTCGAGTGTCCCGGTATAGTCTGAGACGAGAAGATACAGAGTGGACTTGGGAAGGGAGTTAGAGAGGGACCCAGTGGAGTAGGGTGGTGTCTGGTTGCACGCTGTCCTGTATGGACCCTCGCGACCACAATATCCTTCCCCCTGAAGTCCTGGGATGCTCAGTCTGAGCAGATTTCTTACGGAAGCTCATGGAAGGGCCAGATGCTATGTCCAGACTGAAGTGGGGCAGAACACCCAAGTACCACGCATCAATAATTGTGGGGCCAGGAGAGGGCAGCGCTGAGACACACCCTCCAAGGGCCTCAGAAACTCTGGGAGAGCTTCCAGCTCCCGTTAGCCAGTGTCACCCAAACCCTGCGGGCGGGCAGGCCTCCAGGTGTTACCGCTTGGTTCCCACTCCTGGTGTGCATAAGCGAGAGTAATTCCGAGGTCAGAAGGACACAGAGACATTTTAAATAAATCATTCTCACCTTCTGTTTTAAAATATTAAGAGGCACACGAGCAAATCCGGAGATTGCTGGGCCCTGTGTTTGTTACATGTGTCAGTGGAGGTCTCAGTGGACTGACTGTTGAACCAAAGCGCGTTCATTGTTCAGATGTAGGTATAATATTGGAGAAGGAAATGGCAACCCCTTCCAATATTCTTGCCTAGGAAATCCCATGGACAGAGGAGCCTGATGGGCTATAGTCTGCAGGGTCACAAAAAGTCAGACACGACTTAGTGACTAAACAGCAAACAGGTATAATAGATGCAAATAAAATACATTTTTAGAATAGGATAATAGCACATATATGTTGCTCTTATGATTTTCAGGTGAATTTACACAATTTGTAGCCTGTTTTGCATGTACCCCATCAGTCCTGCTCCCCCATACTGCTTCAGAAAGTGGATTCACCCTGACTTGGCCTCCTCCCCTGTAAAGCTAGTCTTGGCCCATGTCTTCTCTGCATCATGAATTACAGTGGGAGAGTGTGTTGAAGAGTTTTTAAACCCAGGATCTATAGATGGATCTCAAAGAGATCCAGAACCTTCTTAAACTGTATGCAGAGTTTTGTGTACCTGTAGGTATAGGCGTTTTTCGAGGAAGGCAGTCTTTTTAATTTAACTTGTGACTCTAATGGATAAAGAACACTGATTGGGAAGAACTTCCTGATGGAGCCACACAGTTATTTGTTGTGCAGGGACCTTGGGCAAAGGGACACCTAAAAGGTCAGAACAGCAGTGGGTCACTGGGATGAACCGAAAGCCAGGTAATAAATAGTTCAAAAAAAAAAGTAACGCTGAGCTGCGTTGTGAGGAAAGAAGACACTGTTGGCATGAGGTGAAAGGTCTGTTAGAGTGGGCTCGGTGCAAGAGAAAAGTCCTGTGAACAACGCGAGGGAGTCTGTATGGGTGAGAACAGCTGGGTCCTTCAGAAGGACTGGTTGGACACGAGAGGAGTCAGCTCCATGCATGGAAAATGCCAAAGCCACAACTGAGTCTGGCTGTTAGTTTCAGGAGAGGCAATTCCTGATGTAAAGTTGGAGTGAGGGTCCCAGTGCTGGGGTGGGTTGTACTTAGGTTCAAATAAACCTATTTGCATCACTCAGCGTCGTGTCCTTCCATGTTTAATTTCTGTGTCCTCCTTCACTTGCTTGGTACACCAAATTAAGGGGATATCTTCCCTATTCATGGTTAAAGCAATCACCTTGAGTCTTCAGCCTGTCTGTTCCCCAAAGTGTCCTTTCTACCCCGGTGCTCCTCTGCCCTTGCACATCCCCTCCCTTTCTGAAATAAGCTCAAGACCCACAGGGACTTAGTCCAGAGGGTAAGTCCTCCCCCTAACATCTTGTGAGGAATTAGCTGGAGATTTCGACTAGTGACCAGCAGGCCACACAGCGTCACTGTGGCCAACAGTGTTTGGAGAAGAATCAGTTTTCTACGTACTGTATGCCAAGACAGCTCACTCGATCCAGTACACATCAGGAAAAGAAATCAAAAGAGAGAGAAGTATAAATAAGATGGTAAGGGATTTCCCTGGCAGTCCAGTGGTCAAGACTTCACCTTCCAATGCAGGCGTTGTAGGTTTGATCCCTGGTTGGGGAACTAAGATCCCACATGCCTCAGGGCCAAAAAGCCAAAACATAAAACAGAAGCAAAATTGTGACAAATTCAGTAAGGACTTTAAAAATGGCCCACACCAAAAAATCTTTAAAAATAAGATAGCAGGAGTAGATGTCAACATAGTATTCATCATAGTGAGACCCTGGTGGTTCAGACAGTGAAGAATCAGCCTGCAATGCAGGAGATCAGGGTTCAATCCCTGGGTCAGGAACATCCCCTGGAGAAGGGAATGGCAACTCACTATAGTATTCTTGCCTGGAGAATTCCATGGACAGAGGAGCTTGGTGGGCTGTATAGTCCATAGTGTCACAAAGAGTTGACTGAGTGACTAACCCTTTCAGTTTTCATGATAATAAATATGAGTGGATTAAATTCTGTTTCTGAACATTTTCAAGTTGAATGATAAACTGCACCACAAATATGTGTACAGGTTGATTATAAGAGACTATGTACCAGAAAGAAGTGACACAAAAGGTTGAAAATAAGAAAGTGAAAAAACATACCAGGAAAATATTAACAGAAAGAAAGCCAGTGGTGGCAGCCTTGCCAGTAAAATGCAAAGTAAAAAGCGTCCATTTATGCAGGGAATAATTTGTCAAGGTAAATAGTTATGTACCTTTATTCAACTAAAACATAGCTTTGAAAGAGACAGTTTATGTGTTTAAAGGTACAGTGAGAAATTAATTCCCGACCATAATAATATATTAATCCTCATATCTCAGAAATCTGCAAATCAATTAGACAAAAATCAACCATCACTGTTAACTTGATCTATCAGGTGTCTATGAACTTTGTGCCAACAAACCCTCTTGGAGCGTTCATAAAAAACTGACCATGTTTTATGCCAGAAAGAAAATCTCATCAGATTCCAAAATGCATAAATCCCGCAGGTCACATCCTCTGACTGTAAAACATCTCACAAATCAAAGGTGCTGAGAAGGAGACAAAAATCCTATCCACTTGGAGACTTACAAAAAACTAGCAGAACATCCTCTTCCCCTTCGGGTTGAAAGCTAACCACGAAATCAGTGCATGTGCAAACTAGAGATGGATGGCAGTGACAGTAGCGTGTAACATATCTCAGTTGTGATGGAAATGAGTAAAAGTTTCTGTAGCCTTAAATTCATCTATTAGGTAAGAAATGTTAAAAGTGAGCCGAGCTAGGGACTTCCCTGGTGGTTCAGCGGCTAAGGCTCCACGCTCCCAATGCTGGGGGCCCAGATTCGACCCCTGGTCAGGGAACTAGATCCCACATGCCGCAACTGCCACAAGTAAAGAGTGCACATGCTGCAATGAAGATCAGAGATCCCATGTACCACAAATAAGGCCTAGCACAGCCAAATAAATAAATATTAAAGAAAAGCCGTAAGCCAAGCCTTTGAACTTAATATGCTTGATCTTTATCAAGACCACTTTTTGTTCTTGTTCCTTTCACCTATCATTGTGCTGAGTCATTTTGAAAAAATAAGGATAACCTGTAACATGCAGCACTGTTAGGACCCCAGGGAGTTGTTGGGGGGCAGAGAAGGGGCCCCCCTGGATCCCGAGGAGTCACCCTTAGATAAGATGGCCTAATGAAGTGCAGAATGCCTGGTTACATTTGATTTTCAGATATTTGACCTACTGATGCTAAAACCTACTTATCGTTTATTCATTAACCTGAGATTCACATCTAACCGAGTGCCTTCTATTTTCATTTGCCAAACCTGGCACCCCTGCTTGAAGGAAGGAGGGGAAGGAGCTCTAGTGTTCAGGGGAGGGGTGTCACAGGGGAGTGAAGGAGACCCTCGGTGGGGTGAGTGGACAGTCCATTGGGCCAGACTGGAAGCAGGGAGACCGTTCTGGTTTCTGTAGTGAAGACAGGCTGCATGTCCTGGTGACATGCTTCCCAGGCAACAGGGAGAGGAAAGGTTCTGGGTTCACAAGAATAGTCTGATCCAGGACTCCTGGGCACCTGGACCCTGGGAAAAGCCTGTGTGGGCCCAAGGACTGAGGCCGGGGCTGTTGGGGGAGAAACCTCTGGTGATGATGGAGCACAGTGTGGAGGCAGGGATCCAGGTGGACACATCCCCATGGCCCCCAAGAGGGCCCAAGTGGGGCTGTCTAAAGCATGGACCCCAGGGCAGGGCCTCCTTCTGACCAGGTCCAAAATGGTCCAGATTGACCACACGCCTACAGAGACTGAGTTGGGGATGATATCAGGCCAGACTGGCCCAGTACAAATTTCTTTAAAAAAAAAAATGTATATTTAAATATATATGGCTTTGATACGAACCATTTTTAGTCTTTATTGAATCTGTTGCAACACTGCTTTTGTTTTGTGTTTTGTTTTTTTGGCCACGAGGCACGTGGGGTCTTAGCTCCCCAACCAGGGATGGAACCCACACCCCCTGCATTGGAAGGCGAAGTCTTAACCACTGGACCACCAGGGAAGTCCCCCAAATGAAATTTCTGCCCCTTGTGAATACACAAAAATAATATTTACCGAACAGTCATTCTGAGGAAAGGAAGGACAAAAAACGAGCCCATGAACTCCAGCTGTCTCCAATCACACATCCAGGGCATTCGCTAGTTGACATTCTTGGGTCTCTTCCTGATTTCCCCTGTGTTCGCATCTTGTGTTCGCCAAGGTGCAGACCTGACTCAGACCAAGTGGCAGGGAGATGTGCGAATAACTCTCTTTCCAGTGTTAAGTGTTTTCCATCTCAACAAAAGTGCTAATCAATATCCTCAAGAGATCCTTGTACTGCAAGAAGCCTGGGAAAAAGACTGCTGCCAACCTCAGTGCTCAGTGCAGGGCATCCTCGAAGGCTTGAGAGGCCAGTGTTGTCAGGGGCCCCTGCAGGGAAATGGCTTGTGATCCTCATCAGCTCTGAAGCATCACCTGGGGTCTCTTCTCTCTTCTTTTCTTCACAGTCTTGGAGAAAACACTATACATCATGCATGGTCAAGTTTCCTGAAGTCCTCGGGCCCCTCTGACCACTGCCTCTGAATACTGACACAATTTTAGTTCAGTGATAGATAGTGTGTGTGTGTGTGTGTGTGTGTGTGTGTGTGTGTGTGTGTGTGTGTGTCTGTGTGTGTGTTGTTTAGTTGCTTAGTTCTGTTTGACTCTTTGAGATCCCATGGACTGTAGCCCACCAGGCTCTTCTGTCCATGGGATTTCCTAGGCAAGAATACTGGAGTGGATTGCCCATCTTCCCAGCTCAGGGATTGAACCCGTGTCTCCTGCATTGACAGGCAGATTCTTTACCACGGAGCCACCTGGGAAACCCCCAACACAATTTTAATATGCACAGCAATGGGGTGAAGCAATCACTCAATAACCCCCTTGAGTATGGAACAGTAAAATAGATACATTTGCTTTGGAATTAATTATATTTCATTTGCCTTCATGATTTAGTCTTGAATAATATAATCAAATTAGCTGACATTACTTAAGCAAACTTGAGTTATGTGAGTAATTGGGAAAGAGCCAGTTATTTGATGGAAAAAAGCCAAGCTGGGATTCTTTTTTTTTTTCTCCTGGGTAAAGAATAGTCATCTAGAAGTTGCTGACTCATTCATGTTGTTGTTGTAGTCGTCCAGTCACTAAGTCGTGTCTGACTCTTCAAGACCCTTGGCCTCCACTATCTCCTGGAGTTTGCTCAAACTCATGTCCTTTGAGTTGGTGACACCATCCAACCACAGCTGAATATTAATCGTACACTAAAGAATTTATGTTCTCTGGATAGTTTGGGGAATTGTTAAGACCATGAAGTAGTGAGAGATGTTCATTTTCCTTTTATAAAACAAAAAATGCTCTCAGGGAACCTCCCTGGCTGTCCAGTGGCTAAGACTTCACCTTCCAAAGCAGGGGTTGTGGGTTCAATCCCTGGTCTGGGAGCTAAGATCCCACATGCCTTGCTGCCAGAAAGTCAAAACATAAAACAGTAGCAGTACTATGAAAGTGAAGTTGCTCCGTCATGTCTGACTCTTTGCGACCCCGTGGGCTCTAGCCTACCAGGCTCCTCCGTCTATGGGATGCTCCAGGCAAGAATACTGGAGTTGGTTGCCATTTCCTTCTCCAGGGGATCTTCCCAACCCAAGGATTGAAGCCGGGTCTCCTGCATTGCAGGCAGATGCTTTACCTTCTGAGCTACCAGGGAAGGCCAGCAATACTGTAACAAATTCAATGAAGACTTTAAAAATGGTCCCTGTCAAAAAGAATGTATCCTCAGGCTGAAGAACAATTTGCTTTATTGTTTACTTTTTACTAGAAATAGTGTTGCTGTTGTCTTTATTAGAGTTGATCCATCCATCCATTATTGAAGTATGATTTTCCTTCAATATTGTCTTCTAGGTGCACAGCATAGTGATTTGATATTTCTTTACATTACAAAATGATCACTAGGCTCAGTCTAGCTACCATCTGTCACCATGCCATACACATATTTGAAGAATATTATTGGCTGTATTTCCCATGCTGTCCATTTCATTCCCCATGACTCATTTATTTTGTAACTGGAAGTCTGTACCTCTCAATCGCCCTCACCTATTTCTAGAGTAGATACATTTTAGAACAAAACTAAATCCTCCCAGATCTATTTTGTTAGCATGGCAGAGTCAAATGCCAAAGTTATGCTACCTAAGGAAATAAGAGCTGTTGAACATTGAGAACCTGACTGTTCTATGTCACATGGCTAGAGAGGTCAAAAATTAAGTCCTTGGTTATTTTGGATCAAGCAAGTTAAAAATCAAATCATTTCACTTGGAAAAATGAAGTGACGTGGCTTTAAATGCATGGATAACCCCCTCTAGTGGTCAAAGGGGGTGGGTCGGGGCTATTGTACAGGTTCTCTGTTATTATCCATCTGGGTTCCCTGTCTCCCTGCATGCGTGCAAGCTAAGTCGCTTCCATCGTGTATGACGCTTTGGGACCCTATGGACTTGTAGCCCACCAGGCTCCTCTGTCCGTGGTTTTCTCCAGGCAAGAATGCTGGAGTGGGTTGTCATGCCCTTCTCCATCCCTGCCTCCCTACAACTTTCTAAACAGTTTTTTCCCTCTTGGAGAGGGGGAATGCAAAAACTTCCATTCTACACCTATTCTCTGGATTACTTAAAGAATATTTTTGTTGTCTGTAAAGCATCTTTCTGGTTCCACCCACCCCAAATGCTGTGAAAGCAACTACTATGAATGTTACAAAACTTCACAGTCCCAAGTTTTAGCCCATTCTCTGTTCAATTTATGCCTTTCTTATCCGAGTTAAATGTTGACTCTCATGGCCCTTTGCTTCATATGTGTAAGTTCTTTGTTAATTCTAAGTTCTATTAATTATATCTAGGCTAGTCCTTCAATGATTACTCATTTAAAAGATAAAAAGATAGAATCAATGGGGCTTCACTGGTGGTGCAGTGGTAAAGAGTCTGCCTGCCAATGCAGCAGACATGGGTTCGATCCCTGGTCCGAGAAGATCCCACATGCCGAGGAGCAACTAGGCTTGTGCACCACAACTATTAAGCCTGTTCTCCACAACCCGGGAGCCGCAACTACTGAGCCTGTGTGCCACGTCTACTGAAGCCCAGGCACCCTAGAGCCCGTGTCCGGAACAAGAGAAGCCACCGCAATGAGCAGCCCTTACTTTGAAACCAGAGAGCAGCCCCTGCTCCGTGCAACCAGAGAAGACTCGTGCAGTGACGAAGACCCACACAGCCAAAAGTAAATCTAGAAATTACTTAAAGATACAATTAATAATGCTAAGAAGACTTTGTGGTTTTGTTTTGTGAGAGGTGCATGCCAAGTCACTTCAGTCGTGTCCAACTCTTTGCCACCCATGGGCTGTAGCCCTCCAGGTTCTTCAGTCCATGGGATTCTCCCAGCAAGAATACTGTAGTGGGTTGCCATGCCCTCCTCCAGGGGATCTTCTGGACCCAGGGATCGAACCCATGTCTCTTACATCTCCTGCATTGGCAGGTAGGTTCTTTTCCACTAGTGCCACCACAGGTAGTGTTATGTAAAAAACAGAAGCAGGATGTGATTTCATCAGACAATGTCTTTGGGATAACATAAAATGAAAATTAAGAGTCTAGCTTATAAATCATTGAGTTACAAACCATTACTTCACTTGTGCTGTGGCTTGAAAAAGCAGATTTCCTTCCAAGAGCTCAGACCATTGCCTGTAAATCATACCACGGATGATAATGTTTTTAAAAAAGACCCTTAAACAACTGCTTGGTGAAGCATGCCAAGTGTTTCTGATAAGACAGCCTATTGATGAAGCAATTCTTTTTGGCTCCACATAGCCCAAGCGTGTGTGTCAGCAGATTAACATTATCTTCCCTTTTCATTTTCCTGTGGGGCTCATCAATGACCATTATCTGACCAAAGAAAGTTCCACTAAACGTGCAAGAGTGCTCAAAAGGTGGTTGAATGGTACAGCAGCCCAGTAGGGTGTATTTTAGCTTAGAGACCAGAAAAGCTTACAAGCTTATGGGTGGTTAAAAGATATTCCTTCTTCTCTGCCTCCTTTTCACCCTCTCCAGGCAACAATATGGGGAACTTATAAACCACCTTTATTATTTTTTTTATAGCTACCCCTGGCATTTTAAGACCATCATTAACTCCATCTTCTTCTACTGTATTTTATTATATTATATATTAAAATATATATGCATACTTTAATTTTGACTGCATTGGGTCTTCATTGCAGTGACCAGGTTTGGTTGCTCCACAGCATGTGGGACCTTGGTTCCCCAACCAGGAATCAAACCTGCGTCTCCTGCACTGGAAGGCGGATTCTTAGCCACTGGACCACCAGGGAAGTTCCTACAAAGCCACCTTTGTAGTTTATAGAAGCTGACATCTCCGTCTTAAGATACTTATCCTTGTCATGGTCATAGTAATTCAAACGGGAAAAGATTTTCTGTCTCCGTGTTATGCAGAGGACACTGGAAAGGGTGGTGGGTGACTTGCAAAACTGAGGGGGCAAAGCTAATCAAGAAACCCAGTCTCCTGGGATCACCATCGGATCATGCAATCCCACTTTTGGGTACAAACCCCAAAGATTTGAAAGCAGGGACTCCAACAGATATTTGTACACTTGTGTTCATAGAAGCAGCATGATTCATACTTGCCAAAAGGTGGAAACAATTCAAGTGTCCATTGATGGATGAACAAATAAGTGCAATGGGGTCTATCCACACAATGGGATATTACTCAGCCTTAAATAGGAAGGAAATTCCTACACATGCTGTGAATACAACATGATTGAATTTGAGGACTTTGTGCTGAGTAACATACAAATATTGTATGATTCCACTTATATGAGGTACCTAAAGTGGTCAAATTTATAGACAGAAAGTAGAAGAGTGGCTGCCGGGACTGGAGGAGGAGGAATTGGGAGTTAGTGTTTAATGGGGACAGAATTTGTTTTGGGGAAGATGAAAAAGTTGTGGTGATAGATGGTGGGGATGGTTGTATAACATTTGAATATATCTGATGTCACTGAACCATATTCTTAAAGATGGCTAAAATGGGGATGTCCCTGGCAGTCCAGTGATTAAGACTCTATGCTTCCAGTGCAAGGGGTGCAGTTTCGATCTCTGGTCAGGGAACTAAGAAGATCCCATGTGCCGCGTGGTGAGGTCAAGAAAAAGAAGACTAAAATGATAAATGTTATATAAATTTCAACACAATGAAAAAAGAGATCCCACAAAGGGAATGGCATTTTGGATTAATATTTAGAATGCAGAGTCAGGAAAAAAATCGTAGTGAAAGCAGATTTTGAAGGACTTTTCCTGGCTTTGATTTTGGTCCCCTATTTCCTAGCTGTGTGATTTTGAGCCAGTTGCTTGACCTCTCTGTGCCTCAGATTCCTCATCTGAAAGACAGGAATAAGATTTGTACCTATTGCAACTGGCTCTTGTAAAGCTGAAGGGAGCTGAATATGGAACTTCACAGAGGGAGCATCCAGTAAATACTGGCCATTACTGATTAGAGTTTAACCTGGCCAAGGACTCTCCTCTAATAAATATCAGCACCTCCTGCAAAAGGCATGTCAGCCAGTCTTCTCCATTGTTAGGGTGTACCCGTCACGCATCATGTTATTTGTTGGACTGGACTGAAAGCAGAGTGCTACCGTCTTTGGAAGGAAATCATTGCAGCTTAAAGATGATCAGAAAATGCATTTAAGAAATTTAAAGGTGTCACGACACTGTCAATACTGGGCTCTCCCTATAAATGAAATCAAAGAATGGATATGTATGATTTTAAAATAAAATAAATGTACACTTAAAAAAACCACCACCACCAGGTATCCTGAATGGCAAACTGGTGCTCTATCAATCAGGGAATTTCCTACTTCATCTGGATAACCTGCTGCTTGAGGCAGCTCAAGTAGGTGAACTTGAGTGTTTCCTTGAGTGAAAGGCACCTTGCTAAGGGCTGAAAATACAGAGGATGATACCAGACATGCTGTTTAGTTATTTATTTAGTTATTTATTTAGCCTAGTTGGAGAGAAAGATTTCCAGGGGGACTTCCCTGGCAGTCTGGTGATTAAGTCTTCACCTTCCAATGCAGGAGTTATGGGTTTGATCCCTGGTTGAGGAGCTAAGATTCCCATATGCCTCTCTGCTAAAACAAAACAATCAAAAGTAATACTGTAACAAATTCAACAAAGACTTTAAAAATGGTCCACATGAAAAATCTTAAAGAAAAAAAAAGACTTCCAAACAAATCATCATAACACAGGGTCATAGAACACCCACGGAAGTCTGATCAAGGCACCGTGTGAGTGCAGAGGTGACCATGAATAGCCCTATATTCATGATCCAATGAATAGGTCCACAGATCCAAGAGAGACTTCCTCCAGGAGCCTTTTAAGGGATGTGTAGGAGTTTGACAGGAATGATGAGAAAGTGCATTTCAAGCAGAGGAGATGGTATACCCCAGCGGTTCTCAAAACTCACTGTGCTTCAGAAATCACCTGGAGGGCTCACAAAAAGAGATCCCCGAGCCCCACGCCAAATTTCTGACTCAGTGGGTGTAGGGCAGCACCTGAGAATTTTTGTCTCTTATCAAGTTCCCAGGGGATGCTGGTGGTGACGCTGTTGCCCTGGAGACCACACTTCGAGAGCGGCTGAGTAACACGAAGACCTGCAGCATGAAATGACGACATGCGTTTGGGAACCTGTAAGTAAGACCATGTTACTGGAACTTGAAGCGTCTAAGGGATGTGGTTAGAGAGCTTGGGAGAGGACTTCAGCTCCAGGGAGGGGTGGACAAGGGAGATAAACACACAGCTGTATGCTCTAGCTACTGCAGACACACTGCTATAGCACTGGATCCTGGCAACAACTCAGGAGGCAGAGGGCATCACGTTCATTTTACAGACGAGGTCATTTAGAAGCACAGGCTAAGTGATTGGCAGCTGAGGTGCAGGAGACAGAGGACCCTGGACTTGGAGGCTCATGAGATGTGGATGAGCAGTCTCTCAGTCCTGACTTTGGAGGTAGATACAAGGTGATGCCGGTGACCAAGACGAGAAGTGTGGGGAAGGGGCACATTTGCAAATATTCTGTCCAGAATGGGAACAGGTAAATGTCCTCCTTCCCACACTTACCTGTCCCCTCCCCTTTCATTACATGCTTTATGGTTAGTTTTGTCTTTTATCTTCTCATTCACTCATCCTCTTTATATTTCCCTTCTTCTTATGCGATGCTCATCACCAGATTACACCTTATTAACAAATTTTCTTCATCCTCATATAGAACTAATTTTTAAAACAAAATACATAAGGATGCAACTAGATGAGGAAAAAGGGACAGAACTTTCACTCGATGTTGAAGTCTAAGTGCCTTGAGAGAGCATGTCTTCCTTTTATCATGAAAAATTTTAAAGAGGGAAAACAGAATGATTGACACCCCTATGTCCATTACATGGATGTAACTATTATTAACAGTTTGCAATTTTACCTTCATTTCCCTTTCGAGAGCATTTTAACGTGTTTGAGACATTATGACACTTCACCTGCAAATACTTGAATATTCATCTCTGAAAATAAGGACATTTTCCTATGAACTACAGCAGCACCATCATTCATAAAAGATGAGCAGAATTTATTCAGTCATCTAATGCTCAGCCTCTATTCAAATATCCCCTCAAGATTTTATCATGAATTTTTTCAAACGTGGGAAGAATTTTAGTGATTATCCATACACATATCCACCACCACTAGTTTTGTAATTAACATCTTGCTTTTTGCTTTGTCATGTACCTATCCACCTGTGTGTCCATTCATGCCTCTTAGTTTTTCAATGCATTTCAAAGCAATGTGCAGATCTCAGCATTCTCCTTCCCCAAAACACTTCAGCATGGGCATCACAGATAAGCGTCCAGTAATTGTTGTTGTTGTTGCTTTTCCTGTTGGGGTAAAATTTACCTGTGTGATGACACACTTGTTTTAAGTGTAATATTTGATGAGTTAAGACAAATGCGTACATGTGCGTAACCCAAAATCCCTATCAAGTTACACATTATCATCACCCCAGAAAGTGCCTCCAGACCCCTTTTGCAAGCCCAACGCCCAACCACAGGCTACCCCTGTTCCAATGTTTCCTACCATCACCTCTTCTGGAACTTCATTTAAATAGAAGCATACAATGTGTACTGTTGAATGTGAGGTTTCTCTAACGCAGGACAATGTTTAATACTCACCCACACTGTGTGCATCTCAATAACTTCCTCCTTTTCCTTGCCACGTATTATCCTGTTTTTGGTTGATGGACAGTTTCCTTTTTTTCTGTCGCTGATGAATAAAGCTGCAATGAACATTTGTGTACAGGGTTTCCTGCTGTACAAATGACTTCTGGTTTGTTTTAACCACAGTCCAATCAAGGGCCGCAGGTTATATTAGTCCGTGGGCTTTTCATTTTCAGGGGGAGGGATCAAATTCCCTGATGTATCCACAGCTCTTGTTACCTGGCTGGCATGAGGAGAAGCTAAATCCTCTGAGTGAGCTACTGAGTCACTTATGTGTCGACCTAAGCTTTCTGACTGGGATGGTTTCTTTTGCCCCTTGCCTGTGGTCAGGAGGGGAAAAAACCTCCAGGCAGAGATCTCAGAACTCCATAATCCAACTATTTTCTGTGATGTACTGTCAGCTTACGGCCGCAAGAGGGCGCTTGCTCACTTTGAATGATTTAAATTCATCAGGCCCGGCAAATGAAATGTTCTTCCAGAAAACAAATCTTTTAAGATAATCCCTCCGTGTTTTCAGTTCTGTTGAATTCAGTAGTGACGTCTGTTCAGTTGCTCAATGAGTATTTACTGGATACCCACCATGTCTGATCCATTGAGCTGGCACCGTGGGTGGCAAAGAAATGAAACATTTTCCCGGCTGGTGGCTCTCCCGCCCACGGCGGGAAGATAAGGCAGCCACAGAACATCTCAGTGTGAGCTTGACGTCAGGAGTGTCAAGCTGAGACACACAGGTGGGTGTGAGCTGGCAGTGAGGACGTCCCATGCAGTCATGATGTCAAGAGCAATGGTGGAGGGCCCAGAGGTTCTGGAACATTGGATATGTTTAGGAAGGTTGGAAAGGATTGGGTGGCCCAGAGCTAGGAGGTTTGGAAGACTATTCTGAATGCCACGGGGCAGGTAGTTGAGTGATGCGTGGTGGTAGATTGGAGAGAAGTGGGGAGGGGCAATGGGGAAAATTGGGCAGAAGGATTGGTTGGTCCAGTTGGAGGTGATGGCACCTGTGTTAATGTTGACATAGGGAGAATGGCTGAGAATCACCTCTGAATTCTGTAGGCATGAACAAGACCCCCCGGGAAGAGTAGAGAAGAGAGCATGTTCTGGTATGCTCTCGGAGCACTCTTTTTTTTTTTTTCAAAGTATTTATTTGGCTGTGTTAGGTCTTAGTTATGTTATGCAGGATCTTTTGTTGGGGTGAGAGGGCTTAGTTGCCCCGTGAAAAGGGGGTTCTGAGCTCCCTGACCAGGGTTCGAACTCACATCGCCTGCATTGGAAGGTGGATTCTTAGCTATTGGAGCACCAGGGAAGTCCCAGAGCCCTCTTGTTTTGAATATTGGTTTTTAAAATACGGGTTTTTAATATATTGCATTATATTAATAGTACTCTTTAATATATGGGTTCTTAATATATTACATTAATAACGCATTTTCACCCAGATGGTTTCAAGCGGTGAGATGTTTTTTGCCCTTTTTTTTTTTTAACGTTACTCCGAGGAGTTTCCTGGTGGTCTAGTGGTTTAGTATTTAGCGCTTTCACTGCCATGTTTCAGATCAAGGAACTAAGATCCTGCAACCCGTGCAGTGCAGCCAAAAAGAAAAGTTACTCTGACACTTGTTATAATGGTGGTACAGAAGGCTTTATTTAGGATTGTAGGTGTCAAGACTCAAGATGCAAGAGAGACCAGGCTCAACTCTGAATATAGCAAAGACAGCTGGGGATTTATCATCAGTGGTTGGGTAGATTGGTGGATGGACAATTACCAAGAGGATATGTTGAAGGTAGGCTGCTGCTGCTGCTGCTAAGTCACTTTAGTCATGTCCGACTCTGTGCAACCCCATAGACGGCAGCCCACCAGGCTCCCCCATCCCTGGGATTCTCCAGGCAAGAATATTGGAGTGGGTTGCCATTTCCTTCTCCAATGCATGAAAGTGAAAAGTGAAAGTGAAGTTGCTCAGTCATGTCCGACTCCTAGCGACTCCATAGACTGCAGCCCACCAGGCTCCTCTGTCCATGGGATTTTTCCAGGCAAGAGTACTGGAGTGGGGTGCCATTGCCTTCTCTGGTTGAGGGTAGGGCATCTTGCTAAACTGACTTGGCAGGATTCTTGCTGAAGACAGGGCACGTGATCAGATATCAAGGGTAGAGGATCCTTTCTAAAGGGACTTAGTCACAGCTGGACCAGCTGATGGAAGTCAGCGCCCAAGGATGAGGCCTGGGGAGAAGACGGCTCAGAGGAGCTGGACTTGGGTTTGGACAAGGAGAGACTTGGTGTCCTGTCTCAGGCATTAACGGATCTCTCATGAATGCAAATTTCAGTATGTAAATTGGGAAGTATTTCGAAAGCAGAAAGCCTAAATATATATTATTTAAAGTGGGAGGTATTCATATTATTTAAATAGGAGCGTGACTTTGGTGAATTGGAAAAATGCGTGTATCTAAAGGAAGATGAAACCTGAAATCATTTTCATACAAATATCAAGATTTTTTTGACATTCTAAGTCAGTGGGAGAGGTCTGTTTGATTTACAAAAGTAAATGAAGCGTCAGATAAAGAAAGGATTTGTGATCTTTTGTTCATACTTTAGAAAAAGATGGTGTTAGTTAAAATAGATGTATTAAATAAAATGAAAATAAAAATGCTTTTGGTCCACTGAAATAAGGTGATGTGTTAGGTCATAACTAGATCCCCGTTAATAGGCTAATTTGTACACACACACTGATTTGCATAAATATCCATCCTTCCTCCCACACACTTTACTAAGTTTAAGGTACAAAGGTTTCCCTGACAATTTATAGTTTTCTTTTTCTCCCCTCATTCTTCCTTAAACTCCCCTTTTCATCACCAAGGGGCAGCTGGATGCATGGGTTCTGGAGTTGAACGTAGCACCGCTGTCTCACCCTGTCCTCGTGGCTTTAGTTTGCCGGACTATGTAATGGGGTAATAACTGCAGCCTCTCAGGAGAGAGGCGGGGCTGCTGCAGTTCCTGGCTTCCACCCAGGCACGATCCTTGTATCTGGTTGAGACGGTCTTGGACCCAAGTTTAATGTAAGGAGGAAGTCCAGCCAATTCTCTCTGCTTTGTGAATTAAAAGGGAAAGCACTTTTCCAACTTGCCCGTGGAGTTTGATGCTTCCCTAAACTTCTTGTGTTACATGGTTAAGGCTGAGTTAGCAAATTGCAGTTGATCCAGGAAACTTCAGTAGACCCTGTTTAATGCTTCTTTTTTTATAGGATCGTCCAACTTTAAAAATCCATTTCTCTCTTATATATAAGTTTCTGTCCATGGGATTTCCCAGGTAAGAATACTGGAGTGGGTTGCCATGCCCTCCTCCAGAAAACCTTCCTGACTTAGGGATCAAACCCATGTCTCTTGTGTCTCCTGCGTTGCAGGTGGATTTTTTTTTACCACTGAGCCACCAGGGAAGCCCCATATATAAGCCCATAGGTATTAAAAATAGAATGAGGTGTATACACCTAGGATACAAGTTCCTTCTTCAACACAACACTTGCAGAGATCAGATGAACTCAGGAAGAGGCTGAGAACTTGGCCCCAGAGCCCAGAGTTGGAAGTGATCAGTTATGGTTAGCTTCTCTGAGATGCCCACTGAGCATCCCGGGGAGCTGGCCCCAGGTGGGTGTGCAGTAGGGCAGAATGATGTCACCCTCTGGAAAGTATCCTCACTCGTGGACCAGTTTATCAGGGGGATTGAAACTCTGAGAGAATGAAAAAGGAAAATGGATGAAACCAACCAGATTTTGTTTGCTCCTGGTGGGGCAGGAAAAAGAAATAATAACCAAAATTTGTACTGTTTTTAAAAAAAAATTTTCAAAGAATTTTTTTTTTAATGTGGGCCATTTTTTTAAAGACTCTTTTATTTTTTAAGGCTTTTTATTCTGTATTGGCGTATAGCTGATTAACAATGTTATGATAGTTTCAGATGGACAACGAGGGGACTCAGCCATTGATACACATGTGGACCATTTTTAAAGTCTTACTTGAATTTGTTACAATATTGCTTCTGTTTTATATTTTGGTTTTCTGGCCATGAAGCATGTGGGATCTTAGCTGTCCAAGCAGGGATCGAACCCACACGCCCTGCATAGGAAGGTGAAGTCTTAGCCACTGGACCACCAGGCAAGTCCCCAAAGTTCTCATCATTTTACCTGGATGGGCAGTCCTCTGACACTGGGCCCTGTGTCTCACCTTCAGGGTTCACGGTCCCAAACAGGGGTATCTGTGTTAGTGTCTGCTGTATTTCCAATAAGGTCACACTCACAGGTTCGCGGTGGACATGAGTTTAGGGGGACACTGTTCACCCCAGCACATTACCCAGGTGTCATACCTTGGCCACATGCCTGCACGTGGGCTACCAGGGAGCAGGACTATGGGTGCCTCTACCTTTGCTAACACAAGTGAGCTGCCTCGAAGCAAGACCCACACGATGGGGGTTCCCTCCAAAAAGAGGGGTGTCTGGAAGCTTGACAGTCAAAGTTTCCAGGTTGGGAGGCTTTTTCCAACCACATGACCTGATGGCAGTAATGAATACAGCAGCTCCATCAGCATAAACCTGAAAGTTAGCAACATCACTAATTCTTGTCTTCTGCTACTTTTGTTATCTTTTCTCTCTCTCTTTTTAGATTAGTTATTGGCTTCACTGGGGTCTTCACTGAGAAGCATGAGGGCTTTCTCTAGTTGCATCAAGCGGGGGGGCCACTCTTCCTTGCAGTGTGTGGGCTTCTCATTGCAGTGGTTCTCTTGTTGTGCAGCGCCGGCTCTAGGACATGGGCTCAGCAGCTGTGGTGCACGGACTTAGTTACTCCGAAGTACGTGGGATCTTCCTGGATCAGGGATCGAACCTGTGTCCCTTGAATTGCGAGGTGCATTCTTAACCACTGGACCATCAGGAAAGCCCTTGTTATCTTTTCAGTCATCAGTGAATACAGAGTGAATGTACAATTGATGGATTCAAACTGATTTGGGTCTTTCCCTATTTTGGGGCACTCAACGCAACCCAGATAAGTCTCACTTCACTGCTGGAGACTCTACAGTTGTCTGATGGATATGTTCTGTCTTTGCCCTCATCAGGGGCCAAGAACACTGCTCACAGAAACACTGATCCCCATGACGATGAACACAGGAGACAGCCCTGAGTATCAGCTCGCAGGCATTTCTTCATCCCGGGCCCGTAGATTGGCAGGGGTTTCCCGAGCCCCTGAGTGTGGCTGCTGGTTCTGCCAAGATACCAGTTCCCCCTCCTTAGCACATCCTCAGTTCTCAAAGAGCAGAGACCATCTAAGTCAAGGACAAGCCAGGGACTGCCCTCAGCCCGCCTCCCCGACCTCTGCCCCCCACACTGCGCAGCTGTTCAGAGGGGTAATACCTGCAGGACTTCCCTGGTGGTCCAGGGGTCAAAAATCCACCTTGTGCTCCGAGGGACACTGGTTTGGTTGCTGGTCTGGGAAGGCATGAGATCTGAATTCCTTGACCGCTAAGCTAGTGTGCCCAAACTACTGGGCTTACATGCACCCTGGAGCCCATGTTCTACAACAAGAGAAGCCATTGCAATGAGAAGCCCTTGCATCGCAATGAGAGAAAGCTCACACACAGCAACAAAGACCCAGCACACTCCCATCAAAATAAATAAATCAGTAAATCTTAACAAAAAATAAAATAAAAAAGGAAGAGTAACCCTGCAGCCCCCTGTACCCTAAGCAGTAATCATGCCAGGTGCTCATCTCCTACACCACTGTGTGTTACATACAAGGTCCTTGACATGAAGAGTGAAAAGCCTCTTGAAAAACCAGCACCCCAGTCAACTTCTCTCCAAACTCGTAGCCAGGCTCCCAAGGGATCCAGGAGGCAGCCCAGATACCTCACTCAGAGGTCACCCCCAGCTTCATCATTCTGCCACTAGCCACTGTCATCTTGAAATGCCACAGGAGTGAGGGCCAACTTAAAGGCTTCATCTTCCAGTGGATGTGCTGTTTTGTTCTGTGCATCATTAAGCTGAAGAATGCGATAAGACAGAAAGATAAGATGCTTCCATATATTATATTACTGGAGGCCAGGGTTTCTTGGCCTCAGTGCTATTGACATTTGGGACGCGTCATTCTTTGCTGTGGGGCCATCTTGGGCCCTGCAGGGTGTTGAGTGGCATCCCTGACCTCCACCCACTAGAGGCCGGAAGCATCCTCCCAGTTGTGACAATCAAAAATGTCTCCAGACACTGCTGTACTTCCCCTGCAGGGAGAAGGGCGGGCAGAATGTCCCTGGTTGAGAACTACTGCTCTGGGCTGTTATTAGGATTCAGTCCTAAAAATAGGAGAGGACAGAGTATATGTGTGCATCCAGCATTTGGAAAACTTCGGCGCTTATTTGCACAAGTCATGATTTCTCTCTGTCTGTGCTCCCAGCTCTTTATCAAGGGACAAGAGAGGCTGATCAAATCTATGACCAAGTTGCTGTGGATGACAGCCCTGCCCCAGAAACAAAGGAACCAGATGTTCTATAGCACAAAAGAAGAAGGAAAAAAAGAGCAGCTCTCCACGTTGTTTAATTCGTATTTTTATTGGAGATGCCTCAGCTCCTCCATGAAACTTAAGTATTAGGGGAAGGGCAGAATTAATTCAAGCAACATTTGAAGTCAGGTTCTGCTGCAGGTTCTTTGAGAAGATAAATGAACAAAGGGAGACAAAAATCTGCTCTCGGAGAGGCTTGTCCCCCAGCTGTGATGTGCACGGTGTTGTGTGTGATATTATAAAATCACTATTCAGCTCTCCTCCCAAGCTCTTACATCCGCCTTCTCTTTTATCTCCTTTCCTTGGCTGCACATTCTAAGTTTGCAAAGAGCAGAGAGCAAGTAAGTAGAGCACAGTTCTGTGCCTGTCAAGCACCTGGGGAGCGCCCTGGCGGCTCCTTGGTCCTGGGAGCATCCACTCCTGATGAGTAGGGGGCACTGTGCGTCTCTGTAACCACCGGAACCGGAAGTTGTGTCTGGGCGTCACTTGGAGGCTGAATGTGTGACCTTTCTCACGCCCTCCTGGAATGGATCTTGCGTTGGGGGTTTTTTTCAACACATGGGCGAAAGAAATAATCATGGAGGCAGATTAGAGATAGTTTTGTATCAGTTTCTCCCCTTTTAGGATCTGAAGGATCTTGTCTCCCTGTGATTCCTTTACTCCAGGGCTCACAAAAGGATAAGATCAGCATGTAGTGAAGTTTGGCACAGACTTTGTGAGTTTATGTCATAAAAACCAAAGTGATGGGGTTTCAATGCGGTAGCTCTAATTTTTTTTAATTGATTAATTTATTTTTGGTAGCGCTGGGTCTTTGTTGCTGGACACGGGCTTTCCAGTGAGCCAGGGATGCTCTCTAGTTGCAGTGCAAGGCGGGGGCTTCTCACTGCGGTGGCTTCTCTTGTTGCGGAGCACAGGTCCTGGTGCAAGGGCTTCAGCAATTGCGGCGCATGGGCTCGGTAGTTGTGACTTGTGGGCTCTGGAGCACAGGTTCAGTAGTTGTGGTGCACAGGCTTAGTTGCCCGGCGGCATGTGGGGTTTTCCCTCATCAGGTATCAAACCGGTGTCCCCTGCATTGGGAGGCAGATTTTTAACCCCTGGACCAACAGGGAAGTCCACAGATCCAATTTTTAACAAGCAAATGCGAAGAAAAGATAAGCCCCCCTTTCTGGACTGTGTCTCTTTTCCTGGCCCTGAAGCTCATGGGGTCTGAGAAATAATCAGCAGCTGGACACTCAGGCAGGAGGAGGGAGAGGGCTGTGTGCACAGGGCTGTCTGTTTCCTGGGGTGTCACACACGCACACGCACGCGTGCATGGCCGCTGTGGCAGTGCATGCTCAGATGTCCCTCCAAGAAAGATCTTGTCCTGCTGCAGGAGCCTTGATCAGACAGCTCCAGCTGTTACCTGTGCATCTGGTCTCCATCTCTGCTTTTCAGCAGAGGTGCCCCCAGGCAGTGCCCGAGCACTGCAGAGGCACAGGCCCAGCCACTTCTGTCCCACATGGGATCCTTCCAATGGGCAGTCTGCTCTGGAGCTCGGGGCTGCAGGTTGGCTGAGACCCTCAGATCTGCCTGCCCCAGTCCTGCTTCCTCTCCTCTTTGCCGCAGGCATCACCCCCCAGTGACGCTCGCCCTACTAACTAAGTGTCCACTTCCCAGAGGACCCGACACAGTGTTCATGTGGTTGCAGGAAATGGGGACCCCTTCCAGGGCCTGAGAGTGGGCTATTGTCTAACACTCAGAAATGAATTGTCCGAAGAGACACACATGCTGACAAAGCAAGAGACTTTATTGGGAAGGGGCACCCAGGTGGCAAGCAGGAGGGTGAGGGAACCCAGGAGAACTGCTCTGCAATGTGGCTCTCGATCTTGGGTTTTATAGTGGTGGTGATAGTTTCCGGGTTGTCTCTGACCATCCACTCTGACTCAGGGTCCTTCATGGTGGCCCACACATTACTCAGCCAAGATGGATTCCAACTAGAAGGGTTCTGGGAGGACGTATGGACTGGCGTCTCCTTTCTCCTTTTGACCTTCCTCGAATTCTAGGCAGTGGTAGCTAATTAGTTCCACATTCCTTCCCAGGACCTCCTGTTGCAAGACAACTCATGCAAGGGGCTTCTGTCTTGTCTGGCCAGGGTAGGTGGTTTCAGCCAGTGTTTCCCCTAACCATGTGGTTCCCTCCTAGGAACGTGTGATTAACAGTACATGGACCTCTTGTTGGACAGGGTGCTGTCCAATAGTTTTGAGGGGAGGGAGGGCATTGAAAGGCTTCCTTGGTAGCTCAGA
Source organism: Odocoileus virginianus (assembly GCF_023699985.2). Classification (NCBI taxonomy): domain Eukaryota; kingdom Metazoa; phylum Chordata; class Mammalia; order Artiodactyla; family Cervidae; genus Odocoileus; species Odocoileus virginianus. The sequence continues at coordinate 48,220,565 of NC_069685.1, read as the reverse complement.
GGCTAAAGAATCTGCCTGCAATGTGGGAGATGCAGGTTTGATCCCTGGGTCAGGAAGATCTCCTGGAGAAAGGAATGCTTACCCACTCCAGTATTATTGCCTGGAGAATTACATGGACTGAGGGGCTTGGTGGGCTACAGTCCATGGGGTTGCAAATGGTCAGACACAACTGAGCAGCTAACACAATCACAGTCAGGGGGTTGAGACCAATCCCCGGCTCAGATGGGACCTTGCTTACTCACCTCCATGTACCAGGTAGGGAGGGAGGCGATGTATTCACTCCTTTCCGGATGAAAAATCAGAGCAAGGAGTTTTCACTAACTTGGCATTTTACAGCCCAAGAGGCAGTAGGCTTGCCTCCGTATCCATACTTGGGGAGTTCAGTGAGCACAGGAGTAGGCTGGCATGTTTCCAAAATGGAATTTATTTATTTTTTATTTTTTTTTGGTAGATTGGGATCCCCAGAACCTCAGGAGGCAGAGGGGAAAGCCTCTCTTTGTCTTTTTTATTTCCCACTGGCGGCTCCCCCTTTCTGGAGCTGCTGTGAGAATGTAAAAAGCTACTGCAAAGACTCTGTCTGTGCTTTTGCAAAAATGTCTTTCCGAAGTGCCAGCTGCCCTGGAAAAAGCCCCTGAATTTCTCTTCCTTTAAAAAAAAAAAAAAAAGATCTCTGCTCTTCATCTGTTTAAGAGGTTGATATGAGGCCAGTTAAAGGGGCAGTCACAACAGACTTCCAGTCTCTTCTCTCTCAAGTTTTTCCAGTTATGCAGGAATGTAGCCCCTTCATGCTATTTGTGAACCTGTCAGGCTTTATGGGCCCTTGACCTCATCTCCTTTCATCCATGTCAGTGACTGGCCTCCTCTGAAGAACCAGAAGGTTTAGTGAAGTATCATTGCCTGACCCTGGGATGCCAGTCTGAGTCGCCCAGAAAACTGAGGAAAAACTGTCCCCAGGGTTAGTCGCACTGACCCCTAACACCATATTGTCACCTAAAACATCCCCCCCCACCCTGCCCCCATCCAAGTCACCTTCCTAACAGCCATCCTTCTTCCTTCCTTGCTACCCCCAAATCCTGATTTTGTTTTGGTGGCTAGTATCTAGTCCTGAGATAAGATGAACCATGACTGAGATAAGTCAGTAAGTCCATGCTGTTCCCTTTGACAGTGACTGGTCACTGGGGTGGGCGTATGACCCAGCCCTTAGCCAATGAGACATTAGGAAAATTCTGATGGGAGCTTATGGGAATGGTTTTCCTTCAGGACACAAGGGGAGAACAGCATCATTCTCATAACGTCAGCTACCTCTGAAGCTCTAATGAATCCCCAAACTAGGCTGAACCATATGAACCTGCTGATTTTGACCTATACAGCAACGACAGTTTTGTACAGTCTGCTTTTGTTGTCGTTTTAGTGTCTAGCCCACCAGGCTCCTCTGTCCATGGGATTTTCCAGGCAAGAATACTGGAGCGGGTGACCATTCCCTTCTCCAGGGGATCTCCCAGACCCAGGGATCGATTCAGCATCTCCTGCACTGGCAGATTCTTTATTGCTGGGTCCCTAGGGAAGCCCTGAGCCCCAGGTATAGATTGGAGATTGGTGATCCCCTCTTTGGGTTCAGTTAATTTGTTACAGCAACTAGCAGGACTCAGAGAAACATTTTAGCTACTAGATTACCAGTTTATTGCAAAGGACAGAATTCAGGAACAGCCAGGTGGAAGAGATTGCATACAGCAAGGGCTGGGGGAAGGGCAGGGCCCTTGCCCACTCTGGAGCATGCCACTTTCCTGGCGTCTCCACGCGTTCACCACCCTGGAAGTTCTCAGAACCCTGGACTCTGTCCTGTTGGGTTTGTTTGGAGGCTTCGCTATATAGGCATGATGGATTAAATTACTGGCCGCTGGTGACTGATTCAACTTGTGGCCCCTCTTTCTCTCAGGATGGACGTGGGAGGGGGGGTAGGACCGAAAGTTCCAACCCTTCAGTCACAGGCTTGGTTCCCCTGGCAACCAGCCGCCACCCTCAGGTGCTTTCCAAAAAGTCACCTTCTTAACATAACAAAAGACACCTTCCTGGCTCTCAACACTTTAGGAAATTCCAAGGGTAACTCTGTGCCAAGAATGGGGCTGGAGACCAAGTTTGCATGTGTGGAAAGCTGAATCCCAGTCCTGCACTAACATGATGGACAGACTTTGGCGAATTATTTCACCTCCCATGGATTCTGGTTTTTTTTTTTCCCAAGTGAAAAAAATATTTGCCCTCTGTAAGGCGACTGCAGAGAAAAAGAGAGCGAGCTGGGCAGTCAGGCCAGGAAAGGGAAATTTATTAGAGGGAAAAGAGAGTGTGACTGGTTTTTAACGAGAACCAGCGTCCTCCCTTTCTGATGGAGTCCTTCTTATACCCCACCAATGAAAAATTCTCTCTGAAGGGATGGTCACATAGCCAGAGGTCTGGAATCTGGTGATCTCACAGCTTTGAGAAGATAGGCACCAGTGAGAAAACAGCATACCATTTGGGCAATTTGGTCAGTCTCACGGGTCACTGTGATTTTATTGTTTGTTTGTGAGGTCGACATAATGAGCCATCCTATCGTTGAGACCCCATGTGGACCCTATCACCCTCCCTTATTGGTGGAGTGGGAGGAGATGAGATGTGCAAACAGTCTGAAAAGTAAAGGGCATTGTGAAATGCATGTGAGGGCCCCTCAAGTGTCATTTCCCAATATGCGGAGCCCAGAAGGCACCTCACTGCTCCAGCGGTGCCCTTGGTCATGTAAATATTGCCTCAAGCTTAGGAAACAGCCTTCCTGCTCAGAGTCTCTCAGGGGCTCTGGTTGGGAGACTTTTCATGAATTAGATTCTGCAGTCCTGCGTTTTAGTTGAAAATCCTTAATGGAAGGTCTGAAATATAAGAGGAGAGGAATTACAAACTATTGATTAGTCTCCTTCCAGCTCAAAAAGTCGATGTCTCTGCTGCTGTAGAAGCCAGGATGGAAACAAGTCTTGCTTTAAAGGAGAGTCCAGGGAGATCTTAAGGGTGAGAAAGTAGAAGTGAGCAAAAAAAGCCTTCTCTCAGGAAAACAAAGGCAGGTGTCTACAAATTGGTGCCTGCCACCCACCTCTACAAGGATTAATTCATGTGCTGTTGCAGCCGCTGACCTCCAGCGCTCCCTGAAGGAGTTCAGGGTAGAGAGCAGAAATGAAGCACTCTGTGCTCTGGGAAAACTGGCTGGACAGGTCTTCAGATAGATATTTTCAGGAGTCGGTAGATCTTATGAGCCCATTTCTCGTCATATCTAGAAAAGCACTAAAATTCTTCATAGTGACGACTGCTCCTTGTGACTAGCAGAAACCTGCTGAAAAAAATACATGCTTAATTGCATGTATTCCCCCTTCACCAAAGCCACATATATGCTGACCTCCCCACCGCCCCTGCCTCTTTGGAGCAGTGTCTCAGAGTTATCTGAGGTGCAGTCTCCTTGGGCTGCAGTCCTCGTTTTGCCCCCAGTAAAACTTAGCTTGAGACTCTCACACTGTGCAGTTTTTTAAAGTTGACACAGGCTACAGAGGAAGGAGAGAGGTAGGACACCCACCTCCTTCCCTGAACAAGGAAATACGATGGAACACGTTCCCCATGTTGTGTCCGCTGAGAATAAACTGGATCCCTTCCAGATGTCTCTCCTCTCCTCCTCCCTTTGTACATATTTCCTGTGCAGACAGCTTCAGGAGGCATTTCCTGGGAAGGTTATTTCTTCAAAGCCACCCTCCCTCCCTCCCTGTCTCAGCTAGAATAGGAGACTGGTGACATTGCTACGGAGCGCGTCAGCAAGGGGGCAGCCAAGTACAACACATACGACACAAGGACCCCGTCCATCCTCAAGCTGGCGGGACAACCACGCTATCCACTTCCTTTGAAGTGTCTCTCTCTTTTTTTCTATGATCAAGATGTTTCCTATAACACACAGGCCTATTTTTAAATTCACTTTCCTTTGGCTGGGAGTACAGGGTGGAAAAATACAATGAATTGTGGAAAGAAGTGGGACATAGGTCTGTGTCAATGATGGGCTTTCAGAGGCACACGGAAACCTCCCCTTGACAAGCTACCAAGATTATTTTTATTATTAGAATGGGTCTCAGGGTTCTCAGGTGGCTCAGCAGTTAAGAATCCTCCTGCCAATGCAGAAGACACAGGTTTGATCCCTGGCTTGGGAAGATCCCCTGGAGAAGGAAGTGGCAACCCACTCCAGTATTCTTGCCTGGAGAGTTCCATGGACAGAGGAGCCTAGCGGGCTACAGTCCATGGGGTCACGAGCAGTCAGACACGACTGAGCAACTGGGCACGCGCACGGGTGCCATGGCGTGGTTACATCCCGTTAGGCAGGAGCCGGCAGCCCACAAATGGCTATAAAGGAAAGTTAAGCCCGTCACAGCTGCCAGGAAAGTGCACACCAAGTGTTAAGGGGGAGAAGTGACTTTCTGCAGGGCAATCAGGAGCTGCTGCATGGAGTTGGTTGAGGAATGACACTTAGCAATGACATTGCCGAAAGTATTTCTTTGGCCAAAGCAACTCATGTGACCAAGGCTATTATCCATCGGGCAAGAAAGTACAATTCTCCCTCAGGGAGGGACAACGGATATTTTGGGACAATAATATAGTTTGCCACCATTGGTAGGTAGAGAGCACTGATTGTGTGGTTGGAGTTTAACCTGTTGTTGTGAGGACCAGCTGATTTCCTTTAGGGGCGCTTGGGGATGTCCTGAGCAAAAACTTTCTTACTTCTCCACCAGGAGAAAAATCAGTTATGTACCAGATAAGCAGTGGGCAGACCTAGAGAGTAACAGGGGGAACAAGAAGACATGAATGGATAGAAAAGATGCTGAAACTGAGCGGGACCCTGTGGGGCCTTCCTAAGGACAGACACCCCTCCATATCCCCCTGCCCCCCCCCAAACCCACTCACCTCTTGTTTGTAGAGGAGCTTTAGCCTCCTTGGATTTCTCCAAGTTTCAAAGAGTAGATTTAATCAGAGAAGTGAGAAAATGCAGAAACAAAGGAAAGCAGTGAAGCACAACAAAATAATAATAGTTTAGTCATGAAACAAAGTCAAGGACCTCTTGTTCCTCCTCAAAAACTATAGATAATATTCTGAGCCATATGCTTGAGCTATTTTGGAGAAACTGAAGCCTCAGCAGGTGGAGGAAGTTAACTGCATGCTGACCACCAGCACGTCTCCTCAGATGGGTTGAAACCAGAAGGTTGATGACTGAGATTCCTGAATCATCACTGTTACCCCAACACCAACCAGAGAATTGTGCATGAGCTGATCAGTCATCCTACAACCCTCATTCCTGGTGTTGCCTTTAAAAACCCTTCTCTGAAAGCCACTGGGGAGTTTGGGTCTTCTGGGCACTAGCTGCCCGTTTTCTTTGCTGGGCGCTTGCAATAGACACTGTCCTTTCCTTCACCACAACTTGGTCTCGGTTGATAGTCTTTGCTGCTCTTCAGGTCAGCAGACCCAAGTTTGGCTCAGTGACAGGGTCAGTTGAATTAATTAACTTAGAGTTTTAGGAAACTTGACTAAATGATTCTGAAACTTCTTAGGAAGACTGAAGACAAGATAGCTGGGAGTTTTTGATAAAAATAATGAAAAGAGACTTACCCTACCAAATAGCAAGTGCATTATAAAGCTATAATAATAAAAAAGAGTGGTGAAAGTGAAAGTGAAATCTCTAAGTCCTGTCTGACTCTTTGCAAACCCATGGACTGTAGCCTACCAGGCTCCTCCATCCATGGGATTTTCCAGGCAAGAATACTGGAGTGGGTTGCCATTTCCTTCTCCAGGAGGTCTTCCCCACCAGGGACTGAACCCGGGTCTCCTGCGTTATAGGCAGACGCTTTACCGTCTGAGCCACAAGGGAAGCCATCAGAAAAAGAATGGTATTAAATTAATAATATTATATGCAAGGACTTCCCTCATGGTCCAGTGGTTAAGAATCTGCCTGCCAATTCAGGAGACATGGATTTGATCCCTGATCTGGGAAGATCCCACATGCTGGGGCCACTAAGCCCATGAGCCACAATTACTGAATCCTGTGAGCACTAAAGCCCATGCTCCCCAACAAGAGAAGCCACTGCAATGGGAAGCCGAGGCACAACAAAAGAGCAGCCCCTGCTCACTGCAACTCGAGAAGGCACCCCGTGCATAGCACCAAAGACCCAGCACAGCCTAAATAAATACTTAAATAATAAGTGAATAAATAAAAATTTTAAAATAACAGAAGATTTTTTAAAAGGAATAAATATGCAGATCAAGGGACAAAATAGAGAACTTAAAAGCAGATCACTTGATATGTTTAATTGCATTAAAGGAAGCACTCCAATCAATGGAGGAGGGAAAGTTTGGTGAAGAAATAGTTTTGGAGAAAATGGACTCTGGGGAAAAAAATCGCTTAACAGTCTCACCTGTCCCATATTCCAAATAAATTTTAATTGCATCAAGGAAATACACATATAAATAAAGTCAAGGATACATTAGAAGAAAATATGGGTGATGGTATTTAGGTCCTCTCTAAATAAGGAAGTTCATTCTTTCCAAGTATAAAAATAGTAGAAAGAAATCCCTAAGGACATTAATTGATTGACCACATAGAATTTAAAATTTTCATATGTATGCATACTTTTTATTATAGAAAATGAAAAGCCAAATATAAACTGTGAAAATAAATGCTTGTTCAAATATTTTAGGGTCATAATCTTAAATGCACAAAATATGCAAACTAATAAGAATAGGACTAGGATTCTAAAAGAAAAATGAGTAAAGACTATGAATGGGCAGTTCATGGAAGAGGAAATAACTGGACAGTAAGTACCCTCTTGGGCTTCCCAAGTTGCACTAGTGGTAAAGAACCTGCCTGCCAATGCGGGAGACATGGGTTCGATCCCTGCATCAGGAAGATCCCCTGGAGAAGGAAATGGCAACTCACTCCAGTATTCTTGCCTGGGAAATCCCATGGACCAAGGAGCCTGGTGAACTACAGTCCATGGGGTCACAAAAAGTTCGACACGATTGAGCACTTGCTTCCTCTTGGTATCCACAGGGGATTGGTTCCAGACCTCCCATGGATACCCAAATCCACAGATGCTCATTCCCTTATATAAAATGGCATAGTTTTTGCACATAACCTATGCACAATCTTCCATGTACTTTAAATCATTTCTAGATTACTTATTGTGTCTACTGCAAAGTAAATGCTATGTAAGTAGTTGCTGGCATGTGGTAAACTCGCGTTTGACTTTTTGGAACTTTGTGGATTAAAAAATTATATTTTTTTCCATCTGTGTGGTTTGTTGTATCCATGGGTGCGGAGTCCGCAGATACAGAGGACCAACTGTAATAGCGAATGAACAATTGAACAAATTGTCAGCCTCGGCAATAACAAGAGATGCAGATGAACAGCACAAGACCACGTGTTTTAACTTATTAAATGAACAAAGATTGAAAACAGGCAAACCTGAGAGACTGTGTGGGAGAAAGGGCTGCCCGGGGTTTCTACATTAGCGTGGTCTGCAGGGAATTTGGCAGCAGGGATGCGAAGCCTCTTTAAGCCAGTAATTCACTTTTAGGAACCTGTCTGGTGGATTGCTAGCTTTCAACTATTTATTCTCAGAAAATAATCAGAGCTGTGGGCAAAAAAAATGAGCACGAAGAGGGTTTTATGACAGTCGTCATAGTGTCAAAAAATTGGGAAACAGATAAAACATCTAACGCCTGGGATTTGATTAAACACATGGGGTTCCAATCAAGAATAGTACAATATGTGACACACGAAAAACGATGTCATTGTAGAGAAGATCTCCTGGGGGCCGCTTGTGAAGGGCCGGGAGCGTGGAATGGTGCCACTTGTATAGGTCCAAAACGCAAAAGGTAGTAATTTCCCACCGTCCCAGGACAGCACAAAACCTTCCCTCTCCTGTCTCCAGCCCTCCAACCTTTTCCAGAGGCAACTGACACCTCCATGTTCTTACAGTCCTTCCAGAGAAATTTTGTGCAGGACTGTTGGTTGGAAAGGACGTCCAGATAAAGAGACATGATTTCTGGTTAGAGAAGATCCGAGGATGTTCTCAGGCTGAGGAAAGAAGCCTGGAGATCAGGAGAGACTGAAAAGGAAAGAGAGGGACTCTGTGTGGTACCCACAGGAGAAAGGAGAGATCTGTGTGGTGGTGTTGCCTACACATAGTCGAGGAGGGGCGAAAGAGAGAAGAGGCAGAGAAAGTTGCGGGGAGGGAGGCTGACAGGCGGCAACCCCATGGTTCAACATGTGAGTGGTTGGACACACAGTAATAAAAAGGGGTAAACACTAGTATTCCATTGTAAACGTATACCACACCTTTATTCATCCATCTGTCAGTGGACACTTCGTTTGCTTCCACATCTTGGCTATTGTAGATAGTGCTGCTGTGAACACTGGGGTGCATGCATCTTTTTGAATCAGAGTTTTCATCTTTTCCAGATGCATGCCCAGCAGTGGGATTGCTGGATCATATGGCAATTCTGTTTTTAGTTTTTTAAAGGCAAGTTCATGAAATATTGTCATTTGTAGCAACATGGATGGACCTAGATATTATCATACTAAGTGGAGTAAGACAAAGTCAAATACCATATGTTATCACTTATATGTGGAATCTAAAAGAAATTGTATATCGCACAATCATTGTATGCATGAAGCCTCATTTTATATGCTCCATCAAAATTATGGATCGTCTTTCCTCTGTATCTTAGTATCTTCATTCTAATGGAGGCTTAATTCCATGACTTCCTCTCCATCGTATTCTCCTGGGTACTTTTATCTGACCTGTATCTCATCTTCTTAAGATCTACATTATCAAATATTTGATCTGATAAACTGATGCATAATAAGATAAATGTTTCAAGTGAAAGCTTTATATACATCTGAATCAAAATACTTCATTATAACAACTCTTGAATAAAATAATCTTAATATTAAATGATGGAAATAAACTTATTTACAAAAGAGAAACAGACTCACAGACATAGGAAACAAACTTCATGGTGACCAAAGGGGAAAGAGGAGGCTAAATTAGGAGTTTGAGGTTGGTAGATACAAACTACTATACATAAAATATTAATATATAAACAACAAGGACCCACTGTGTAGCAGAGGGAACTAGAGTCAACATCTTGTAATAACCTATAATGGAAAAGAATCTTAAAAAGAATATCTCTATTTGTCTATCTATCTATCTATCTATCTATCTATCTGAATTACTTTGCTGTTCATCTGAAACTAACACAACATTGTAAAGCAACTATACTTAAATTAAAAATTTTTTTAATAAAATAAAGAAGCAAATACTGGTGTCTGAAACATCCTGGATGAACCTCCAGAGAACTGCACTTTGTGGGAAAAAAAACAACAACAAAACAGTCCCCAAAGTTTACATGCTGTATGATTCCGTTTGTATGACATGATGGAAGTGGAAGAAATACAGAATTTAGAGAAGAGCTCAGTGGTTGCCAAGGGTTAAGGAGGCTTAGGATGGAAAGGAAGAGAGGATGGTTATAAAAGGGCAATGTGCAGCATCCTGGGGATGGACAGATTCTATATCTCAACTCTATCAGTGTCAGTCTCATAGCTGTAACATGATTTTGTAGGGAATTACCATAGGAGAAACCAGGTTAAGGGTGCTAGGAAATCTCTGCCTCATTTCTTCTGTGTGGGGATCTACAATTATCCAATTATCTCAAAATAGAAGTGTTTAGTTTAAACATTTATATGTCAAAACAAATGCCAATTCTTATGCCAGTTTTGAAGTTGGAAGTGCATTTATTCATTTATTTTTCATCACGAGGCTGTCTCCTCTCCTCGGTTGACATTTTTCAAAGGCCTAGATTTTTTTCATCCTTTAATAGCCGTGGCCCTAGAGAGATGCATGTCTGTTATTTTCTTCCATCTGCAGCAATATGGGAGCCCCAACTGTCTTGAGGAAAGACAAATAGCTCAAAATAAATGAACTCCTGCTCAGAGAGAGACTCTTCTCCCTCTACACCCTCATCCCCACATCATTCATCTAGTTTTTTTGTTTGTTTAGGTTTTTTTTGATGTGGACCATTTTTATCTTTAAAGTCTTTATTGAATTTGTTACAGTATTGCTTCTGTTGTTTATGTTCTCCTCTTTTTTTTTTTTTTTTTTTTGGCCTTGGGGCATGCCGATCTTGGCTCCCCAACCAGGGATTGAACCAATACCCCCTGCATTGGAAGGGGTGAAGTCTTAACCACTGGACAACCAGGGAAGTCCCTCATCTGTTATTTTTAGACATGGATGTTGAAACATCCATATAGCAGAAATAGAACATGAACTTTGGAGTCTGAGTATCTGGGTTTGATGCTGACTTGACTGGCTGAACTGTATCAACCATGCCAAGACTTGGTTTCCTCATGTGTAAAAATGGGGATAAAAACAGCATCTCTCCATCACTGAGAGCATTTAACTTAGGGGCTGACTAATGATGGTCCTGGGGCCAAAGCCTACCCCCAGTTTTGTGAAAGCAGTTTTATTGACACACAGCCATTCATTTCAATGTCCATTCATTTACCCAGTGTCTGCAGCACTATCACTGTCCTAGGACAGAGCTGAACAATTGTGATGGAGACCGTCTGACTCACAGAACACTTATTGTCTGTCCTTCTACAGAAAGGGTTTGCCAACCCGTGACCTAAATTGTATAATGTTTGTACGTGAAAATGCTTAAAAATACCAGAGCGTTGGTCAAAATTTTCATTAAACATCTTTAACAGATCTTCTCTTTCCCTTAAGAAGTCCAACAGGATGACTTTTTCCATACAGGGTCAGTCTGAGCAGGCAGATTTTAGAAGAGCTTGGATAATATGACTGCTGCTAAGAGTCTCACATGCTCATTTCCTCAGTTGTGTCTGACTCTTTTCAACCCTTTCAACTGTAGTCCTCCAAGCTCCTCTGCCCATGGGATTGTTTTAGGCAAGGATATTGGAGTAGGTTGCATTCCCTTCTCCAGGGAGTCTTCCCAACCCAGGGTTCAAACCTGCGGCTTCTGCCTTACAGGCAGGCTCTTTAGTCACTGAGCTATTGGGGAAGCCCCAAGAGTCTCATAGTAGATGTTATCAATAGTTTTCCTTGCTGGAAACAGAATCTCACAAACACATACATTATCTATCTATCTAAATATGTATGTATATATGCATGTAAATCTTTGTGTCTGCATACATAGATGTAGATACATGCATGGTTATGTATATATGTGTGTGTATGACCCTCTTATCAGGGGTCATGGTATCCAAGCCCTTCTGAAATCTGCCTGCTCAGACTGACCCTGTGTGAAAAAAGTCAACCTATTCGACTTTTTTTTAAGGGAAAGAGAAGATCTGTTGTTAAAGATGTGTGTACATACACATGCACATATATACACATACCTATTTATCTATGTGCTTTTAAAATTCTTTTTCAGCAAGAAAAACTATTCATATATATGTATATACACACACTTATACACATTGACATATATATGTCATATATGTATATGCACATAAACGTAGGAGTGTATCTCTGCTATATACATGGATATATGTGTGTATACATATATACACACTGACCTGGGTTTCCCTAGTAGCTCGGTGGGAAAGAATCCGCCTGCCAATGCAGGAGGTGCAAGTTTGACCCCTGGGTCAGGAAGACTCCCCTGGAGAAGGAAATGGCAGCTCACTCCAGTTTTCCTGTCTGGAGAATTCCATGGACAGAGGAGCCTGGTGGGCTGCAGTCCATGGGATCACAGAAGAGTCCATTGCAACTTAGCAACTAAACAGCACAGCGCAGCACACTGACCCAGGTAGATGCCCTCCTGCTTCCCTAGGCCCCACCCCCCATCCACGCTCTTTTTAATCCCCCAGTGTTCTGAGCTGGAAATTCATGATCATTTTTAGGATGAGGGTTTCTGTCTCCCTCCTCACTTTTGGAGGGTTTAGAGATAAATGAACTTGGGTCTGTTTGGAAAGAGAAGACACCAGGCCAGGAGAGTTTGGGACCGTCCTATCTCAGCTCTCACTTCTTTTCTATCACCTGTCTGCCTTTGGTCATCACATTTTCTCCATTGGAAGAATCTTTTTATTCTTTTCCTATATTAATGAGAACATTCCAAGAAACCTGGAAATGGCTTCATGACATTTGTGGGTCTTGAATGTCTAGACCCTCTTGCACATCTGTGGGTCTAGTCAACAGTGGGGAACATCCAACATTGTTTACTTGGAACCATATAATACGTAGAATTAACACTGTGTGTTTTGAAGAAAACCTGAAGATCAGATCTCTGCCCAGTGATTTGAGCACTGAGGAAAGCAGGAACTTTTGACTTGAGGCACTGAGCTGAAAGCCCTTCCCTTTCCTCACAGCCAATAGTAAATCTTTCCTGGAAGTCCCAGTGTGAACTGGTTTCCAGCCATTGGAGCAATCTTAAAACAGATTGACAGGTATAACATAGAAGTAAAATGCTGCATTTCTGGGAATGTGGGAACCACAAGGGAATGCTTCGTTGACTGAAACAATTACAGGGGAATGGAGAGAAAACAGACCAGAGCTTGGACGGTGGGCCAGCCTAAGGCTACCTGTCGTTGGCAGTATTTTGTCTTTATGTGAGATCACACACGGCTCAGAGAAAAAGCTAGATGATGATGATGATGACAATGACGATGGTGATGACAGTGATGACAGTGGTGATGATGATGGTGATGATGGTGATAGTGGTGATAATAATTCTTGAGCATGCCTAGTGGTCCAAGAATCTGAAGCACTTTTACAGATTTTGTAGCAAAACCCATGTTTCTGTAATTGGTAACAAGAGACTATTCTTTATTAAAAAAAAAAAAAAGTCCCTGATTTTCTGGCGTGGCCCTCACCTCTGATGTTTCTTGATCTGTCTCTCCTTCTTCGCATCTCTTAACTCAGTATCCCCTTTTCAGGGTGGCCTTGCTCCACCCCATAGATTAGTGCAATTCGATCAATGATCGCTCTTGAAGCCCCCACACCTGTGACAGGTTACAGTTGAACTTTGATTTATTTCTCCCATCTGGAAGCTCTTAGGGGCACAGACACCCCTGTGTCTCCATCTACCCCTGGGGCCTCCCACGCCACCTGGCAAAGAACAGGTGTGCTCCCATCAGGAGTGTCATAGCGAATGTGCAAATGCAGGAAAAGAGAAATGCACCAAGGTCTCTATATAAGCGAGCCAAGAGTATGGACAAGTAATTGACAAACAGAAACCATGGAAGATATGGAAAACACCTTTCATAAGGTCAGTCTTCCCAGGTGGCACTAGCGGTAAAGAAACTGCCTGCCAGGGCAGGAGGCATAGGAGACCTGGGTTTGGAAAGATCCCCTGGAGGAGGGCATGGCAACCTACTCCAGTATTCTTGCCTGAAAAATTCCATGGGCAGAGGAGCCTGGTGGGTTATGGTCCATAGGGTCACAAGGAGGAGGACAGGACTGAAGGGACTTAGAATGCAAGCACACAAATTCTATTCATGGAAATTACATTTCCCCTGATTGAATCAGTAGAGAAGAAAATGAAATATAATGTAGTACTGTTGCAGTGAATGAGATTCTAATGAAAGTGTGTTCTTTTTGATCTAAAGTTTATAAACAATCTAGCAATAAGTATCAGATCAGAGAGGAGGATAATAGTAAATAGAGTAACAATCCCATTCATAAGAGCTCACATTTGTTGAGGCTTACTCTGCTCTTTGTAGCAACATCTCATTTTATCCTCACAAGGTAACAATCCTATGGGTGGGCCTGTTACTGTCACTCCATTTTATAGCTGAGGAAATAGAGGCAGAGAGAAGTAATTTGCAAGATCACACAGTTAGCGGTTGAGGTGGGATTTGAACCCAGGCAGTAGTGCAAAATCTATATACTTCACTAGGCTACGTAAAAGGTTTATGCCCTTTTGGGCTTCAAATTTCACTTCTGGGAGTTTAGCTCAAGGAATTATCTTAAAGATTATTATGCACACACATGTTTGTAGAAACAATATTTATCAAGATATCTGTTCCATGTGTTATTCTGTTGTCATTTAAAAAGGTGTTTGGGACTTCCCTGGTGGGGTCCAGTGGTTGAGAATCCTCCTTCTAATGCAGGGACATGGGTTCTAACCCTAGTCCAGCAGCTAAGATTCCACATGCCTCTGGGCAATGAAACCCTTGTGCCACAACTACAGAGTCCTCGTGAAGCAACGAGGACCTAATGTAGCTAAATAAATAAAATAAGCTGAATACATTAAAAGGCGTTTATGATGGATAGATATTATATATCCCAAAAATATTTCTGAAGAATTTTATGTAGTAACACATGCAGACTGGTGACTTTTATGACCTCAGGCTGCACACTGGCCACCCTAACCATAAAACTTAAACTCAAAGATACAATATTAAGGGACAAGAGCTGGATCCTCATAGCATGATCGTATCAGTTAAAAGAAATTCCACATAGCAATCCCTACAAGAGACTGGGAGGAAATCCACCAACCTGAGAACTAACAATGGTTGGACTTGAAGGCTGACTAAACAGGCAAGTTTCATTTCTTCTTTGCACCTTCCTATAAGTCTCTGCATTTTGTTTTACAAACACCATGACTTTTATAACTTAAAAAATGTCTTCAAGGGACTTTCCTCATGGTCCAGTGGTTGAGAGCCACCTCTCGGTGCAGTTCGATCTCTGGGCAGAGAAATGGGAACCTCACGCTGCTGTGAAAGATCTGCATGTTGCAACTAAGACCTGCCCGACACAGCCAAATTAATTCATTAAAAAAAAAGGACTCAAAGTCAAGAAAGACAAGGACGGTGGGAGGAGACAGTTGGGGGAAGCAGAAAGTAAGAAATAGATTAAACCTTGAAGGAAATGGATTTATGAATATTTCAAGGTAAGCTGAAATCAAAGAGGTTGAGGAGATGTAGATCTTGCTGGAAGATCTTGCTGGTGAGTAAAGTTTGGGTCACGTCACCTGAAAGGCATTGTGTGTTGAGTGTTTAGTTTCTGGTTGACTGCTCACTGGGACGTCCCACAGGGTTCCTCTTGGGAGAAATATCCTAGCTGTGAGAAATGCCAAGAAAAGCTTCCCCACCACTGAACAGGTGAAAAAGAGCGAACAGATCATTTTAGAAGGTGAATCTGTTGGACACCTGCTAACCCTGTAAAAGAGGGGTGCCTTCTCTGTCCCCACGTGCAATGCACGACACGGCAGGGGAGACAGATTTACACAGCAAGTCCCCTGCATACAGAGCTTCAGGCTTTGAACTTTCAAAGATGCAAATGTGTGTTTGCATGTCCAGTCACATCAGGCCTGAGTGACTTTGCAGCTTGTCCTCTGTCTTCTGTTGCTGATGATCTTCAGCTCTCCCGTCTCCCACCTCCTCCCCCTCCTCCATTAGTAACTCTTCTTGCCTCTGCGTTCGATGCCAGCCCCTGTATACTGGCTGTGGTACTATACTACTGTATTTTTCAAGGTCCTGTACTGTGAGATCAAAAATGTTTATTTTTTGTTTTGTTTTTCAATGTATTGCTTGTGTGGAAAGTATTATAAACCTGTTACAGTACAGTATTGTGTAGTCAGTTGTGTTAGTTGAGTACCTAGGCTAACTTTGTTGGATTTATGAACAAAATTGGATTTAGGAATGCACTCTGGGAATGGGACTCATTCATAGTTAGTGGACTTACTGTATTTAGAAAATTGTCATCCAATATGGTGAGGGCCATCACAGAGACGGCACATGTAAGATGATTTTTTTTTTTAATGTGCAGGGTAGGTAAGGTGTTGTCATTGCCATCTTTGAGTGGTCTTAAAAGATAATTGGATCCTCTCTGTAATTCTTTCCAGAACAAACGAGGGCAGAGTTTTAACTTTTTTTAAAGCCCATGTTATTAACTTTGGTGGGTATTTTCCAGCTGATCTGTGCATGAATGGGGATGCAGAGTTATTTCTTTATTTATTATTATTATTTTTTAATGTGTATGGACCATTTTTAAAGTCCTTATTGAATTTGTTACCATATTGTTTCTGCTTCATGCTTTGGTTCTCTGGCTTGAGGCATGTGAGATCTTAGCTCCCCGAACCAGGGATCGAAACCTCACCCCCTGCACGGGAAAGGTAGTCTTAACCACTGGACCTCCAGGGAAGTTCCCAGAGTTATTTTTAAAGATCAGCTTGGCTGTTCTCCTCTCTCACTGCTGAACTGAAGTATATTCATTCCTAAGCCAGTACCTGTCCTTGTCAAGAGTCTCAAGGTCAACCCATGATGTTGGCTCAGGCATGTGGTACCATTTATAACTGTCAGCGTCAAGCAGTGCAAGCCAGGTTGCTGCCAGGAGAAATGGTGTTGAACTCACGACTGCTCCACGTCTGTTGGGAACTTCACTGAGCATAGACCTTCCGGAGGACTGGCTTGAAGAGCATGTGGCCCTTCCATTTCCTCTAGAGCAGGGGTTGCATGGTTTTCTGTAAAGGGCCAGATGGTAATATTGTGTTTTTTGAGCCAAATGGTCTGTTGCCAACTGCTCACCTCCAAAGCAGTCACAGACAATATACTAAGGAATGGGCGTGACTGTGTGACAATCAAACTTCATTTACAAAACAAGGCTGTGAGCTGGATTTGGCCCAAAGGCTGTAGTTTGCAGACTCCAGCTCTAGATAGTCTGAAATCTGGCTGGATTAAGGCAACCAGCAGAGGGTGCTTTCTGGGGACCGAGGTGTGCCAGGTGCTATAGAATTAATTATCTCAGATGACTGAATGTAGGGGGTTGTTGTTCTTTAGTCACTAAGTCATGTCCAACTCTTTTGCAACCACATGGACTGTGACCTGCCGGGCTCCTCTGTCCATGGGATTTCCCAGGCAAGAATACTGGAGTGGGTTGCCATTTCCTTTTCGAGGGAATTTTTCCAGCCCAGGGATCGAACTGTAATCTCCTGCATTGGCAGGTGGATTCTCTACCACTGAGCAACCAAGGAAACCCCTAGGGGGTTGCTGTATATTAACCTGTGATTATTGCTTTGGCTGAATTGCAGGGAGTGGCTTGCACTGAAGACAAGAGGGCTTAACTAAAAAGCTATCCAGACTTGGGATATTTGGGGGATGTCAGCCCTGATATTTTGAGTCATTTTCTTTGAGAACACATGAGAGTGCTGAGCAAAATCACCCCATCTTTTGTTAGGGACACTGAGTTAGGCTGTATAATCAGATTTTTGCTTTTACCGCAGCTTCTAGAAAACTCCAGTCAAATTCATGCATCTGCTAGTTCAAGTTGGCCAGGGTGATTTGGGCTACAGTCTTGAAGGAGCCTCATTCTCAAACCAGTTCTCTTTTTCATCTTCTCATAATCCACCATGATGAATTATACAATTGCCTCATAATCTGCCTCAAATCCCCTTTGAAACAAGCAGGAAAGAAAACATGAGAAGGGAGTGGAGGAGGGAGGGATGTGCCTGAACATATAGCATATGAATAGCATATTTCTCTTTCATGCCCAGTGACCAGGTTGGGCTACCCAGGTGGCGCTAATGGTAAAGAACCTGCCTGCCAATGCTGAAGACATAAGAGACTAGGGTTTGATCCCTGGGTGGGAAAGATCCCCTGGAGGAGGGCATGGCAACCCACTTCAGTATTCTTGCCTGGAGAATCTCATGGACAGAGGAGCCTGGTGGGTTACAGTCCATAGCGTGGAAAAGAGTCAGACACATCTGAAGCAACTTAGCACGGCACAACCAGCTTGATTTCCTATTCACTTCTCTCAGGAAATCTGGTCTTATACTAGGTTTTGCATTCTATCTGTTTCAGGGAATTCCCAAGGAATGTTAGCAGGTACCACAGATCCTCCCCTGCAGACCCCCAGGGGCTCTCTCCAAACTGGGACTTTGTTCTTTAACAGATTCAGTTTAGTTCCGTTCAATCACTCAGCCATGTCCAACTCTGCCACCCCATGGACTGCAGCATGCCAGGCCTCCCTGTCCATCACCAACTCCCGGAGTTTACCCAAACTCATGTCCATTGAGTTGGTGATGCCATCCAACCATCTCAGCCTCTTTCATCCCCTTCTCCTCCTGCCTTCAGTCTTTCCCAGCATCAGGGTCTTTTTCAATGAGTCAGTTCTTCGAATCAGGTGGCCAAAATATTGGAGTTTCAGCTTTAGCATCAGTCCTTCCAATGAATGTTCAGGACTGATTTCCTTTAGGACTGACTGGTTGGATCTCCTTGCTGTCCAAGGGACTCTCAAGAGACTTCTCCAACACCACAGTTCAAAAGCATCAATTCTTCAGTGCTCAGCTTTCTTTATAGTCCAACTCTCACATCCATACATGACTACTGGAAAAACCATAGCTTTGAGTAGACAGACCTTTGTTGGCAAAGTAATGTCTCCACTTTTTAATATGCTGTCTAGGTTGGTCATTTGCTTCCACAAAGCAAGCATCTTTTTAATGTCAAGGCCATAGTCACCCTCTGCAGTGACTTTGGAGCCCCCCAAAATAAACAGTCTCTCACTGTTTCCATTGTTTCCCCATCTGTTTGCCATGAAGTGATGAGGCTGAATGCAATGATCTTAGTTTTCTGAATGTTGAGTTTTAAGCCAGCTTTTTCACTATCTTCTCTCACTTTCAAGAGGCTCTTTAGTTCTTTGCTTTCTGTCATAAGGTTGGTGTCATCTTCATATCTGAGGTTATGGATATTTCTCCCAGCAATCTTGATTCCAGCTTGTGCTTCATCCAGCCCAGCATTTTGCATGATGTGCTCTGCATGTAAGTTAAATAAGCAGGGTGACAATATACAGCCTTGATGAACTCCTTTCCCAATTTGGGACCAGTTTGTTGTTCCGTGTCCAGTTCTAACTGTTGCTTCTTGACCTGCATACAGATTTCTCAGGGTGCAGGTCAGGTGGTCTGATATGCCGATCTCTTGAAGAATTTTCCACAGTTTGTTGTGATCCAGACAAAGGCTTTGGCATAGTCAATAAAGCAGAAATAGATGTTTTTCTGGAACTCTCTTGCTTTTTGATGATCCAGTGGATGTTGGCAATTTGATCTCTGGTTCCTCTGCCTTTTCTAAGTCCAGCTTGAATATCTGGAAGTTCACGGTTCACATACTGTTGGAGCCTGGCTTAGAGAATTTTGAGCATTACTTTACTAGCGTGTGAGATGAGTGCAATCATACAGTAGTCTGAGCATTCTTTGGCATTGCCTTTCTTTGGGAATGGAATGAAAACTGACCTTTTCCAGTCCTGTGGCCACTGCTGAGTTTTCCAAATTTACTGGTATATTGAGTACAGCACTTTCACAGCATCATCTTTCAGGATTTGAAATAGCTCAACTGGAATTCCATCACCTCCACTAGCTTTGTTCATAGTGATGCTTCCTAAGGCCCACTTGACTTTGCATTCCAGGATGTCTGGCTCTAGGTGGGTGATCATGCCATTGTGGTTATCTGGCTCATGAAGATCTTTTTTTATATAGTTCTTCTGTGTATTCTTGCCACCTCTTCTTAATATCTTCTGCTTCTGTTAGGGCCATACCATTTTGTCCTTTATTGTGCCCATCTTTCCATGAAATATTCCCTTGGTATCTCTAATTTTCTTGAAGAGATCTCTAGTCTTTCCCATTCTGTTGTTTTCCTCAATTTCTTTGCATAGATCACAGAGGAAGGCTTTCTTATCTCTCCTTGCTATTTTTTGGAACTCTGCATTTAAATGGGTATATCTTTCCCTTTCTCCTTTGCCTTTTGCTTCTCTTGTCAGCAATTTGTAAGGCCTCCTCAGACAACCATTTTGCCTTTTTGCATTTCTTTTTCTTGGGGATGGTCTTGATCCCTGCCTCCTGTACAGTTTAACAGATTGCTTCTCACCAACTCACCCCTTGGTTGGGGTGGCTGAGTGTGGCCTATGTGGCCCCCTAGAATTCCCTAATGGTAACCTGCTTGGAAGCACTTTCTGAGCTGCCCTCTCGTCTCTGTCTCACTTCCTGCTCCCCATCTGGTACTTTGGGGTCACCTCCCAAATAAACCACTTACATTCACCTGCTAGCCTCAGTGTCCCCTTCTAGGGGAGCCCACACCAAGAGGGAGATTTTGCAGATGGTGGATGGACAAGGCTCGTTGGATGGTGTGAGGGCACAGGAGAGGCTGAGGGAGGCTTGGGGTCAAGGGCACAGGTAGGCCAGTTGCTTTTGAGGAAGAACCCTTGGGTTAGAGAAAGGAATGCAAAGGTGGTTACAGGTGTAGGTAACTTGAACACCAAGAAAACAGAGATAAGAACTTCAAGGGAGAGAAGTCCAATGGAATCAATTTTTTTTTTTACTCTTTTCTGAAAAATTGCTATCAAAGTAATACATGCACATAATTTTAAAAATCAGATAGTCTAGAATACTGTTCAAGTGGTGAGTGACAGCTTCTTGCCCCGCCCCTCACTTGGCCCTGGAACCAACCTCAACTGAACAGTTTTGGGTTTTAGTTCTAGTGGGTAGCCTATGCCTCTGAATGACAGGCTTCTGTGGTTTATTTTGGGTTTACTGACTTTAGGCATTGTCTATTGACTTCCTGTTGTGCTGGATGGTGTAAGATGATGGAGTTGGCAAAATTATAAGATGGCCCCAGGATTCTGGCCCCAGGTGTACACATACCTTCTCTTAATTTTTCAAAAACTACTCTGGATGCAACTGTAAAATTATGATCCTCAATCGACTGACCTTACCATAGGGAGATAGACAGATGGGCCTGACCTAATCACAGGAGCTCTTTACAGCTCATCTAGAAGTCAGAGTAAGTCAAAGGTTCAAAAGCTAAAGGAGATTTGACGTTGGAGAAGTACTTCTTTGCTAGAGATGGCAAGGAACTTTGGGTGGCCTCTGTGAGCTGTCGGTCAGCCGTATGAGCCCAAGGAACTGAATTTTGACACAGCCACATGACCTTGGTGGAGGACCCCAAGCTTCAGATAACAGTGCAGTTTATTTTTTTTTAAATATTTTATTTATTTTTGGCTGTGCTGGCTCTTGGTTGCTTTGCACAGGCTTTCTCTAGTTGCAGCGAGTGGAGGCTACTCTAGTTGCTATGTGAGGGCTTCTCATTGCAATGGCTTCTCTTGTCGTGGAGCTCAGCCACTGGGTCACTTGGGCTTCAGCACTTGTGGCTCGCGGGCTCTAGAGTGCGGACTCAGTAGTTGTGGCACATGGACTTAGTTGCTTAGCATGTGGGATCTTCCCAGACCAGGGGTTGAAGCAGTGCCGTCCCTTGCACTGCAAGGCAGATGCTTATCCACTGGACCACCAGGCAAGCTGGGTAGTGTAGTTTTAAGCCAAACAAGATGCTGAACAGAAACTCCAGACTGCCTAGCTACTGAGCTGTGGGCTGGTAAACTTTGCTTGAAGCCACTGAGCTTGTGATACTTTGTTACTCGGCGTAGATAGCTAATACAACCAGTTTAAGACGGTGTGAAGCTTGACCGCTCCTTGTCATCCCTGTGACTTCACCTAGCCTGGCTCTTGCTGCCTCAGTCCCTCTGCTGGTTACTCTGCCATGTCAGACCATGGCCTTCAATGTTGCTTTCTTATTCCAGCCACACAGGGAGTGTCATTTCAGCACCCCGTTTTGTAAGCTGCAGACATCTTCAGTTTCACAGGCCATGTGTTTTCTGTCACACCTAAACTATGCCTGAGTAACAAGAAAGCAGGCATAGACGGTATATAAAGGAAAAAGCATGGGATGTCCCTGGTGATCCAGTGGCCTGGACTGTGAGCTCCTATTGCAGGGAGCCTGGGTTTGACCCCTGGTCAGGGAGCTAGATCCCACATGCCACAATTGAAAAAAGATCCCAAATGCCACAATGAAGATTGAAGTTCCCACATGCTGCAACTAAGACTTGATGCAGCCAAATGAAATTTTTTAAAAAAGGAACAAGCATGAGAGCATGCATGTGTAAGTACTGGATGCCAATAAAACTTTATTTACAAAAACAAGCTGTGGGCCATGCTGCCCTCAGACCCTGTTTCCTCTCTGGTCCTCTGTCTGATGAGCTATATTACTCTCACTAGATCAAGGCTGCTGACTTTGGCATTCTTTCTGCTCCATCCTTAGGAGTCTATTTCCAACTTGTAAAAAGCAGGTTTTGGGTTGATGTGTCATTACAGAATGCCCTGGGAATATCTAGGCTTATCTCTGCCTGTCAGGGACTTTTGAAATGCTTTGCTTCTATTTGATTCCATTCATGTGAAAGGTAGAGGCCCCTTGGAGCATGAAGATGGAGACACAGCTCCATCC